>NC_090266.1:17150844-17782451 GCF_040414725.1 Anabrus simplex
TACTATAGAACTATCAGTACTGATAGTATCAGGTAGTGTTGTACTATAGAACTATCTGTACTGATAGTATCAGGTAGTGTTGTACTCTAGAACTATCAGTACTGATAGTATCAGGTAGTGTTGTACTCCAGAACTATCAGTACTGATAGTATCAGGTAGTGTTGTACTCGAGAACTATCAGTACTGATAGTATCAGGTAGTGTTGTACTCGAGAACTATCAGTAGTGATAGTATCAGGTAGTGTTGACCTCGAGAACTATCAGTAGAGATAGTATCAGGTAGTGTTGTACTCGAGAACTATCAGTACTGTTAGTATCAGGTAGTGTTGTACTCCAGAACTATCAGTACTAATGTATCAGGTAGTGTTGTACTCGAGATCTATCAGTACTGTTAGTATCAGGTAGTGTTGTACTCCAGAACTATCAGTACTAATGTATCAGGTGGTGTTGTACTCGAGAACTATCAGTAGTGATAATATCAGGTAGTGTTGTACTCTAGAACTATCAGTAGTGATAGTATCAGGTAGTGTTGTACTCTAGAACTATCAGTACTGATAGTATCAGGTAGTGTTGTCCTCGAGAACTATCAGTAGGTATAGTATCAGGTAGTGTTGTACTCTAGAACTATCAGTACTGATAGTATCAGGTAGTGTTGTACTCGAGAACTATCAGTAGAGATAGTATCAGGTAGTGTTGTACTCTAGAACTATCTGTACTGATAGTATCAGGTAGTGTTGTACTATAGAACTATCAGTACTGATAGTATCAGGTAGTGTTGTACTATAGAACTATCTGTACTGATAGTATCAGGTAGTGTTGTACTCTAGAACTATCAGTACTGATAGTATCAGGTAGTGTTGCACTCCAGAACTATCAGTACTGATAGTATCAGGTAGTGTTGTACTCGAGAACTATCAGTAGAGATAGTATCAGGTAGTGTTGTACTCTAGAACTATCTGTACTGATAGTATCAGGTAGTGTTGTACTATAGAACTATCAGTACTGATAGTATCAGGTAGTGTTGTACTATAGAACTATCTGTACTGATAGTATCAGGTAGTGTTGTACTCTAGAACTATCAGTACTGATAGTATCAGGTAGTGTTGTACTCCAGAACTATCAGTACTGATAGTATCAGGTAGTGTTGTACTCGAGAACTATCAGTACTGATAGTATCAGGTAGTGTTGTACTCGAGAACTATCAGTAGTGATAGTATCAGGTAGTGTTGTACTCGAGAACTATCAGTACTGTTAGTATCAGGTAGTGTTGTACTCTAGAACTATCTGTACTGATAGTATCAGGTAGTGTTGTACTCGAGAACTATCAGTAGAGATAGTATCAGGTAGTGTTGTACTCTAGAACTATCTGTACTGATAGTATCAGGTAGTGTTGTACTATAGAACTATCAGTACTGATAATGCCACATAGTGTTGTACTCCAGAACTTTCAGTGGTGATGGTATCAGGTTGTGTTGTACTCTAGAACTATCAGTAGTAATAGTATGAGGTAGTTTTGTACTCTTTAACTATCAGTACTTTTAGTATCAGGTAGTGTTGTACCCCAGTACTATAAGTAATAATAGTATGAGGTAGTGTTGTACTCTAGAACTATCAGTACTGATAGTATCAGGTAGTGTTGTACTCTAGAACTATCAGTACTGATAGTATCAGGTAGTGTTGTACTCGAGAACTATCAGTACTGATAATATCAGGTAGTGTTGTACTCGAGAACTATCAGTACTGATAGTATCAGGTAGTGTTGTACTCTAGAACTATCAGTACTGATAGTATCAGGTAGTGTTGTACTCGAGAACTATCAGTAGTGATAGTATCAGGTAGTGTTGTACTCGAGAACTATCAGTAGTGATAGTATCAGGTAGTGTTGTACTCTAGAACTATCAGTAGTGATAGTATCAGGTAGTGTTGTACTCTAGAACTATCAGTACTGATGGTATCAGGTAGTGTTGTACTCTAGAACTATCAATACTGATAGTATCAGGTAGTGTTGTACTCGAGAACTATCAGTACTAATAGTATCAGGTAGTGTTGTACTCGAGAGCTATCAGTACTAATAGTATCAGGTAGTGTTGTACTCTAGAACTATCAGTAGTGATAGTATCAGGTAGTGTTGTACTCTAGAACTATCAGTACTGATAGTATCAGGTAGTTTTGTACTCTAGAACTATCAGTAGTGATAATATCAGGTAGTGTTTTACTCTAGAACTATCAGTAGTGATAGTATCAGGTAGTGTTGTACTCTAGAACTATCAGTACTGATAGTATCAGGTAGTGTTGTCCTCGAGAACTATCAGTAGATATAGTATCAGGTAGTGTTGTACTCTAGAACTATCAGTACTGATAGTATCAGGTAGTGTTGTACTCGAGAACTATCAGTAGAGATAGTATCAGGTAGTGTTGTACTCTAGAACTATCTGTACTGATAGTATCAGGTAGTGTTGTACTATAGAACTATCAGTACTGATAGTATCAGGTAGTGTTGTACTATAGAACTATCAGTACTGATAGTATCAAGTAGTGTTGTACTCCAGAACTATCAGTACTGATAGTATCAGGTAGTGTTGTACTCGAGAACTATCAGTACTGATAGTATCAGGTAGTGTTGTACTCTAGAAGTATCAGTACTGATAGTATCAGGTAGTGTTGTACTCCAGAACTATCAGTACTGATAGTATCAGGTAGTGTTGTACTCGAGAACTATCAGTACTGATAGTATCAGGTAGTGTTGTACTCTAGAACTATCATTACTGATAGTATCAGGTAGTGTTGTACTCGAGAACTATCAGTAGTGATAGTATCTGGTAGTGTTGTACTCGAGAACTATCAGTACTGTTAGTATCAGGTAGTGTTGTACTCTAGAACTATCTGTACTGATAGTATCAGGTAGTGTTGTACTCGAGAACTATCAGTAGAGATAGTATCAGGTAGTGTTGTACTCTAGAACTATCTGTACTGATAGTATCAGGTAGTGTTGTACTATAGAACTATCAGTACTGATAGTATCAGGTAGTGTTGTACTATAGAACTATCAGTACTGATAGTATCAGGTAGTGTTGTACTCTAGAACTATCAGTACTGATAGTATCAGGTAGTGTTGTACTCTAGAACTATCAGTACTGATAGTATCAGGTAGTGTTGTACTCTAGAACTATCAGTACTGATGGTATCTGGTAGTGTTGTACTCCAGAACTATCAGTACTGATAGTATCAGGTAGTGTTGTACTCTAGAATTATCAGTACTGATAGTATCAGGTAGTGTTGTACTCCAGAACTATCAGTAGTGATAGTATCAGGTAGTGTTGTACTATAGAACTATCCGTACTGATAGTATCAGGTAGTGTTGTACTCTAGAACTATCAGTAGATATAGTATCAGGTAGTGTTGTACTCTAGAACTATCAGTACTGATAGTATCAGGTAGTGTTGTACTCGAGAACTATCAGTAGAGATAGTATCAGGTAGTGTTGTACTCTAGAACTATCAGTAGATATAGTATCAGGTAGTGTTGTACTCTAGAACTATCAGTACTGATAGTATCAGGTAGTGTTGTACTCGAGAACTATCAGTAGTGATAATATCAGGTAGTGTTGTACTCTAGAACTATCAGTAGTGATAGTATCAGGTAGTGTTGTACTCTAGAACTATCAGTAGATATAGTATCAGGTAGTGTTGTACTCTAGAACTATCAGTACTGATAGTATCAGGTAGTGTTGTACTCCAGAACTATCAGTACTGATAGTATCAGGTAGTGTTGTACTCTAGAACTATCAGTACTGATAGTATCAGGTAGTGTTGTACTCGAGAACTATCAGTAGTGATAGTATCAGGTAGTGTTGTACTCCAGAACTATCAGTACTAATGTATCAGGTAGTGTTGTACTCTAGAACTATCAGTAGTGATAGTATCATGTAGTGTTGTACTCGAGAACTATCAGTACTGATAGTATCAAGTAGTGTTGTACTCGAGAACTATCAGTAGTGATAGTATCAGGTAGTGTTGTACTCTAGAACTATCAGTACTTTTAGTATCAGGTAGTGTTGTACCCCAGTACTATCAGTACTGATAGTGTCAGGTAGTGTTGTACTCCAGTACTATCAGTACTGATAGTATCAGGTAGTGTTGTACTCTAGAACTATCAGTACTGATAGTATCAGGTAGTGCTGTACTCTAGAACTATCAGTACTGATAGTATCAGATAGTGTTGTACACTAGTACTATCAGTACTGATAGTATCAGGTAGTGTTGTACTCTAGAACTATCAGTAATAATAGTATGAGGTAGTGTTGTAGTCTAGAACTATCAGTACTGATAGTGTCAGGTAGTGTTGTACTCCAGTACTATCAGTACTGATAGTATCAGGTAGTGATGTACTCTAGAACTATCAGTACTGATAGTATCAGGTAGTGTTGTACTCTAGAACTATCAGTACTGATAGTATCAGGTAGTGTTGTACTCTAGAACTATCAGTACTGATAGTATCAGGTAGTGTTGTACTCTAGAACTATCAGTTCTGATAGTATCAAGTAGTGATGTACTCTAGAACTATCAGTACTGATAGTATCAGGTAGTGTTGTACTCCAGAACTATCAGTAGTGATAGTATCAAATAGTGTTGTACTCCAGAAGTATCAGTACTGATAGTATCAGGTAGTGTTGTACTCTAGAACTATCAGTACTGATAGTATCAGGTATTGTTGTACTCTAGAACTATCAGTACTGATATTATCCGGTAGTGTTGTACTCGAGAACTATCAGTACTGATAGTATCAGATAGTGTTGTACACTAGAACTATCAGTACTGATCGTATCAGGTAGTGATGTACTCTAGAACTATCAGTACTGATAGTATCAGGTAGTGTTGTAATCTAGAACTATCAGTACTGATAGTATCAGGTAGTGTTGTACTCTAGAAATATCAGTTCTGATAGTATCAAGTAGTGTTGTACTCTAGAACTATCAGTACCGATAGTATCAGGTAGTGTTGTACTCCAGAACTATCAGTAGTGATAGTATCAAATAGTGTTGTACTCCAGAAGTATCAGTACTGATAGTATCAGGTAGTGTTGTACTCTAGAAGTATCAGTACTGATAGTATCAGGTAGTGTTGTACTCTAGAACAATCAGTAGTGATAGTATCAGGTAGTGTTGTACTCCAGAACTATCAGTACTGATAGTATCAGATAGTGTTGTACACTAGAACTATCAGTACTTTTGATATCAGGTAGTGTTTTACTCTAGAACTATCAGTACTGATAATATCAAATAATTTTGTACTCTAGAACTATCAGTACTGTTGTTATCAGTTAGTGTTGTACTCTAGAAATATCAGTACTGATAGTATCAGGTTGTGTTGTACTCTAGAACTATCAGTAGTAATAGTATGAGGTAGTGTTGTACTCTGGAACTATCAGTACGAATAGTGATAGGTAGTGTTGTTCCCTAGAACTATCAGTACTGTTGGAATCAGGTTGTGTTGTACTCTAGAACTACCACTACTAATATTATCAGGTATTGTTGTACACTAGAACTATTAGTACTGATAATATCAGGTAGTGTTGTACTCCTGAACTATCAGTACTGATAATGCCACATAGTGTTGTACTCCAGAACTTTCAGTGGTGATAGTATCAGGTTGTGTTGTACTCTAGAACTATCAGTAGTAATAGTATGAGGTAGTTTTGTACTCTTTAACTATCAGTACTTTTAGTATCAGGTAGTGTTGTACCCCAGTACTATCAGTAATAATAGTATGAGGTAGTGTTGTAGTCTAGAACTATCAGTACTGATAGTGTCAGGTAGTGTTGTATTCCAGTACTATCAGTACTGATAGTATCAGGTATTGTTGTACTCTAGAACTATCACTAGTGATAGTATCAGGTAGTGTTGTACTCCAGAAGTATCAGTACTGATAATATCAGGTAGTGTTGTACTCTAGAACTATCAGTACTGATAGTATCAGGTAGTGTTGTACTCTAGAACTATCAGTACTGATAGTATCAGGTAGTGTTGTACTCGAGAACTATCAGTACTGATAATATCAGGTAGTGTTGTACTCGAGAACTATCAGTACTGATAGTATCAGGTAGTGTTGTACTCTAGAACTATCAGTACTGATAGTATCAGGTAGTGTTGTACTCGAGAACTATCAGTAGTGATAGTATCAGGTAGTGTTGTACTCGAGAACTATCAGTAGTGATAGTATCAGGTAGTGTTGTACTCTAGAACTATCAGTAGTGATAGTATCAGGTAGTGTTGTACTCTAGAACTATCAGTACTGATGGTATCAGGTAGTGTTGTACTCTAGAACTATCAGTACTGATAGTATCAGGTAGTGTTGTACTCGAGAACTATCAGTACTAATAGTATCAGGTAGTGTTGTACTCTAGAACTATCAGTAGTGATAGTATCAGGTAGTGTTGTACTCTAGAACTATCAGTACTGATAGTATCAGGTAGTGTTGTACTCTAGAACTATCAGTAGTGATAATATCAGGTAGTGTTGTACTCTAGAACTATCAGTAGTGATAGTATCAGGTAGTGTTTTACTCTAGAACTATCAGTACTGATAGTATCAGGTAGTGTTGTCCTCGAGAACTATCAGTAGATATAGTATCAGGTAGTGTTGTACTCTAGAACTATCAGTACTGATAGTATCAGGTAGTGTTGTACTCGAGAACTATCAGTAGAGATAGTATCAGGTAGTGTTGTACTCTAGAACTATCTGTACTGATAGTATCAGGTAGTGTTGTACTATAGAACTATCAGTACTGATAGTATCAGGTAGTGTTGTACTATAGAACTATCTGTACTGATAGTATCAGGTAGTGTTGTACTCTAGAACTATCAGTACTGATAGTATCAGGTAGTGTTGTACTCCAGAACTATCAGTACTGATAGTATCAGGTAGTGTTGTACTCGAGAACTATCAGTAGAGATAGTATCAGGTAGTGTTGTACTCTAGAACTATCTGTACTGATAGTATCAGGTAGTGTTGTACTATAGAACTATCAGTACTGATAGTATCAGGTAGTGTTGTACTATAGAACTATCTGTACTGATAGTATCAGGTAGTGTTGTACTCTAGAACTATCAGTACTGATAGTATCAGGTAGTGTTGTACTCCAGAACTATCAGTACTGATAGTATCAGGTAGTGTTGTACTCGAGAACTATCAGTACTGATAGTATCAGGTAGTGTTGTACTCGAGAACTATCAGTAGTGATAGTATCAGGTAGTGTTGTACTCGAGAACTATCAGTAGAGATAGTATCAGGTAGTGTTGTACTCTAGAACTATCTGTACTGATAGTATCAGGTAGTGTTGTACTATAGAACTATCAGTACTGATAATGCCACATAGTGTTGTACTCCAGTACTATAAGTAATAATAGTATGAGGTAGTGTTGTACTCTAGAACTATCAGTACTGATAGTATCAGGTAGTGTTGTACTCTAGAACTATCAGTACTGATAGTATCAGGTAGTGTTGTACTCGAGAACTATCAGTACTGATAATATCAGGTAGTGTTGTACTCGAGAACTATCAGTACTGATAGTATCAGGTAGTATTGTACTCTAGAACTATCAGTACTGATAGTATCAGGTAGTGTTGTACTCGAGAACTATCAGTAGTGATAGTATCAGGTAGTGTTGTACTCGAGAACTATCAGTAGTGATAGTATCAGGTAGTGTTGTACTCTAGAACTATCAGTAGTGATAGTATCAGGTAGTGTTGTACTCTAGAGCTATCAGTACTGATGGTATCAGGTAGTGTTGTACTCTAGAACTATCAGTACTGATAGTATCAGGTAGTGTTGTACTCGAGAACTATCAGTACTAATAGTATCAGGTAGTGTTGTACTCTAGAACTATCAGTAGTGATAGTATCAGGTAGTGTTGTACTCTAGAACTATCAGTACTGATAGTATCAGGTAGTTTTGTACTCTAGAACTATCAGTAGTGATAATATCAGGTAGTGTTGTACTCTAGAACTATCAGTAGTGATAGTATCAGGTAGTGTTGTACTCTAGAACTATCAGTACTGATAGTATCAGGTAGTGTTGTCCTCGAGAACTATCAGTAGATATAGTATCAGGTAGTGTTGTACTCTAGAACTATCAGTACTGATAGTATCAGGTAGTGTTGTACTCGAGAACTATCAGTAGAGATAGTATCAGGTAGTGTTGTACTCTAGAACTATCTGTACTGATAGTATCAGGTAGTGTTGTACTATAGAACTATCAGTACTGATAGTATCAGGTAGTGTTGTACTATAGAACTATCAGTACTGATAGTATCAGGTAGTGTTGTACTCCAGAACTATCAGTACTGATAGTATCAGGTAGTGTTGTACTCGAGAACTATCAGTACTGATAGTATCAGGTAGTGTTGTACTCTAGAACTATCAGTACTGATAGTATCAGGTAGTGTTGTACTCCAGAACTATCAGTACTGATAGTATCAGGTAGTGTTGTACTCGAGAACTATCAGTACTGATAGTATCAGGTAGTGTTGTACTCTAGAACTATCAGTACTGATAGTATCAGGTAGTGTTGTACTCGAGAACTATCAGTAGTGATAGTATCAGGTAGTGTTGTACTCGAGAACTATCAGTACTCTTAGTGTCAGGTAGTGTTGTACTCTAGAACTATCTGTACTGATAGTATCAGGTAGTGTTGTACTCGAGAACTATCAGTAGAGATAGTATCTGGTAGTGTTGTACTCTAGAACTATCTGTACTGATAGTATCAGGTAGTGTTGTACTATAGAACTATCAGTACTGATAGTATCAGGTAGTGTTGTACTCGAGAACTATCAGTAGAGATAGTTTCAGGTAGTGTTGTACTCTAGAACTATCAGTACTGATAGTATCAGGTAGTGTTGTACTCCAGAACTATCAGTACTGATAGTATCAGGTAGTGTTGTACTCGAGAACTATCAGTAGTGATAGTATCAGGTAGTGTTGTACTCCACAACTGTCAGTACTGATAGTATCAGGTAGTGTTGTACTCGAGAACTATCAGTAGTGATAGTATCAGGTAGTGTTGTACTCGAGAACTATCAGTACTGATAGTATCAGGTAGTGTTGTACTCTAGAACTATCAGTACTGATAGTATCAGGTAGTGTTGTACTCCAGAACTATCAGTACTGATAGTATCAGGTAGTGTCGTACTCGAGAACTATCAGTAGTGATAGTATCAGGTAGTGTTGTACTATAGAACTATCAGTACTGATAGTATCAGGTAGTGTTGTACTATAGAACTATCAGTACTGATAGTATCAGGTAGTGTTGTACTACAGAACTATCTGTACTGATAGTATCAGGTAGTGTTGTACTCTAGAACTATCAGTACTGATAGTATCAGGTAGTGTTGTACTCCAGAACTATCAGTACTGATAGTATCAGGTAGTGTTGTACTATAGAACTATCAGTACTGATAGTATCAGGTAGTGTTGTACTCTAGAACTATCAGTACTGATAGTATCAGGTAGTGTTGTACTTTAGAACTATCAGTACTGATAGTATCAGGTAGTGTTGTACTCCAGAACTATCAGTACTGATAGTATCAGGTAGTGTTGTACTCTAGAATTATCAGTACTGATAGTATCAGGTAGTGTTGTACTCCAGAACTATCAGTACTGATAGTATCAGGTAGTGTTGTACTATAGAACTATCAGTACTGATAGTATCAGGTAGTGTTGTACTATAGAACTATCAGTACTGATAGTATCAGGTAGTGTTGTACTCCAGAACTATCAGTACTGTTAGTATCAGGTAGTGTTGTACTCCAGAACTATCAGTACTGATATTATCAGGTAGTGTTGTACTCTAGAACTATCAGTACTGATAGTATCAGGTAGTGTTGCACTCTAGAACTATCAGTACTGATAGTATCAGGTAGTGTTGTACTCTAGAACTATCAGTACTGATAGTATCAGGTAGTGTTGTACTCTAGAACTATCAGTACTGATAGTATCAGGTAGTGTTGTACTCTAGAACTATCAGTACTGATAGTATCAGGTATTGTTGTACTCTAGAACTATCAGTACTGATATTATCCGGTAGTGTTGTACTCGAGAACTATCAGTACTGATAGTATCAGATAGTGTTGTACACTAGAACTATCAGTACTGATCGTATCAGGTAGTGATGTACTCTAGAACTACCAGTAGTGATAGTATCAGGTAGTGTTGTACTCTAGAACTATCAGTAGTGATAGTATCAAATAGTGTTGTACTCCAGAACTATCAGTAGTGATAGTATCAAATAGTGTTGTACTCCAGAAGTATCAGTACTGATAGTATCAGGTAGTGTTGTACTCTAGAACTATCAGTACTGATAGTATCAGGTATTGTTGTACTCTAGAACTATCAGTACTGATATTATCCGGTAGTGTTGTACTCGAGAACTATCAGTACTGATAGTATCAGATAGTGTTGTACACTAGAACTATCAGTACTGATCGTATCAGGTAGTGATGTACTCTAGAACTATCAGTACTGATAGTATCAGGTAGTGTTGTAATCTAGAACTATCAGTACTGATAGTATCAGGTAGTGTTGTACTCTAGAAATATCAGTTCTGATAGTATCAAGTAGTGTTGTACTCTAGAACTATCAGTACCGATAGTATCAGGTAGTGTTGTACTCCAGAACTATCAGTAGTGATAGTATCAAATAGTGTTGTACTCCAGAAGTATCAGTACTGATAGTATCAGATAGTGTTGTACACTAGAACTATCAGTACTTTTGATATCAGGTAGTGTTTTACTCTAGAACTATCAGTACTGATAATATCAAATAATTTTGTACTCTAGAACTATCAGTACTGTTGTTATCAGTTAGTGTTGTACTCTAGAAATATCAGTACTGATAGTATCAGGTAGTGTTGTACTCTAGAACTATCAGTACGAATAGTGATAGGTAGTGTTGTTCCCTAGAACTATCAGTACTGTTGGAATCAGGTTGTGTTGTACTCTAGAACTACCACTACTAATATTATCAGGTATTGTTGTACACTAGAACTATTAGTACTGATAATATCAGGTAGTGTTGTACTCCTGAACTATCAGTACTGATAATGCCACATAGTGTTGTACTCCAGAACTTTCAGTGGTGATAGTATCAGGTTGTGTTGTACTCTAGAACTATCAGTAGTAATAGTATGAGGTAGTTTTGTACTCTTTAACTATCAGTACTTTTAGTATCAGGTAGTGTTGTACCCCAGTACTATCAGTAATAATAGTATGAGGTAGTGTTGTAGTCTAGAACTATCAGTACTGATAGTGTCAGGTAGTGTTGTATTCCGGTACTATCAGTACTGATAGTATCAGGTATTGTTGTACTCTAGAACTATCAGTAGTGATAGTATCAGGTAGTGTTGTACTCCAGAAGTATCAGTACTGATAATATCAGGTAGTGTTGTACTCTAGAACTATCAGTACTGATAGTATCAGGTAATGTTGTACTCTAGAACTATCAGTACTGATAGTATCAGGTAGTGTTGTACTCGAGAACTATCAGTACTGATAATATCAGGTAGTGTTGTACTCGAGAACTATCAGTACTGATAGTATCAGGTAGTGTTGTACTCTAGAACTATCAGTACTGATAGTATCAAGTAGTGTTGTACTCGAGAACTATCAGTAGTGATAGTATCAGGTAGTGTTGTACTCGAGAACTATCAGTAGTGATAGTATCAGGTAGTGTTGTACTCGAGAACTATCAGTAGTGATAGTATCAGGTAGTGTTGTTGTACTCTAGAACTATCAGTAGTGATAATATCAGGTAGTGTTGTACTCTAGAACTATCAGTAGTGATAGTATCAGGTAGTGTTGTACTCGAGAACTATCAGTAGTGATAATATCAGGTAGTGTTGTACTCTAGAACTATCAGTAGTGATAGTATCAGGTAGTGTTGTACTCGAGAACTATCAGTAGATATAGTATCATGTAGTGTTGTACTCTAGAACTATCAGTACTGATAGTATCAGGTAGTGTTGTACTCTAGAACTATCAGTAGATATAGTATCAGGTATTGTTGTACTCTAGAACTATCAGTAGTGATAGTATCAGGTAGTGTTGTACTCGAGAACTATCACTAGTGATAGTATCAGGTAGTGTTGTACTCTAGAACTATCAGTAGTGATAATATCAGGTAGTGTTGTACTCTAGAACTATCAGTAGTGATAGTATCAGGTAGTGTTGTACTCTAGAACTATCAGTAGATATAGTATCAGGTAGTGTTGTACTCTAGAACTATCAGTACTGATAGTATCAGGTAGTGTTGTCCTCGAGAACTATCAGTAGATATAGTATCAGGTAGTGTTGTACTCTAGAACTATCAGTACTGATAGTATCAGGTAGTGTTGTCCTCGAGAACTATCAGTAGATATAGTATCGGGTAGTGTTGTACTCTAGAACTATCAGTACTGATAGTATCAGGTAGTGTTGTACTCTAGAACTATCTGTACTGATAGTATCAGGTAGTGTTGTACTCTAGAACTATCAGTACTGATAGTATCAGGTAGTGTTGTCCTCGAGAACTATCAGTAGATATAGTATCGGGTAGTGTTGTACTCTAGAACTATCAGTACTGATAGTATCAGGTAGTGTTGTACTCTAGAACTATCTGTACTGATAGTATCAGGTAGTGTTGTCCTCGAGAACTATCAGTAGAGATAGTATCAGGTAGTGTTGTACTCTAGAACTATCAGTACTGATAGTATCAGGTAGTGTTGTACTCGAGAACTATCAGTAGAGATAGTATCAGGTAGTGTTGTACTCTAGAACTATCAGTACTGATAGTATCAGGTAGTGTTGTACTCCAGAACTATCAGTACTGATAGTATCAGGTAGTGTTGTACTCGAGAACTATCAGTACTGATAGTATCAGGTAGTGTTGTACTCTAGAACTATCAGTACTGATAGTATCAGGTAGTGTTGTACTCGAGAACTATCAGTAGTGATAGTATCAGATAGTGTTGTACTCGAGAACTATCGGTACTGTTAGTATCAGGTAGTGTTGTACTCTAGAACTATCTGTACTGATAGTATCAGGTAGTGTTGTACTCGAGAACTATCAGTAGAGATAGTATCAGGTAGTGTTGTACTCTAGAACTATCTGTACTGATAGTATCAGGTAGTGTTGTACTATAGAACTATCAGTACTGATAGTATCAGGTAGTGTTGTACTATAGAACTATCTGTACTGATAGTATCAGGTAGTGTTGTACTCTAGAACTATCAGTAGATATAGTATCAGGTAGTGTTGTACTCTAGAACTATCAGTACTGATAGTATCAGGTAGTGTTGTACTCGAGAACTATCAGTAGAGATAGTATCAGGTAGTGTTGTACTCTAGAACTATCAGTAGATATAGTATCAGGTAGTGTTGTACTCTAGAACTATCAGTACTGATAGTATCAGGTAGTGTTGTACTCGAGAACTATCAGTAGTGATAATATCAGGTAGTGTTGTACTCTAGAACTATCAGTAGTGATAGTATCAGGTAGTGTTGTACTCTAGAACTATCAGTAGATATAGTATCAGGTAGTGTTGTACTCTAGAACTATCAGTACTGATAGTATCAGGTAGTGTTGTACTCGAGAACTATCAGTAGAGATAGTATCAGGTAGTGTTGTACTCTAGAACTATCTGTACTGATAGTATCAGGTAGTGTTGTACTATAGAACTATCAGTACTGATAGTATCAGGTAGTGTTGTACTATAGAACTATCTGTACTGATAGTATCAGGTAGTGTTGTACTCTAGAACTATCAGTACTGATAGTATCAGGTAGTGTTGTACTCCAGAACTATCAGTACTGATAGTATCAGGTAGTGTTGTACTCGAGAACTATCAGTACTGATAGTATCAGGTAGTGTTGTACTCGAGAACTATCAGTAGTGATAGTATCAGGTAGTGTTGTCCTCGAGAACTATCAGTAGAGATAGTATCAGGTAGTGTTGTACTCGAGAACTATCAGTACTGTTAGTATCAGGTAGTGTTGTATTCCAGAACTATCAGTACTGTTAGTATCAGGTAGTGTTGTACTCCAGAACTATCAGTACTAATGTATCAGGTAGTGTTGTACTCGAGAACTATCAGTAGTGATAATATCAGGTAGTGTTGTACTCTAGAACTATCAGTAGTGATAGTATCAGGTAGTGTTGTACTCTAGAACTATCAGTACTGATAGTATCAGGTAGTGTTGTCCTCGAGAACTATCAGTAGATATAGTATCAGGTAGTGTTGTACTCTAGAACTATCAGTACTGATAGTATCAGGTAGTGTTGTACTCGAGAACTATCAGTAGAGATAGTATCAGGTAGTGTTGTACTCTAGAACTATCTGTACTGATAGTATCAGGTAGTGTTGTACTATAGAACTATCAGTACTGATAGTATCAGGTAGTGTTGTACTATAGAACTATCTGTACTGATAGTATCAGGTAGTGTTGTACTCTAGAACTATCAGTACTGATAGTATCAGGTAGTGTTGTACTCCAGAACTATCAGTACTGATAGTATCAGGTAGTGTTGTACTCGAGAACTATCAGTACTGATAGTATCAGGTAGTGTTGTACTCTAGAACTATCAGTACTGATAGTATCAGGTAGTGTTGTACTCGAGAACTATCAGTAGTGATAGTATCAGATAGTGTTGTACTCGAGAACTATCGGTACTGTTAGTATCAGGTAGTGTTGTACTCTAGAACTATCTGTACTGATAGTATCAGGTAGTGTTGTACTCGAGAACTATCAGTAGAGATAGTATCAGGTAGTGTTGTACTCTAGAACTATCTGTACTGATAGTATCAGGTAGTGTTGTACTATAGAACTATCAGTACTGATAGTATCAGGTAGTGTTGTACTATAGAACTATCTGTACTGATAGTATCAGGTAGTGTTGTCCTCGAGAACTATCAGTAGAGATAGTATCAGGTAGTGTTGTACTCGAGAACTATCAGTACTGTTAGTATCAGGTAGTGTTGTACTCGAGAACTATCAGTACTGTTAGTATCAGGTAGTGTTGTACTCCAGAACTATCAGTACTAATGTATCAGGTAGTGTTGTACTCGAGAACTATCAGTAGTGATAATATCAGGTAGTGTTGTACTCTAGAACTATCAGTAGTGATAGTATCAGGTAGTGTTGTACTCTAGAACTATCAGTACTGATAGTATCAGGTAGTGTTGTCCTCGAGAACTATCAGTAGATATAGTATCAGGTAGTGTTGTACTCTAGAACTATCAGTACTGATAGTATCAGGTAGTGTTGTACTCGAGAACTATCAGTAGAGATAGTATCAGGTAGTGTTGTACTCTAGAACTATCTGTACTGATAGTATCAGGTAGTGTTGTACTATAGAACTATCAGTACTGATAGTATCAGGTAGTGTTGTACTATAGAACTATCTGTACTGATAGTATCAGGTAGTGTTGTACTCTAGAACTATCAGTACTGATAGTATCAGGTAGTGTTGTACTCCAGAACTATCAGTACTGATAGTATCAGGTAGTGTTGTACTCGAGAACTATCAGTAGAGATAGTATCAGGTAGTGTTGTACTCTAGAACTATCTGTACTGATAGTATCAGGTAGTGTTGTACTATAGAACTATCAGTACTGATAGTATCAGGTAGTGTTGTACTATAGAACTATCTGTACTGATAGTATCAGGTAGTGTTGTACTCTAGAACTATCAGTACTGATAGTATCAGGTAGTGTTGTACTCCAGAACTATCAGTACTGATAGTATCAGGTAGTGTTGTACTCGAGAACTATCAGTACTGATAGTATCAGGTAGTGTTGTACTCGAGAACTATCAGTAGTGATAGTATCAGGTAGTGTTGTACTCGAGAACTATCAGTACTGTTAGTATCAGGTAGTGTTGTACTCTAGAACTATCTGTACTGATAGTATCAGGTAGTGTTGTACTCGAGAACTATCAGTAGAGATAGTATCAGGTAGTGTTGTACTCTAGAACTATCTGTACTGATAGTATCAGGTAGTGTTGTACTATAGAACTATCAGTACTGATAATGCCACATAGTGTTGTACTCCAGAACTTTCAGTGGTGATGGTATCAGGTTGTGTTGTACTCTAGAACTATCAGTAGTAATAGTATGAGGTAGTTTTGTACTCTTTAACTATCAGTACTTTTAGTATCAGGTAGTGTTGTACCCCAGTACTATAAGTAATAATAGTATGAGGTAGTGTTGTACTCTAGAACTATCAGTACTGATAGTATCAGGTAGTGTTGTACTCTAGAACTATCAGTACTGATAGTATCAGGTAGTGTTGTACTCGAGAACTATCAGTACTGATAATATCAAGTAGTGTTGTACTCGAGAACTATCAGTACTGATAGTATCAGGTAGTGTTGTACTCTAGAACTATCAGTACTGATAGTATCAGGTAGTGTTGTACTCGAGAACTATCAGTAGTGATAGTATCAGGTAGTGTTGTACTCGAGAACTATCAGTAGTGATAGTATCAGGTAGTGTTGTACTCTAGAACTATCAGTAGTGATAGTATCAGGTAGTGTTGTACTCTAGAACTATCAGTACTGATGGTATCAGGTAGTGTTGTACTCTAGAACTATCAATACTGATAGTATCAGGTAGTGTTGTACTCGAGAACTATCAGTACTAATAGTATCAGGTAGTGTTGTACTCGAGAGCTATCAGTACTAATAGTATCAGGTAGTGTTGTACTCTAGAACTATCAGTAGTGATAGTATCAGGTAGTGTTGTACTCTAGAACTATCAGTACTGATAGTATCAGGTAGTTTTGTACTCTAGAACTATCAGTAGTGATAATATCAGGTAGTGTTTTACTCTAGAACTATCAGTAGTGATAGTATCAGGTAGTGTTGTACTCTAGAACTATCAGTACTGATAGTATCAGGTAGTGTTGTCCTCGAGAACTATCAGTAGATATAGTATCAGGTAGTGTTGTACTCTAGAACTATCAGTACTGATAGTATCAGGTAGTGTTGTACTCGAGAACTATCAGTAGAGATAGTATCAGGTAGTGTTGTACTCTAGAACTATCTGTACTGATAGTATCAGGTAGTGTTGTACTATAGAACTATCAGTACTGATAGTATCAGGTAGTGTTGTACTATAGAACTATCAGTACTGATAGTATCAAGTAGTGTTGTACTCCAGAACTATCAGTACTGATAGTATCAGGTAGTGTTGTACTCGAGAACTATCAGTACTGATAGTATCAGGTAGTGTTGTACTCTAGAACTATCAGTACTGATAGTATCAGGTAGTGTTGTACTCCAGAACTATCAGTACTGATAGTATCAGGTAGTGTTGTACTCGAGAACTATCAGTACTGATAGTATCAGGTAGTGTTGTACTCTAGAACTATCATTACTGATAGTATCAGGTAGTGTTGTACTCGAGAACTATCAGTAGTGATAGTATCAGGTAGTGTTGTACTCGAGAACTATCAGTACTGTTAGTATCAGGTAGTGTTGTACTCTAGAACTATCTGTACTGATAGTATCAGGTAGTGTTGTACTCGAGAACTATCAGTAGAGATAGTATCAGGTAGTGTTGTACTCTAGAACTATCTGTACTGATAGTATCAGGTAGTGTTGTACTATAGAACTATCAGTACTGATAGTATCAGGTAGTGTTGTACTATAGAACTATCAGTACTGATAGTATCAAGTAGTGTTGTACTATAGAACTATCAGTACTGATAGTATCAGGTAGTGTTGTACTCTAGAACTATCAGTACTGATAGTATCAGGTAGTGTTGTACTCTAGAACTATCAGTACTGATAGTATCAGGTAGTGTTGTACTCTAGAACTATCAGTACTGATGGTATCTGGTAGTGTTGTACTCCAGAACTATCAGTACTGATAGTATCAGGTAGTGTTGTACTCTAGAATTATCAGTACTGATAGTATCAGGTAGTGTTGTACTCCAGAACTATCAGTAGTGATAGTATCAGGTAGTGTTGTACTATAGAACTATCTGTACTGATAGTATCAGGTAGTGTTGTACTCTAGAACTATCAGTAGATATAGTATCAGGTAGTGTTGTACTCTAGAACTATCAGTACTGATAGTATCAGGTAGTGTTGTACTCGAGAACTATCAGTAGAGATAGTATCAGGTAGTGTTGTACTCTAGAACTATCAGTAGATATAGTATCAGGTAGTGTTGTACTCTAGAACTATCATACTGATAGTATCAGGTAGTGTTGTACTCGAGAACTATCAGTAGTGATAATATCAGGTAGTGTTGTACTCTAGAACTATCAGTAGTGATAGTATCAGGTAGTGTTGTACTCTAGAACTATCAGTAGATATAGTATCAGGTAGTGTTGTACTCTAGAACTATCAGTACTGATAGTATCAGGTAGTGTTGTACTCCAGAACTATCAGTACTGATAGTATCAGGTAGTGTTGTACTCTAGAACTATCAGTACTGATAGTATCAGGTAGTGTTGTACTCGAGAACTATCAGTAGTGATAGTATCAGGTAGTGTTGTACTCCAGAACTATCAGTACTAATGTATCAGGTAGTGTTGTACTCGAGAATTATCAGTACTAATGTATCAGGTAGTGTTGTACTATAGAACTATCAGTACTGATAGTATCAGGTAGTGTTGTACTATAGAACTATCTGTACTGATAGTATCAGGTAGTGTTGTACTATAGAACTATCAGTAGTGATATTATCAGGTAGTGTTGTACTCGAGAACTATCAGTAGTGATAGTAGCGGGTAGTGTTTTACTCGAGAACTATCAGTACTGATAGTATCAGGTAGTGTTGTACTATAGAACTATCAGTAGTGATAGTATCAGGTAGTGTTGTACTCGAGAACTATCAGTAGTGATATTATCAGGTAGTGTTGTACTCGAGAACTATCAGTAGTGATAGTAGCGGGTAGTGTTTTACTCGAGAACTATCAGTACTGATAGTATCAGGTAGTGTTGTACTATAGAACTATCAGTACTGATAGTATCAGGTAGTGTTGTACTATAGAACTATCTGTACTGATAGTATCAGGTAGTGTTGTACTCCAGAACTATCAGTACTGATAGTATCAGGTAGTGTTGAACTCCAGAACTATCAGTACTGATAGTATCAGGTAGTGTCGTACTCGAGAACTATCAGTAGTGATAGTATCAGGTAGTGTTGTACTATAGAACTATCAGTACTGATAGTATCAGGTAGTGTTGTACTCCAGAACTATCAGTACTGATAGTATCAGGTAGTGTTGTACTCCAGAACTATCAGTACTGATAGTATCAGGTAGTGTCGTACTCGAGAACTATCAGTACTGATAGTATCAGGTAGTGTTGTACTATAGAACTATCAGTACTGATAGTATCAGGTAGTGTTGTACTCCAGAACTATCAGTACTGATAGTATCAGGTAGTGTTGTACTCCAGAACTATCAGTACTGATAGTATCAGGTAGTGTCGTACTCGAGAACTATCAGTAGTGATAGTATCAGGTAGTGTTGTACTATAGAACTATCAGTACTGATAGTATCAGGTAGTGTTGTACTATAGAACTATCAGTACTGATAGTATCAGGTAGTGTTGTACTCTAGAACTATCAGTACTGATAGTATCAGGTAGTGTTGTACTCTAGAACTATCAGTACTGATAGTATCAGGTAGTGTTGTACTCTAGAACTATCAGTACTGATGGTATCTGGTAGTGTTGTACTCCAGAACTATCAGTACTGATAGTATCAGGTAGTGTTGTACTCTAGAATTATCAGTACTGATAGTATCAGGTAGTGTTGTACTCCAGAACTATCAGTACTGATAGTATCAGGTAGTGTTGTACTATAGAACTATCAGTACTGATAGTATCAGGTAGTGTTGTACTATAGAACTATCTGTACTGATAGTATCAGGTAGTGTTGTACTCCAGAACTATCAGTACTGATAGTATCAGGTAGTGTCGTACTCGAGAACTATCAGTAGTGATAGTATCAGGTAGTGTTGTACTATAGAACTATCAGTACTGATAGTATCAGGTAGTGTTGTACTCCAGAACTATCAGTACTGATAGTATCAGGTAGTGTTGTACTCCAGAACTATCAGTACTGATAGTATCAGGTAGTGTCGTACTCGAGAACTATCAGTAGTGATAGTATCAGGTAGTGTTGTACTATAGAACTATCAGTACTGATAGTATCAGGTAGTGTTGTACTATAGAACTATCAGTACTGATAGTATCAGGTAGTGTTGTACTCTAGAACTATCAGTACTGATAGTATCAGGTAGTGTTGTACTCTAGAACTATCAGTACTGATAGTATCAGGTAGTGTTGTACTCTAGAACTATCAGTACTGATGGTATCTGGTAGTGTTGTACTCCAGAACTATCAGTACTGATAGTATCAGGTAGTGTTGTACTCTAGAATTATCAGTACTGATAGTATCAGGTAGTGTTGTACTCCAGAACTATCAGTACTGATAGTATCAGGTAGTGTTGTACTATAGAACTATCAGTACTGATAGTATCAGGTAGTGTTGTACTATAGAACTATCTGTACTGATAGTATCAGGTAGTGTTGTACTCTAGAACTATCAGTACTGATAGTATCAGGTAGTGTTGTACTCCAGAACTATCAGTACTGATAGTATCAGGTAGTGTTGTACTCGAGAACTATCAGTACTGATAGTATCAGGTAGTGTTGTACTCGAGAACTATCAGTAGTGATAGTATCAGGTAGTGTTGTCCTCGAGAACTATCAGTAGAGATAGTATCAGGTAGTGTTGTACTCGAGAACTATCAGTACTGTTAGTATCAGGTAGTGGTGTACTCCAGAACTATCAGTACTAATGTATCAGGTAGTGTTGTACTCGAGAACTATCAGTACTGTTAGTATCAGGTAGTGTTGTACTCCAGAACTATCAGTACTAATGTATCAGGTAGTGTTGTACTCGAGAACTATCAGTAGTGATATTATCAGGTAGTGTTGTACTCGAGAACTATCAGTAGTGATAGTAGCGGGTAGTGTTTTACTCGAGAACTATCAGTACTGATAGTATCAGGTAGTGTTGTACTATAGAACTATCAGTACTGATAGTATCAGGTAGTGTTGTACTATAGAACTATCTGTACTGATAGTATCAGGTAGTGTTGTACTCTAGAACTATCAGTACTGATAGTATCAGGTAGTGTTGTACTCCAGAACTATCAGTACTGATAGTATCAGGTAGTGTCGTACTCGAGAACTATCAGTAGTGATAGTATCAGGTAGTGTTGTACTATAGAACTATCAGTACTGATAGTATCAGGTAGTGTTGTACTATAGAACTATCAGTACTGATAGTATCAGGTAGTGTTGTACTACAGAACTATCTGTACTGATAGTATCAGGTAGTGTTGTACTCTAGAACTATCAGTACTGATAGTATCAGGTAGTGTTGTACTCCAGAACTATCAGTACTGATAGTATCAGGTAGTGTTGTACTATAGAACTATCAGTACTGATAGTATCAGGTAGTGTTGTACTCTAGAACTATCAGTACTGATAGTATCAGGTAGTGTTGTACTTTAGAACTATCAGTACTGATAGTATCAGGTAGTGTTGTACTCCAGAACTATCAGTACTGATAGTATCAGGTAGTGTTGTACTCTAGAATTATCAGTACTGATAGTATCAGGTAGTGTTGTACTCCAGAACTATCAGTACTGATAGTATCAGGTAGTGTTGTACTATAGAACTATCAGTACTGATAGTATCAGGTAGTGTTGTACTATAGAACTATCAGTACTGATAGTATCAGGTAGTGTTGTACTCCAGAACTATCAGTACTGTTAGTATCAGGTAGTGTTGTACTCCAGAACTATCAGTACTGATATTATCAGGTAGTGTTGTACTCTAGAACTATCAGTACTGATAGTATCAGGTAGTGTTGTACTCTAGAACTATCAGTACTGATAGTATCAGGTAGTGTTGTACTCTAGAACTATCAGTACTGATAGTATCAGGTATTGTTGTACTCTAGAACTATCAGTACTGATATTATCCGGTAGTGTTGTACTCGAGAACTATCAGTACTGATAGTATCAGATAGTGTTGTACACTAGAACTATCAGTACTGATCGTATCAGGTAGTGATGTACTCTAGAACTATCAGTACTGATAGTATCAGGTAGTGTTGTAATCTAGAACTATCAGTACTGATAGTATCAGGTAGTGTTGTACTCTAGAAATATCAGTTCTGATAGTATCAAGTAGTGTTGTACTCTAGAACTATCAGTACCGATAGTATCAGGTAGTGTTGTACTCCAGAACTATCAGTAGTGATAGTATCAAATAGTGTTGTACTCCAGAAGTATCAGTACTGATAGTATCAGATAGTGTTGTACACTAGAACTATCAGTACTTTTGATATCAGGTAGTGTTTTACTCTAGAACTATCAGTACTGATAATATCAAATAATTTTGTACTCTAGAACTATCAGTACTGTTGTTATCAGTTAGTGTTGTACTCTAGAAATATCAGTACTGATAGTATCAGGTAGTGTTGTACTCTAGAACTATCAGTACGAATAGTGATAGGTAGTGTTGTTCCCTAGAACTATCAGTACTGTTGGAATCAGGTTGTGTTGTACTCTAGAACTACCACTACTAATATTATCAGGTATTGTTGTACACTAGAACTATTAGTACTGATAATATCAGGTAGTGTTGTACTCCTGAACTATCAGTACTGATAATGCCACATAGTGTTGTACTCCAGAACTTTCAGTGGTGATAGTATCAGGTTGTGTTGTACTCTAGAACTATCAGTAGTAATAGTATGAGGTAGTTTTGTACTCTTTAACTATCAGTACTTTTAGTATCAGGTAGTGTTGTACCCCAGTACTATCAGTAATAATAGTATGAGGTAGTGTTGTAGTCTAGAACTATCAGTACTGATAGTGTCAGGTAGTGTTGTATTCCGGTACTATCAGTACTGATAGTATCAGGTATTGTTGTACTCTAGAACTATCAGTAGTGATAGTATCAGGTAGTGTTGTACTCCAGAAGTATCAGTACTGATAATATCAGGTAGTGTTGTACTCTAGAACTATCAGTACTGATAGTATCAGGTAATGTTGTACTCTAGAACTATCAGTACTGATAGTATCAGGTAGTGTTGTACTCGAGAACTATCAGTACTGATAATATCAGGTAGTGTTGTACTCGAGAACTATCAGTACTGATAGTATCAGGTAGTGTTGTACTCTAGAACTATCAGTACTGATAGTATCAAGTAGTGTTGTACTCGAGAACTATCAGTAGTGATAGTATCAGGTAGTGTTGTACTCGAGAACTATCAGTAGTGATAGTATCAGGTAGTGTTGTACTCGAGAACTATCAGTAGTGATAGTATCAGGTAGTGTTGTTGTACTCTAGAACTATCAGTAGTGATAATATCAGGTAGTGTTGTACTCTAGAACTATCAGTAGTGATAGTATCAGGTAGTGTTGTACTCGAGAACTATCAGTAGTGATAATATCAGGTAGTGTTGTACTCTAGAACTATCAGTAGTGATAGTATCAGGTAGTGTTGTACTCGAGAACTATCAGTAGATATAGTATCATGTAGTGTTGTACTCTAGAACTATCAGTACTGATAGTATCAGGTAGTGTTGTACTCTAGAACTATCAGTAGATATAGTATCAGGTATTGTTGTACTCTAGAACTATCAGTAGTGATAGTATCAGGTAGTGTTGTACTCGAGAACTATCACTAGTGATAGTATCAGGTAGTGTTGTACTCTAGAACTATCAGTAGTGATAATATCAGGTAGTGTTGTACTCTAGAACTATCAGTAGTGATAGTATCAGGTAGTGTTGTACTCTAGAACTATCAGTAGATATAGTATCAGGTAGTGTTGTACTCTAGAACTATCAGTACTGATAGTATCAGGTAGTGTTGTCCTCGAGAACTATCAGTAGATATAGTATCAGGTAGTGTTGTACTCTAGAACTATCAGTACTGATAGTATCAGGTAGTGTTGTCCTCGAGAACTATCAGTAGATATAGTATCGGGTAGTGTTGTACTCTAGAACTATCAGTACTGATAGTATCAGGTAGTGTTGTACTCTAGAACTATCTGTACTGATAGTATCAGGTAGTGTTGTACTCTAGAACTATCAGTACTGATAGTATCAGGTAGTGTTGTCCTCGAGAACTATCAGTAGATATAGTATCGGGTAGTGTTGTACTCTAGAACTATCAGTACTGATAGTATCAGGTAGTGTTGTACTCTAGAACTATCTGTACTGATAGTATCAGGTAGTGTTGTCCTCGAGAACTATCAGTAGAGATAGTATCAGGTAGTGTTGTACTCTAGAACTATCTGTACTGATAGTATCAGGTAGTGTTGTACTATAGAACTATCAGTACTGATAGTATCAGGTAGTGTTGTACTATAGAACTATCTGTACTGATAGTATCGGGTAGTGTTGTACTCTAGAACTATCAGTACTGATAGTATCAGGTAGTGTTGTCCTCGAGAACTATCAGTAGAGATAGTATCAGGTAGTGTTGTACTCTAGAACTATCTGTACTGATAGTATCAGGTAGTGTTGTACTATAGAACTATCTGTACTGATAGTATCGGGTAGTGTTGTACTCTAGAACTATCAGTACTGATAGTATCAGGTAGTGTTGTCCTCGAGAACTATCAGTAGAGATAGTATCAGGTAGTGTTGTACTCTAGAACTATCTGTACTGATAGTATCGGGTAGTGTTGTACTCTAGAACTATCAGTACTGATAGTATCAGGTAGTGTTGTCCTCGAGAACTATCAGTAGAGATAGTATCAGGTAGTGTTGTACTCTAGAACTATCAGTACTGATAGTATCAGGTAGTGTTGTACTATAGAACTATCTGTACTGATAGTATCAGGTAGTGTTGTACTCTAGAACTATCAGTACTGATAGTATCAGGTAGTGTTGTACTCGAGAACTATCAGTAGTGATAGTATCAGGTAGTGTTGTACTCCAGAACTATCAGTACTAATGTATCAGGTAGTGTTGTACTCGAGAACTATCAGTACTAATGTATCAGGTAGTGTTGTACTATAGAACTATCAGTACTGATAGTATCAGGTAGTGTTGTACTATAGAACTATCTGTACTGATAGTATCAGGTAGTGTTGTACTCTAGAACTATCAGTAGTGATATTATCAGGTAGTGTTGTACTCGAGAACTATCAGTAGTGATAGTAGCGGGTAGTGTTTTACTCGAGAACTATCAGTACTGATAGTATCAGGTAGTGTTTTACTATAGAACTATCAGTAGTGATAGTATCAGGTAGTGTTGTACTCGAGAACTATCAGTAGTGATATTATCAGGTAGTGTTGTACTCGAGAACTATCAGTAGTGATAGTAGCGGGTAGTGTTTTACTCGAGAACTATCAGTACTGATAGTATCAGGTAGTGTTGTACTATAGAACTATCAGTACTGATAGTATCAGGTAGTGTTGTACTATAGAACTATCTGTACTGATAGTATCAGGTAGTGTTGTACTCCAGAAGTATCAGTACTGATAGTATCAGGTAGTGTTGTACTCCAGAACTATCAGTACTGATAGTATCAGGTAGTGTCGTACTCGAGAACTATCAGAAGTGATAGTATCAGGTAGTGTTGTACTATAGAACTATCAGTACTGATAGTATCAGGTAGTGTTGTACTCCAGAACTATCAGTACTGATAGTATCAGGTAGTGTTGTACTCCAGAACTATCAGTACTGATAGTATCAGGTAGCGTCGTACTCGAGAACTATCAGTAGTGATAGTATCAGGTAGTGTTGTACTATAGAACTATCAGTACTGATAGTATCAGGTAGTGTTGTACTCCAGAACTATCAGTACTGATAGTATCAGGTAGTGTTGTACTCCAGAACTATCAGTACTGATAGTATCAGGTAGTGTCGTACTCGAGAACTATCAGTAGTGATAGTATCAGGTAGTGTTGTACTATAGAACTATCAGTACTGATAGTATCAGGTAGTGTTGTACTATAGAACTATCAGTACTGATAGTATCAGGTAGTGTTGTACTCTAGAACTATCAGTACTGATAGTATCAGGTAGTGTTGTACTCTAGAACTATCAGTACTGATAGTATCAGGTAGTGTTGTACTCTAGAACTATCAGTACTGATGGTATCTGGTAGTGTTGTACTCCAGAACTATCAGTACTGATAGTATCAGGTAGTGTTGTACTCTAGAATTATCAGTACTGATAGTATCAGGTAGTGTTGTACTCCAGAACTATCAGTACTGATAGTATCAGGTAGTGTTGTACTATAGAACTATCAGTACTGATAGTATCAGGTAGTGTTGTACTATAGAACTATCTGTACTGATAGTATCAGGTAGTGTTGTACTCCAGAACTATCAGTACTGATAGTATCAGGTAGTGTTGTACTCCAGAACTATCAGTACTGATAGTATCAGGTAGTGTTGTACTCGAGAACTATCAGTACTGATAGTAACAGGTAGTGATGTACTCTAGAACTATCAGTACTGATAGTATCAGGTAGTGTTGTACTCTAGAACTATCAGTACTGATAGTATCAGGTAGTGTTGTACTCTAGAACTATCAGTACTGATAGTATCAGGTAGTGTTGTACTCCAGAACTATCAGTACTGTTAGTATCAGGTAGTGTTGTACTCGAGAACTATCAGTACTGTTAGTATCAGGTAGTGTTGTACTCCAGAACTATCAGTACTAATGTATCAGGTAGTGTTGTACTCGAGAACTATCAGTACTAATGTATCGGGTAGTGTTGTACTCTAGAACTATCAGTACTGATAGTATCAGGTAGTGTTGTACTCCAGAACTATCAGTACTGTTAGTATCAGGTAGTGTTGTACTCCAGAACTATCAGTACTGTTAGTATCAGGTAGTGTTGTACTCCAGAACTATCAGTACTAATGTATCAGGTAGTGATGTACACTAGAACTATCAGTACTAATGTATCAGGTAGTGTTGTACTCGAGAACTATCAGTACTGATAGTATCAGGTAGTGTTGTAGTCTAGAACTATCAGTACTGATAGTATCAGGTAGTGTTGTACTCTAGGACTATCAGTACTGTTAGTATCAGGTAGTGTTGTACTCGAGAACTATCAGTACTGATAGTATCAGGTAGTGTTGTAGTCTAGAACTATCAGTACTGATAGTATCAGGTAGTGTTGTACTCGAGAACTATCAGTAGTGATAGTATCAGGTAGTGTTGTAGTCTAGAACTATCAGTACTGATAGTGTCAGGTAGTGTTGTACTCGAGAACTATCAGTACTGATATTATCAGGTAGTGTTGTACTCTAGAACTATCAGTACTAATAGTATCAGGTAGTGTTGTACTCTAGAACTATCAGTACTGATAGTATCAGGTAGTGTTGTACTCTAGAGCTATCAGTACTAATAGTATCAGGTAGTGTTGTACTCGAGAACTATCAGTACTGATAGTATCAGGTAGTGTTGTACTCGAGAACTATCAGTAGTGATAGTATCAGGTAGTGTTGTACTCCAGAACTATCAGTACTAATGTATCAGGTAGTGATGTACTCTAGAACTATCAGTACTGATAGTATCAGGTAGTGTTGTACTCCAGAACTATCAGTACTAATGTATCAGGTAGTGTTGTACTCTAGAGCTATCAGTACTGATAGTATCAGGTAGTGTTGTACTCTAGAACTATCAGTACTAATAGTATCAGGTAGTGTTGTACTCTAGAGCTATCAGTACTGATAGTATCAGGTAGTGTTGTACTCTAGAACTATCAGTACTAATAGTATCAGGTAGTGTTGTACTCTAGAGCTATCAGTACTAATAGTATCAGGTAGTGTTGTACTCTAGAGCTATCAGTACTGATAGTATCAGGTAGTGTTGTACTCTAGAACTATCAGTACTAATAGTATCAGATAGTGTTGTACTCTAGATCTATCAGTACTAATAGTATCAGGTAGTGTTGTACTCTAGAGCTATCAGTACTAATAGTATCAGGTAGTGTTGTACTCTAGAGCTATCAGTACTGATAGTATCAGGTAGTGTTGTACTCTAGAGCTATCAGTACCTTGTGTATCAGGTGGTATTGTTCTCTGGATCTACGAGTACTGGATATTCGGAGAGTGAGTTCACTTGAACTATTTGTAATACTAGTGCCAGGTAGTTTTGCACTATGGAACTATCAGTACTGGGCGTATCAGGTAGTGTTGTACTCTAGAACTATCAGTACAGGTAGTATAAGTTCGTGCTTTTTTTCTTTAACTATCAGTGCGTGTAGTATCAGTTAGTGTTTTACTCTAGGGCTATCATTACTGTGTGTAGGCCTACCTCTTAGAGTTTTCCTCTGGAACTATTAGTACTTTGTGTACCTCGTTATGGTGCAATGCAGGACAATATGTCTGTATTCGGAGAAGAGATGTTAGGTCTTGTTGTCGGGTTATTTAATCATAGGTATTTTCATGCTGGCAATCGAGTATTTTTATGTTGGCAATGCAGCCAACTTTTTATTTTGTGTGGTTTGAACGAATTTGGTAATGTAGGAGAGTGCTGTTCTATTGTTCCTGGGCGTTGGTGTTGAAAATTGGATATGTTGTAACATTTGGCTGAATGGGGTAAATTGCTCTTAACGACAGTCTGTAGCGAAAAGCTCGCACCATTGAAAGGTGCTGTGTTTGGGTCGGCAATCTGTACCGGCAAGCGGTGTCGGAATTTAGGAAATTAAAGTACGGTCGGTGATAATCGATATTTGTTTATTTACTTCTTTTACAAGTTACGTAATTGTGGTTTCCAGAATCAAGAGATATTTGGAGAAGTTTCATCGTGGCGGGTATTGGGGGATATGCTGTTCTGTGCATAATTTTCATTGTGAAATTCGTACTATTTTAGTGCTGTGTCCAAACAGATCAGAAGATGTTAATTCGGTGAAATAATGACTTCAGCGTCCTGGATGGAATACAGTCTGTAAGCACACATGTTGGGGCACTCGTTATAAGCAGACTGTTGTATCCGCATTTCCCATCCCCAAGGCACTCTTTCTTATCTAGTGATGAATTCCTGGCAGTACTCAGAACAACAGTCCATGAAATTAAGTCCTAGTTCCTTCCACAAGTGTAAACCTGATTAGAGTAACTTATATGTTGTAAAGCGAGCACTTGTGATGACAAACCTGCCTTTGACCCCATTCCTGATTTTCTTTCTTTCCCGAGGTGTGTATTTTACACGAAGATGTGTACCAAACTTTCCATTCTCTATGTGATCTGTAAACTTCGTCTAGCTCTCCTAGATGATTTTTTTTTTTTTTTTTTGCTCTTTGCTTTACCTCGCACCGACACAGATAGGTCTTATGGCGACGATGGGAGAGGAATGGCCTAGGAAGTGGAAGGAAGAGGCTGTGGCCTTAATTAAGGTACAGCCCCGGCATTTGCCTGGTGAGAAAATGGGAAACCACGGAAAACCATCTTCATGACAGCCGACAGTGGGGCTCGAACCCACTATCTCCCGATTACTGGATACTGGCCGATCTTAAGCGACTGCAACTATCGAGCTCGGTCCTAGATGATTTAGCATAGGTGATTAGTATAGATTTAGTATTAGTGGTGAATGATGGAACACACTGTATTTGGCAGTGACTTAAAAAGGCGATGGTGGTCACATTTTAAGACACGATGTTGTACTGATGCCGATGAGGTATAGATCTGGAATTATGTCACTTATAAATATATTTAAAATAAACTCTTCATGATCCCTTTCTTTTATTGTAATATTTAGAAATAGGGGCTGCCTGGCCGGGGCGGTAAATGCGTGCTCGGTTCGTCCAGAAGGACGTGGATTCGAATCCCCGTCAGGAAGTCGTTAAATTTAAGAAAAGAGACTTCCAGTTCCGGAGCTGCACATGACCCTACTAAGGTCCACTCCGCCTACACCATAAGTGAGTACCATGTTAATTCCTGCATGCAAAGGCGGCCGGGCCCAGAGCTAACCACTCTACTCCATCCAGTGCCGAGGTTACGGATAGTGGAAGCCTTTACCTTCCACCCCTCCAAGGGCCTTCATGGCCTGTACGGGGATGATTTTGCTTTGCTTTTTAATATATAGGAATATTTTAGATCAGAAGCTGTTGTATCAGGTGACTTAGAGAGTTTTCAGCCATCTTACGTAAAAAGTTGTTAGATCGTAGGTAATTTAAAACCTGGTAGCACATGTTTAGCGTGGCTTAGGCACTAACAACAATAATTCAATCCCATGTCACACGCCTTTCGTATATGGTGATATTTTGGTGTTCCAAAACTGATCTGTAAACTTCGTCTACCTCATTCTACAAAGTTTTCATTCTAGTTGCCTCATTTGTTAGCTGTTTCGAAACTTTACATTAAATTAGGCTAGATAGATTTGCCTACCTTGTGAACCATGTGACCTTGCAGCGGTGGGAAGGCTTCGTGTCCCATTGAAGCAGATAGCCGATCCGGAGGTGCAACCATATCGGGAGATCAGACTAAGGAATGGTTCAACGAAAGAGTAGTAGCAGCCTTTCGGAAGTTGTAAGGTTGGCAGTCTCGATGACTGACTGATATGGGATTGTAATAATACTCAACATGGCTTAGATGTGTTGATACTGCTGCACGGCTGAAAGCAACGGGGAACTACAGCCGTAACTAACTCCCGAGGACATACAGCTCTCTCTGTATGAATGATGTACTGGTAGTGACTTCCTCCCGGGTAAAATATCCCGGAGGTAAAATAGTCCCCATTCGGATCTCAGGGTGGGTACTAAACGAGAGGGGGTGATCATCAGGAAGATGGATACTGATATTCTGCCAGTCGGAGTGTGGAATGTTATAAGCTTGAATCGTTGTGGTAGGATAGAAAACCTGAAAAGGGAGATAGATAGACTAAAGTTAGATGTAGTTGGTATAAGTGAAGTACGTTGGCAGGAAGAAGAGAATTGTTGGTCAGGCGACTATAGAATTATCAACACAAAAACAAAAACAGGGGAAATGCAGAAGTTGGCTTAATAATGAATAAGATAATAGGGCAGCTGGTAAGCTACTACGTCCGGCATTGTGAAATGATTATTGCTGTCAATATAGACACCAAACCAATGCCCAACACAATAGTGCAGGTCTATATGCCTACTAGTTCAGTGGATGTTGAAGAAATCGAAAGAATATATGAAGAGATAGAAGTTTTAATAAACCAAACCTAACCAAACCCCATGGTGCAAAAGTCCCGAAGGGCCATGGCCTACAAAACGACTGCTGTTCAGCCCGAAGGCCTGCACATTACGAGGTGTCGTGTGGTCAGCACGATGGATCCTCTCGACCGTTATTCTTGGCTTTCGAGAACCAGGTCCGCCTTCTCAAGTCAGATAGCTTCTGAATTCTAATCACGTAGGCTTAGTGGACCTCAGACCACCCCTCAGATGCAGGTAAAAATCGATTACTTGGCCGGGAACCGAACCTGGGGCCTCCGGGTAAGAGGCAGGCACGCTACCCCTACACTGCGGGGCCGGCAGAAGATTTATTACAATCAATCAATCAATCAATACTGATCTGCATTTAGGGCAGTCGCCCAGGTGGCAGATTCCCTATCTGTTGCTTTCCTAGCCTTTTCCTAAATGATTTCAAAGAAATTGGAAATTTATTGAACATCTCCCTTGGTAAGTTATTCCAATCCCTAACTCCCCTTCATATAAATGAATATTTGCCCCAGTTTGTCCTCTTGAATTCCAACTTTATCTTCATATTGTGATCTTTCCTACTTTTATAAACGCCATTTAAACTTATTCGTCTACTAATGTTATTCCACGCCAACTCTCCGCTGACAGCTCGGAACATACCACTTAGTCTAGCAGCTCTTCTTCTTTCTCTCAATTCTTCCCAACCCAAACATTGCAACATTTTTGTAACGCTACTCTTTTGTCGGAAATCACTCAGAACAAATCGAGCTGCTTTTCTTTGGATTTTTTCCAGTTCTTGAATCAGGTAATCCTGGTGAGGGTCCCATACACTGGAACCATACTCTAGTTGGGGTCTTACCAGAGACTTATATGCCCTCTCCTTTACATCCTTACTACAACCCCTAAACACCCTCATAACCATGTGCAGAGATCTGTACCCTTTATTTACAATCCCATTTATGTGATTACCCCAATGAAGATCTTTCCTTATATTAACACCTAGATACTTACAATGATCCCCAACAGGAACTTTCACCCCATCAACGCAGTAATTAAAACTGAGAGGACTTTTCCTATTTGTGAAACTCACAACCTGACTTTTAGCCCCGTTTATCATCATACCATTGCCTGCTGTCCATCTCACAACATTTTCGAGGTCACGCCGCAGTTGCTCACAATCTTGTAACTTATTTATCACTCTATAGAGAATAACATCATCCGCAAAAAGCCTTACCTCCGATTCCACTCCTTTACTCATACCATTTATATATATAAGAAAACTTAAAGTCCGATAATACTGCCTTGAGGAATTCCCTCTTAATTATTACAGGGTCAGATAAAGCTTCACCTACCCTAATTCTCTGAGATCTATTTTCTAGAAATATAGCAACCCATTCAGTCACTCTTTTGTCTAGTCCAATTGCACTCATTTTTGCCAGTAGTCTCCCATGATCCACCCTATCAGATGCTTTAGACAGGTCAATCGCGATACAGTCCATTTGACCTCCAGAATCCAAGATATCTGCTATATCTTTCTGGAATCCTACAAGTTGAGCTTCAGTGGAATAACCTTTCCTAAAACCGAATTGCCTTCTATCGAACCAGTTATTAATTTCGCAAACATGTCTAGTATAATCAGAAAGATTGCCTTCCCAAAGCTTACATACAATGCATGTCAAACTTACTGGCCTGTAATTTTCAGCTTTATGTCTATCACCCTTTCCTTTATACACAGGGGCTACTATAGCAACTCTCCATTCATCTGGTATAGCTCCTCCGACCAAACAATAATCAAATAAGTACTTCAGATATGGTACTATATCCCAACCTATTGTCTTTAGTATATCCCCAGAAATCTGATAAATTCCAGCCGCTTTTCTAGTTTTCAACTTTTGTATCTTATTGTAAATGTCATTGTTATCATATGTAAATTTTATTACTTCATTGGCTTTAGTCTCCTCCTCTATCTCGACATTTTCCTTGTAACCAACAATCTTTACATACTGCTGACTGAATACTTCTGCCTTTTGAAGATCCTCACATAGATACTCCCCTTGTTCATTAATTATTCCTGGAATGTCCTTTTTGGAACCTGTTTCTGCCTTAAAATACCTATACATACCCTTCCATTTTTCACTAAAATTCGTATGACTGCCAATTATGCTTTCCATCATGTTATCCTTAGCTGCCTTCTTTGCTAGATTCAATTTTCTAGTAAGTTCCTTCAATTTCTCCTTACTTCCACAGCCATTTCTAACTCTATTTCTTTCCAGTCTGCACCTCCTTCTTAGTCTCTTTATTTCTCTATTATAATAAGGTGGGTCTTTACCATTCCTTACCACCCTTAATGGTACAAACCTGTTTTCGCATTCCTCAACAATTTCTTTAAACCCATCCCAGAGTCTGTTTACATTTTTATTTACCGTTTTCCACCGATCATAGTTACTTTTTAGAAACTGCCTCATGCCTGCTTTATCAGCCATATGGTACTGCCTAACAGTCCTACTTTTAAGACCTTCCTTTCTATCACATTTATTTTGAACTACCACAAAAACAGCTTCATGATCACTAATACCATCTATTACTTCAGTTTCCCTATAGAGCTCATCTGGTTTTATCAGCACCACATCCAGGATATTTTTCCCTCTGGTTGGTTCCATCACTTTCTGAATCAGCTGTCCTACCCATATTAACTTATTTGCCATTTGTTGGTCATGCTTCCTGTCGTTCGCATTTCCTTCCCAATTGACATCTGGCAAATTCAGATCTCACGCTACAATCACATTTCTTTCCGTGTCGTTTCCCACATAGCTGACTATCCTATCAAATAATTCCGAATCCGTGTCAGTGCTACCCTTTCCCGATCTGTACACTCCAAATATATCAAGTTGCCTATTATCTTTAGAAATGAGCCTTACACCTAGAATTTCATGTGTCTCATCTTTAACTTTTTCGTAGCTTACAAATTCTTCTTTCACCAGAATGAACACTCCCCCTCCCACCCTTCCTATCCTATCTCTACGATACACACTCCAGTGCCGTGAGAAAACTTCTGCATCCATTATATCATTTCTCAGCCATGATTCAACTCATATTACAATATCTGGTAAATATATATCTATTAAATTACTTAATTCTATTCCTTTCCTTACAATACTTCTACAGTTCAACACTAACAATTTTATGTCATCCCTACTTGATTTCCAGTTCCCTGTTCCCCTATCACCGCTCCCTAGGCCATCCCGTTTCCCTGAATGTACCTCCCTATTACCCTTCCAAACAAATTTCCTAACTTATACGTACCACTGCGGTTTAAATGAAGGCCATCTGAGCGCAGATTACAACATGTAAATGGTGACGAGAGTCTATTAGTGATGAGAGACTGGAATGCAGTGGTTGGCCAAGGAAGACAAGGTAATACAGTAGGAGAATTTGGATTGGGACAAAGGAACGAACGAGGAAGTCTTCTGGTTGAATTCTGCACCGATCATAACTGAGGCCTTGCTAATACTTAGTTCAAACACCACAAACGACAGCTGTATACGTGGGCGAGACCTGGGGGCACTGGAAGGTATCAAATAGACTTCATCATGATTGGGCAGAGATTCAGAAACCAGGTGTTGGATTGCAAAACCTTCCCATAAGCAGACGTGGACTCTGACCACAGCTTGTTCGTCATGAAATGCCATCTGAAGTTGAAGACATTGAAGAAAGGAATGCAAGGAGATAGGATCCGGCAAGTTGGAAGAATAGAGTGTGAGGGATTCTTTCAAGGAATATGTTGCACAAGTACTAAATGAAAAGGCTGAAGGAAACGCAATAGAAGAAAAATGGCCAGTCGTGAAAAATGAGGTCGGTAGGACAGCTGAAGAAATGTTGGGAAGGAAGGAAAAGTCAACTAAGAATCAGTGGATAACTCAGGAGATACTAGACCTGACTGATGAATGACAAAATGAAATTAAATGGCGTATGGCTTTTAGTCCGAAGGCAAGTTCGGCTCGCCGGATGCAGATCTTTTGATCTGACACCCATAAGCGACCTGCGCGTCGTGATGAGGATCAAATGATGATGAAGACGGCACATACACCCAGCCCCCGTGTCAGTGAAGTTAACCAATTATGGTTAAAATTCCTGACCCTGCCGGGAATCGAACCCGGGACCCCTGCGACCATAGGCCAGCACGCTAACCATTTAGCCATGGAGCCGGACGACGTGCGACGAAAATACAATAATGACAGAAATGAAGAGGGCGGAAAAGCATACAGGCGATTAAAGAATGAGGTGGACAGAAAGTGCAAGATAGCTAAGGAAGAATGGCTGAAGGAGAAGTGCAAGGATGTTGAAGGTTATATGGTCCTAGGAAATGCAGATTCTGCATACAGGAAAAACAAGGAAAACTTTGAGGAAAGGAAAAGTAGATGTATGAATGTCAAGAGCTCAGATGGAAAACCACTTCAATGCAAAGAAGACAAGGCAGAAAGATGGCAGGAACATATCCAACAGTTTTATCAAGGTGAAGGTGTAGATGATATGGTTCTGGAACAAGAAGAAGCTGTCGATGCTGGTGAAATGGGAGACCGAATTTGGAGGTCAGAGTTCGACGGACCTATGCGAGATCTAAATGGGAACAAGGCACTTGGAATTTATGACATTCCCCCTGAATTACTGACTGCCTTAGGAGAAACCAGCATGGCGAGTTTGTTCCATTCATTGAGTAAGATGTATGAGACAGGAGAAGTCCCATCCGATTTCCGGCAGAATGTTGTTATACCTATTCCCAAGTAATCGAGTGCTGACAAGTGTGAAAACTACAGCACCATTAGTTTGGTATCTCATGCCCGCAAAATTTTAATACGTATTATTTACAGAAGAATGGAAAGGCAAGTTGAAACTGATTTGGGAGAAGATCAATTTGGCTTCAGAAGAAACGTAAAAACACGTGAAGCAATCCTGACTTTAGGTCTGATCATAGAGGATCGAATTAAGAAGGACAAGCCCACGTACATAGCATTCGTAGATCTAGAAAAAGGCATTCGATAATGTTGATTGGACCAAGCTATTTAAGATTCTGAAGGTAGTTGGGATCAGATACCGAGAACGAAGAATTATCTACAATCTGTATAAAAACCAGTCTACAGTGATAAGAATTGAGTGCTTTGAAAAATAAGCTTCTTTCCAGAAAGGAGTGAGGCAAGGCTGCAATTTGTCCCCCTCCTCTGCAATGTTTATATAGAACAAGGAAATGAAAGAGGAATTTGGAAAGGGAATCACAATCCAAGGAGAGGAAATCAAAACGCTTGGAATTGCCGATATTGTTATTTTATCTGAGACTGCAGATGATCTCGAGACGTTGCTGAATGGTATGGACCAAGTCTTGGGGAAGGATTACAAGATGAAAATAAATAAGTCCAAAACAAAAGTAATGGTGTGCAGTCCACCGAAGGCAGGCGATGCAGGAAATATTAGATTAGGAAATGAAGTCTTAAAGGAAGTAGATGAATATTGTTACTTGGGTAGTAAAATAACTAACGATGGCAGACATAAAATGCAGACTAGCACAAACAAAGAAGACCTTTATTAAGAAAAGAAATTTGCTCAGTTCAAACGTTGATATAGGAATTAGAAAGATGTTTCTGAAGACTTTCATGCGGAGCGTGGCATTGTATGGAAGTGAAACATGGACTATAATTAGCTCAGAAAGAAAGAGAATTAGAAGCTTTTGAAATGTGGTGTTACAGAAGAATGCTGAAGGTGAGATGGATAGATCGAATCACGAATGGAGAGATACTGGATGGAATTGGTAAGAGGAGATCGATTTGGATAATTTGAAGAGAAGAAGATGTAGAATGATAGGACACATCTTAAGACACCCAGGACTTTTCCAGTTGGTTTTTGAGGAAAGTGTAGGCGGTAAGAACGGTAGGGGTAGACCAAGGTACTAGTATGCCATACAGATAAGGGCAGATGTAGGATGCAGTAGTTATGCAGAAATGAAAAATTTACCACGGGACAGGCTGTCATGGAGAGCTGCATCAAACCAGTCTCTGGACTGATGACTGAAACAGCAACAGATTTTGATTTTTAAGATCTGCTTGTGTTCCCTTTGATGAAATATTTCTCCGTTGTTTGAATACTGTGCAACTGTGGCTACGAGCATTATTCAGACGTGCCTGTGGCCACCAAAGATACAACTGAGTGGAGCCTCTATTGACTGGGCAAACTTATGACAGACTCATCAATGTGATGAAAACTCACGATATGAAGTTCTCCTGCGACTCGTACGTACGTAAATACAATATCTTCCAATATTAATAGCAGAATATTCTACTTGATGAACATTTTGAACTATAAGAACATTGATGCCAAATAAGAATTTTAATTTTGTGCAGATTCCTGCACGCACAATGACTGTGACTGAATAAGAACAAAGTCCTTCGATTGAAGTTGATAAAATGAAAACAGAATCATAGCAAGCACCGGGCAGTTGCTAGGGAATCCACAAGCTTGCGGTTAGGGGCCCACAGCTGTGAGCTTGCACCCGGGAGATAGTGGCTTCGAGCCCCACTGTCGACCATCCTGAAGATGGTTTTCCGTGGTTTCAGAATTTCACACCAGGCAAATGCTGGGGCTGTGCCTTAATTAAGGCCACGGCAGCTTCCTTCCCATTCCTGGGCCTATCCTATCCCATCGTCGCCATAAGCCCCATCTGTGTCGGTACGACGTAAAGCCAGTTCTAAAAAAAGAGAATCTACTATTGATAAAGAAAGATATGAAAGGTATCAAATTTTAGGTCTGAATGCCATCGCTGATTACTTGTCTAAGAGAGAAAAGCGTATATAACTTATTATTGTTTTAATGCTTTTTGTTCTTCCTGCTCTTCCATTATCATGGCATTTTAGTTTTGACATAATTCCTTTAATATTCCGTTTTCACTTAATTGGTTCCCATATTTTTTGTTGATACGTTTTTAATGTTCTAATGATTTCCTTGCATTTCCACCGGGATAAATCTCAGACAAGTGTAGGATCTGGCATGGACCTGGACACATGGGTTAAAGGAAAGAGTGAGACGACGTGGTCCTAACATTCTCCATCCAGATGAAGGAGTATCCGTGGACCTAAGAGGCCGAAACGAAATGTTCACCAAACTATGATCTATTGGGCTCCATACAGGAGATGATTCGTCCATGACCAGGGCCGTATCAACAATCCACCTTCCTTCGTGGTGCTGCAATTCCCATATTAATAAATGAACCTACAAGTATTTGAAGAACTGAATTTTGTATGCTCATGTTTCTCATGTTTGACCGTGCGCAATTGCAGGAACACTTGCATCGATCACATCGTTCTGTGGTTCACTGCCAAGAGGACCGTAGGATTTTATTAGAATCTTTCATTTCAGTGCTAATACTAAACTGGAGAGAAGTCCGATCTTCAATTTCGAGTAAGAGAAAGGAAGATTTTTCTTGCCTTCTTCTTCAACAATCAGAGGAGAGTAGTCGACTTTCAACTATGAAGCTGGCTGGTGATATCTGCAATACGTGGGTGAGCAGCGGAATTCCTGTTACTTCATTCCAGGGACTGGTGCTAGGGACCGCTGACCTGTAGGTGAATAGCCTCAGCTTCACCATAAACCGTACTATTAGTTAGGGGAAGGCCACTTGTAAGATGACCAATCTATTTGCTTCATGAGTTATTGAACGTATTCCAGTACTTCAGTTCTCCACTTGTCGCTTCATTATCTCCGTAGGTCTCTCGTTCACATTTGTTTCGTTATCTCACTTTATCTAGCACGTGAAGAGGTTCATGATATTATCCTGATAAAACCAATATCGGTTCGCACTCGAACGACATAACATATAAAGGAATGTGTCAGGGTTGCCAATCCTCAAGGTTAAAATAAGGGAAATTCCAAACACGAGATAACGGATTAAGACGCTATATTATTTCAGTGTATGATGTTATCTATTTTTGTTTCACAGGGCTCAAAAACTGTGTATGTATGGAAGAGTCGTAAAGAAACAATGAAAATAAATTCTATGCCGAAAATTATACGTGTAATAATAATAATAATAATAATAATAATAATAATAATAATAATAATAATAATAATAATAATAATAATAATAATAATAATAATAATAATAATAATAATAATAGTAAATCAGGCTACCAATTGGTTTCATAAGATCACTTCAACTCATGTTTCTTATTGGTGCTAAGAAATTTCAATCGGTAATTTATTATCAAAAGATACTTTCGATTATTCCAGTCAAGATATTTATTTTGCACGTGATGATACATGACATTTAAAAAAGAAATATTATTCTACAAATACTACATACTAATACGTGCAATTAAGACTCTATTATATTTCAGTGTATGATGTTACCTATTTTTCTTCCACAGGTATGTATGTATAGCAGATGTCGTAAAGAAACAATGAAAATTAATTATACGCCCGTGGTAGCCACTTTCCACACTTCCAGGATTATAGCCGTAATACCAACGGGCTGTGTGGTCATCATGAAATAAATTAGAGTAATAAAACAGACGGGTCACGTAGCTGTCAGCTTGCATCGGCAGGCCTCAATATGGTTTTCCCTGATTTCTCATTTTCATACCTTAATCAAGGCCACGGTTGCTTCCTTCTCAATCTTATCCCATCGTCCCCATAAGACCGATCGGTTTTGTCTTGTCGGATAAAGACATACAGCATGTCAATTGTATATTTTTACAATTGCATTCTGTACAGCATTTGTTTATCCTACAATATATTTGCATGCTGAAAAAGTGTATTACCTTTCCCTTATCCCCTCCTCCTCGTAACGCTTTCTCCTCAATCGAAAAACTTATGCAACGAGGATATCGCTATATAACGTAAGTTTGTAATGTAACGTTTGCTGCTTGCTGATGAAGCTTGTTGTTTTAAGGGGCCTAACATCGAAGGTCATCGGCCCCGATGTAACGTTTAATTGAGGAAAGCATCTGTCTGTAAGAGGAGGGATGGAGCTAACCTCAGTAACTGTAAGAAAGAGTCCTTTTGCCCTTTTGCCACGAGGAGCCCTTTTGCCAGGAGGAGGAGCCCTTTTGCCCTTTTTCGAGGAGGAGGTAACCAAGGAGCCCTTTTGACCTTTTGTCAGGAAGAAAACCCCTTTTGTCCTACAGATGAGTAGGAAGTGTTCTTTTTGCCTATTTGCCCTTTTCCTAGGAGGAGTTGCCCTTTTGCACTTTTACTAGGAGGAGGCGCCCTTTTGTCAAGTAGCCCTTTTGCCAGGAAGAGTAGCCCTTTTGCCCTACAGATGAGGAGGAGATGTTCTTTTTGCCCTTTTGCCCGGAAGAGAAGCCCTTTTGCTAGGAGGAGGTGCCCTTTTGCCAAAGAGCCCTTTTACCCTTTTGGCAGGAAGAAAAGCCGTTTTGCCATGCAGATGAGGAGGAGGTGTTCTATTTGCCAATTTGCCCTTTTGCTAGGAGGAGGTGCCCTTTTCCCCTTTTTCTATACGGATGAGGAGAAGGAGGGCGGCTGTGTCCCTTCGGAAGAGGAAGAGGCCATACGAGCCTATGTATAGCCGCCACCTTGCTCAAGCGCCCTTAAGATGTCTCCTAAGAGCAGCGTCCATCTTGCACAGTAACCTCTAACGCAGGTTCTAGGAGTTACCCTCATAAGAGCCTGTGTATAGCCGCCATCTTGCGCAAGCGCTCTTAAGCTGTCTCGTAAGATAAGCCGCCATCTTGCACAGTAACTTCTGACCCAGGTTCTAGGAGTTAGCCTCATAAGAGCCCGTGTACAGCCGCCATCTTGCCCAGTAGCCTGTAAACTTGCATTCTCTATATAAGCCTTTGTATAGCCGCCATCTTGCGCAAGCGTCCATGGGCATCATCTTTCTCCATAAGAGCCCATGTATAGCCGCCATCTTGTGCAATCGTCTATGGGCGGCAACTTTCTCGATAAGAGCCAATGTATAGCCAGCATATTGTGCAATTGGCGTCGGGAAGGGCATCTTGCCGTAAAACTACGACCCTGTGTAGTTTGACTCCTCCATGTGCTTACTTATTTTGCTGTCTCATAAAGAGTTGTGAGAGTGGCTATATTGTAAAATTGGCGTCGGGAAGGGCATCCTGCCGTAACGCTACGACCATGTGTAGTTTGACTCCTCCATGTGCTTACTTATTAAGCTGTCTCATAAAGAGCTGTGTATAGCGGCCATCTTGTAAAATAAGCGTCGGGAAGGGCATCTAGCCGTAAAACTAAGGATAGCATACACTAAGATGTCGGCAGGTGAGATGTTCGAGTAAAGTTGCTCTTGCTACACCCTGCGTAAATAGAAAGTTAAGTTGCAGAAAGTGCTGATCCGTGTGAACTAGGTTATATTTTCAAGTGCCTTCTTCCTTAACAAGTAAACACCATGTCTCTGACGGAAGTGGCTAAGAAGATATCGGCTTTTGAAGATTCCATGAAAGACTTTCAAGATCGCCTAGACTCAGCAGTCAGTGCCGCCAACCCACCGAACGTGCTCCAAGCGCTTGGCGGCGAGTTCCAGGCATTCAAGAAACAGGCCAACGAAGACATCTCTAAGCTTAAAGGGGAGTTGAAGGCTCTGGAAAATCGGCTTCAAAAAACAAGACGACCTTTTGGATGAGGCCGAACAGTACAGTCGCCAGAAGTGCCTTTTATTGCATGGTGTGCCGGAACAGCCGTCAAAATGCTAGACTAGAGACACTAAAAAATAAACTCGCAATAGAACTTTCAATTCTGGATGTGGATCGCTGCCACAGGCTGGGCCGCCGTAATAGAATGTCTGCTGAGGTGGTCTCACATGGAAATCGACCGATCATTATCAAGTTCCTTCGATACCATGATCGTGATCGAGTGTGGCGCGCGAAGCGAGCTTTGAAGGGCAGTGGACTCACGCTAACCGAGTCTCTCACAAGTGTGAGAAAAAACATCCTTAATAAGGCAAAGGATTTATGGGGAATGCAGAAATGCTGGACTCAAGATGGACGAATTTGTGTTTCACGGGAAGATGGAAGTAAAATTCAAATGTGCACAATGGCTCAATTAAAAAACATTGCAAGGAGTAGGTTGAACATTTGAACTTAGTGAAAGAAATTATGTGTTTACTAATTAGTTTTTATTTGTGTGTGTTGTGTGTGTGTGTGTGTGTGTGTGTGTGTGTGTGTGTAAGTGTGCTTGTGAAAGTCAGTGGATCTGCTCGCCAGACTTCTCGGGTAAGCTCATTTTACTTCTTGCTTAATTTTATGTCCTACTGCTTAGTTTCAAGTGTTTGTTGATCAGTACAACGGTAATACCATTGACCTGCAATCCTCTCCACAGCCCTCACCCACCCCTTCTCTTTTGTCCCTACCACCTTCAACAGGACTTGTGTTGCAGGAGCAGCTCAGTAGCCACCCGCGATCGTTACATTGTTGCCACCTAAATGGCCAGTCATTATTAGCTCATATGGAGGAGGTACAGGCTATTTTTTAAGTGAACAATGTACATATTATTGGAATCAGTGAAAGCTGGATGCGTACAGACATGCCGTCATCGGCAGCTGACCTTGACAGATACTCAATATTACGCCATGACCGCAATGACAAAATAGGTGGTGGGCTTCTACTTTATTACAGAAATGACCGGAAATGTAAGATAATTTCCACTTCTGACCCAAGACTTACACTGGGACCAGAATGTACGTTTGTAGAATTAGACTGCCATAAAATGGTATTAATAGGGATTGTATACAAGCCACCTAAAATAAGACAGACTGATGATTTTGAAGAGGCTTTAGCAAATCTTATCTCGGCATATGATGACATTATAATCATGTGTGATTTTAACACTGACCTTTTAAAGCAGACTAGTGAAGCGAATAAACTACTGAATTTATTTCTCGCCACAAACATGACTGTTCTACCCCTCAACGCTACTAATCACGTTCATTACTCCGACCGCACAAGTCATACCTTAATTGATCTTCTTGTGACAAATCAACCTCAGAAAGTAATTAAGCACGGACAACTTCTGGCATCTCTTCACATGACCTTATTTTACATGTGTTACTCTACGCGAATACCTAAGTACAAACCACGCTACATTACAATACGAGACTTACGACATATGGACCGGAGTAAACTGCGCCACGATGCATATAACTTGCCTTGGGACAGTATACGTCATTTTCAGAACATAAACTCTATAGTAAACAAGTTCAATTCAATGGTACTGGAAATATTTGATAAGCACGCACCAAAGAAACAGGTAAGAATCACTCGCCATTCATCCGCATGGCTAACGGCCGAGATAAGATCTGCTATGGCCAGTCGTGACAAACTGTACAGACAATACAAACTGACGCATGACACAGATGATTTTGAGCGGAACAGGATTCTGAGAAACAGAACCAAGCAGCTAATTAGGAATTCTAAATATAAATACTTTCACGAACTGATGAACACTAACAGACCGAGACAAAAATGGAGTAAATTACGTACGTTAGGGATAGGTAAAACCGTAGAACAACATGTACTAAGCATATCACTAGAGGCTTTAAATGATTATTTCGCACAGCCAAGAATATCCTCTACCTCCTTCCCTAAAAGTTCACTACATTTGTTTCAACAGCATTCTGTGCATGAGCAATTCTCTTTTAGAAATACCACTTCGAATGAAGTTAAAGGTGTGATATACTCTATTACATGTAATGCCACAGGTAATGATGACATTCCTATACCGCTGATTAAGGATATCTTGGGAGCTGTTCTGCCAATACTAACACATATATTTAACTACTGCCTGACAAACGGAGTGTTTCCCAGATGTTTGGAAAGATGCACTAATTAGACCCATCCCGAAGAGCTCCAAGTTAGATTCTCCTTCAGATTATCGTCCAGTATCCATCTTACCACCCCTATCCAAGGTACTTGAACGCCTAGTTCACACACAAGTTACTGAATACCTTACCAAGCATTCCCTCCTCAATCCCTTCCAATCCGGCTTCAGGAAAGGACATAGCACTGCGACAGCTTTACTACGAGTGACAGATGATATTAGACGTGCAATGGACCAACGCGACGTGACTATACTGACATTATTAGATCTCAGTAGTGCCTTCGACACTGTCAACCCTCAGTTACTACTGCACAAACTTCGAGAACTAAATTTAGTAGTGTGTCGTTACGGTTCTTTTCCTCTCAACTTGAAAATCGCTGACAACGTGTGACAGTGGGAAATGTGACTTCGGGGTGGCAAAGTAAGACCCCCGGTGTCCTTCAGGGGTCGGTCCCGGGACCACTGTTATTTATCATCCACATTAATGATATATCAAAAGCTCTTAAATTCTGCAAAGTGCAAGTGTACGCAGGTGATGTACAAATTTACTGTCATTCAAAACCGAGTGATATTGATACTGCAATTACTAAAATAAATGCCGACCTAAAATATCTTAGTGACTATGCACATGAAAACAGTTTACTAATAAACCCGAATAAAACTCAAGTTATTATTATCGGTAGAAGTAAAAACCTATATTCCCTCAAGCAACGGGACATCTCTCCAATAATATTAAACATTAAAATCATACCCTACTTTACTTCAGTGACTAACTTAGGAAATATTATGACTGAGACCCTAAATTGGACTCAACAGGTGATAAGCACATGTAATAAAGTACACAAATGCTTATATCCTCTGAAGCGATTTCTGTAATGCATTCTCGGTTCGACTTAAAGTACAACTAATTCACTCTCTTATACTACCTATACTTGACTATTTTGACACTGTGTTGACTGAAATTACCTGCGACAGTAACAAGAAACTGGACCGGAGCCTCAATAGCTGCGTAAGATATATGTTTAATCTGCGATATGATGCTCATATATCACCATATTGTAAGGAATTGTCATGGCTTTGAGTGCACCAGCGCCGTGAATTTCACATGTTATCACTTCTGCACAAAATACTTTCCACTAATACTCACAACTATCTTTCTTCACCTTTTTCTTACCTCTCTCCATATCATGACCACAATACGAGATCTGGCTCCTCTCTTACCATACCTGTAAACCGCACTGCTGCTTACAACCGCTCCTTCATAATCTCTGCGTCCAGGGCACGGAATTTGCTACCTGCGAACATTAGGGACAATCCCTCTCATCGCACGTTTAAAGTGGCGTGCCGCGAGTATTTGTTGAGTAGATCCTGCTGACTTGCTGGATAATTGTTGAGTGAATGAATGAATGAATGGGATGAATGAACGGATTATTGCAGTTACATCACTTAAGTGTATTTTACTTTGTGTATTTTAAAATTAAGGATTATTTTGTGGCCATTTTTAATATTATTACCATTGTTTTTGCTATTAATATTATTTGTTTTATTTGTATTTGTAAGTACTGTATAAGTTATGTACATGTATACTCTTCTAGTGGTTAAGTGGAAGAGAGGGCCTTGAGCCCTAACTTTGCCACCAATAAAGGCATTATCTATCTATCTATCTACCTATCATCAAGATGGCGGATGTGAGGATAGGCTCGCTCTCTTAGGCGTCGGAAATGGCAACTAGCCGTTAAAGTAAGGTTAGGCTCGCTCTCTTATGCAAAATCCGCAATTCGTGATTGCTCTACTACTATACTAGAGGTCAATGACCTCGGGTTAATGACCGCGGAGTTAGAATCGGCCTAGGTACACTACTAGGTTCAATGAACTCCCGTAGAATTCAAATTTCCCGCGCTGATGATGTCAGCAGTCACATGACTCTCTCCGCGGCCTCTGATTGGAGGACCGTGGGACCCCACAACTCCTCTACTGGCATAGTACACCAAAATTAAGATGTTTCAAAAATGGTAATACTTTTTTTAATTACGATTGGTCTGAAGTGGCTACTGAATACTGAACGTTCCCTGAAAGGAGGCATTAGTACAAACAAAACGCAATGTAAAAAATATTCTTTCTTATTTGAAAACAGCCGTCACTGCCCACTCTGATACAAACTACTCTCTCCTATATTGAGAACAGCCGTCACTGCGCTCTCTGATACAAACTACTCTCTCCTATATTGAGAACAGCCGTCACTGCGCTCTCTGATACAAACTACTCTCTCCTATATGGAGAACAGCCGTCACTGCGCTCTCTGATACAAACTACTCTCTCCTATATGGAGAACAGCCGTCACTGCGCTCTCTGATACAAACTACTCTCTCCTATATTGAGAACAGCCGTCACTGCGCTCTCTGAAACAAACTACTCTCTCCTATATTGAGAACAGCCGTCACTGCGCACTCTGATACAAACTACTCTCTCCTATATGGAGAACAGCCGTCACTACGCACTCTGATACAAACTACTCTCTTCCATATAAAGAACAGCCGTCACTGCGCTCTCTGATACAAACTACTCTCTCCTATATGGAGAACAGCCGTCACTACGCACTCTGATACAAACTACTCTCTCCTATATGGAGAACAGCCGTCACTACGCACTCTGATACAAACTACTCTCTCCCATATAAAGAACAGCCGTCACTGCGCCCTCTGATACAAACTACTCTCTCCTATATGGAGAACAGCCGTCACTACGCACTCTGATACAAACTACTCTCTCCTATATGGAGAACAGCCATCACTGCGCACTCTGATACAAACTACTCTCTCCCATATAAAGAACAGCCGTCACTGCGCACTCTGATACAAACTACTCTCTCCTATATGGAGAACAGCCGTCACTACGCACTCTGATACAAACTACTCTCTCCCATATAAAGAACAGCCGTCACTGCGCTCTCTGATACAAACTACTCTCTCCTATATGGAGAACAGCCGTCACTACGCACTCTGATACAAACTACTCTCTCCTATATGGAGAACAGCCGTCACTACGCACTCTGATACAAACTACTCTCTCCTATATGGAGAACAGCCGTCACTACGCACTCTGATACAAACTACTCTCTCCCATATAAAGAACAGCCGTCACTGCGCTCTCTGATACAAACTACTCTCTCCTATATGGAGAACAGCCGTCACTACGCACTCTGATACAAACTACTCTCTCCCATATAAAGAACAGCCGTCACTGCGCTCTCTGATACAAACTACTCTCTCCTATATGGAGAACAGCCGTCACTACGCACTCTGATACAAACTACTCTCTCCTATATGGAGAACAGCCGTCACTACGCACTCTGATACAAACTACTCTCTCCTATATGGAGAACAGCCGTCACTACGCTCTCTGATACAAACTACTCTCTCCCATATAAAGAACAGCCGTCACTGCGCACTCTGATACAAACTACTCTCTCCCATATAAAGAACAGCCGTCACTGCGCACTCTGATACAAACTACTCTCTCCCATATAAAGAACAGCCGTCACTGCGCACTCTGATACAAACTACTCTCTCCCATATAAAGAACAGCCGTCACTACGCACTCTGATACAAACTACTCTCTTCTATATTGAGAACAGCCGTCACTGCCCACTCTGATACAAACTACTCTCTTCTATATTGAGAACAGCCGTCACTGCGCACTCTGATACAAACTACTCTCTTCTATATTGAGAACAGACGTCACTGCGCACTCTGATACAAACTACTCTCTTCTACATTGAGAACAGCCGTCACTGCGCACTCTGATACAAACTACTCTCTCCTATATTGAGAACAGCCGTCACTGCGCACTCTGATACAAACTACTCTCTCCCATATAAAGAACAGCCGTCACTGCGCACTCTGATACAAACTACTCTCTTCTATATTGAGAACAGCCGTCACTGCGCACTCTGATACAAACTACTCTCTCCCATATAAAGAACAGCCGTCACTGCGCTCTCTGATACAAACTACTCTCTTCTATATTGAGAACAGCCGTCACTGCGCACTCTGATACAAACTACTCTCTTCTATATTGAGAACAGCCGTCACTGCGCCCTCTGATACAAACTACTCTCTTCTATATTGAGAACAGCCGTCACTGCGCCCTCTGATACAAACTACTCTCTTCTATATTGAGAACAGCCGTCACTGCGCCCTCTGATACAAACTACTCTCTTCTATATTGAGAACAGCCGTCACTGCGCCCTCTGATACAAACTACTCTCTTCTATATTGAGAACAGCCGTCACTGCGCCCTCTGATACAAACTACTCTCTTCTATATTGAGAACAGCCGTCACTACGCACTCTGATACAAACTACTCTCTCCTATATGGAGAACAGCCGTCACTACGCACTCTGATACAAACTACTCTCTTCCATATAAAGAACAGCCGTCACTGCGCTCTCTGATACAAACTACTCTCTCCTATATAAAGAACAGCCGTCACTGCGCCCTCTGATACAAACTACTCTCTTCTATATTGAGAACAGCCGTCACTGCGCCCTCTGATACAAACTACTCTCTTCTATATTGAGAACAGCCGTCACTGCGCCCTCTGATACAAACTACTCTCTTCTATATTGAGAACAGCCGTCACTACGCACTCTGATACAAACTACTCTCTCCTATATGGAGAACAGCCGTCACTGCGCTCTCTGATACAAACTACTCTCTCCTATATGGAGAACAGCCGTCACTACGCACTCTGATACAAACTACTCTCTCCCATATAAAGAACAGCCGTCACTGCGCTCTCTGATACAAACTACTCTCTCCTATATGGAGAACAGCCGTCACTACGCACTCTGATACAAACTACTCTCTCCCATATAAAGAACAGCCGTCACTGCGCTCTCTGATACAAACTACTCTCTCCTATATAAAGAACAGCCGTCACTGCGCTCTCTGATACAAACTACTCTCTCCTATATAAAGAACAGCCGTCACTGCGCTCTCTGATACCAACTACTCTCTCCCATATAAAGAACAGCCGTCACTGCGCTCTCTGATACCAACTACTCTCTCCCATATAAAGAACAGCCGTCACTGCGCTCTCTGATACAAACTACTCTCTCCTATATAAAGAACAGCCGTCACTGCGCTCTCTGATACAAACTACTCTCTCCCATATAAAGAACAGCCGTCACTGCGCTCTCTGATACAAACTACTCTCTCCTATATGGAGAACAGCCGTCACTGCGCCCTCTGATACAAACTACTCTCTCCTATATTGAGAACAGCCGTCACTGCGCTCTCTGATACAAACTACTCTCTCCTATATAAAGAACAGCTGTCACTGCGCCCTCTGATACAAACTACTCTCTTCTATATTGAGAACAGCCGTCACTGCGCCCTCTGATACAAACTACTCTCTTCTATATTGAGAACAGCCGTCACTACGCACTCTGATACAAACTACTCTCTCCCATATAAAGAACAGCCGTCACTGCGCCCTCTGATACAAACTACTCTCTTCTATATTGAGAACAGCCGTCACTACGCACTCTGATACAAACTACTCTCTCCCATATAAGGAACAGCCGTCACTGCGCCCTCTGATACAAACTACTCTCTTCTATATTGAGATCAGCCGTCACTGCGCCCTCTGATACAAACTACTCTCTTCTATATTGAGAACAGCCGTCACTGCGCCCTCTGATACAAACTACTCTCTCCTATATGGAGAACAGCCGTCACTACGCACTCTGATACAAACTACTCTCTCCCATATAAAGAACAGCCGTCACTGCGCTCTCTGATACAAACTACTCTCTCCCATATAAAGAACAGCCGTCACTGCGCTATCTGATACAAACTACTCTCTCCTATATGGAGAACAGCCGTTACTACGCACTCTGATACAAACTACTCTCTCCTATATGGAGAACAGCCGTTACTACGCACTCTGATACAAACTACTCTCTCCCATATACAGAATGAGAGAGCAAAGAGTTCACTGTGTCTACACTGATATAATTCGCGCCTCCTGTTTAAGGAGGGAGAATTCATTCATGGTATGGATTAATGTAGTCACGTCCAAGTTCGTGAAAGATGGGCAAGAGCTGAGTCGCCTAGTAAGTGGTCCTGAGTGTCGGGATACCAGTTGCTACGAATGGGAGTGGGCATCTCGGACATATTTTGAGTCATGACCCTCCTTGTGCTCAGGCATCTAGGACTATAAAATCCACCGCTGGTTCCTAACACGTTAGAAAAAAGATCCTCATTTGGTCTATGTGTAAGTAAGGGTTGCACTCTGCTTCACCGAATTTTCCCCGAGCACGTTCGGAATGTTTTAAGCAACCATCGGACCTATGAGAGTAACGGAGTGCAACTCCCATTTGGCAGTCGAGAGACTCCTTATACACAACTTGCTGAATAAATGGAATTCGATGGGGAGCTATTAATACTAATAGGGCTTATACAGTAGAATAAAGGAAGTTTAACTGCATGAGCCATCAAAGAGGATGCATCTGTATGTATTAGGAGTAAATGATATTCGGTTAAGGGGAGATAACGAGAAGGAGATATGAGTTATAAAGTGCACTCGACGGGTGTTTAAAAGGAAAGGCAGAGTGTGGGGTAAGACTGTTCATCAGGAATACTATTGCACACAACATATTTTCTGTTAGGCTCGTAAATGAGCGATTTATTTTTGTAGATATGGCAGTTGAGGAATTAGGACGAGAAATGTCACAGTGTTCTCACCATGTGAGATTGCAGATGAGGATGAAGCTGGCAAGTTTTATGAAGCATTGAGTGAAATTGTCGTCAGAGGCAACAACAAAGATAGGATAATGCTAATGGGCTATTTCAGTGCGAGAACTGAAGTATACGAAAGGGTGATTGGTGTATGTGGCAATATGCAACCTAACAGAAATGGGAAACGTTTGCTGGACTTCTGTGCTAGTATGGGATTAAAACTTACGAATCCATTGTTCATGCAAAATACAATTGCCTTTTGCTACATATGGGCGAGTAAGAGCATCAGATCCATATTAGACTATATCGTAAACGACTTGGGAGAAAAGGGGCATCAGATCCATAATAGACTATATTGTAACCGACTTTGAATTCAGGATATCTGTAGGAATTTGTGGGTATTCTAGGGATTTTCTGATAATACAGACCACGATCTGATCTGCAGTATCTCTAGCCCAAGTATAGGGAGGGTGAAATCTGTCACAGACGAATAAGGGTAGAAAATCTACAGCACGAGGATAATGGACAGAAGTATATGGATATGGTTAGTAAAAGGGTCCAAACAGTGGACAGCAAGCAGGTTCAGGATACAGGAAGAGAATGGATGGCATACAAGTATGCTGTACAAGAAACCGCAAGGGAATGCCTAGGAAAAAAGTGTGTGAAGATGGGAAAAAAGGGAATATCATTGTGGAATGACACACCGAGAGAGCTTGTAAACGGAGAAAAATAAAGCGTATCAGAAATTTCTCCGAACAAGGACAAAAGCAAACACGGAATTGTACGTAGAGGAAAACACGGAGCGAACAAGAAGTTGTAGATTCCAAAAAGAAGTCGTTGGAAGATTTTTATAATAATCTGGAAAAATAGGTCAAACGGCAGGGAAACCTTCCTGGACAAGGAAAAAGGAAATGAATAGCGTTCTCTTTCTAAATCAGGTGAACTCATAAGCGATCCGAGGGAATTACTGTAGAGATAGAAGGAATATTTTGAAAAACTTCTCAACGTAATGGGAAATCTTCCTGGTGATGTCACGATTAACCGAGCTCATGGGAAGGAGGAAAATGATGTTGGTGCATTTACGCTTGAAGAACATAAAACCGCACTAATATATGAAATTGGGAAGTCAGTGATGAAATGGATTCGTAGAGTAATAAGATTAGCATGGAGTGTAAGAGAGGTATATTAATATAGGACAAAAACTGTAATTGCACCTGTTTTTAAGCAAGGGGACAAGAAGGTTTGTAACAACTATGGAGGTACCGCATTGATCCATCTGATTGTGTCCACACAGATACACACTTGTCTCTGCTATATACAGCTGGAGATAGTAAACAGCTGCCTGTGTCCAGAGAGATACACACTTGTCTCTGCTATATACAGCTGGAGATAGTAAACAGCTCTCTGTGTCCATACAGATTCACACTCGTTTCTGATATAATATAGAGGGAGATATTACATCTGAGCGTGTCCACACAGATACACACTAATCTATGCAATATATAGTGGGAGATGGTAAACATCTGACTGTGCTCACACAGATATACACCAGTCTCTGCTATATATAGAATGAGACAGTAAACAGCTGTCTGTGTAATTACTGATACACACTTCTCTCTGCTATATATAGAGGGAGATATTATATCTGACCGTGTCCACACAGATACACACTAGTCTATGCTATATATTATCGGCACACTTTATATTGGTGCATTTGTGTACGAGGGTGAGGAGTACGGAGGAAGCTTCCCCGTTCCGATAGTGCTGCCAACTGAATGAAAATGAAATATGAATTGAATCGAGAATATGATCGATCGATATGAAGTTTCTAAACCGTTATTATCTTAAGCCAACAACTATGTCACATACACGTTATATAATATTATATAATATTTCTCGATGCGAATCTTGTTCCTAGCATGAATTCTATAGTTTGGCTTTGCTGTGTAAACAACAACAGTACTAGTACCTAAAGTGTACGCCAGATGTCGCACAACGATGCTTAAGCGATTCATAGTTTGTGTTTCAAAGGTTGCCAGTACGAATCTCGAAGATTACCGAGGTCGACCGATTCAGCACTAGGGTGTAAATGCACCAAGATAAAGTGTGCCGATAATATAGTGGGTGATAGTAAACATCTGACTGTGCCCATACAGATACACACTGATCTCTGCTATATATAGAATGCGACAGTAAGCAGCTGTCAGTGTTATCACTGAGACACACTTGTCTCTGCAATATAGAGCGGGAAATAGTAAACATCTGACTGTGTCCACACAGATACACACTAGTCTCTGCTATATACAGCATGAGACAGCGGACAGCTGTCTGTGTTACCACTGAAATACACTTGTCTCAGCTATATATATAGCTAGAGATAGTAAACATCTGACTGTCGACACTGATATGTACTTGCCTCTGCTATATATAGAGGGAGACAATAAACACCTTTCTGTGTTATCACTGAGACACACTTGTCTCTGCTATATATAGAGGGAGATCGTAATCACCTGACTGTGTCCACACTGATACACACGTGCTCTGATATACATATTGTGGGAGCTAGTAAACAGATGCCTGTGTCCACACAGATACACACTTCTACCTGACATATACACTGACTGACAGAGCAAATGCAACACCAAGAAGGAGTGGTCAGAACTTTATGCCAATTGCAGGGTAGACTGACGTCACTGAGGTATGCTCATGATGTGAAATGCGCCGCTGTGCTGCGCACGTAGCGAACGATAAATGGGACACGGCGTTGGCGAATGGCCCACTTCGTACCGTGATTTCTCAGCCGACAGTCATTGTAGAACGTGTTGTCGTGTGCCACAGGACACGTGTATAGCTAAGAATGCCAGGGCGCCGTCAACGGAGGCATTTCCAGCAGACAGACGACTTTACGAGGGGTATGGTGATCGGGCTGAGAAGGGCAGGTTGGTCGCTTCGTCAAATCGCAGCCGATACCCATAGGGATGTGTCCACGGTGCAGCGCATGTGGCGAAGATGTTTGGCGCAGGGACATGTGGCACGTGCGAGGGGTCCAGGCGCAGCCCGAGTGACGTCAGCACGCGAGGATCGGCGCATCCGCCGACAAGCGGTGGCAGCCCCGCACGCCACGTCAACCGCCATTCTTCAGCTTGTGCAAGACACCCTGGCTGTTCCAATATCGACCAGAACAATTTCCCGTCGATTGGTTGAAGGAGGCCTGCACTCCCGGCGTCCTCTCAGAAGACTACCATTGACTCCACAGCATAGACGTGCACGCCTGGCATGGTGCCGGGCTAGAGCGACTTGGATGAGGGAATGGCGGAACGTCGTGTTCTCCGATGAGTCACGCTTCTGTTCTGTCAGTGATAGTCACCGCAGACGAGTGTGGCGTCGGCGTGGAGAAAGGTCAAATCCGGCAGTAACTGTGGAGCGCTCTACCGCTAGACAACGCGGGATCATGGTTTGGGGCGCTATTGCGTATGATTCCACGTCACCTCTAGTGCGTATTCAAGGCACGTTAAATGCCCACCGCTACGTGCAGCATGTGCTGCGGCCGGTGGCACTCCCGTACCTTCAGGGGCTGCCAAATGCTCTGTTTCAGCAGGATAATGCCCGCCCACACACTGCTCGCATCTCCCAACAGGCTCTACGAGGTGTACAGATGCTTCCGTGGCCAGCGTACTCTCCGGATCTCTCACCAATCGAACACGTGTGGGATCTCATTGGACGCCGTTTGCAAACTCTGCCCCAGCCTCGTACGGACGACCAACTGTGGCAAATGGTTGACAGAGAATGGAGAACCATCCCTCAGGACACCATCCGCACTCTTATTGACTCTGTACCTGGACGTGTTTCGGCGTGCATCGCCGCTCGCGGTGGTCCTACATCCTACTGAGTCGATGCCGTGCGCATTGTGTAACCTGCATATCGGTTTGAAATAAACATCAATTATTCTTCCGTGCCCACTCTGTTTTTTCCCCCAACTTTCATCCCTTTCGAACCACTCCTCCTTGGTGTTGCATTGTCACTGTCAGTCAGTGTATATATTGTGGGGGATAGTAAAAATCTGACTGTGTCCGCACACACACACACACACACACACACACACACAATAGTCTCTGCAATATATATAGACTGAGAAGAAAACAGCTGTCTGTGTTATCACGGATACACACTTGTTTTGTTACATATAGCGGGAGAAAGAAAAACCTGTCCGTGTCCACACTGATACACACTTATCTCGGCTATATATAGCGGAAGATAACAAACAGCTTTCTGTGTTATGACTGAGATACACTAGTCTCTGTTATATATACAGAGAGATAGTAAACAGCTGTCTGTGTCCACACTGATACACACTTGTTTCGACTATATATAGTGGGAGATCGTAAATATCTGAAAGTGTCCACACTGATACACACTTGTCCCTGCTGTATATAGTGCGAGATCGTAAATATCTGACAGTGTTCACACAGATACACACTTATCTCTGCTGTATATAGTGCGAGATCGTAAATATCTGACAGTGTCCACACTGATACACACTTATCTCTGCTGTATATAGTGCGAGATCGTAAATATCTGACAGTGTTCACACAGATACACACTTGTCCCTGCTGTATATAGTGCGAGATCGTAAATATCTGACAGTGTCCACACTGATACACACTTATCTCTGCTGTATATAGTGCGAGATCGTAAATATCTGACAGTGTCCACACTGATACACACTTGTCCCTGCTGTATATAGTGCGAGATCGTAAATATCTGACAGTGTCCACACTGATACACACTTATCTCTGCTGTATATAGTGCGAGATCGTAAATATCTGACAGTGTCCACACTGACACACACTTATCTCTGCTGTATATAGTGCGAGATCGTAAATATCTGACAGTGTTCACACAGATACACACTTATCTCTGCTGTATATAGTGCGAGATCGTAAATATCTGACAGTGTCCACACTGATACAAACTTGTCCCTGCTGTATATAGTGCGAGATCGTAAATATCTGACAGTGTCCACACTGATACACACTTATCTCTGCTGTATATAGTGCGAGATCGTAAATATCTGACAGTGTCCACACTGATACACACTTATCTCTGCTGTATATAGTGCGAGATCGTAAATATCTGACAGTGTTCACACAGATACACACTTATCTCTGCTGTATATAGTGCGAGATCGTAAATATCTGACAGTGTCCACACTGATACACACTTGTCCCTGCTGTATATAGTGCGAGATCGTAAATATCTGACAGTGTCCACACTGATACACACTTATCTCTGCTGTATATAGTGCGAGATCGTAAATATCTGACAGTGTTCACACAGATACACACTTATCTCTGCTGTATATAGTGCGAGATCGTAAATATCTGACAGTGTTCACACAGATACACACTTATCTCTGCTGTATATAGTGCGAGATCGTAAATATCTGACAGTGTCCACACAGATACACACTTATCTCTGCTGTATATAGTGGGAGATCGTAAATATCTGACAGTGTCCACACTGATACACACTTGTCCCTGCTGTATATAGTGCGAGATCGTAAATATCTGACAGTGTCCACACTGATACACACTTATCTCTGCTGTATATAGTGCGAGATCGTAAATATCTGACAGTGTTCACACAGATACACACTTATCTCTGCTGTATATAGTGCGAGATCGTAAATATCTGACAGTGTCCACACAAATACACACTTATCTCTGCTGTATATAGTGCGAGATCGTAAATATCTGACAGTGTCCACACTGATACACACTTATCTCTGCTGTATATAGTGCGAGATCGTAAATATCTGACAGTGTCCACACAGATACACACTTGTCCCTGCTGTATATAGTGCGAGATCGTAAATATCTGACAGTGTCCACACAGATACACACTTGTCCCTGCTGTATATAGTGCGAGATCGTAAATATCTGACAGTGTCCACACTGATACACACTTATCTCTGCTGTATATAGTGCGAGATCGTAAATATCTGACAGTGTTCACACAGATACACACTTATCTCTGCTGTATATAGTGCGAGATCGTAAATATCTGACAGTGTTCACACAGATACACACTTATCTCTGCTGTATATAGTGCGAGATCGTAAATATCTGACAGTGTCCACACTGATACACACTTATCTCTGCTGTATATAGTGCGAGATCGTAAATATCTGACAGTGTCCACACTGATACACACTTGTCCCTGCTGTATATAGTGCGAGATCGTAAATATCTGACAGTGTCCACACTGATACACACTTATCTCTGCTGTATATAGTGCGAGATCGTAAATATCTGACAGTGTCCACACTGATACACACTTGTCCCTGCTGTATATAGTGCGAGATCGTAAATATCTGACAGTGTCCACACTGATACACACTTATCTCTGCTGTATATAGTGCGAGATCGTAAATATCTGACAGTGTCCACACTGATACACACTTGTCCCTGCTGTATATAGTGCGAGATCGTAAATATCTGACAGTGTCCACACTGATACACACTTGTCCCTGCTGTATATAGTGCGAGATCGTAAATATCTGACAGTGTCCACACTGATACACACTTATCTCTGCTGTATATAGTGCGAGATCGTAAATATCTGACAGTGTCCACACTGATACACACTTATCTCTGCTGTATATAGTGCGAGATCGTAAATATCTGACAGTGTTCACACAGATACACACTTATCTCTGCTGTATATAGTGCGAGATCGTAAATATCTGACAGTGTCCACACTGATACACACTTGTCCCTGCTGTATATAGTGCGAGATCGTAAATATCTGACAGTGTCCACACTGATACACACTTATCTCTGCTGTATATAGTGCGAGATCGTAAATATCTGACAGTGTCCACACTGATACACACTTATCTCTGCTGTATATAGTGCGAGATCGCAAATATCTGACAGTGTCCACACTGATACACACTTATCTCTGCTGTATATAGTGCGAGATCGTAAATATCTGACAGTGTCCACACTGATACACACTTATCTCTGCTGTATATAGTGCGAGATCGTAAATATCTGACAGTGTCCACACTGATACACACTTATCTCTGCTGTATATAGTGCGAGATCGTAAATATCTGACAGTGTTCACACAGATACACACTTATCTCTGCTGTATATAGTGCGAGATCGTAAATATCTGACAGTGTTCACACAGATACACACTTATCTCTGCTGTATATAGTGCGAGATCGTAAATATCTGACAGTGTCCACACTGATACACACTTATCTCTGCTGTATATAGTGCGAGATCGCAAATATCTGACAGTGTCCACACTGATACACACTTATCTCTGCTGTATATAGTGCGAGATCGTAAATATCTGACAGTGTCCACACTGATACACACTTATCTCTGCTGTATATAGTGCGAGATCGTAAATATCTGACAGTGTCCACACTGATACACACTTATCTCTGCTGTATATAGTGCGAGATCGTAAATATCTGACAGTGTTCACACAGATACACACTTATCTCTGCTGTATATAGTGCGAGATCGTAAATATCTGACAGTGTTCACACAGATACACACTTATCTCTGCTGTATATAGTGCGAGATCGTAAATATCTGACAGTGTCCACACAGATACACACTTATCTCTGCTGTATATAGTGGGAGATCGTAAATATCTGACAGTGTCCACACTGATACACACTTATCTCTGCTGTATTTAGTGCGAGATCGTAAATATCTGACAGTGTCCACACTGATACACACTTGTCCCTGCTGTATATAGTGCGAGATCGTAAATATCTGACAGTGTCCACACTGATACACACTTATCTCTGCTGTATGTAGTGCGAGATCGTAAATATCTGACAGTGTTCACACTGATACACACTTGTCCCTGCTGTATATAGTGCGAGATCGTAAATATCTGACAGTGTCCACACTGATACACACTTATCTCTGCTGTATATAGTGCGAGATCGTAAATATCTGACAGTCTCCACACTGATACACACTTATCTCTGCTGTATGTAGTGCGAGATCGTAAATATCTGACAGTGTTCACACAGATACACACTTATCTCTGCTGTATATAGTGCGAGATCGTAAATATCTGACAGTGTCCACACTGATACACACTTGTCCCTGCTGTATATAGTGCGAGATCGTAAATATCTGACAGTGTCCACACTGATACACACTTATCTCTGCTGTATATAGTGCGAGATCGTAAATATCTGACAGTGTCCACACTGATACACACTTATCTCTGCTGTATATAGTGCGAGATCGCAAATATCTGACAGTGTCCACACTGATACACACTTATCTCTGCTGTATATAGTGCGAGATCGTAAATATCTGACAGTGTCCACACTGATACACACTTATCTCTGCTGTATATAGTGCGAGATCGTAAATATCTGACAGTGTCCACACTGATACACACTTATCTCTGCTGTATATAGTGCGAGATCGTAAATATCTGACAGTGTCCAGACTGATACACACTTGTCCCTGCTGTATATATTGCGAGATCGTAAATATCTGACAGTGTCCACACTGATACACACTTGTCCCTGCTGTATATAGTGCGAGATCGTAAATATCTGACAGTGTCCACACTGATACACACTTATCTCTGCTGTATATAGTGCGAGATCGTAAATATCTGACAGTGTCCACACTGATACACACTTGTCCCTGCTGTATATAGTGCGAGATCGTAAATATCTGACAGTGTCCACACTGATACACACTTATCTCTGCTGTATATAGTGCGAGATCGTAAATATCTGACAGTGTTCACACAGATACACACTTATCTCTGCTGTATATAGTGCGAGATCGTAAATATCTGACAGTGTCCACACAGATACACACTTATCTCTGCTGTATATAGTGCGAGATCGTAAATATCTGACAGTGTCCACACTGATACACACTTATCTCTGCTGTATATAGTGCGAGATCGTAAATATCTGACAGTGTCCACACAGATACACACTTGTCCCTGCTGTATATAGTGCGAGATCGTAAATATCTGACAGTGTCCACACAGATACACACTTGTCCCTGCTGTATATAGTGCGAGATCGTAAATATCTGACAGTGTCCACACTGATACACACTTATCTCTGCTGTATATAGTGCGAGATCGTAAATATCTGACAGTGTTCACACAGATACACACTTATCTCTGCTGTATATAGTGCGAGATCGTAAATATCTGACAGTGTTCACACAGATACACACTTATCTCTGCTGTATATAGTGCGAGATCGTAAATATCTGACAGTGTCCACACTGATACACACTTATCTCTGCTGTATATAGTGCGAGATCGTAAATATCTGACAGTGTCCACACTGATACACACTTGTCCCTGCTGTATATAGTGCGAGATCGTAAATATCTGACAGTGTCCACACTGATACACACTTATCTCTGCTGTATATAGTGCGAGATCGTAAATATCTGACAGTGTCCACACTGATACACACTTGTCCCTGCTGTATATAGTGCGAGATCGTAAATATCTGACAGTGTCCACACTGATACACACTTATCTCTGCTGTATATAGTGCGAGATCGTAAATATCTGACAGTGTCCACACTGATACACACTTGTCCCTGCTGTATATAGTGCGAGATCGTAAATATCTGACAGTGTCCACACTGATACACACTTGTCCCTGCTGTATATAGTGCGAGATCGTAAATATCTGACAGTGTCCACACTGATACACACTTATCTCTGCTGTATATAGTGCGAGATCGTAAATATCTGACAGTGTCCACACTGATACACACTTATCTCTGCTGTATATAGTGCGAGATCGTAAATATCTGACAGTGTTCACACAGATACACACTTATCTCTGCTGTATATAGTGCGAGATCGTAAATATCTGACAGTGTCCACACTGATACACACTTGTCCCTGCTGTATATAGTGCGAGATCGTAAATATCTGACAGTGTCCACACTGATACACACTTATCTCTGCTGTATATAGTGCGAGATCGTAAATATCTGACAGTGTCCACACAGATACACACTTATCTCTGCTGTATATAGTGCGAGATCGCAAATATCTGACAGTGTCCACACTGATACACACTTATCTCTGCTGTATATAGTGCGAGATCGTAAATATCTGACAGTGTCCACACTGATACACACTTATCTCTGCTGTATATAGTGCGAGATCGTAAATATCTGACAGTGTCCACACTGATACACACTTATCTCTGCTGTATATAGTGCGAGATCGTAAATATCTGACAGTGTTCACACAGATACACACTTATCTCTGCTGTATATAGTGCGAGATCGTAAATATCTGACAGTGTTCACACAGATACACACTTATCTCTGCTGTATATAGTGCGAGATCGTAAATATCTGACAGTGTCCACACAGATACACACTTATCTCTGCTGTATATAGTGGGAGATCGTAAATATCTGACAGTGTCCACACTGATACACACTTATCTCTGCTGTATATAGTGCGAGATCGTAAATATCTGACAGTGTCCACACTGATACACACTTGTCCCTGCTGTATATAGTGCGAGATCGTAAATATCTGACAGTGTCCACACTGATACACACTTATCTCTGCTGTATATAGTGCGAGATCGTAAATATCTGACAGTGTTCACACAGATACACACTTATCTCTGCTGTATATAGTGCGAGATCGTAAATATCTGACAGTGTCCACACAGATACACACTTATCTCTGCTGTATATAGTGCGAGATCGTAAATATCTGACAGTGTCCACACTGATACACACTTATCTCTGCTGTATATAGTGCGAGATCGTAAATATCTGACAGTGTCCACACAGATACACACTTGTCCCTGCTGTATATAGTGCGAGATCGTAAATATCTGACAGTGTCCACACTGATACACACTTGTCCCTGCTGTATATAGTGCGAGATCGTAAATATCTGACAGTGTCCACACTGATACACACTTGTCCCTGCTGTATATAGTGCGAGATCGTAAATATCTGACAGTGTCCACACTGATACACACTTATCTCTGCTGTATATAGTGCGAGATCGTAAATATCTGACAGTGTCCACACTGATACACACTTGTCCCTGCTGTATATAGTGCGAGATCGTAAATATCTGACAGTGTCCACACTGATACACACTTATCTCTGCTGTATATAGTGCGAGATCGTAAATATCTGACAGTGTCCACACTGATACACACTTATCTCTGCTGTATATAGTGCGAGATCGTAAATATCTGACAGTGTCCACACTGATACACACTTATCTCTGCTGTATATAGTGCGAGATCGTAAATATCTGACAGTGTCCACACTGATACACACTTATCTCTGCTGTATATAGTGGGAGATCGTAAATATCTGACAGTGTTCACACAGATACACACTTATCTCTGTTGTATATAGTGCGAGATCGTAAATATCTGACAGTGTCCACACTGATACACACTTGTCCCTGCTGTATATAGTGCGAGATCGTAAATATCTGACAGTGTCCACACTGATACACACTTGTCCCTGCTGTATATAGTGCGAGATCGTAAATATCTGACAGTGTTCTCACTGATACACACTTATCTCTGCTGTATATAGTGCGAGATCGTAAATATCTGACAGTGTCCACACTGATACACACTTGTCCCTGCTGTATATAGTGCGAGATCGTAAATATCTGACAGTGTCCACACTGATACACACTTATCTCTGCTGTATATAGTGCGAGATCGTAAATATCTGACAGTGTCCACACTGATACACACTTATCTCTGCTGTATATAGTGCGAGATCGTAAATATCTGACAGTGTCCACACTGATACACACTTATCTCTGCTGTATATAGTGCGAGATCGTAAATATCTGACAGTGTCCACACTGATACACACTTATCTCTGCTGTATATAGTGCGAGATCGTAAATATCTGACAGTGTTCACACAGATACACACTTATCTCTGCTGTATATAGTGCGAGATCGTAAATATCTGACAGTGTTCACACAGATACACACTTATCTCTGCTGTATATAGTGCGAGATCGTAAATATCTGACAGTGTCCACACAGATACACACTTATCTCTGCTGTATATAGTGGGAGATCGTAAATATCTGACAGTGTCCACACTGATACACACTTATCTCTGCTGTATATAGTGCGAGATCGTAAATATCTGACAGTGTCCACACTGATACACACTTGTCCCTGCTGTATATAGTGCGAGATCGTAAATATCTGACAGTGTCCACACTGATACACACTTATCTCTGCTGTATATAGTGCGAGATCGTAAATATCTGACAGTGTTCACACAGATACACACTTATCTCTGCTGTATATAGTGCGAGATCGTAAATATCTGACAGTGTCCACACAGATACACACTTATCTCTGCTGTATATAGTGCGAGATCGTAAATATCTGACAGTGTCCACACTGATACACACTTATCTCTGCTGTATATAGTGCGAGATCGTAAATATCTGACAGTGTCCACACAGATACACACTTGTCCCTGCTGTATATAGTGCGAGATCGTAAATATCTGACAGTGTCCACACTGATACACACTTGTCCCTGCTGTATATAGTGCGAGATCGTAAATATCTGACAGTGTCCACACTGATACACACTTGTCCCTGCTGTATATAGTGCGAGATCGTAAATATCTGACAGTGTCCACACTGATACACACTTATCTCTGCTGTATATAGTGCGAGATCGTAAATATCTGACAGTGTCCACACTGATACACACTTGTCCCTGCTGTATATAGTGCGAGATCTTAAATATCTGACAGTGTCCACACTGATACACACTTATCTCTGCTGTATATAGTGCGAGATCGTAAATATCTGACAGTGTCCACACTGATACACACTTATCTCTGCTGTATATAGTGCGAGATCGTAAATATCTGACAGTGTCCACACTGATACACACTTATCTCTGCTGTATATAGTGCGAGATCGTAAATATCTGACAGTGTCCACACTGATACACACTTATCTCTGCTGTATATAGTGGGAGATCGTAAATATCTGACAGTGTTCACACAGATACACACTTATCTCTGCTGTATATAGTGCGAGATCGTAAATATCTGACAGTGTCCACACTGATACACACTTGTCCCTGCTGTATATAGTGCGAGATCGTAAATATCTGACAGTGTCCACACTGATACACACTTGTCCCTGCTGTATATAGTGCGAGATCGTAAATATCTGACAGTGTTCTCACTGATACACACTTATCTCTGCTGTATATAGTGCGAGATCGTAAATATCTGACAGTGTCCACACTGATACACACTTGTCCCTGCTGTATATAGTGCGAGATCGTAAATATCTGACAGTGTCCACACTGATACACACTTATCTCTGCTGTATATAGTGCGAGATCGTAAATATCTGACAGTGTCCACACTGATACACACTTATCTCTGCTGTATATAGTGCGAGATCGTAAATATCTGACAGTGTTCACACAGATACACACTTGTCCCTGCTGTATATAGTGCGAGATCGTAAATATCTGACAGTGTCCACACTGATACACACTTGTCCCTGCTGTATATAGTGCGAGATCGTAAATATCTGACAGTGTCCACACTGATACACACTTATCTCTGCTGTATATAGTGCGAGATCGTAAATATCTGACAGTGTCCACACTGATACACACTTATCTCTGCTGTATATAGTGCGAGATCGCAAATATCTGACAGTGTCCACACTGATACACACTTATCTCTGCTGTATATAGTGCGAGATCGTAAATATCTGACAGTGTCCACACTGATACACACTTATCTCTGCTGTATATAGTGCGAGATCGTAAATATCTGACAGTGTTCACACAGATACACACTTATCTCTGCTGTATATAGTGCGAGATCGTAAATATCTGACAGTGTCCACACTGATACACACTTATCTCTGCTGTATATAGTGCGAGATCGTAAATATCTGACAGTGTCCACACTGATACACACTTATCTCTGCTGTATATAGTGCGAGATCGTAAATATCTGACAGTGTCCACACTGATACACACTTGTCCCTGCTGTATATAGTGCGAGATCGTAAATATCTGACAGTGTCCACACTGATACACACTTATCTCTGCTGTATATAGTGCGAGATCGTAAATATCTGACAGTGTCCACACTGATACACACTTATCTCTGCTGTATATAGTGCGAGATCGTAAATATCTGACAGTGTCCACACTGATACACACTTGTCCCTGCTGTATATAGTGCGAGATCGTAAATATCTGACAGTGTCCACACTGATACACACTTATCTCTGCTGTATATAGTGCGAGATCGTAAATATCTGACAGTGTCCACACTGATACACACTTGTCCCTGCTGTATATAGTGCGAGATCGTAAATATCTGACAGTGTCCACACTGATACACACTTATCTCTGCTGTATATAGTGCGAGATCGTAAATATCTGACAGTGTCCACACTGATACACACTTATCTCTGCTGTATATAGTGCGAGATCGTAAATATCTGACAGTGTCCACACTGATACACACTTGTCCCTGCTGTATATAGTGCGAGATCGTAAATATCTGACAGTGTCCACACTGATACACACTTATCTCTGCTGTATATAGTGCGAGATCGTAAATATCTGACAGTGTCCACACTGATACACACTTGTCCCTGCTGTATATAGTGCGAGATCGTAAATATCTGACAGTGTCCACACTGATACACACTTATCTCTGCTGTATATAGTGCGAGATCGTAAATATCTGACAGTGTCCACACTGATACACACTTATCTCTGCTGTATATAGTGCGAGATCGTAAATATCTGACAGTGTCCACACTGATACACACTTGTCCCTGCTGTATATAGTGCGAGATCGTAAATATCTGACAGTGTCCACACAGATACACACTTATCTCTGCTGTATATAGTGCGAGATCGTAAATATCTGACAGTGTCCACACTGATACACACTTATCTCTGCTGTATATAGTGCGAGATCGTAAATATCTGACAGTGTCCACACTGATACACACTTATCTCTGCTGTATATAGTGCGAGATCGTAAATATCTGACAGTGTCCACACTGATACACACTTATCTCTGCTGTATATAGTGCGAGATCGTAAATATCTGACAGTGTCCACACTGATACACACTTGTCCCTGCTGTATATAGTGCGAGATCGTAAATATCTGACAGTGTCCACACTGATACACACTTGTCCCTGCTGTATATAGTGCGAGATCGTAAATATCTGACAGTGTCCACACTGATACACACTTATCTCTGCTGTATATAGTGCGAGATCGCAAATATCTGACAGTGTCCACACTGATACACACTTGTCCCTGCTGTATATAGTGCGAGATCGTAAATATCTGACAGTGTCCACACTGATACACACTTGTCCCTGCTGTATATAGTGCGAGATCGTAAATATCTGACAGTGTCCACACTGATACACACTTATCTCTGCTGTATATAGTGCGAGATCGCAAATATCTGACAGTGTCCACACTGATACACACTTGTCCCTGCTATATATAGAAAGTAAACAGCTGTCCGTGTCTACACTCATACATATTTTTTCTGCTATATATAGTGCGAGATCGTAAATATCTGACAGTGTCCACACTGATACACACTTATCTCTGCTGTATATAGTGCGAGATCGCAAATATCTGACAGTGTTCTCACTGATACACACTTCTGTGTGCTATATATAGAGGGACACAGTAAACAGCTGTCTGTGTCCACAGTGATGCACACTAGTTTCTTCTATATGTTGTGGGAGATCGTAAAAATCTGACTGTGTTCACACTGATACGCGCTTGTCTCTGGTGTATACAGAGGGAGATAGTAAACCGCTGTAGGTGTCCACACAGATACACACTTGTCTCTGATATATAGCGGGGGAGGCAGTGAACTGCAGTCTGCGTTCACACCGATACACGCTTGTATGTGCCTTATAGAGGGAAAGATAATACGTACCTGACTGTAACAAAACTGCTATGTTTATGTATTTATTTCATTTATTGTTCAACAGGCATTTCTGCCCACTTACAAAACATATCCTTTTCTTATTTCTAATTTCACAAAAAAATTACAATAAAAATTAAAATATGAAACCTAATACTATATTTATGAACTATGGACAGTGTTAAGTGTGTGTGTTTCAAAGTACTACTTTAATTCTCCCAAAATGTACATTATTAATCTAAGTTAATCTAAGGACTAAATTATTCAAGGTACACTAGTATGCTACACTATTTACTTTATGTCTTCTCTCTATGTGAGTTTCCTCCTACCTGAACTTAACAGGATACTCTCCTTGTGAAATATTCCACGTAGGCATTTATGTTAGTTGACTGACACATTTTGTTTAATGGTGAATTCATATTGTGATTTGTGTTTGACCTTTTAACAAAGAAAGTTAAATTATTTCTGTTGAATCCAAAATGCACATCCACGTATGTTTTGTGGTGTAACTCTCGGTTATCTGCTTTACCTTTGAGAATTCTATGTAGGTATCTTACTCATGTTAATGTTCTCCTAGTATGCGACATACCAATCCCAAAATTTGTTTTTAAGTCACTTTACGCCCGATAGTTTGCTCTAGTTTTAGAGATAAAGAAATACAGATATCTTAGACATTTAGCTTGAACATATTCTATTTCTTTTATACGTTTAATACACGATGGATTCCAGACTATAGAGGCATATTCTATTACTGTTGTAACTGTACACCTGTATTATGGCTTTGATATTTTTGAATTTGTTTGTGTTTCTCATTAGAAAACCTAGGTTCCTGTAGGCCTTATTTACGGCGTTATTTATGTGTTTATTGAACCGAAGTTTACTATCAAATATCATTCCTAAATCATTCTTTTCTTCAACTCATTTAAGGATGATACCGTTCATTTCATATGAATGGATTTTTTTATGTTGTCTTTTTCTAGTCGAGGTCATTGATTCAAATGTATTAACTTTGAATTGAAAGGAATTATGTTCTCCCCCATTCAACCAGTGCTGTGAGGTATTGCTGTAATTTTTCGATATCTTTGCTTGAACTAATCTGCCTGTAAATTTTCATTTCATCGGCATGTAACTGAAATTTAGAATTCATCAATACAGAGCCAATATCATTAACAAACAGAATGAACAACAGTGGACCTACTTTTTAACCTTGGTTTAGGCGTGAAGTTACCCCGTACATGGATGAAACTAACAAATTGCAATCCATTCCTGAAGTAGGAGTTAAGGAATTCGACCAGTTCAGGGCTAAAGCTAAAACTGTGAAGCTTGTTTAGAAGTTTATGATGATGAATCCTATCGAATGCCTTTGTCATGTCCGTGTATAAGACATCCACTTGCCCTCCTTGATCTAAAATAGATGACACATAGTATGTAAAGTTTACTAAATATGAATTTGTTGATCTCCCTTGCATAAAGCCATTTTTTTGCTCTATGATGACTTTCTCAACATGTCGATAGCTATTGCAGTGAAATATATCTTCAAACACTTTGCATAAGACTGACAGTACTGATACTGCTCTATAACTATGTATGCTTTCGAAATTAACATTTATATGAATTCGACACGCACTTGCGAACTTCCACAAATCAGGAAATACTTTTTGTGTAGAGATTTGTTAATAATTATACAAAGTGGATATGCAAGAGCGTCTCCGCATCCTTTCACTACATATTGGGGTATATTATCTGGACCAGCTCTCCTTTTATATTGTAATATTTTATATCACATTTAACATCATCAACAGATACCACTGAAATGATTAACATGTCAAGTTCCTTAGATTGCAGTTCCTCTAGAATATACCGCTCATTATTTTCGGTGTTATAATATTTGTATGGAATTTTGAAGTAAGAGGCAAATCCATGAGCTATTTCTGCCTTAGAATTTAAGGTGCCATCATTCAGTACATATCTGTGACATTCTAGATTATTGGTCTTCTTTTGCTTAAAAAGTTCCAAAAGCTTTTGTTATTGCTCGCTATATTACTTTCTATATCATGAATGTATTCTTTATACGCTGTTCTTATTTTCTTTCTAAGGATTGCTCTCCTTGCTTGGAACTCTGTCATACTATATTCACTACGAATTATTCTTTTCCTATGATACTCCTCATTTCGAATTAGGTGTATTATTTCTTTATTATACCATATGGATAAGTTCTTTTACTATACTTGGGCAGAGGAACGCAATTACAAATAATCTCATGGAGTTTATTTTAGAAGCAATCAAAAGCACTGTTAAGGCCCTCAACGTCATTCAATTCTGACCAATCACATGTGTTTAGTAATACAAAGAGTAATGTAAAATTAGCTCTATTGTAATTCTAATGCCTAAAAGTTGATCAGCTGTCCAATGTACTAAGTTTTCTTAGATTACCTTCTATTGAGAGAATCAGTGCAGGATGATAGTCATATTCAGGTAACAAAGGCTGGTCATCGGGCTCAGTGTGAATTTGCTCTGTGTAGAGGGCAGAACTAAATCTAAACCGTATCAAAATTCACTCGTGTTAGTATTTCTAGACATTAGATTCATGAGATTTATGAAGTTTTGAAGCTGTTTTGCTGCAGATCTTGCTTTACTTGTAACAATATCCTGAATTTCTTCTCTGGAATTGAAGTCTCCTACGATACAAATAGCATGGTAAACATCTGCTGTCCACACTGATACACAGTTGCCTCTGCTACATATAGCGGTGGATAGTAAACAGCTGTCTGTGTCGACACTGATACACACTTGTCTCTGTTATTTATAGCGTTAGATAGTTAACAACTGTCTGTGTTAACACTGATACACACATGTCTCAGCTATATATAGAGGGAGATATTAAACACCTGCTATATAAGCGGGAGATAGGAAAGCTACCCGTGTCCATACTGATACACACTTGTCTCCGCTATATATACTGCAAGAGTGTAAATTCATGTCATTGTCCACACTGATACACACTTGTCTCAGCTATATGCAAAGGTAGATATTTAAAAGCTGTCTGTGTCCTCACTGCTACAAACTGGACTCCATTATATATAGAGGGAGACTGTAAAATTATGTCGGTGTCCACATTGTATTGTATTGTATTGTATTGTATTGTATTGTATTTTATTTCGTCCAACTAATCATACAGTGATATGGGACACGTCAATAATCATATTTACAGTAACAAAGGATAAAACAGTAATATACATGCCATGATAAATAAAGAGAAATATACAATGTGGTAAAGAGGCACAGATTAAAAAAAAAGTGATACATAAGTTAATTTTCAAGAGCTAAGTATTCTTCAATAGAATAAAAACAATGGTTAGAAACAAATTTGAATAATTCTTTCTTAAATTTTGAACATGGTTTTATCTGCTTAATGTAGTCTGGTAATTTATTAAATAAATGTACTCCTGCATAACTCAAACTTGATTCATATAGCTTAGTTTTGTGTGGTTCTATGTGCAGACTGTGTCTATTTCTAGTATTATACCTATGTACATCAGAGTTTATGGTGTAGCTGTTTACATTCTCCTTCATATATACAAGTGTATGGAAGATATAAAGGCTAGGCAATGGTAAAATAAAATAAAGTTTAAAGTATTTCTTGCAGCTTGTCCTCCTGCCGACACCGGCCATTCCTCTAATTATTTTCTTTTGTAGCTTAAAGATGACTTCGCTATATCGTGAATTCCCCCAGTAAATGATTCCATAGGTTAGTATGGGATGGACATATGCAAAATACATAATTTGGCAAGCCTTTAAATTAAAACTATTTTTCAAAGATATTATCATGAAATAAATTCTACTAAGCTTTTTCCCTATAAACTCTGTATGTTTATCCCGGGTTAATGATTCATCCATCCACAAGCCAAGAAACTTTGTTGATGATGAGTACTCAATTATGGTCTCTCCAAATGATATTGGACTAACTTCCATATTGAAATTAATCTTATGGTGAAATCTAATCACAGAAGTTTTCTGTTTACTTAAAATTAATTTATTATCTTCAAGCCAGCTCAGGATATTACTCACTATATTGCCTGCCTTCAATTCTAACCCTTCAGAACTTTCATCAGCTACAAAAACAGTAATATCATCTGCAAACAAAGTTAATTGCACTCCTTGAATATCATCAACAATTTGGACGATATCATTAATAAATACTAAAAATAATAATGGTCCTAAAACTGACCCCTGTGGAACACCATGATCTATGTTTCTGGCACAGGAATACACATTCTTAATTACATTTTTGCTCAAATCAGTACCAGTATATGATATTTCAACAATCTGTCTTCAATCCCCTAAAAATGATTTGAACCAGTCATAAGCCATTCCCCGAACTCCATACATGTATAACTTTTCTAAAAGCAAGCTGTGGTCAATTATATCAAAAGCTTTTGTTAAGTCCAAGAAAATACCTAACCATGCACCCTTCCCATCTAGTGTGTCATATATCCGTTCAATAAAGTTAATGAATGCTGTGGTAGTTGATCTATTTTTACGAAAGCCATTCTGGCAACCAGCTAATATATTATGCTTCTCTAAGAATGATAACAGTCTATCGTACATAATTCTTTCCAGTATTTTGGAGAATACATAGGGGAGGCAGACAGGCCTATAGTTACCAGCATCTTCTTCACTACCCTTTTTATGTATCGGAACAACTTTGGTTACCTTGAATTTGTCTGGAAATTTACCAGTGGTTAGTGACAAATTTATCAAGTAACAGAGAGGCTTGATTATGTATTGGTAACAGCATTTAATAAGGTAGTTTGAATAACCATCTAAACCAGAAGACTTCTTTTTACCCATCTGTTTTATTACATTATCTACCTCTTGCTCAGTCACAGGAGTAAGAAACATGGATGATACATTCCTGTGAACTGTATTCAAGTTTGTTCTTGTCACTGATGTTTGAAAATTTTCCGTTAATCTCAAAACTGCTTCTATAAAATAGTAACTAAGTATTTCTGCAACTTCTTCTGGATCACTGATTTCTTTCCCTGCATTTGTAAGAGTAATATTATTTTTAATGAAACTAGAGTACCTTTCTCCCTTTTTATAATGTTCCACATACATTTAGACCTGTTTTTAGAATTTTTTAGCTCATTCTCATTATGCAATCTTTTGGCAGCCTTCAAAACTTCTTGATATATTGAAACGGGAACGCCCTACGAGCATTCACGTTTCATTCTTTTATTAAGAGGAGCTCGCTAACACCCGGCCGTAAGCATTTAAAACTTGCGCCGAGCGCACAGGCATAGTGGGAACTGCAAGCAAGCTCGCGATGTTCTAGAACACCGGCCAAAGACAAGCGACGTCACGCAGAAGGTTCCTTCGTGTTCCATAGCATTGCTGCATGAACGAAATATAATCTCAATATTTCAATAACGTCACCTTGCAGGCAGGAATAATGAACGCTGCTAGCCGAAATTTTGTGTCAATCGGTGTAAAGATGGCCAAGATATAAAATTTTCTTGGGGCCCACATGTGTAGCCACGCCCACCGGCCTTCGGCAATATAAGCGAGTCGCCAGCCTGGGGTAAGGCAGAATGTGTGCAGCTGCAGGTGCTGTAGGCAGAGAGTGAGGGAAGTCGGCAGTAAGCCGTGAGTTCAGTGAGTGTGTGCAAGTAAGCACGTCGCGACATAGTTCGTCACTCGGTCCGGCTGTATACTTGAGTTCAGAACGTTCGTGTTAAAAGCTTTCTCCGTGGGCTTGACTTCATTTAAAGACTGTGTTTCTCGCATAAACTGTGCCAGCCTTGATTTCATTTAAAAACTGTGTTTCTAGCATAAACTGTGCCAACCTCGATTTCATTTAATGACTGTGTGAAAACAGCGATAGTGTTTCTAGCCAGCCTTGATTTCATTTAAAGACTGTGTTCTCGCATAAACTGTGCCAGCCTTGATTTCATTTAAAGACTGTGTTTCTCGCATAAACTGTGCCAGCCTTGATTTCATTTAAAGACTGTGTTCTCGCATAAACTGTGCCGACCTTCATTTCATTTAAAGACTGTATGAAAACAGCGATAGTGTTTCCAGCCAGCCTTGATTTCATTTAAAGACTGTGTTTCTCGCATAAAATGTGCCAGCCTTGATTTCATTTAAAGACTGTGTTTCTTGCATAAACTGTGCCAGCCTTGATTTCATTTAAAGACTGTGTTTCTAGCATACACTGTGCCAACCTCGATCACATTTAAAGGCTGTGTGAAAACAGCGATAGTGTTTCTAGCCAGCCTTGATTTCATTTAAAGACTGTGTTCTCGCATAAACTGTGCCAACCTCAATTTCATTTAAAGACTGTGTGAAAACAGCGATAGTGTTTCTAGGCAGCCTTGATTTCATTTAAAGACTGTGTGAGAACAGCGACAGTGTTTCTAGCATAGACTGTGCCGACCTTCATTTCATTTAAAGACCGTGTCTATCCGTTGAACTGTGTTCATAATAAACTGTGCCAACATTCCCTCTTAAAGACAGTGGAATGCAGTATCGTGATTTCTTTCCGAGGAACAATGCCAATTCCCATCATAACCTGTTCAGAATCACGTATGATCTTAAGTGCCAGTGATAATCTTCTAAAAATTACGACGTAATATAACTTGGACTGTCATTTATTTCAACAAGTGTATTGTGCTGATGGAGTACAGTGCAGAGACTGTACCCGGTAAATTTAATTTTCTTTATGAAGTGCTTAATCACTGCACCTCGGAAGGTCCTAGATTGTTTTCGTTTGTTTATTATTCCAAATACGATAATTCCTTCCATCTTATCCTCGTGGAACTGTGACTCTAACTTTATCCTTGCTGCTAAAGTGCGTTCAACATCATTGACTGTGGAACTATTTCGGCGTCACACCAGTGTCCCATGACGTCCAATGTGGAAGCTCCACATTTCCCCGTTCCTGCCTCAGGTTCGAGTCATCAACACTAATACAGAGAAAACACCAACGAGGGAAGACAACGCCGACGCCGACCGCAAGACGACGCAGCCGCCGCAGGACGACGTCCTCTCCACGCCTTCAGGGACAACTCCACGATTCAGCTGTAAAAGGTGACATAATTCTTTGCATATCTATTGAATAAACTGAAGGATCCACTTAATCATGAAATTTGTTTTCACTACCCTTCTCTCTCACTCTCTTAGCATGGGCCGTACACGCCTTGTCGTTCCTCATGCTCTCCGATAAAGTGAAGTACGGGCGTTCCTGTTACAGAGAGAAGGTAGTGAATAGTGGCACCCGTGACGTTGGGGCCAGATTAAAGAGAGTAAAGTGATAAAAATTAACTTTTGAAATCAGTGATATCTTAACTTACCAATTCAAATAAAAGTGCATAGTACGTACGTTAATTGCAGTTCAGTGAATGTGTTAAAATTTTACGAAGTTCAATTCAATGACTTTTACGAAATTTTAAACTTTTGGCACAGAAATCTGATTAAGTTTATGGCACAAGTGATTATTTTTTTTCTTTCTCTTTCCCTTGCTATGTAAAACATTTCAGGCATAATATTTATGCACAGTCTCATATAAATTTTTGATATTTATGTCAGTGAAACATTGAACTTTACCATTGGACAATAATGGTGATATTTAATTTTATGCACAAGTGTTTGATATTTATGTCAGTGAAACATTGAACTTTACCATTGGACAATAATGGTGATATTTAATTTTATGCACAAGTGTTTGATATTTTGTGTTGGTGAAATTTTGAACTTTACCATTGGACAATAATGGTGATTTTACGTACGAGGTGAATGATTGTATTTTCTGCATTTTGTGAAAATAACGACATTAATATGGAAAATATACTAGCTGCCATTGAGGCTTTAAAAATCAGTCTAAATGACAGGATTACGGAAAGTAACACTAATCTCGGGCGTAGGATTGCTGAATCTAATAACACTTTAGGAGCTCAACTTAAAGAATCTAATAATACTTTAGGAGCTCAACTTAAAGAATCTAACGCGGCCCTGGAAGCCACTAAGGCTAGTATAGGTCAACTTAGGGAGTCTAATGAAGTAACTAATCGTAGTATCACTCAACTAAGGGAGGCTAATGAAGTAACTAATCGTAGTATCACTCAACTAAGGGAGGCTAATGAAGTAACTAATCGTAGTATCACTCAACTAAGGGAGGCTAATGAAGTAACTAATCGTAATATCACTCAACTAAGGGAGGCTAATGATGCCAACATTGTAAAATTGACAGAATCTGTTGATCAAATGTTTGCAGAAGTTAATAATAATTTGGAAGGTAGGCTCAATAGTGCAGGTGCCGAAATTGAAAAACGATTTAAAGAATCTAACAAAAGAATGGATTCTAAGTTTACGGAAATAAATGAAAGATTAACACGTGACTTAGAAACCATTAAGCAAGATATAAAATCACAAGTGGCGGAGGACTTAAAACTTGCTTTCCCGTCTTCTTCTCAGGAAGTCCTTAAAGAAGTAGAAAGCTTAAAGGAAGAATTTCAAGAGTCCCATGCTCAATTATCTCTTGCGCAAACTAAAATCGCTTCTATTCAAGACAAACTTCATGAATCTGTTAAAAATAATTTCATGAAGTTGGGAAACGAAATTACTCTTCTGAAAAGTCAGCAAGAGGAGGCCGATAAACGTGTTAAGACTCAGTTAGATAATGCTCACACGCAGATTACTCGTATCTGTCGCGATGTAGCAGAAGTCAAGACCGACATAGAAAAGGAGGTCAAGGAAATTGAGAATTCCGTACAGGGGAAAATTAAAACCCTAAAACTTGAACTCCAAGGAGGTATAGAAGCTCTCAACAGCAAACTATCGCATCTCGAACAGGATGTTTCATCATCTAGCCTTCACAACACTAGTGGAAAATCCATGAATGTTTCCACAGTTTTTAAAATAACTGAGGAAAAACCAGCCAAATTTTCGGGGAAGGAGGAGTATACTGCTAAGGAGTTTCTCCTCAACCTCGAAGAGTTCTTTCAAGAAAATCACGTTAAGACTGACCGTCGTTTACGAATAGCGTCTCGATTGTTAGAAGGCAAGGCGTTAATGTGGTTTACCGCTTTTAAATTCAGTATTAACACTTACGAAGAGTTTAAGGAAGCCTTACTTAGACGATTTTGGAGTGCTGAGGCTCAGCACCTGATAAAACTTCAATTATACTCCAGAAAGTATAACACATCCGTTAATTCCTCGCGATATTCAGATTATCTCATATCTCAGCTTAAAAAGATGCAGTTTTTCGACCCTCCTTTGCCGGAGCAAGAACTTATTCAGGTCATAACGCTGCAATTTCCACCAAATGTTCAGGAAATATTGGTGGCAGCAAACGTCCAGGACTTGGAGCAGCTCGATGATGTCCTGAGGAGACTCGATACTGCGCACACCCAGAGCGCAGCAAAAGCAGGTCGAACCAAAGAAACTACAACCAACTTTACGGAAATGAAGACTCCGGTTCAAGTAAATCCAGAACCGCGAGAAGAAAGAGAAACTCGCCGAGATATTCCGTTTCGGTACAGAAGATCTAGGAATCGTCCCTACGAAGGGAGGGCTAAGTTTCAACCTGGACCTTCATGGAGGCAGGCAGCTAACCAACCCATTGATAATAGGAACTCCCAGCGGGAAGAATTAGAGAAACGTTGGAGAGAGACTACGGAATATGTAAGGAATAAGAACAGGGAAGAGCGCTTACCTGGAGCAGCTTCTTTGGATTACCAGGCTGAGATGCAGAGAAGAAATGAGAGAGCGGATATAGATCCAAGAGCTACGGGTACCAAAAAAAAACTTTGTCGAAGCAATAAAGAGATTGCCTGAAAACCCGGAGGGAGGAGAAGTAGTATGTAGCGCACTCATTAACCATTGGTATTTAGAGGATGCAGATTAACTATATGAGGATTCAACACCACGACAGCCTCAGATACAACGCGGCTTACCGATCATTATCATTAAGTTAGGCAATATGATTGTCCACTCTTTAGTAGACTCAGGATCGCAAGCCTCACTAATTTCGCAGAAATTAATAGATGTGGCGCAGGAGACGACCTACATCTCCATCTTGCCGGTTGCTCAAGTTAAGGTTAAAGGCATAGTTCCTGACAAAGCTATTAAATGCAAATTCCAAGCGTTTCTTGAGTTAGAAATTGGTGGTGTTAAGTTCCAACATCTATTTTTGATTTTGACGCAAATGAAATTTGACTTAATCCTTGGATCAGACTTTCTCATTCAACATGGGGGAATCATTGATTATCCCACTAATGTGATTAAATTTTTCCACGTCGAATCTGTAGGGCTACAGTTGATTACTTAAAATGACGTGAAGAATCCGGAATGTGAGACCCCGGTGGACATAGTAGAAGGAAAGATGAGCGAGGCTCCGCCTGTCGAAGAAAGCGTCCACGAAGAGGGGCGACCCGAGGAAGTGGGACCCGTAGAGGACCAGATGGCGTCCATCATCGATGATGAGTTGAACGAGGACCACTACAACTTCACGCTTTACGCCAATGTAGTTGAAAGCCCAGATTACGATGATGATGAAGTAACAAAGGCAATCCAAGAGCTTTTCAAGAAGTTTCCGGATGTATTTTCCGAGAAACCTGGAGTCATTAAGGGTTTCAAGCACCACTTAGATGTTACTGACACTTCACCTTACAAGAAACGGCCTTATCCGATACCCATGAAGTACTTGGAAGAAGCACGGGTCATCATTAAACAGATGGAGAATGATGGAATCATATCAAAATGCGTCACACCTTACATTAATCCTCTGGCTATAGTGAGAAGACTGTTCAAGTTTTTGAAATACTTTACTAGGAGATGAGCAAAAAGAAAATCGCCCAGCAATTTTCTTTTTCCCGAGCAGGGGGGGGGGAGATGAAACGGGAACGCCCTACGAGCATTCACGTTTCATTCTTTTATTAAGAGAAGCTCGCTAACACCCGGCCGTAAGCATTTAAAACTTGCGCCGAGCGCACAGGCATAGTGGGAACTGCAAGCAAGCTCGCGATGTTCTAGAACACCGGCCAAGGACAAGCGACGTCACGCAGAAGGTTCCTTCGTGTTCCATAGCATTGCTGCATGAACGAAATATAATCTCAATATTTCAATAACGTCACCTTGCAGGCAGGAATAATGAACGCTGCTAGCCGAAATTTTGTGTCAATCGGTGTAAAGATGGCCAAGATATAAAATTTTCTTGGGGCCCACATGTGTAGCCACGCCCACCGGCCTTCGGCAATATAAGCGAGTCGCCAGCCTGGGGTAAGGCAGAATGTGTGCAGCTGCAGGTGCTGTAGGCAGAGAGTGAGGGGAATCGGCAGTAAGCCGTGAGTTCAGTGAGTGTGTGCAAGTAAGCACGTCGCGACATAATTCGTCACTCGGTCCGGCTGTATACTTGAGTTCAGAACGTTCGTGTTAAAAGCTTTCTCCGTGGGCTTGACTTCATTTAAAGACTGTGTTTCTCGCATAAACTGTGCCAGCCTTGATTTCATTTAAAAACTGTGTTTCTAGCATAAACTGTGCCAACCTCGATTTCATTTAATGACTGTGTGAAAACAGCGATAGTGTTTCTAGCCAGCCTTGATTTCATTTAAAGACTGTGTTCTCGCATAAACTGTGCCAGCGTTGATTTCATTTAAAGACTGTGTTTCTCGCAAAACTGTGCCAGCCTTGATTTCATTTAAAGACTGTGTTCTCGCATAAACTGTGCCGACCTTCATTTCATTTAAAGACTGTGTGAAAACAGCGATAGTGTTTCCAGCCAGCCTTGATTTCATTTAAAGACTGTGTTTCTCGCATAAACTGTGCCAGCCTTGATTTCATTTAAAGACTGTGTTTCTTGCATAAACTGTGCCAGCCTTGATTTCATTTAAAGACTGTGTTTCTAGCATACACTGTGCCAACCTCGATTACATTTAAAGGCTGTGTGAAAACAGCGATAGTGTTTCTAGCCAGCCTTGATTTCATTTAAAGACTGTGTTCTCGCATAAACTGTGCCAGCCTTGATTTCATTTAAAGACTGTGTTTCTCGCATAAACTGTGCCAGCCTTGATTTCATTTAAAGACTGTGTTCTCGCATAAACTGTGCCGACCTTCATTTCATTTAAAGACTGTGTGAAAACAGCGATAGTGTTTCCAGCCAGCCTTGATTTCATTTAAAGACTGTGTTTCTCGCATAAACTGTGCCAGCCTTGATTTCATTTAAAGACTGTGTTTCTTGCATAAACTGTGCCAGCCTTGATTTCATTTAAAGACTGTGTTTCTAGCATACACTGTGCCAACCTCGATTACATTTAAAGGCTGTGTGAAAACAGCGATAGTGTTTCTAGCCAGCCTTGATTTCATTTAAAGACTGTGTTTCTCGCATAAACTGTGCCAGCCTTGATTTCATTTAAAGACTGTGTTCTCGCATAAACTGTGCCAACCTCAATTTCATTTAAAGACTGTGTGAAAACAGCGATAGTGTTTCTAGCCAGCCTTGATTTCATTTAAAGACTGTGTGAGAACAGCGACAGTGTTTCTAGCATAGACTGTGCCGACCTTCATTTCATTTAAAGACCGTGTCTATCCGTTGAACTGTGTTCATAATAAACTGTGCCAACATTCCCTCTTAAAGACAGTGGAATGCAGTATCGTGATTTCTTTCCGAGGAACAATGCCAATTCCCATCATAACCTGTTCAGAATCACGTATGATCTTAAGTGCCAGTGATAATCTTCTAAAAATTACGACGTAATATAACTTGGACTGTCATTTATTTCAACAAGTGTATTGTGCTGATGGAGTACAGTGCAGAGACTGTACCCGGTAAATTTAATTTTCTTTATGAAGTGCTTAATCACTGCACCTCGGAAGGTCCTAGACTGTTTTCGTTTGTTTATTATTCCAAATACGATAATTCCTTCCATCTTATCCTCGTGGAACTGTGACTCTAACTTTATCCTTGCTGCTAAAGTGCGTTCAACATCATTGACTGTGGAACTATTTCGGCGTCACACCAGCGTCCCATGACGTCCAATGTGGAAGCTCCACATTTCCCCGTTCCTGCCTCAGGTTCGAGTCATCAACACTAATACAGAGAAAACACCAACGAGGGAAGACAACGCCGACGTCGACCGCAAGACGACGCAGCCGCCGCAGGACGACGTCCTCTCCACGCCTTCAGGGACAACTCCACGATTCAGCTGTACAAGGTGACATAGTTCTTTGCATATCTATTGAATAAACTGAAGGATCCACTTAATCATGAAATTTTTTTTCACTACCCTTCTCTCTCACTCTCTTAGCATGGGCCGTACACGCCTTGTCGCTCCTCATGCTCTCCGATAAACTGAAGTACGGGCGTTCCTGTTACAATATGTTCTTATATTTCTTATAATAATCCTTCAATTCAGATGAGGTGTTATTCCCTTTCACACATTTGCTTAAAAACCTTAATCGTCTACTTGAATTTCTAATTCCTGTTGTAATCCACCCATTCCTATAATGCTTTACAATTACCCTTTTGACTGGTATTGCCACTTGATAATAATAATCGAACAAACCCAAAAACTCACTGAAGGCCTCATTAGTTGAGTTATTTCTATATACACTCTCCCAAGTTTCCTTGGCCAATAACTGGTTAAAATATGAAATATTTTCCTTGTTGCACATTCTAGTTTCCCTGTAAATTACATTGTTATTTTTTATATTATGGTTCCTATTACCCTAAAATTTAGATGCACAATTTGAGCAGAATGATCTGAAAAAAATGTATCATAAACTTCTATGTCATAGTTCCACATTTCCTCATTCAATACAACTTGATCTACTGCTGACTTTGTATCCCCAGATATTCTATTTGGTTGATTTACAACTGCCTTTAGACCGTACAAGGAAAACAACATTTCTAGCCTTTGCTTATCTCGCCCACCATTATTCCCTAAAAAATCTACATTGAAGTCACCCATGATTATTACATTTTTGTTATGATTCTGTAAGTCATCTAAAATAATTTCAATATTATTATAAAAAGTTTCAACATTAGTAGAAGGATTTCTAGAAATGCATATAAGTATTAACTTATAATCCACTAGTTCAACAAAGCTAGCCTCGAAATGCTCCTCTACATTCAGATATTCAAATTTATCCAACTGCTTACATTTGATATTATTATTCACATATATACATGAACCTCCACACTTCATTTTCTTTCTACAAAACTTACTTGCAAGAGCATAACCTTCTAATTCAAAATTTGAAATCTCATCCTCTATCAACCAATGTTCAGTTAAGCATAAAACATCATACCCTTGTAGGTTATCTGCCAACAGAACCTCCATACTTAGAATTTTATTTCTTAAAGATTGAACATTCTGGTGGAACAAATTTAGCTCTCCCTTAAGATTATAACTATTGCTACCTTTTACCGTAAAAAATCCTGCTCTAGTAATACTGGCCGTTTCCTTGTCCTACTTGACGTTCTTATTTCTGGTTGTTTAGCTTGCCCTCCTTCAGTTCGTCCTGATGGTGCTTCAACATCCAACTTCTCCAGTAACTCCTCTCCTCGTTCATCCAACTGACTGCTACTGACGATCTCAATGGTTTCCTCACACGTTTTCCCTGAGTACTCAGTGCTTTCTGGTATTGCTGTCTCTGATGATTGTGGTAGAATCACATTAATCCCTTTCAGCTGATTTTCTTCTCCTAGGCATCCTTCTTTAGTGGTAGCACTCACCTCAACTACTTCCTCAACTCTTCTTACTTTCATTACCTGCAAATGTTCTGCAACTTCCTCACCTTTATCGAACAGCAGTGGTATGGCATTAGTTGTGATAGTTGTTCCTGAAGTCTGTTGTGTTTTCTTTCTTATCATATTACATAGCTGCTTTTTCCCTCTTCTGCTAAGATGCATGCCATGATTTGTGAAATATCCTCGATCCATATTGCTCATATCAATTATTTCTGTATTTTGAAAGCATTTGACAATTTTCTGTAGCCGCCTGTTTGTATCATCAACTAACTTATTTACACAAGACCATTCAATTAAATCATGTCGATGTGGAATATTACATAATATTACATTGGTGGTCTTTAATTTGCAAAGTGCTTTCTTCACCCCGGAAATCACATTTGATGCTTCATTTCTGGCAATATCATTCGTCCCTGCCATAATAACCACGTAGTCATTCTCATTAAGTGTTCCCATCTCTTCCATATCTGACTGAAGAACCTCTTTGAACAGAGCACCTGGCTTGACAAAACCTACAACTTCAGTCTCCGGTAGCATATCACCAAGTTCGACAGCAATACCCCGACCATGGCTATCCCCGTACACAACTACCTTACATTCTTACTTCTTCAACCCCAGTGCAGGCTTCCTTGCAATGGCTGGAATGTTATTAATCTTTACACATTCTTCTTCACTAGAGGTAATTGATTCAAGGACCTGGAACTTATTCCTTAATTCAATACCTAGGCCTACGCCCCGATCATGATTAGTTTTAGGCCTGCTGTTACAACACCTCGTACTTACTTCCGACCATGTCTCAGTTTGCATTTCAGTCACACCATTTAAACTAAGTCTATTGCGTTTAATGCTTTCAATGTCTTCCCTTAACATTCGAATAATTTCATCCCTTGAGGCCAATTCGGATAATGAACTAACACAGTCAACACACTTTCCCGCTTCCGCATGCACGATGCGTGCGTCACATACACAAACACTTCGCGAATTATTTTTCCTTTGGCCTATGACCTGATCCACACTTCCACTGGTATTTGACACCTTCTTCTTCCCGTCGTTAAATTCTATGCACTCACTACTTTCCATTAAACTATTACATTTCTGAAAATTCTCAACAGCTTCAGGAGCAACACGACCGGCAGGCGCCATTTTTTAGCCACTTAGAAGATAGAAGATAGTAAAATGATGTCTTTCTCCACACTGATTCACACTTATTTCCGCTATATTTAGAGGACTATGGTAAAATGATGTCGGTGTAAACAATGGCACACACTTGTCCCAGCTATATATAGCAGGATATAGTAAAAAGCTGTCTGTGTCCACACTGATACACACTTGTTTCTGCTATATATAGTGGGAAATCGTAAATATCTGACTGTGTTCTCACTGATACACACTTCTGTGTGCTATATATAGAGGGACACAGTAAACAGCTGTCTGTGTCCACAGTGATGCACACTAGTTTCTGCTATATGTTGTGAGAGATCGTAAACATCTGACTGTGTTCACACTGATCTACACTTGTCTCTGCTATTTACAGACGGAAATAGTGAACAGCTGTATGTGCCCACACAGATACACACGTGTGTCTGCTATATAGAGAGGGAGGCAGTGAACTGCAGCCTGTGTTCACACTGGTGCACGCTTGTCTGTGCTATATAGAGGGGAAGGTAATAAGTATTTGACCGTGGCAAACCTGCTATATTTCTTTATTTATTTAATTTATTATTTATTTATTTATTTATTTATTTATTTATTTATTTTATTTATTTGATTTGATTTGATTTATTGTACAACAGCCATTTCTGCCCACTTAGAGAACATTTCCATGCCTTATTTCTAATTTTACAAATAATATACAATAAAAATTAAAATATGACTCTAATACTATACTTACGAACTATGGACAATGTTAGGTGTATGTTTCAACTTATTATTTTAATTTCCCCTAAAATATACATTATTATTCTAAATTAATCTAAGGACTAAATTATTCAAGATACACAAGTATGCTACTCTATTTACTTTGTCTTCTCTCTATGTGAGTTCCCTTCTAACTGACCTTAACAGGATACTCTCCTTGTGAAATATGTCCACGTAGGCATTTATATTAATTGACTGACATATTCTGTTTAATGGCGAATTCATATGGTGATTTGTGTTTGACCTTTTAACATAGAAAGTTAAATTAATTCTGTTGCTTCCAAACAGTACATCCAGGATTATCTTGTGGTGTAACTCTCGGTTATCTGCTTTACCTTTGAGAATTCTATGTAGGTATCTTACTCACGTTAATGTTCTCCTAGTATGCGACATATCAATCCCAAAATTTGTTTTTAAGTCACTTTACGCCCGATAGTTTGCTCTAGTTTTAGAGATAAAGAAATACAGATATCTTAGACATTTAGCTTGAACATATTCTATTTCTTTTATACGTTTAATACACGATGGATTCCAGACTATTGAGGCATATTCGATTACTGTTGTAAGTGTATACCTGTATTATGGCTTTGATATTTTTGAATTTGTTTGTGTTTCTCATTAGAAAACCTAGGTTCCTGTAGGCCTTATTTACGGCGTTATTTGTGTGTTTATTGAACTGAAGTTTACTATCAAATATCATTCCTAAATCATTCTATTTTTCAACTCATTTTAGGATGATACCGTTCATTTCATATGAATGGATTTTTTTATGTTGTCTTTTTCTAGTCGAGGTCATTGATTCAAATTTTTAAACTTTGAATTAAAAAGAATTATGTTCTCCCCCATTTAACCAGTGCTGTGAGGTCTTGCTGTAATTTTTCGTTATTTTTGCTTGAACGAATATGCCTGTAAATTTTCATTTCATCGGCATATAACAGAAATTTAGAATTCATCAATACAGAGCCAATATCATTAACAAACAGAATGAACAACAGTGTACTAACAAATTGCAATCCATTCCTGAAGTAGGAGTTATGGAATTCGACCAGTTCAGGGCTAAAACTAAAACTGTGAAGCTTGTTTAGAAGTTTATGATGATGAATCCTATCCTATGCTTTTGTCATGTCCGTGTATATGACATCTACATGCCCTCCTTGATCTAAAATAGATGACACATAGTTTGTAAAGTTTACTAAATATGAATTTGTTGATCTCCCTTGCATAAAGCCATGTTTTTGCTCTATGATGACTTTCTCAACATGTCGATAGCTATTGCAGTAAAATATATCCTCAAACACTTTGCATAAGACTGACAGTACTGATACTGCTCTATAACTATGTATGCTTTCGAAATTAACATTTATATGAATTCGACACGCACTTGCGATCTTCCACAAATCAGGAAATACTTTTTGTTGCAGAGATTTGTTAATAATTATACAAAGTGGATATGCAAGAGCGTCTCCACATCCTTTCACTACATATTGGAGTATATTATCTTTACCAGCTCTCCTTTTATATTGTAATATTTTATATCACATTTAACATCATCAACAGATACCACTGAAATGATTAACATGTCAAGTTCCTTAGATTGCAGTTTCTCTAGAATATACTGCTCATTATTTTCGGTGTTATAATATTTGTATGGAATTTTGAAGTAAGAGGCAAATCCATGATCTATTTCTGTCTTAGAAGTTAAAGTGCTATCATTCAGTACATATCTGTGACATTCTAGATTATTGGTCTTCTTTTGCTTAAAAAGTGCCAAAAGCTTTTGTTATTGCTAGCTATATTACGTTCTATACCATGAATGTATTCTTTATACGCTATTCTTATTTTCTTTTTAAGGATTGCTTTCCTTGTTTTGATCACTGTCATACTATATTCACTATGATGTCTTCTTTTCCAATGATGCTCCTTATTTCGAATTAGTTGTATTATTTCTTTATTATATCATATTGGGTAAGTTCTTTTACTATACTTAGGCAGAGGAACGCAATAAAAAATAATCCTATAGAGTTTATTTTAGAAGCAATCAAAAGCACTTTTAACGTAGTTAAAGTCATTCAATTATGACCAATCACAAGTGTTTAGTAATTCAAAGAGTAATTGAAAATGAGCTCTATTGTAATTCTGATGCCTAAATGTTGATCACCTGTGGTGCAGCAGTATACAGGAGGTACAGACATTCTCTACCGTTGAAGAGAGCAACTTTCAGCAGATAACGTGCAATCTTTTTTGATGTTGGAAATCTTCTCACGAAAAATTCTCTCATTTATCGAACATTCAAGCAGAATACTTGTAATTAAGTTTATTTTTGTAAATATTCTTATTCTAGGGCTAGGACAGGAAAGTAAATTGTAGTTGTTCTTCACCAGTCGGCGGGATGAGTGATGTGTGTGGGAGTAACCGAAACGGCGCCTCTCCGGCCGATCGGCCAATTCCTGGGAACCCTTCGGAAGACCGCATGGAAGACGAAGAGTTCCACAACGACGAGGATGCTATGTCTCTGAGCGATTGCATTGTCTTAGATGAATATCGTCATAATGAAGATGACAATAACGACGACGACAAGGACGGAGAATCGTACCTCAGTTTTTATTCAGATGCAGAGGTAGAAACCATAATGGAAGACGATTTACCGGAAAATGTTGAGAGGAGGGAGTATGGTAAAGAGGGTGAAGATGAAGCTTCGTATGAGGAAAAGGAGAAATTATTCCTTAAAGATATCGGTCACAGTCACTCCGATATGCAGCTAGAAGGTTGGATTCAGGTGGCCCACAACAGTGGAATGCCCATCTATTTGCATAGACAGAGCAGAGTCTGTACCATGGCTATGCCCTACTTCCTGGGGGTGGGCAGTGCAAGAAATCACAAGATTCCCCTGAGTGAAATACCTTGTTTGTGGTATCGGCAGGCACTGGATGCAACAACTCTAAAGCAACACCAGATTCTTTCGACTGAGAGAGATAGTCGTACTTCTGAGGATGGAGACATGCAGCAAGGTCCTGAACCCCTGGTGGACACATCGATACCTAACGCCTCTATCAAGACCAATCAGGAACATAAGGTGACCCAATCACTGACTCACATGGAGGTCCAGGACTACTGTAGGAAGCTGTTCGAATTTGAGATGAAAAAAGTGTTACGATTTAAGTCATGGTCCGAGAGGCGTAAGTACACTAAGGAGTTGATGCGTCAGAAGAAGCTACGAGCAACTACTATGCCTGAAGGAAGCCACCTCATCAAATTCCCCATACAGAAACCTGACAACGCGGGCCACAGCAAAAGAGGTCATTCAAAACAGGAATGGGTCTTGAATCCAAAAGGTAAGAACTATATTACTATCTGCACGAGTATGCCGAGTATGAATTCGAGGAACACCCGTTGTACACCATCAAGGAAGTGACCTGTCCATCCGGTACATATGAAGCTACAGTTACCATCAACAGCAGGCAGTGTGTCCCCGACTTTGGGACTAGCAAGAAGAAAGCCAAATTGGAAGCAGCCAAACTGACGCCGGAGGTACTTACCCCAGGAATGAAGGACAAAATTGGTCTGTATGGCAACAGAGCTGTGCAGAGTATCATGGAAGAAAGGCAGGAGGAGGAAAACATCAATCCACTGCAAAGTGAACAGTCTGAGAATTTGCCCAACTTCGCCATAATCAATAAGTTAAAGCAGGAGATGTTGAAACTCAGCAAGAGCAGGGCTGCGCAGAAGCCCACTGCCAAATTTAATCTTCTGGACAATGTATACCTGTCCTTTTGCTCGGGAGATCACAGTGCGTGATTCATTATAATTGTCCAAATATTCAGTGCTATGTGAAGAAACATTCTTACTAAGATGTTCATCAAATTAAAACAACATTGAGGTGATCAATTTTGGGAAAGAGGTTCCAAAAAGTGAGTTTGTTTGTGAATTGTATAGTTTGTGCAACATGCGAAGGAAAAATTTAGTAACTCTGGTTAATATTATTATATGTAAATCGTGTGATAATAAAAGTGTTGTATTTGGAAAAAAATTTCTGATACTTTCACTAAATCTCAAAGAATGAGCAATAGAATTTATGACGGGAATTGCAGCCAAGACCATTCCTTACAGCCGGAGCTTGATGCTCTCTTGTTGCTAATAGTTTAGTTGATTACTAATATCAATCAAGACACCAACCCTTGATGAGATATCTACTGGATTAATCTGGACAGACCTACCTAGTAGTAACACTTCACTGGTATAAATTTTCAAGGGTTTAAAGTATAGAGCTTCTCTGGCAACTGAAGATGATGTAGAACGTACACAATCGCATTGGTACTTCATTTGAACTCGTGTTATGTGTTAATAGAAGGCCATAACTTGCTTAAAGGAATTGTTTTTTATTTGGTTCTTCTTCTGGGATGAACCATGTTGTTGTTTTATGTACCCTACATATAATTTGTCATTGAATACATTGCAATATTCTTTGCCAAGGTGACTTCTATTAGATCCAAGGTATACGGTTTCCCCATGAAAGCGATTGCAGTGCCTTGCATTTAAATAGCTTCTTTCCCTTTGGCCATCATAATCCCTTTGAAATATCTGGAATGTACACTTCTGCAGCCTCTGGAATTTTTCTTTCTTGGTTATGTCAAATGAAATTCCATGTCTTGTGTCACTGGAATGCTTGGCTGCAACTAAAATTTCCATGTCTTGGTTCTTGGTGTGATGGATATGTTTCTCATGTTAATGCTTTGGATCATCTCACTAAAATGTTTTAGCGAATGTTCTTAAGATAAGGAAGTGAAATAAAATGCATTCTCATAAAGTAGCAGGAATAGATGAAATTAGATCTGAAATTTTGAAATATAGTATGAAGGAAGGGATGAGATGGCTACAAAGAGTTCTCACTAAGATTAACATTGAATGTTAGTAAGGAACCTTCTGATTGGACAAAGGCATTCATTAAACCTATCTATAAGCAAGGGAACAGGAAGGATTGCAACAACTATGGAGATATTTTACTGATCAGTATTCAAGGCAATGTTTCACTGACTTGGAAGGGATGGTGCGACCAGTGGTTCCACTTAATTAGTTGCTGTAGCAGCCCCTGTGTATAAAAGAAAGTGTGACAGACATAAAGCTAAAAATTTCACGCCAGTCGGTTTGACATGCATTGCATGTAAGCTTCGGGAAAGCATTATTCTTTCTGACTGTATTAGACATGTTTGCAAAATTAATAACTGGTTTGATAGGAGACAGTTTGGGTTAGGAAATGTTATTCCACTGAAGCTCCACTTGTAGGATTCCAGAAAAATATAGCAGATATCCTGAAATCAGGAAGTCAAAAGGACTGTACCGCGATTGGCCTATCGAAGGCATTTGATAGGGTAGCCCATGGGAGACTGCTGGCAAAAATGAGTGCAATTGGACTAGATAAAAGAGTGACTGAATGGGTGGCTATATTTCTAGAAAATAGATATCAGAGAATTAAAGTAGGCGAAGCTTTATTTGTCCCTGTAATAATAAAGAGGGGAATTCCTCAAGGCAGTATTTTTGGACCTTTATGTTTTCTTACATGTATATATATCAATGACATGTGTAAAGAAGTGGTATCAGAGATAAGGCTTTATGCAGTTGATGATATTCTGTACAGAGTAACAAATAAGTTACAAGACTGTGAGCAACTGCAAAATGACCTAGATAATGTTGTAAGATTGAGAGTAGGCAATGGTGTGATGATAAATGGGTTCAAAAGTCAGGATGTGGGTTTCAAAAATAGGAAAAGTCCTCTCATTTTTAATTACAGCATTGATCGGCTGAAAGTTCTTTTGGGAATCATACCTAGGTGTTAATATAAGGAAAGATCTTCATTGGAGTAATCACATACATATGATTGTAAATAAAGGGTACCGATCTCTGCACATGGTTATGAGGGTATTTTTTGGTTGTAGTAAGGATGTAAAGGAGAGGGCGTATAAGTCTCTGGTAATACCTCAACTAGAGTATGGTTCCAGTGTATGGGACCCTCACGAGGATTACTTGATTCAAGAACTGGAAAAAATCCGGAGAAAAGCAGCTCGATTTGTTCTGAGTGCTTTCCGACAAAAGAGTAGCGTTACAAAAATGTTGCGAAGTTTGGGCTGGGAGAACTTATGAGAAAGGAGATGAACTGTTCGACTAAGTGGTATGTTCGGTATGTTCTGAGCTGTCAGTGGAGAGGTGGAATGGTATGTCATCAGTAGACGAATAAGTTTGATTGGTGTTCTTTAAAAGTAGGAAAGATCATAATATGAAGATAAAGCTGGGATTTAAGAGCACAAATTGTGGCAAAAATTCATTTATAGAAAGGGGAGTTAGGGATTGGAATAACTTACATAGGGAGATGTTCAATAAATGTCCAATTTCTTTCCAATCATTTAAGATTAGGACTAGGAAAACAACAGATAGGAAATCTGCCACCTGGGCGACTGCCCTTAATGCAGATCAGCATTGAGTGATTGAATTGAAAAGTTTTCTTAGATTAACTTCTGTTGAGAGAATCAGTGCAGGATGATAGTCATATTCAGGTAACAAAGGCTGGTCATCGGGCTGAGTGTGAATTTGCACTGTTGTAGAGGGCAGAACTAAATCTAAACCGTATCAAAAATTTATTCGTGATAGTATTTCTAGACATTAAATTCACGAGATTTAGAAAGTTTTGAAGCTGCATTGCTGCCGATCTTGCTTTACTTGTACGAACATCCTGAAATGCTTCTCTGAAATTGGAGTCTCCTACAATACAAATAGGATGATAAACATCTGACTGTGTCCACAATAATACACACTTGCCTCTGCTATGTATAGTGGTGCTATGTATAGTGGATTGTTGGTTACAAGGATAATGTCGAGATAGAGGAAGAGACTAAGGCCAAAGAAGTAATAAAATTTACGTATGATAACAATGACATTTACAATAAGATACAAAAGTTGAAAACTAGAAAAGCGGCTGGAATTGATCAGATTTCTGGGGATATACTAAAGACAATGGGTTGGGATATAGTACCATATCTGAAGTACTTATTTGATTATTGTTTGGCCGAAGGAGCTATACCAGATGAATGGAGAGTTGCTATAGTAGCCCCTGTGTATAAAGGAAAGGGTGATAGATATAAAGCTGAAAATTACAGGCCAGTAAGTTCGACATGCATTGTATGTAAGCTTTGGGAAGGCATTCTTTCTGATTATATTAGACATGTTTGTGAAATTAATAACGGGTTCGATAGAAGGCAATTCGGTTTTAGGAAAGGTTATTCCACTGAAGCTCAACTTGTAGGATTCCAGCAAGATATAGCAGATATCTTGGATTCTGGAGGTCAAATGGACTGTATCGCGATTGACATGTCTAAAGCATTTGATAGGGTGGATCATGGGAGACTACTGGCAAAAATGAGTGCAATTGGACTAGACAAAAGAGTGACTGAATGGGTTGCTATATTTCTAGAAAATAGATCTCAGAGAGTTAGAGTAGGTGAAGCTTTGTCTGACCCTGTAATAGTTGAGAGGGGAGTTCCTCAGGGCAGTGTTATCGGACCTTTATGTTTTCTTATATATATAAATGATATGAGTAAAGGAGTGGAATCGGAGGTAAGGCTTTTTGCGGATGATGTTATTCTCTATAGAGTGATAAATAAGTTACAAGATTGTGAGCAACTGCAATGTGACCTCGAAAATATTGTGAGATGGACAGCAGGCAATGGTATGTTGATAAACGGGGCTAAAAGTCAGGTTGTGAGTTTCACAAATAGGAAAAGTCCTCTCGGTTTTAATTACTGCGTTGATGGGGTGAAAGTTCCTTTTGGGGATCATTGTAAGTATCTAGGTGTTAATATAAGGAAAGATCTTCACTGGGGTAATCACATAAATGGGATTGTAAATAAAGGGTACCGATCTCTGCACATGGTTATGAGGGTGTTTAGGGGTTGTAGTAAGGATGTAAAGGAGAGTGCATATAAGTCTCTGGTAAGACCCCAACTAGAGTATGGTTCCAGTGTATGGGACCCTCACCAGGATTACCTGATTCAAGAACTGGAAAAAATCCAAAGAAAAGCAGCTCGATTTGTTCTGGTTGATTTCCGACAAAAGAGTAGCGTTACAAAAATATTGCAATGTTTGGGTTGGGAAGAATTGAGAGAAAGAAGAAGAGCTGCTCGACTAAGTGGTATGTTCCCAGCTGTCAGCGGAGAGATGGCGTGGAATGACATTGCTAGACGAATAGGTTTGAATGGCGTCTATAAAAGTAGGAAAGATCACAATATGAAGATAAAGTTGGAATTCAAGAGGACAAACTGGGGCAAATATTCATTTATAGGAAGGGGAGTTAGGGATTGGAATAACTTACCAAGGGAGATGTTCAATAAATTTGCAATTTCTTTGAAATCATTTAGGAAAAGGCTAGGAAAGCAACAGATAGGGAATCTGCCACCTGGGCGACTGCCCTAAATGCAGATCAGTATTGATTGATTGATTGATAGTGGTAGATAGTAAACATCTGATTGTGTTCACACTGATACAAACTTGTCTCTGCTATATCGAAAATGAAATAGTAAACATCTGGCTGTGTCCACACTGATACACAGTTGTCTCTGTTATTTATAGCGTGAGATGGTTAACAACTGACTGTGTCCACACGGATACACAGTTGTTTCAGGTATATAGCCTATAGAGGGAGATATTAAACATCTGACTCTGTCCACACAGGTACACTCCTGTCCCTGCTATATAAGCGGGAGATAGGAAAGCTACCCATGCCCATACTGATACACACTTGTCTCCGCTATATATAGATGGAGATAGTAAAATTATGTCTTTCCCCACACTGATTTACACTTGTCTCCGCTATATTTAGAGACTATGGTAAAATGATGTCGGTGTAAACAATGGCACACACTTGTCTCTGATATATATATAGAAGAAGATAGTAAACAGCTGTCCGTGTCGGCACTGATACACACTTGTCTCTGTTATGTATAGCGTGAGATAGTTAACAACTGACTGTGTCCACATGGATACACACTTGTCTCTGTTATTTATAGCGTGAGATAGTTAACAACTGACTGTGCCCGCACTGATATATACTTGTCTCAGCTATATACAGAGGGAGATATTAAACAAATTACTCTGTCGACACAGGTACACTCTTGTCCCAGCTATATAAGCAGGAGATAGGAAAGCTACCCGTGTCCACACTGATACACACTTGTCTCCGCTATATATAAGGGGAGAGTGTAAAATGATGTCATTGTCCACACCGATACACACTTGTCTCCGCTGTATGTTGAGGGAGATATTTAAAAGATTTCTGTGCCCTCACTGCTACAAACTGGACTCCGCTATATATAGAGGGAGACTGTAAAATTATGTCGGTGTCCACATTGATACACACTGCCTCCGAATATGTAGATGGAGATAGATATGTAGATGGAGATAGTAAAATTATGTCTTTCCCCACACTGATTCACACTTGACTCCGCTATATTTACAGGACTATGGTAAAATTATATCGGTGTAAACAATGTCACACACTTGCCTCTGATATATATAGAAGGAGACAGTAAACAGCTGTCTGTGCGACACTGATACACACTTGTCTCTGTGGTGTAACTCTCGGTTATCTGCTTTACCTTTGAGAATTCTATGTAGGTACTTTACTCACGTTAATGTTCTCCTAGTATGCGACATATCAATCACAAAACTTGTTTTTAAGTCACTTTATGCCAGATATTTTGCTCTAGTTTTAGGGATAAATAAATTCAAATATCTTAGATATTTACTTGAACGTATTCTATTTCTTTTATACGTTTAATACACGATGGATTCCAGACTATAGAGGCATATTCTATTACTGTTGTAACTGTACACCTGTATTATGGCTTTGATATTTTTGAATTTGTTTGTGTTTCTCATTAGAAAACCTAGGTTCCTGTAGGCCTTATTTACGGCGTTATTTATGTGTTTATTGAACTGAAGTTTACTATCAAATATCATTCCTAAATCATTCTTTTCTTCAACTCGATTTAGGATGATACCGTTCATTTCTTATGAATGGATTTTTTTATGCTGTCTTTTTCTAGTAGAGGTCATTGATTCAAATTTATTAACTTTGAATTGAAAGGAATTATGTTCTCCCCCATTCAACCAGTGCTGTGAGGTCTTGCTGTAATTTTTCGTTATCTTTGCTTGAACGAATATGCCTGTAAATTTTCATTTCATCGGCATGTAACAGAAATTTAGAATTCATCATTACAGAGCCAATATCATTAACAAACAGAATGAACAACAGTGGACCTACTTTTTAACCTTGGTTTAGGCCTGAAGTTACGCCGTACATGGATGAAACTAACAAATTGCAATCTATTCCTGAAGTAGGAGTTAAGGAATTCGACCAGTTCAGGGCTAAAACAAAAACTGTGAAGCTTGTTTAGAAGTTTATGATGATGAATCCTATCGGATGCCTTTGTCATGTCCGTTTATATGACATCTACTTGCCCTCCTTGATCTAAAATAGATGACACATAGTATGTAAAGTTTACTAAATTTTAACTTGTCGATTTCCCTTGCATAAAGCTATGTTGTTGCTCTATGATGATTTTCTCAACATTTCGATGGCTATTACAGTAAAGTATATCCTCACACACTTTGCGCAAGACTGATAGTACTGGTGCTGCTCTATAACTATGTATGTTTTCAAAATTACCATCTTTGTGAATTGGGCACGCACTTGCGATCTTCCACAAATCAGGAAACTCTTTTTGTTGTAGAGATTTGTTAATAATTGTACAAATTTGATATGCAAGAGCGTCTCTGCATCCTTTCACTACATATTGGGGTATATTAATTGGACCAGCTCTCCTTTTATATTATAATATTTGATATCACATTTAACATCATCGACAGATACCACTGAAATGATTAACATGTCAAGTTCCTTAGATTGCAGTTCCTCTAGAATATACTGCTCATTATTTTCGGTGTTATAATATTTGTATGGAATTTTGAAGTAAGAGGCAAATCCATGAGCTATTTCTGTCTTAGAGGTTAAGGTGCTATCATTCAGTACATATCTGTGACATTCTTGATTATTGTTTTCTTTTTTTGCTTAAAGTGTTCCAAAAGCTTTTGTTATTGCCAGCTATATTACGTTCTATACTATGAATGTATTCTTTATACGCTATTCTTATATTCCTTTTAAGGATTGCTCTCCTTGTTTTGATCACTGTCATACTATATTCACTACGATATCTTCTTTTCCTATGATACCCCTTATTTCAAATTAGTTGTATTATTTCTTTATTATACCATATTGGATAAGTTCCTTTACTATACTTAGTCAGAGAAAAGCAATAAAAGAGAATCTCATGGAGTTTATTTGAGAAGCAATCTAAAGCACTGTTAATTAATGCAGTCAATATCATTCAATTATGACAAATCACATGTGTTTAGTATTTCAAAGACTAATTGAAAATTAGCTCTGTTGTAATTCTGATGTCTAAAAGTTGATTAGCTGTCCAATGTACAAAGTTTTCTTAGATGAACGTCTATTGAGAGAATCAATGCAGGATGATAGTCATATTCAGGTAATAAAGGCTGGTCATCGGGCTCAGTGTGAATTTGCTCTGTTGTAGAGGACATAACTAAATCGAAGCCGTATGAAAATTTAGTTTTGACAGTATTTCTAGACATTAAATTCCCGGGATTTATTAAGTTTCGAAGCTGCATTGCTGCCGATCTTGCTTTACTTGTACCAAGATCCTGAAATGCTTCTCTGAAAATGAAGTCACCTACAGTACAAATAGGATGTTAAACATCTGACTGTGTCCACAATGATACACACTTATCTATGATATACATACAGAGAGATAATAAACAGCTGTATGTGTCCACACAGATACACAGTTGTCTCCGCATTATAGGGTGGGAATAGTAGACTGCTGTCTGTGGCCACACTGAAAAACACTTTTATCTGCTATATCTAGCGGAGATAGTAAACATCTGACTGTGACCACACAGATACACACTTGTCTCTGCTATAGCGGTAGATAGTGAACACCTGAGTGTGTTCACACTGATACAAACATGTCTCTGCTATATCGAGAAAGAAATAGTAAACATCTGGCTGTGTCCACACTGATACACAGTTGTCTCTGCTACATATATCGGAAGATAGTAAACAGCTGTCTGTTTCGACACTAATACACACTGTCTCAGCTATATACAAAGGGAGATATTAAACATCTGACTCTGTCCACACAGATACACTCTTCTCCGTGCTACATAAGCGGGAGATAGGGAAGTTATCCGTGTTCACTCTGATACACACTTGTCTCCGCTATATGTAGAGGGAGATATTTAAAAGCTTTCTGTGTCCTCACTGATACAAAGTTCACTCCTCTATAGGTAGAGGGAGACTGTAAAATTATATTGGTGTCCTCATTGATAGACACTGCCTCCGAATATGTAGATGGAGATAATAAAATGATGTCGGTGTAAACAATGGCACACATTTGTCTCTGATATATATTGAAGGAGATAGTAAACAGCTGTCTGAGTCGACACTGATGCACACTTGTCTCTGTAATGTATAGTATGAGATAGTTAACAACCGACTGTGTCCACACGGATAAACACTTTTCTCTGCTATATATAGCGGGATATAGTAAACATCTGTCTTTGTCCACGCTGATACACTCTTGCTTCCGCTATATATAGAGAGTAAGCATCTGAATGTGTCCAGTATGATACACACTAGTCTCTGCTATATATAGAGAGAGATAGTAAACATCTGACTGGGTCCACACTGATACATACTAGTCTCTGCTGTATATAGTGGGAGATCGTACACATCTCACTGTGTCCACGCTGATGCACACATGGCTTTGCTATATATAGAGGAAGATCGTAAACATCTCACTGGTTCATAGTCACTTACAATATTTGAATGTATATAGATGGAGATTTTAAACATATCACTGCCTAAACTGATGCACACTTGTGTCTGTTATATATAGTGAGAAAGCGTAAACATCTGACTGTTTCCTCAACGATACACAATTCTCTGTGCTATATATAGAGGGAGACAGTAAATAGCTGTGTCCACAGTGATGCACACTATTTTCTGCTATATGTTGTGGGAGATTGTAAACATCTGACTGTGTTCACACTGATACACGCTTGTCTCTGCCATATTCGGAGGTTGATAGTAAACAGCTGTAAGTGTCCACACAGATACACACTTGTCTCTGCTATACAGAGCGGGAGGCAGTGAACTGCAGTCTGTGTTCACACTGGTACACGCTTGTCTGTGCTATATAGAGGGGAAGATAGTAAGTATCTGACTGTGACCAAACTACTATATTTATTTATTTATTTATTTATTTATTTATTTATTTATTTATTTATTTATTTATTTTTATTTATTTATTGTTCAACAGCAATTTCTGCCCTCTTACAGAACATGTCCTTTCCTTATTTCCAATTTTACCAAAAATATACAATAAAAATTAAAATATGAAACCTAATACTGTACTTATGAACTAAGGACAGTGTTAAGTGTGTGTTTCAAAGTATTTTAATTTCTTCTAATACATACATTATTAATCTAAATTAATCTAAGGACTAAATTATTCACGTAGCACAAGTATGCTACCCTATTTACTTTATGTCTTCTTATCCTTCTGATAGAAAACAGTATGTAGTGCTGAATAACTGTAGGAGCTCAGGAATTATGCTAACCCATGGCGTTCCACAGGGGTCAGTATTAGGGCAGATAATCTTTCTAGCCTACATCAACGACATTGCAACTTGCCGTTTGAAAGGACGTATCACACTATATGCCGACGACACAAACATGTTCTATACTGGTTGCAATGTAGACGCCATTGTTAAAGGTATGCAGGAAGACCTCAACACTCTGTGCTTTTGGTTTCAAGCAACTAAATTAACAATTAATGTGCAAAAGACTAATTATATGATAATGACAAAACAAGGACAGAATGAAATTCCACACAGTAAAATATATATGCAGAATACTGAAATAAAACTCGTTAGTACTGTCAAATACCTTGGTTTGTTGATTGATAGGAACTTGAACTGGACAGACCATGTTAAATACATTACTAAAAAGATCACACCTGTTGCAGGAATTTTAAAGAAACTTAGTTACCTTATCCCACAACATCTTTTAAAACAGATCTACTACCCTTTGGTTCATAGTCACTTACAATATTTGAATGTAATCTGGATGCGCTGTAAGAAGTCTGACTTGAATGAGCTAATGGTAGTACAAAATAGAGCTGTTAAAAATATACTTAATCTTCCCTACTTAACGCCAATAAAATATCTATACCTAAGTGCTAAAATACCACCCCTAAGCATGAGTACAGAATTCAATACAGCTGTACTTACGTGTAAAAGAAAACATAAATTTATACACCACAGCCCTTCATATGCTCTGAATTCTGACAACCGTCCATATAGTACTAGGCACGCAAATGACATTGCCTTATACAATGTTCGTTCTTATAAATATGGTATAAGCAGCTTGAGGTTCTCTGCGGTCCAGTTATTTAATAACATCCCTGTGGAGGTAAAAACAGCATTAACTTTGGTAAAATTCAAAGAAAGCGTCAAGCATTATTTTTGGGAAAGGTACAGTGCTGTTTAAATCAAAATGTAAGTTATCATTTAATTCTCCCAAGCAATCTTGCAAACTGTCTGGAACAATTCTTGTACCTCTGCAACTTTTATGTTATGTAGGTATAAATACTCTGTAATCTGTTCTTGTACCTCTGCAACTTTTATGTTATGTAAATACAGTCAGAAGTAATTCCCTGTAATCCTCATATTGATGATGTACATATTTTATATATGGTATGTGTTTATATGCTCAACGTTTACTAATAATCTTATATACACAAACTATATTTTGATATGTGAGTGCCCACCACTATGTAATGTCCTGTACAATTCCTATGTATGAGCCTGCAGGCTCATTGGAATTATTGGAAATAATTGAATGAATGAATGAATGAATGAATGAATGAATGAATGAATGAATGAATACTACAATTATGAACTATGGACCGTGTTAAGTGTGTGTTTCAACTTATTATTTTAATTTCCCCTAAAATATACATTATTAATCTAAATTAATCTAAGGACTAAATTATTCAAGATACACAAGTGTGCAAACCTATTTATGTCTTCTCTCGATGTGAGTTCCCTTCTAACTGACCTTAACAGGATACTCTCCTTGTGAAATATGTCCACGTAGGCATTTATATTAATTGACTGACATATTCTGTTTAATGGTGAATTCATATGGTGATTTGTGTTTGACCTTTTAACATAGAAAGTTAAATTAATTCTGTTGCTTCCAAACAGTACATCCAGGATTATCTTGTGGTGTAACTCTCGGTTATCTGCTTTACCTTTGAGAATTCTATGTAGGTATCTTACTCACGTTAATGTTCTCCTAGTATGCGACATATCAATCACAAAATTTGATTTTAAGTCACTTTATGCCAGATATTTTGCTCTAGTTTTAGATATAAAGAAATACAGATATCTTAGACATTTAGCTTGAACATATTCTATTTCTTTTGTACGTTTAATACACGATGGATTCCAGACTATAGAGGCATGTTCTATTACTGTTGTAACTGTATACCTATATTATGGCTTTGATATTTTTGAATTTGTTTGTGTTTCTCATTAGAAAACCTAGGTTCCTGTATGCCTTATTTACGGCGTTATTTATGTGTTTATTGAACTGAAGTTTACTATCAAATATCACTCCTAAATCATTCTTTTCTTCAACTCGATTAAAGGCTGATTCCATTCATTTCATAAGAATGGATTTTTGGGGTTGTCTTTTTCTAGTAACGATCATTGATTCGCATTTCTTAACATTGAATTGAAAGGAATTGTGTTTTCCCCATTCCACCAGTGCTGTGAGGTCTTGCTGTAATTTTTCGTTCTCTTTGCTTGAACTCATCTGCCTGTAAATTTTCATGTATATCGGCTGAATGGGAAAGGTACATTTATGTTACGTAATTGTAAATAATCTGAAATCTATTCTTGTACTTCTGCAACTCTTATGTTATATAAATGAAAATACCCTGTAATCTAGTCTTGTACCTTTGCAACTTTCATATTATGTAAATACAGTCAGAAGTAATTCCCTGTAATCCTCATATTGATGATGTACATATTTTATATATCGTATGTGTTTATATGCTCAATTTATAATTTATAATGAAATTTATAATTCTCCAATACACAGCCAATATCATTAACAAACAGAATGAACAACAGTGGACCAAATTTTGAACCGTGGTTTATGCCTGAAATTACCCTTTACATGGATGAAGCTACCCCTTTGAAACTAACAAATTGAAATCTATTCCTGAAGTAGGAGTTAAAGAATTCGACCAGTTCAGGGCTAAAACTAAAACTGTGAAGCTTGTTTAGAAGTTTATGATGATGAATCCTTTCGAATACTTTTGTCAAATCCGTGTATGTAACATCAACTTGCCCTCCTTGATCTAAATAGATGACACGTAATTTGTAAAGTTTATAAATTTGAACTTGTTGCTCTCCCTTGCATAAAGCCATGTTGTTGCTCTATGATGAGTTTCTCAACATGCCGATAGATGTTGCAGTAAAGTATATCCTGAAACACTTTGCATAAGACGGATAGTACTGATACTGCTCTATAACTATGTATGTTTTCGATATTACCTTCTTTGTGAATTGCACACACACTTGTTATCTTCCACAAATCAGGAATTATTTTTTGGTGTAGAGATTTGTTAATAATTATACAAAGTGGATATGCAAGAGCGTCTCCGCAACCTTTCACTACATATTGGGGTATATTATCGGGACCAGCTCTCCTTTTATATTGTAATCTTTTTATAGCATATTTAACATTATCAACAGATACCACTGAAATGTTTAGCATGTCAAGTTCCTTATAATGCAGTTCCTCTAGAATATACAGCATATTATTTTCGGTGTTATTTTTTTGTATGCACTTTTGAAGTAAGGGACAAATCAATCGGCTAATTTAGTCTTAGAAGTTAAGGTGCTATCATTCAGTACATATCTGTGACATTCTTGATTATTTGTCATCTTTTGCTTAAAAGTGCCAACAGTTTTTGTTATTACTAGCAATACTACTTTCTATACGATGAATGTATTCTTTACACGCTATTCATATATTCTTTTTAAGGATTGCTCTCCTTGTTTTGTACACTGTCATACTATATTCACTACGATGCCTTTTTCCCTATGATACTCCTTATTTTGAATTAATTGTATTATTTCGTTATTATACCCTATTGGATATGTTCTCTTACTATACGTAGTCAGAGAAAAGCAATAAAAAATAATCTCATAGAGTTTATTATAGAAACAATCTAAAGCACTGTTTTCGCAGTCAGTGTCATTCAATTCTTACCAATCACAAGTGTTTAGTAATTCAAAGAGGAATTGAAAATTAGCTCTATCGTAATTATGATGCCTAAAAGGTGATCTACTGTCCAATGTACTAAGTTTTCTTAGATTAACTTCTATTGGGAGAATCAGTACAGAATGATAGTCATATTCAGGTGACAAAGGCTGGTCATCGGTCTCAGTGTGAATTTACTCTATTGTAGAGGCCAGAATTAAATCTAAATAGTATCCAAATTTATTCATGATAGCATTTATAGGCGTTAGATTTATGATATATCCGAAGTTCTGAAGCTGCATTGCTGCCGATCTTCCTTTACTTGTACCAATATTATTATTTGTTTCTCTCAAATTGAAGTCCCCTGCAATACAAATAGGATGGTAAACATGTGACTGTGTCCACACTGAAACACACTTGTCTCTGATATATCTATAGAGAGATAATAAACAGCTGTATGTGTCCACACAGGTACACAATTGTTTCCGCATTATAGGGCGGGAGATAGTAGACAGCTGTCTGTGTCCACACTGATAAACACTTGTATATGCTATATCAAGCATGAAATAGTAAATCTGACTCTGTCCACAGTGTTACACAATTGTCTCTGCTATATATATAGCGGGGACAGTAAACAGCTGTCTGTGTCGAAACAGATAGACACTTGCCTCTGCTATTTTTAACGTGAGATAGTGATTATCTGATTGTGTCCACACTGATACACACTTGTTTCAGCTATATATAGAGGTAGACAGGAAAGCTGTCCGTGTCCACACTGATTCACACATGTCTCCGCTATATGTAGAGGGAGACTGTAAAATTGTGACGGTATCCGCACTTATACACAGCCTCCGCTATATGTAGAGATAAATAGTAAAATGACGTCTTTGTCCACACTGATCCACACATGTCTCCGCTATATATAGAGGAACATAGTAAAATGATGTCGGTGTACACACTGGCACACACTTGTCTCTGATATATATACAAGGAGACAGTACACAGCTGCCTACGTCCTCACTGATACACACGTTTCCCTGCTATATATAGTGGGAGATGGCAAAAAGCTGTCTGTGTCCAAACTGATACACACTTGTCACTGCTATGTATAGAGGGAGATAGTAAGAAGCTGTCGGTTTCCAACTGATACACAATTGTCTCATATATATTGTCCCCTTCAAAAGTGGTAAAAATCATTTATTGGAAAATATTTTATTTCTACTGTGTGTTGGAACATTATTTCATGAACCAGGAAGGGAGTTTTAACACATCGAGTCGGCTGAGCTTAACACCAGGTGTATGGGAATTCCAACCAAGGGCGAACGAGGAGAGAGCGCAGATACAGCTAGCCAAATAACCTTCAAATCAGCCGTGAATGACACGTGACCAGGCAGAATGTGTGTCAAGTGCTCGATCGATATTAGTGAAGGTGCATGACGTCTGACTATGGCAGCCAATCAAGCGATTAATTTGGTGCGAAGTTAATAAATTAACCAATCGCTTATAAGGAAAAGACGCACCCCTGTCTTAAGACGGTGAATTATGGATTTTCCTAAGGAAACTTTACTTGGAAATTTCTACCTCTGAACGCGACGTGTGGAGAATTACTCTAGCTTCAACTACGGACGGGAGAAGACGCACTTCGCTTACTGAAGAACTTCGTCTTATTCAGAGCCTACAACTTGTTGCAACAGCAGTTCAGATATTTGCGGATTCCACTTACAATTCAATAGATCTTAAAAGATAAGTTACTTTTCCATCTTATCAAACAGCGGTGTGTGTTTTGGACTTGTCTCAGACGTACTTTTCATTTTCAGCTTTCACAAGAACTTCCACAGAAGAGATCACTGGTTCGAGTTCAAGTCAGGATGCCTGTCTTCTTACGAGGTAAATGGTGTGATTTCCAGCGCGCCAGCCTGTCCAGAATGTACGAGTAAAACGTAAGGCAGTCCAGACGGGCGTGACCAGGATCGATGGTGCGTAATGTGGTAATGCACTAGGTCATCAGCCCGAGTTCTACAACCGACAGTCACCACCAAGTAATATTTGAACATTTTTATTCTTTCTTTCTATCTGTAAATGTAATTGTGAAGACATAGCCTCTACTTATTTGTTTAGAAAATTTTCTATTAGTTAGAATTTTCCCACCTCTTCTTTCTTGGTGAAGGTAGTTTGTGGATGTGTGAGTATTTTGAACCTATTAGTTTGTTTGAGTGAATGTCATCGAGAAGTGTTTCAACTGTCCCGAGTTCACTGTGGCAGGAGAAATGAATGTAAAATGACCTCAACGTTAAACTAGTACTATTTGAATATTTTTAGACTTAAATTGAGATCAAATGGGACAGTACTTTCGTGGATTCTATTATGTCAGAGTTCATTCCTCAATTATGCGACGTATGGTTGAATTTCGAGTGCAATAGAGTCATCTGAAATATTATTGTGCAGTAGCTTCCGCATGTATGATCTTGCGCGGTCAGGGATGATAATAATAATAATAATAATAATAATAATAATAATAAAAATAAATTAACTCAACTATCGCGTAAAAGAATACCTAAGGTCATGAGCATAATATTATTTATTATTGAATAAGGTTGATGTGCGCTCATTTATATTAATTTAGGCCTGGGAAATGGCAGTATCTGACCGATACAATTTTTATATATTTGCTGTGCTGTGATAATTAGTTGACTGGTAGATGGATATTATTGAATTCAGCAGACGAGCTGTGCATCCATTAGTGAGTCAATTTAAGAAGAAAATATGTTACTTGATGTAATTTCTTCGTTGTGAGTGCAGATTAATCGAGAGCCACAATTATGGTGGAGAAGTAAAAATAAATATCGCAGCTCATGAAGCGCGTGCGCGGAATGTTAATTTTGACCTGTGTTTAAGCATATTTTGTTGATGATTTTTGGATGATTTTTGTTCGCAAATTTTCTCTGAACATCGTCATATAACCGAGTTCTTTAATAAAGTTATAACCATTGCTCTGTCACATTTCAAGTTGATGGGAGGAGGTCGCCACGATAGTGTCATCATGAGAATATTTTTCCTAACTTCGACTAAACATGAAAATTAATAATCAAGGGCTAGCGTTCGTGTAAATATGTATATAATATTTCCGTGTATCTTTGTGTGAGTGTAGTGTGTGTGATTTGTCTGTATTTTGCTTAATGTAATTTTTCAATCCATATTTGTGATGATGCTCTTCGTTATTTCGTGGAATTTTTGGCCTATTTTACGCCAACTTTAGTGGTTCACCATTTGATTGAATTTAAACCTTTAGTGAATTTTATTCGTTTTTAAGGAAGAATAGGATCTTATCTAACGAATACGCATAAATAAGTATAGGCCATGTCAGTGGATTGAACTCACAAAAATCAAAATTGTAAGAGTTACTTAATTAATTATTTCAATCAATGGATAAACGTGGGTTGACATGATGTCAAGTTCTAAGCTATTATGTGAAAATCAACTACTAAATAATTATAAAATAGAGTTTATTAATTAATTTAAAGGTCAAGGAAGACGATTTAACCATAATTTCATGGGAGAAAATTTTTTATTTAATTTTCGAAGAGGAGTGAAAATGATCATTTTCAAACTTGGTTAAAGTTAAATCCTTGGAGGAAGGAAGTTTATTTTCAAGTTATTTAATTATCAATGGGAGAGATCATCTCAAATTAATTATTATTAATTATTTAATTAATTTTCAACTAAAAATATAAATATTATATTTACAGATTCAGGCATTTGCTGTTCCGTTTATCGATGAAGTGTCTATGTGATTACGACATAAAAGAAGACAAATCATATAAAAAGGAATCCCTAGATTTTGTGAATTATTGTAAAGTCTATGAAGAGCAGTAGTTGTAATAAATGTGTAAAACCTATTTAGCTTTCTCTCATTTGCCACTAGTTCATCATCTATCCCTGCACTTTAAAATTTTCGCACAGCCGATAAGCGAACGATCTACCCCCTGGAGATCCTCGCTCACCGGCCGAGCTGAGCCCGGCATGACGGGTGCAATATATGGATGAGGATGTAAAAAAGATCCCTTTGTCCACATTATACACACTTGTCGCTGCTTTATGTAGACGGAAATTGTACAAAGCTGTCTTTGTCCACGTTCATAAACATCTGTCTCAGATATAGGCAGAAGGAGATAGTAAAAAGCTGTCTCATTACACATTAATACACACTAGTCTCTGCAAAATATAGAAGGAGACTGCAAACATCTGTATGTGTCCATACGGATACAGAATAGTCTCTGCTGTATATAGATTAAAACAGTATACATCTCTGAGTGTCCACACGGAAACACACTAGTATCTGCTAAATATAGAGGTAGATATTAAAAATAACTTTGTGTATACACTGATAAGCACTTGTCCTTGCTGTATGTAGAGGTTGACAGTAAAACGCTTTCTGTGCTCACACTGATACACGCTTGACTCTGCTATATGTAGGGGGAGATAGTAAACAGCTGTCTCTGCCCACACTGATACACAATTTTTGCAGCTATATGTAGAGGAGGATTAGCAAAAGGCTGTCTGTGTCCACACTGATACACACTTGTCTCCGCTATATATAGAGGAGTAGTAAACATCTGTCTGTGTCCACACTGATACACACTTGTCTCCGCTATATATAGAGAGATAGTAACATCTGTCCGTGTCAACACTGATACAAACTTGTCTCCGCTATATATAGAGGAGTAGTAAACATCTGTCTGTGTCAACACGGATACACACTTGTCCACGCTATATATATGGAGAAATAGTAAACACCTGTCCGTGTCCACACCGATACAAACCTTTCTCTGCTACATATAGCGGTAGATAATAAAAAGCTGTCAGTGTCCACACAGATACACACTTTCCTCTGCTATATAAGCGGGAGATGGAAAAGCTGTCCGTGTCCACCCTGATACACACCTGTCTCTGCTATATATATATTGTGACCGTTTGCTGGTGTCCGCTGTCAGATATGGGCCAGTGTGTTACTAGTCTAGCCTTCGACGGTGCGCGTGTGTCCTTGATCCAGGTGGTGACCTGTTTCCAACATGAAGGGAGAGCTTATCTGACCCGGGAAATAAAAATAAAAATAAAAGGGGACGAGAGTTGAAAATAGCTAGAATATGTTCGTCTGCAGCCACACTGGATTTATAGCAAAGGAAATATTTATAATTTCTTCGATGGCGTGATATGTGTAACTAAGAAGGTGTACAATAATGATATTTGACTGGATAGTGTTAATGATATCACTTGTGAGGTGTAATAATTACTAACTGAAATTTTATTTCATTTGAATGATATGTTGGCAGAAATTAAGGTCACTTTATTCAATGAAACCAATAAGAATTCAGTACTTGAATTGATTCTACTTCCTACAACGAGTGCAGTGCTACGGTACTTAAAGCGAGTCACACGCATACAAGCACTCACACACTTATCACTCACTCACTTCTGTCACTTCGTTCGCTTCGCCAGCTTTATTTCATCACAGAACGTCAGAGGGGATACTGTCATCGACAAGGATATTGGACTCATTTCCTGTGTTCAACTCTTAACTCAGATTGTGCCAGCCTACGACTCTAATTAGTTTAACCAACAGACGTCGAAAATATCAGATAACTCATAAATGTACGTGTCTTTTCACAATAATTTGCAGGATTGTGCTCAGGATTTTTCTTAATTTATTTGGTACAATTTTCAGCAATCATCAGAGACTGTAAACGTGGAAGAGGACCTCTATATTGTTCACCGCCAGAAGATGGAAGTTCGTGCCAGAGACCACACACATTCCATCATGAGTTTCTAAGTCTATAGACCGGGGTCGACATCGGAGAAATGCAAGGATTTCAGCCCTAGAATGTGTGATTGAGGACCCAAGGAGTTCAACATGAAGACTACAGTGCAAGTTAAGTCGACAACGTCTTATATATCTGTTCTCTGTAGCTCTTTATTTCTATTCTTATTCTTTCTTTGTAGTCTGTAGTTGATTTCATTTTTACGCTATTTCATTGATTATTTCCTAATATGTGAGATAGGACTTCAAACTTAATTCGTGTACTTGTTTGATTCCTGACCACGTGTTGTTGAGTTCGGAAATGACAGATCAGTTGAAGTTTTCCATGCGTTATCAGAACCATCCTTTCTTATTGTACGAATTTCATTATAATAATGAGTTAATCTGTGTAAGATGAATTTATCGAGGTAATATTTTCCCAATGTTTTTAATATTTTCATGATAAATGGACTTATACTCGTGCCTCGCGGTAATGATAGCGTGTCATCAGGATCTTAATTCCGAATCGAGATTTTGGATTTATTAAGAGTAAATGCGCTGTGATATATGATTGTTATGGATTCTTTGGTCATCGAGACAAATTTAATGGGAATAAGACTTGTTTTGGACGATAACAGGTTCTTATCATTTTTCTGACTACACATTGTGGGATATGTGGTTATGATGAGTTTTATTCGTCATTAATGTTGTTACTGTGCGTGGAATTTATGTGGAATTAGTGCATGTGATATGAGTCTTTGTGATATTGAATTGTCACGTTTTAATGTGACGATAATTTTATACATGATGTTGATCATGGTAGAAAGGAGATAATGAATCTTCGAGATTTTACGAGGTGTAGTCACTGTAGTAATGTCTTCCGATGATGATAAGAATAAGTCCATGTCGATCGATGTGCTCCATAATTCAGCTTTAATATTTTGGAATAAATTTATCCTGATAAAACTCATAGAAGTCAGGAATTAGAAGTTTTAATGTATGTGTAAATCTTAAGTCTTTAAAATAGATCCTCCAATTAATATCCTAATAATATTATAGTTCGATACCAGGCGAGCTCACTTTTATCGCCATAATTCGTACTCACATGGAGACTTTACTTTTTCAACGTCATCTCGAAACGGACTTATTGGAGAGTGGTGATATTGATTAGTATCTGAATGTGACGTGTAGATACTGTAAATATTTCTTCTTTTAGAATTTTCCAGTAGTTAGTTGTAGAGTTAGTAAGATTTTCTAGTGCTAAGACATTTCTTGTGCATTTGTGATGTGATAATCTGTGACACTTTAGTGGTATTTTATTCATAGTTGTGGACAGGATTTCCACGTTGATGAAGTACTTTTTTCTATTTAATGATTTTTTCGATGAGTCGTAATGCTAATTTCAGTTCTTATGATGACCACGCGATAGTAAATTTAGTTGTTAGTTCTCACGAGGAGATAAGTGGGAAAGACTTTGAACAGATGTAATCGACGTCTGGAATTAACTTTATTAGAAAACAAAAGTAAATTCAAGTTTCATTCAGATGTTAATAAAGTTTTGATGAACATAATTTCACTAGTATTTTGTTAAAAGAAATAAACTTGTTAATCTTCAATATTTTATCTTATACACTTCATTAAAATTTAATGCATTTTTCCGGATTGTTCTAGGAATTCGAGGCAACAATCTCATTTATTCCGAATCAATAAATTTCAAATTATTAAATTAATATTAACAAACGAAAATATGTTATGTTCAACATTCTGTTAGAATTATAGGGAAAACAGAGTCACGTGTACCACCCCATTTGTTCGTATTTTTTATGTCACATCAAGATTCAGCAGTAAATTAACGTAATGCAGCGATCACTTTTCATCATCATAGATATCAGGATGGCAAAGATTTTATTTTCTTCGAATAAAAGTGTGATACGATTTTCTATATATAAATATTCTTATTTCCCGAACCTCGTGGCAAATCCTGCCACTTGTATTTATTAAGTCAGTAATCCTGTCGAACTGAGCACCCCTGGGGTGTCTCTTGTGCACCGGCAGACGTAGTTACGGGTACAATATATATATATTGGGAGAAAATAAACTGTTGTCTGTGTCCACACATAAACACACTCCTCTTTTTATATATAGAGGGAGACAGTAAACACCTGTCTGTGTGCACACTGATAGACACTTGTCTCCAGTATATATAGCGGGAGAAAGTAAAATGATATCGTTGTCCACACTGATACACATGTCGCGGGTATGTGTAGATGGAGATATTTAAAAGCTGTCCGTGTCCACTCAGATACACGCCTGCCTGCGCTATAAAAACAGGGTGACCGTAAACAGTTGACTGAGTCCACACCGATACGAATTTGACTCTGCTATACATAGAGGGAGACAGAAAATAGCTGTCTTTGTTCAAACTGATACAGGCTTGTCTCTGCAAAATATAGCGGGGTACAGTAAACATCTGTCTTTCTCCACACTGATAAACACTTCCTTCTGCTATATATATTGTGACCGTGAGGCCACAGTTGAATAGACAGGTGTTGGTATGGCTTGTGTTCGCTTGTCGGCGAGATGGGGTGTGCGCGACCTTGGGCGAGGACGAGAACGAGTTTTTTTACGTGAAGAGGGCGACCGCCCGGCTAACAAAAAAAAATTAAAAAAAAATGAAGGTTGGTGAGAGAAAGAGAGATACCAGCGCGTGTCACCTGTAATTGCGAGGAACGATATGAATGAAATATTTATAATATCTTTGGTGGCGTGACATGCATATTTACGGAAGGCTCAAGGATTAAATTAAAATAAACTGGATAAAAAATAGCACATTTAGAGGATATAAATTAAAAACTGAAATTTTGAAATAATTTACACGACCTTGTGGCTAAAATGGTAATGAAGTTGTAGATTCGTACAGTAGAAGAATTTAGTATCTAAATTGACTTTACTTCCGTGCATGTGCACCAGACACGATATTTAAGTCATGTGATACAAGTACTCACTCTCACACTCACTGACGTGTTCCTGGACTATCATCTGCAGTCGCTCAGCGTGGAACGTCGTGAATACTCTCGTCAAGAATAGTGGCTTCACTCCTGTGCTCTACACTTCCGATAATTGTATACAATTTAGAACAGTGCTGTGATCAGACGTCGAATGTGCAGATATTAATCCCTTACGTACGTGTCATTTCCAAAATACAGTTACGTGTGTGTTTGGAGTTTATTCTAAAGCACTTTGTGTAAGTTTCAGCTTTCTCACGAGTGGACGCGGAAGACGTGGACGTGATCATTTCCAGAAGAGGACGGAACTTCGCATTATGGATTACCAGTGCTTCACCATGAAGTTCTAAACTATCGACCACCGTCGGCAGCGTCGGGATGCAGATTCTTTCATCCTAGCATGGCTGATTGAGAACCCAGACTTCCAGACGTGAAGATTTCTCCTTAAGTTAAGTCGATTACGTCTCATTTATATCTGTTCTATGTAGTTTTGTTCTATTCTTTCTTTCTTCTTAGCAAGCTATTTTGACACATTTTATGGTTGTATATTTGCTCGAATATGTCGTAAAAACTGACACATGCGATTGCTTGATGACCATGTGGCCATGAATTTGACAGTGAGGGTTCTGATAGAGTTATCCATGTGTTATCGACACCATCTTTGCTTATTGAGTGAATTTCGTCACGAATATGAATTAATTTATGTCCGATGGATTTAATGGTAGGATATTTCGTCCATATTTTCAATATTTTTCTTGTAATGGAACTTCTACTTGTACCTCGTGTTTGAGATAACGTGTCATCGGGATATAGAGTCTGAATTCTATGTACGAATTTAATGTGAATATGTGCATTGGGGGCATGTGATAATTAGTTAGAGTAATTAATTATCGAGACACATTTAAGTGGATATTAGGTATTTGTAGGACGATGGTAGGTCCTGATATTTCATGGCTACACATATTTGAGATTAGGATGCGACAAATTAGAGTCGTCATGGTAGTACACTGTACGTGTGGAGTATATGGAATAATTGTGCATGACATGAATCTTCGTGAAACTGAGCTTTTCACATGTTAATGGATTATTCGCGATGAATGCAGTGTAGTCTAATATTAGTGTATTCAGATGAAGAAAATGAAAGTCCATGTTAATCGATGTACTTTTTAATTCGTGGGAATATCCCAACTTTTCTCAAGTAATTCAATAATTTCAAGTTGAAGGTACAGGTGAACGTTCGAGAAGGCCTTAGGTCTGAAGAACAGGTCCTCGACGAAATATCTAAATAATATTTGATTCGTGACTATGCAAGCTCATTCGTTGGTGCAATTTTTCGCTCTCATGAGGTAACTCAATCGTGATGTAACTCAATAAATCTGTTAACAGGAGAGTAATATGATTGATCGACACTCGTCGACATGTACATAGTGTAGATATTTTCTTCTTGGTAATCACAGTCTTCTTGACAATTTCCGTAGTTAGCTGTAGAAGTAGTAATTTGTTAGTAGTTAGAAAATTATTTTCTATGTGTTCTGTTCTGAAAATATGTGACACTTTGACATTATCGATTGATAGTGGACGGGATTTCCACATGGATGATATTCTCCCCATTTACTTACGTTTGCAAGCCCAGAAGGCGTTTTATTTTGTTTAATTATTGATTAGATGTTTAAAGTTCAGTATGAATTCTCACAAAAAGAGATGTGAGATGACGTGAACAGGTATATCCGACGTCTCGGATTAACTTAGAGAAAACCAAGGCAAATTCAACTTTTCATTTTATAATTACAAAATTGTTAAGATAACGACTGTAAATTTTATTTTTGCTATAATTGTTAACTTTTTGAATCTTGGATATTTCTTTATTATACTCGTTCTTACAATTACTGCATTTTTTCCAGATTGTCGATGAAGGCTTGGCCCAGACCTCATTTTTCCGAATGAAAATTTTTAGTTCAACTTTAAATAAATGATTTAATAACTTTAAAGACGATAAAAAATTCACCATGTAAAAATACTCTGTTAGAATGTTAGGGAAAACAACTGCCGTGTACCATCCCATTTGTTTGCACCTAGGTTTGTTACATCAAGAGCCATATTAAATTCCATAACGTAGTGATCATAGTCATAATCACAGATTTCAGGATGGCCAATATTTCATTTGATTAAATATAAAGTGTCATATTTGTTCTATACCTGGAACGTGCTTATTCGATGAACCCTATGATAATCCTGCCACATTCATTTATTTTATAAGCCTACAGCCACCGAACTGACCACCCCTGGGGTGTCTCGTGTTCGTAGACTGACTATGTCGGGCACAATATAGAGAGATAGTAAGCATCTGAATGTGTCCACTTTGATCACACTAGACTCTGCTATATATATAGATAGTTATCATGTGACTGAGTGCACACTGATACACACTAGTTTCTGCAATATATAGTGGGAGGTCGTAAATATTGTTGGGTTAGACACTCGCGCACTACCCGTGTCACAGATCCTTGCACCAACATTAAAAAACTACAGAACGTCATCTATACATGTAAACACAGTTCTAAACAGAGAACATACTTTCACACGAGATTTAATTCTCCAGACATCTACAGACCACAAACAATCACACCATTTTCTTTTTACAGACTCCCAGAGTTCTCCATTTCCAAAGAGTACATAACCAAGTTCAAGGAAGTAAACAACACAAAGAACATATATTACTGGTTTCTCACATCCTCCCCCCTTGATTGTTGCACGAAGCAACAATCAACTATGCTCACAGGTTCAGTTTCTCAGGAAATTTTACTCTCCTTCCGCTTCTCGCCACCTGTACCTCCCTCAGTGGAGACATGGGAGGTTGTCGGTCTCTGTCATCAACATCAATGACAGGACTAACATCTGAAGGTGAGGATCCCTCCAACAAGTAGAGTCTCTGTAAAGGGCGGGTAAGTTCACCAGAAGAAGTCTTCAACCGTACCACTCGTACCACACCATCTCTTCCAGGATATACCTCAAGCACCTTGGCAATAGGCCACTCGATCCGTTTTTTCTGGTCGCAACCAACGAGCACAATGTCCCCTTCCTTGATTTTTGTAGTTTCACCACTTGACTTCTGATGACAGTGTACAAGCTGACCCAGATATTCATCCCTGAATCGCTTCCTCAAGTCCTGACGTAGTTGCTGGATATATCTCATCCTTTTTGTTAAACACTTCTCATCTATCAAGTCCAAATCAGGAGTACTCACATTAGGCAGGTCTTGTAGAAACATGCTAGGCGTGATTGGACTCAAATCTTCAGGATTTTCTGACATGTAAGTGAGAGGTCGAGAGTTTATCAGAGCCTCGCAGTCACATATTATACTCAGTAGTTCTTCGTAGTTTAGAGACGCTCTTCCCAGCACACGACGAAGGGCTCTTTTGATTGTTTGGATGATCCGTTCCCACCAACCTCCCCACCAGGCAGCGGTTGGAGGGTTGAACTTCCACTGGATTCGTAGCAACGAGGCATCTTCTTCTATCTTGCTCCAGTCAATGGATCTGAGCAGGTTATTACTCCCAACAAAGTTGCTTCCATTGTCGCTGTAAATTATCTTTGGCCTTCCTCTTCGCGCAATGAACCTACGAAGACTCATAATAAATCCATTTGTTGACAGAGTGGTTATTAGTTCTAGCTGAACTGCCCTATACACGGAACAAGTGAATAGTACAATCCACGACTTCTGTCCTCCCTTGAGGATTAGTGGACCTGCAAGGTCTGTTCCCACAACTTCAAACACCGATGCGTCCTTCACTCTATCTTCTGGAAGAGGGCACTGCATTTCTGGAACCATACCTTTGGCTTCATGTCGTCTGCATTTCTTGCGCGATGCAATCACATTTCAAACAGTTCTTCGACCTTTCAGTATCCAGTACCTCTGGCGCAAGTGAGCTAGTAGTATATGAGTTCCACTATAAAGCAGTCTTTCATGTTCCTCCTGAATCAAAAGCTGAACTATTTTATGCTTGTTTGGCAAGACAACGGGACATTTGAAGTTATCATCGTCCTTCCTTTCCACAATTTTCGTCTTCACCCGCAGGATTCCTTCTGCATCCTTGAAGACACATAGAGATTTCAAACTAGAAACCCTTTCTTTGGTGAACATTTCCTCTTGTACCAGTTGTATAAGCTTCTTTTCAGCCCTTTCTATCTCTTGCACTGTTAACTTCCCTTTATACCTTTCATTTCTTTGTTTTGCACTATTCTTCACAAATCTGAATATCCATGCCACCATCCTCACTATCTTGGTATACTTCGAAAAGGACTCCAGAAACCATGAGGTAGTACTACCAACTGTCATCACTACCCCTTTCTCCTCGTCCTGACAAGAGGACTCTATGTCCACAGCCATATTACAAGGCCATTCCTCCTCAGGTAGCCTTAGCCATGCTGGTCCCTCCCACCAGGCAGATTCTAAGAGTTCTTTAGCCAAACATCCTCGCGACGGGAAGTCAGCAGGATTTTGTTTCCCAGGAACGTGGTTCCACTCATTCCTTTGTGTGAAGTTTAGTATCTCCTTTATTCTGTTCTCTACGAAGGTTCCCCATCTTCCATCCCTCCTAATCCAACTGAATACAATAGTCGAATCAGTCCAACAATATTGAGGAGTCTCCATGAGACCTAAACTGTTCTTGACAATGACTAGCAGTCGGACACCAATGCAGCAAGATAACAATTCTAGTCTAGGCATAGTTACTTTCTTCACCGGTGCAACTCGTGACTTCGCTAGTAACAACTGCACTGTCATCCCACAGTTACTTTCACTTCTTAAAAATACAACAGCAGCATAGGCTGAAGCACTAGCATCACAGAAGACATGTAAAGTGTATGATGTTCGATCGCTGCTTGAAGTAAATCGTCTAGGAATTTCAACATCAGCCAAACAATGCAATTCTTCTAACCACCTCTCGAAGTTTCTTTGCAGATCTTCCGAGACCTTAGCATCCCAGCTTGTCTTCTCTTTCCAACTTTCCTGCAATAGTTTTTTCGGTACAACAGTGACGGGACATGTATACCCTACAGGATCAAATACTACCTGACAGACAGACACAATCTTTCTTCTTGTTACAGGTGGCTCTATATTTTGTATTTTCCCTACACAAGACAGGCTATCAGTTGTTCTGTTCCACAGTAATCCGAGTACGGGTATGGTTTCTTGAATCGCATCGCTTTCATTTAGTGCAGTACTGGCCCAACCTCTTAACTCAAACTTTGCCGTGCCCATCAAAAGAGAAGCCTCCTGTATGAAACAGTTTAATTCTTCTTCCGAACTGACTGAAGCAACACAGTTGTCCACATAAAATGAATGCTTGAGTTTTTTTTGCAGTTTCACGGTACCCAGCAGGGCAGTTATCAAGATGATGCTCTATAACAGCTCCTAGAATGAACGGGCTGCAATTTACACCAAATACCACGCGACAGTGGCGAAAAATCTTGATCTTCCTGGTCGCATAATCATCCCAACAAAGGAATTTCAGATAATTACGGTCCACTTCGTTCACAGAGATTTGCAGAAGTGCCTTCTTTATATCTGACACTACTCCTATTTCCCTTTCTCGAAATCGCAGCAGGATGGATGGTAGAAGTTCCAGCAAGTTGGGGCCTTTCTCCACACACTCATTTAGGGACAGCTTTCCTCCTTGTTTACTGGAAGCATCAAACACGGGTCGGCACGTTGTAGTTGAATCACTCTTGAAAACTCCACGATGAGGCATAAAGTATCCCTGCTTGTTTCCAATGTCATCATCAACTTCTTCAATTATATTTTCTTTTAGCCAGTCTTGTAGTACTGAATGATATTCTTCGTATCTGTTCTCGGAGACAAATTTTGAAGTCATCGATGCAAGTCTTTTCTCTGCCACCATTCTGTTATTCTCAAGATCCTCTCTTCTTTCACACCAGGGTAAGCAGACTTCATATCTGCCATCTTTGTTAACAGCGACTGTTCTCTTGAAATGATTCAGAACTGCTAACTCCACCTCCTCTCTGTTTTTCCTGTCTGCTGGATCTGTAATCCCGAGCACATCTAACCTCCAGAGTCTTGCCAGATCTTCACTATGTGTTAGTAAGGATGTTACCAGGTTAGCCATGTTACCATGCCCTGTATTTTGGGTTGTTCCCATTATCACCCAGCCAAGACGAGTTTCTTGTGCCACTAAGCCACACTGTAGTCCTACCATATTTCCCGTGAATAAGCTTCCTGCATAATCAGCTCCAATTAAAATTTCAATAGTAGGATGACCAGCTCCAATGTCAGAGACTACAATGCCCTTCTCTTTTAATTCTTGCAGGCAAGCACTTTGATTAATGCGAGGAATTGAACCACATATAGAAACTTGATCTAAGGCTTCAATCTCACATGAATAATTTCCTATCATGCTCTGAAGTGATACCCGATATCTCTTGTGTACTTGTCTTTGCGACGAGATTCCCCCAAACAGAACTTGTATGAGATTCTCAGATCCAACACAAGAACAAGCCATTTCCAGAGCAGTCTTCTTTAGAATATAGGAACGCTGGGATCCAGTATCTATTATCGCCCTTACCACACGTTGACCACCCTTAGCTATGATAAATACCATTAGAGTCTGCAACAGGACGTTTGGAGAACAACAGTGGTTTGCACCAACGACACTCGTGTTTTCCCTCCTATTTTCTTCTGACGATATTGGTTTCTCGTTATTTCTAGGCAGATCAGAACACATTATCGGATAATGTTTTTTCCCACAGATCAAACATTTTAGTGAGGATTTACACCTTACAGACCTGTGTCCGGGTTCTTAACATGTGAAACAAGCCTGTTTAGATTTTAACATGTCTGTCTTTTCCCTAAGAGACATCCTTTGGGCTTTAAAACACTCCTTACTCTCATGAAACTTCTCACAAAATACACAAACATTTGATCGTGTATTCTGTTTTTCACTAGTCAACAGATTATATGCAGTGGGTACACTTTCATCCTCTGAATCTTTTCTTTCATTGGAGGTTTTACCTGATCTATGAGTCAATTTAAACCCAGTTTTAGCTAACATTATCCTCTCCTCTCCTTCCACCTCAGCCTTTAGAAATTCTAGCAACATCTTCAGTTTTTCACTGTAATCACTTGTCTGAGTCACACTTGAACTACTCCTCATCCAGATCCTCAAAAGCTCCTCTGGAATGCTTGATTCAACAAGTGGAAACAAAATTGCCGCATGCTTGTCAAAAGTCACTTCAATGGATTCCAGCGCTCTTAAGTAACTCTCAAGTTTATCGTACAGTTGTAAAGTATGTTCCTTACCCTTCACACTGGTGGCATTTTTTATGACCAAACCTAGGAGCTCTATGATGTAGAACTCTGTCAGCAACTCCTTCTTACCAAATCTTTCAGTCAGTCCGTCCACTGCCTTCTGATAGTTTTCTGCAGTCGGTGGATAGCTGTCGATGATCTCTCGTGCTCTTGTTCCTGGAACTGTCGCCTGGATCAGGTACTGGAATATGTCTTCTGCTGCTATGTCTTCATCTTCATGAATTCTGCGAAACTGACTCCAAAAGGAAAGCCAGTCCTTTATGTCACCGCTAAATTTAACCAACTCAATTTTTGGTAATTTCATCTTCTTTTTATGTGACTCAACAGAACATGCCATCTCAAACCTATAATTTTCTTGGGTTACACCTAACCTCTGAGTGTGTGCTTCTATTTTGAATCTCACAGCGTCCATTTGAATGGTGAATGGTGTGAGGCAATGAAGATGACAGCAAACATTTCAGGAGTTCAATCAATATCAATCAATACTGATCTGCATTTAGGGCAGTCGCCCAGGTGGCAGATTCCCTATCTGTTGCTTTCCTAGCCTTTTCCGAAATGATTTCAAAGAAATTGGAAATTTATTGAACATCTCCCTTGGTAAATTATTCCAATCCCTAACTCCCCTTCCTATAAATGAATATTTGCCCCAGTTTGTCCTCTTGAATTCCAACTTTATCTTCATATTGTGATCTTTCCTACTTTTATAGACGCCATTCAAACTTATTCGTCTACTAATGTCATTCCACGCCATCTCTCCGCTGACAGCTCGGAACATACCACTTAGTCGAGCAGCTCTTCTTCTTTCTCTCAATTCTTCCCAACCCAAACATTGCAACATTTTTGTAACGCTACTCTTTTGTCGGAAATCACCCAGAACAAATCGAGCTGCTTTTCTTTGGATTTTTCCAGTTCTTGAATCAGGTAATCCTGGTGAGGGTCCCATACACTGGAACCATACTCTAGTTGGGGTCTTACCAGAGACTTATATGCACTCTCCTTTACATCCTTACTACAACCCCTAAACACCCTCATAACCATGTGCAGAGATCGGTACCCTTTATTTACAATCCCATTTATGTGATTACCCCAGTGAAGATCTTTCCTTATATTAACACCTAGATACTTACAATGATCCCCAAAAGGAACTTTCACCCCATCAACGCAGTAATTAAAACTGAGAGGACTTTTCCTATTTGTAAAACTCACAACCTGACTTTTAGCCCCATTTATCAACATACCATTGCCTGCTGTCCATCTCACAATATTTTCGAGGTCACGTTGCAGTTGCTCACAATCTTGTAACTTATTTATCACTCTATAGAGAATAACATCATCCGCAAAAAGCCTTACCTCCGATTCCACTCCTTTACTCATATCATTTATATATATAAGAAAACATAAAGGTCAGATAACACTGCCCTGAGGAACTCCCCTCTCAACCATTACAGGGTCAGACAAAGCTTCACCTACTCTAACTCTCTGAGATCTATTTTCTAGAAATATAGCAACCCATTCAGTCACTCTTTTGTCTAGTCCAATTGCACTCATTTTTGCCAGTAGTCTCCCATGATCCACCCTATCAAATGCTTGAGACAGGTCAATCGCGATACAGTCCATTTGACCTCCAGAATCCAAGATATCTGCTATATCTTTCTGGAATCCTACAAGTTGAGCTTCAGTGGAATAACCTTTCCTAAAACCGAATTGCCTTCTATCGAACCAGTTATTAATTTCACAAACATGTCTAATATAATCAGAAAGAATGCCTTCCCAAAGCTTACATACAATGCATGTCAAACTTACTGGCCTGTAATTTTCAGCTTTATGTCTATCACCCTTTCCTTTATACACAGGGGCTACTATAGCAACTCTCCATTCATCTGGTATAGCTCCTCCGACCAAACAATAATCAAATAAGTACTTCAGATATGGTACTATATCCCAACCCATTTTCTTTAGTATATCCCCAGAAATCTGATCAATTCCAGCCGCTTTTCTAGTTTTCAACTTTTGTATCTTATTGTAAATGACATTGTTATCATACGTAAATTTTATTACTTCTTTGGCCTTAGTCTCTTCCTCTATCTCGACATTATTCTTGTAACCAACAATCTTTACATACTGCTGACTGAATACTTCTGCCTTTTGAAGATCCTCACATACACACTCCCCTTGTTCATTAATTATTCCTGGAATGTCCTTCGTGGAACCTGTTTCTGCCTTAAAATACCTATACATACACTTCCATTTTTCACTAAAATTTGTATGACTGCCAATTATGCTTGCCATCATGTTATCCTTAGCTGCCTTCTTTGCTAGATTCAATTTTCTAGTAAGTTCCTTCAATTTCTCCTTACTTCCACAGCCATTTCTAACTCTATTTCTTTCCAGTTTGCACCTCCTTCTTAGTCTCTTTATTTCTCTATTATAATAAGGTGGGTCTTTACCATTCCTTACCACCTTTAAAGGTACAAACCTGTTTTCGCATTCCTCAACAATTTCTTTAAACCCATCCCAGAGTCTGTTTACATTTTTCTTTACCGTTTTCCACCGATCATAGTTACTTTTTAGAAACTGCCTCATACCTGCTTTATCTTCAGAGCACGGCTAGTGCATCTGAGTGTTATGAAAGGTGTTGCTCATAGGGTCAGTCGTGCTGCAATAGCACTTTCTGACCCAGTGAGGAAAGCAATGGCAAACTACCTCACTCCTCGGCTTGCCTAGTACGCCTCATTTTGGTGCTGCCATTGGTTTTTGCGGTTTCCTTATAACCGCATAACCTTTGGTGGTGCTATTTGAGGATCCAACCAGCCTCTGGGCTGATCACCTAACAGACAGACACCTGCTTTATCAGCCATATGGTACTGCCTAACAGTCCTACTTTTAAGACCTTCCTTTCTATCACATTTATTTTTAACTACCACAAAAACAGCTTCATGATCACTAATACCATCTATTACTTCAGTTTCCCTATAGAGCTCATCTGGTTTTATCAGCACCACATCCAAAATATTTTTCCCTCTGGTTGGTTCCATCACTTTCTGAATCAGCTGTCATTCTTCAATATTGGCATACTCATCTTCATATTACTTATCACTCCCTTCTTCCTGCAAAACCAAGTCCAGTATTTGCTCATCTAACATCGAAAGTTCTTGAAATAACCGTTCCAATTTTACGGACATTAACCTAACATCTTCGTCATTTATCGCGTCTTTATTTAGCTCATCTAGTAAAAGTCGGGAGGTTTTCGTGAATGATATCCTCACAGGTTTCCGTTTCTTACACAAATTCTCCATTGTGGCACGTACAGTTATACTTATCACGTCGGGGTCACCAAATTAAATGTTGGGTTAGACACTCGCGCACTACCTGTGTCACAGATCCTTGCACCAACATTAAAAAACTACAGAACGTCATCTATACATGTAAACACAGTTCTAAACAGAGAACATACTTTCACACGAGATTTAATTCTCCAGACATCTACAGACCACAAACAATCACACCATTTTTTTTACAGACTCCCAGAGTTATCCATTTCCAAAGAGTACATAACCAAGTTCAAGGAAGTAAACAACACAAAGAACACATATTACTGGTTTCTCACAAATATCTCACTCTGTCCACACTGATACGCACTTGTCTCTGCTGTATATTGTGGGAGATCGTAAACATCTGACTGTGTCCACAGAGACACAGACTTGTCTGTGCTATATACAGAGGGAGACAGTAAACACCTGTCTGTGTCCACACAGATACACACCAGTTTCTGCTATATATAGTGAGAGATCTTAAATATCTGACTGTGTCCACACTGATACACACTTGTCCCTGCTATATAGAGAGGGAGACAGTTAACTGCAGTCTGTGTTCACACAGATACACGCTTCTCTCTGATATATGTAGAGGTAGAGGTTAAACAGCTGTCTGCGTATACACAGATACACACTAGTCTCTGCTATATATAGTGGGAGATCGTTAAGATCTGACAGTGTACACACTGATACACGCTTGTCTCTGCTATATAAGCGGGAGATAGGAAAGCTGTCCTTGTCCACACTGATACACACTCGTCTCCGCTATATGTAGAGGGAAATAGTAAAATGCTGTCTTCGTCCACGCTCACACACACCTATCTCTGCTATAGGCATAAGGAGATAGTAAGAAGCTGTCTCATTTCACAGTGATACACACTAGTCTCTGCAAAATATAGAGTGAGACAGCAAGCAGCTCTCTGAGTCCATACTGATACAAAATAGTCTCTGCTGTATATAGATTGAAACAGTAAACTTATCTGAGTGTCCAGATGGACACACACTAGTATCTGCTAAATATAAAAAAAGCAAAGTCACCTCCGTACAGGCCATGATGGCCCATGGAGGAGTGGAAGGTAAAGGCTTCCACTACTATAAACCTCGACACGTGATGGGTAGAGTGGTTAGCTCTACGCCCGGCCGCTTTTGGCCCCCAGGAATTTACCTTGTACTCATTTCTGGTGTAGGCTGAGTGAACCTCTGGGCCATATGCACCTCCGGAAGTGGAAATCTCGTTTCTTAAATTTTACGAATTCCTGACGGTGATTCGAACCCACGTCCTTCCGGGCAAACCGAGCACGCCTTTACCGCCTCGGCCAGGCAACCTCTGCTAAATGTAGAGGGAGATATTAAAATGTATTTGTGTACACACTGATAATCACTTTTTTGCTGTGTATATAGGTTGACAGTAAGCTGCTGTCTGTGATCACACAGATATACGCTTGTCTCAGCTATATGTAGAGGGAGATAGTAAACAGCTATCTCTGCCCACATCAATACGCACTGTTCGCTATTATATGTATAGGGAGATTAGCAAAAGGCTGCCAGTGTGCACACAAATACACGCTTGTCTCCGCTATATGTGTAGAGGGAGACAGTAAGCAACTGTCTGTGTAGACACTGATACACACTTGTCTCAACAATATGTTGAATTAGACAGTAAGCAGCTGTCTGTGTTATCCTTGAGACACTCTTGCCCCTGCTATATATAGAGAGAGATAGCAAACTGCTGTCCATATCCACACAGATACACACCGTTCTCTGCTATATGTATTGTGGGAACACCAGTATCTATCCACACAGATACACACTTGTTTCTCCTATATATAGAGAGAGGTAGTAAGAAACTGACTGTGTCCACCCTCATACACTGTAGTCTCTGCTATATATAGAAGAGACAGTAAATATCTCCCTGTGTCAAACTGATACACACTAGTCTTTGCTATATATGGAGTTAGATAATAAACAGCAGTCTGTGTCCACACAGATACACACTTGTATCCGTTTTTAGGGGGTGGTAGTAATCAGCTGTCCATGTCCACACAAATACAACAATGTTTACGTTATATATGGAGAGATATAGTACACATCTGACTGTGTCCACACTAATACACACTAGTCTCTGCTATATATAGAGAGAGAAATAGTAAATATCTGACAATGTCCACACTGACACACACTTTTCTCTTCTATGTAGTGGGAGATGGTAAACAGCTCTCTGTGGCCATAACGATACACACTCGTCTCTGCTATACATAAAAGTAAAGCAAAGTCACCTCCATACAGGCCATGAAGGCCCTTGGAGGAGTGGGAGGTAAAGGTTTCCACCATTGTTAACCTCGGCACGTGATGGGGTTGAGTGGTTAGCTCTACGCCCGGCCGCCTTTTTCCCCAGGAATTAACCTGGTACTCATTTTTGGTGTAGGCTAAGTGAACCTCAGGGCCATATGCACCTCCGGAAGTGGAAATCTCGTTTCTTAAATTTTTGGACTTCCGGACGGGGATTCGAACCCACGTCCTTCCGAGCGAACCGAGCACGCCTTTACCGCCTCGGCCAGGCAGCCCCTCCCTGCTATACATAGCGGGAGATAATAAAAAGCTGTCCGTGTCCACGGAGATATTCACTTGTCTCTGCTATTTATTGCGAGATTGTAAACTTCTGACGGTATCCACGCTAATACACACTTGTCTCTGCTATATACAGCGGGTGATAGTAATAAACATTCCGGATCCACAGTGATACACACTTTTCTCTGCTATATATAGTGGGAGGTCGTAAACATCGGACTGTGTCCACACTGATACACACTTGTTTCTGCAAAATATAGAAGGAGACACTAAACAGCTGTCAGTATCCACACTGATACACACTTTTCTCCATCCTTTCAGGGGGTGATCGTAAACAGCAGTCCGTATCCACACTGACATACTTTAGTCTCTGCTACATATAGTGGGAGATAGTAAATAGCTGCCTGTGTCCACATTGATACACACTTGTCTCTGCTATTTACAGGGATATCGTTAACATCTAAGTGTGTCGTCACTGATACACACTTATCTGCCCTACATATAGAGGGAGACAGCAGAATGATGCCGGTGAACACACTGGCACACACTTGTCTTTGATATATATAGAATGAGACAGTAAACAGCATCCTGTGTCCACAATGATACACACGTGTCTCTGCTATATATAGAGGGATATAGTAAAAAGCTGTCTGTGCTCACACTGATGCACACTTGTCACTGCTATATATTGAAACGGGAATGCGCTGTCAGCATTCGCCGTTCATGTATTTCTTGAGGAGAACGAACTACCACCCTACTGTGTGGATTTAAAACGAGCGCCGAACGCGCAGGCATCATGGGTAACAGCATGCAAGTGATCGCTTGGTGCAGAGTACCAGCCAAGGCCAAGTGACCTTACGCCGAAAGTTCCATTCGGTTCGATGTCATTACATCACGAACGGAATGTCAGATCGTGATTTGAAGAACGCCACCTTGTAGGCCTGGACAACAAATACTACTGCCCAAAATGTCATGAAAATCAGCAGGAGGACGGCCGAGTTATACATTATTAAAGAAGCTCCTATTTCCAGTTTAGGCGTCCGATCTTGAGTAATATAAGGAGGTCGCCAGCCCCGGAGTAGACAGTGTGTGATTTCATCGTGTACGAGGAGCCGTCACGCTGTGCGGGCCGGCTGAGGTGTACAGTCCGTTAATCTGTCCGGCTAAGGACCGGTGATAGAAAATACGGGATACAAGTGTCGAACTTATTCTCATCGGACTCTAACTTCGCGTGCAAGCGGAATACTTATTCACTTATAATATCGATCTGTCGAGCTGATTAACATTATTTCCGTCTTGTGAATTTCGTCTTGCAGTAACTATACAGTAATCGCTAGATATTGTTGAAACTACCTTAGTGAAAGTACATTTCATTTCAAAGGACAGTGTTAATTTGTTTCATAAAGGACAGTGCCAACCTTTCTTTTCAAACACTGTGTCAATTCACTTCATGGGACTTTTCTTTTCTTAAGACTGTGCCAACATTTCTTTTCAAAGACTGTGCCAACATTTCTTTTCAAAGACTGTCTCAATTCACTTCGTGAAAATACCGTGCCGACATTTCTTGTCATAAGACTGTGCCAACTTTTATTTTCAAGGACTGTGTTAATACACTTCGTGAAAACTGTGCTGACATTTCTTTCATAAGACTGTGCTGACATTTCTTTCAAAGACTGTGTCAATTCGCTTCGTGAAATACTGTGTCTTTATTTCTTTTCAAAGCACTTTGTTAAATCGCCTCGTGAGAGACTGTGTTTACATTTATTACTGAGAGGGCGTGTTAAGCTACTTATAAAATTGTGTCTCAGTGGAGAATTTGTTGCTGAGAAACTGTGATTTTTTTTATTAAGAATGTGTCCTAATGGAACTTGGTTCTTTTTCGCGGAACTGCGTGTTAAGTGTCATAAACTGTTTCTTTAATGTCTTCATAGATATTTTCATATATTTCCACGTGTGCTAGATCATTGCATTTGCTTCTCCGTGCTCATTACAAACGATACGAAAGACTGTGTCAGTAGGACTCGATTTATTTTCTTCTTCACACTGAGATTAAGTGAAGTTGTATACAGTTGAATGTCAGAAATTTCCAGATTAATTTTCATTGCCTATCACTTTGAGTCGCCAGTGACTAGTTCCTAAACAGTGTTAATTTCTGTTATTTCCACAGAACTGTGATTTTGAATCCAATTTATTTTTCCAAAATTAATGTGCGTCCAACACCATTTACAGTGGAACTTGTTCGGCTAATAAAGAGTGTCTCGCCTCAACTTGCAGTGCAGTGCGGTAGAGAAGTGTCGTATCAGATTCTATTGACATTCTGTGCGAACGTCTTACATTTCTCTACTCCCTTCATGGGAACAAAGCTAATCAACTATTCCATGCTGCACTATCACCAGACGACCGCCCCAAGTTCGAGTCTGCTTCAACATCGAGGGTTGACAACCGTCGTGGGACGACGCCGACGACGTGGGACAACGCCTTCTCCACATCTTTGAGGACATTCAAACCATTCATCTGTAATAGGTGATATAATTTCTGTTTTCTTGAATAAACTGCAAGTTCCACTTTAAAAATGAACTCATTGCACTACCCTTCTCTCTTATACTCTCTGAGCATGGACCGCACACGCCCTGGTGTCAATTCATGCTCTCCGCTATGCTAAGGTAGGGGCGTTCCTGTTTCAGAGAGAAGGTAGTGTAAAATAAAGTGTCACCCATGACGTTGGGGCTCGGTTAAAGAGAGTACAAAGTGACAATTCTTAACCCTAATGAGAACAGTGGTATTTTTTCTTTCAGGTTCAGACAGAATTGAATACTATAAACTTTAACTTCAGTTCAGTGAATGCTTTAAACTTTAACAAGTTCACTTTAATGACTGTGATAAAATCTTGAACTCATGGCACAGAACTCTGATTAATATTTATGGCACAAGTGATTATTTTTCTTTTTCTTTTTTTTCAGGCACAATATTCGATTTTATGCACAGTCACATATAAGTGTTTAATATTTGTGTTAGTGTACTATTGAAATTTACCATAGGACAATAATGGTGATTTTACGTGTACATCGATTGTATTTCCTGCATTAATAACGGCATTAATATGGAGAATATATTAGCTGCTATTGAGGCTTTAAAATTCAGTCTAAATGACAGGATTACAGAAAGTAACACTGATTTAGCGCATAAGATTGCTGAATCTAATGCTGCATTAGAAGGTCGTGTTGATGCCACTAATACTAGTATGAACCAACTTTGCGTTAACCTAGAAAGTCGTATTGATTCTACTAATAATACTCTAGGAGCTCAATTTCTAGTATTTAACGCGGATTTAAAAAGTTGTATGGAGGCCACTAATGCTAGTATAGATCAGCTTATGGAAGCTAATGAAGTAACTAACCGCAATATCGCTCAGCTAGCGAGGCTAATGAGGCTAACCTTGCAAAATTAAGTGAATCTGTTGAAAACAATTTGAAAGAAGTAAATAATAAAATGGAACGTAGGCTTAATAATGCAGGTGCCGAAATTGAGAAACGATTTAAAGAGTCTATAACAAAAGAATGGATTCCAAGTTTACAGAGATAAATGAGAAATTAACACGTGACTGAGAAACCATTAAAGAAAACATCAAATCACAAGTAGCGGAGGATTTAAAAATTGCTCTCCCTTCTTCTCAGAAAGTCCTTAATGAAGTAGAAAATATAAAGGGATAATTTCAGAAGTCCCATGCTCAATTATCACTTGCATAAACCAAAATGGCTTCTATTCGATACAAACCTCATGAATCTGTTAAGAATAATTTCGTGAAGTTAGGACACGAAATTACTCTTCTGAAGACTCAGCAAGAGGAGGTTGATAAACGTGTCAAGACGCAAATAGATAGCGTTCACATGCAGATTACTTGTATCTGTCGCGATATAGCGGAAGTTAAAACTGATTTAGAGAAGGTGGTCAAAGAAATTGAGAATTCCGCACAGGGGAAATTTAAAACCATAGAACTCGAACTCCAAAGATGTATGGAATCTCTCAAAAGCGAAGTATCCCAAATCGAACAGGGTGTCTTATCATCCAGCCTTCACAATACTAGTGGAGAAACCATGAATGTCTCCGCAGCTTTTAAAATAACAGTGGAAAAACTAGCCACATTTTCGGGAAATGAGGAGTATACAGCTAAAGAGTTTCTCCTTAACCTTGTAGAGAGTATTTTCAGGAAAATCACATTATAACAGACCGCCAATTACGTATAGCATCTCGATAGTTAGAATGCAGGGCGTTAATGTGGTACACTACATTCAAATTTAGTATCGGCACTTATCAATAATTTAAGGAAGCCCTGCTTAGACGATTTTGGAGTTCTGAAACTCAGCACTTGATAAAACTCCAACAATATTCCAGAAAGTATAACACTTCCATCAATTCCTCACGATACAAAGACTTTCTCATATCTAAGCTTAAAAAGATGCAGTTTTTCGACCCTCCTTTTCCGGAGCAAGGACTTATTCAGGTCATAACCTGCAATTCCCTCCAAACGTTCAAGTGGTATTGGTAGCGGCAAACGTCCATGACCTAGAGTAGCTCGATGACGTCCCGAGGAAACTCGATACTGCTCACACTCAGAACGTAACAAAACCCGGTAGAACCAAAGAAACTTCGGCTAACCCCGTGGAAGTGAAGGCTCCGATTCAAATAAACCCAGAACTCCGAGAAGAAAGAGAAACTCGTCCAGACGTACCGTTTCGGTATAGAAGATGTAGAAAGCGTCCCTACGAAGAGAGGGCCACGTTTCAATAAAGATCTTCGTGGAGTCAGAGAGATAGCCAACCTAATGATAATAGGAACTCCCAGCGGGAAGAATTAGAGAAACGTTGGAAAGAGACTAGAGAATACGTAAGAAATTAGAACAGGGAAGATGGTCTAAGAGGAGAAGCTTCTTTGGAATGCAGGCAGAGGTTCGAAGGAGAAATGAGAGAACGGAAATGGATCCCAAAACTACGGGTACAAAAAAACTTTGATGAAGCAGTACGGAGATTGCCTGAAAACCCGGAGGAAGGAGAAATAATATGTAGTACAGCCATCAACCATTGGTATTTAGAAGATTCGACACCACGACAGCCTCAGATACAGCGCTGTTTACCGATCATAAGTATTAAGCTAGGCAATATGATTGTGGACTCAGGATCACAAGCTTCACTAATTTTTTTTTTTTTCGCAAAAATTGATAGATGTGGCGCAAGAGACGACCAACATTTCCATCCTACCTGTTACTCAAGTCAAGGTTAAAGGCATAGTTCCCGACAAGGCTATTAAATGTAAATTCCAGACGTTTTTTGAGTTAGAAATTGGTGGTGTTAAATTTCAACATCTATTTTTTATTTTGACCCAAATGAAATTTGATTTAATCCTTGGATCGGACTTCCTCATTCAACATGGGGGAATCATTGATTATCCTGCTAAAAATGATTAAATTTTTTCACGCCGAATCTGTAGAGCTACAGTTGGGTGCCTGTACTGAAGTGAAGCATCCGCAATTTGAGACCCTGGTGGATATGGCAGAAGGCAAGATGAGCGAGGCTCCGCCTGTCGAAGAAAGCATCCACGAAGAGGGGAGACACGAGGAAGTGGGACCCCCGAAGAAGTGGGACCCATAGAGGACCAGATGGCGTCCATCATCGATGATGAGTTTAACGAGGACCACTACAACTTCACGATTTATGCCAGTGTGGCTGAGAGCCAAGAATATGATGATGATGATGATTAAGCAGCAGAGGCGATCCAAGAGCTTTTTGAGAAATTTCCTGATGCATTTTCTGATAAACCTTGAGTTATAAAACGCTTTGAACACCACTTAAATGTTACTGACACTTCACCTTATAAGAAACGCCCTTATCCGATACCCATGAAGTACTCGGAAGAAGCTTGGGTCATCATTTAAAAGTAGTAAGAACATATGGTAACGTCGAGGGAATTTTCAACTCTGCCAACCTCAAGAAATACTTTACTAGGAGATGAATAGAAAGAAAATCGTCCACCAATTTTCTTTTTCCCTGAGCAGGGGGGAGATGAAACGGGAATGCGCTGTCAGCATTCGCCGTTCATGTATTTCTTGAGGAGAACGAACTACCACCCTACTGTGTGGATTTAAAACGAGCGCCGAACGCGCAGGCATCATGGGTAACAGCATGCAAGTGATCGCTTGGTGCAGAGTACCAGCCAAGGCCAAGTGACCTTACGCCGAAAGTTCCATTCGGTTCGATGTCATTACATCACGAACGGAATGTCAGATCGTGATTTGAAGAACGCCACCTTGTAGGCCTGGACAACAAATACTACTGCCCAAAATGTCATGAAAATCAGCAGAAGGACGGCCGAGTTATACATTATTAAAGAAGCTCCTATTTCCAGTTTAGCCGTCCGATCTTGAGCAATATAAGGAGGTCGCCAGCCCCGGAGTAGACACGAACGAGGACGAGTTCGACTGCGCTAGCGAGAGGACCTACGTGCCTATCGCTCCGCTCTCTCTCCCCTCTCAACGGCTGCGGGTAGTGCTATGCACTACTCGCCCCACATCGAGACCGTCAAGAACTTCGAGATTGACACACATTCGCCCCAACCGGCTACCGCCTCTCGGTGCCTAGGGTTAGTCAGGGATTGCCGTGAGCCAGGGGCCCGTTCGTGTCGGATCACCCCGCGTTCACTAGCTCGTATTAGCTCTTCCCCACATCTACACACACGGGACCAGGTTCATTCTTTCCAAAAGAGCAATCTTTCGAAAGAGCAATTTGTCGATGAGCCTGGGACCACACAGACACTCATCGATCGCCGAGAACGTCCAGAGATGACCGCTAAGGAGGAGCAGCTGTTATCACAGCACTCTACCCAAACAGCGGGCGTCATTTCGCCGGTCGTGAATGAAGTGCTGTTCTCACAGCGCTCTCACTCTACGGCCGACAGTTCTTCAGCGGAGGGCAAATCGCAGTTCTCACAGCGCTGCCCCCCGCCAATAACACCCACGGGCAATATATTATTTTTCAGTAGCAATGTACTGAACACGTCCTTAGGGTTCAACACTACCAGCGCGCATAGCGTCACGCTACCGGCCCTCGCTCCGGTCAATGACCCGGCCGAGCGACAGCTGGGGATGACTCAGCGCCTAGCGTGCTCCGAGAGCAGGGAACGAAAAGTGCAGGAGCTGAGAGCAGACTTTACCCCTGACGGGAAACGTTTACCTGACGGGGCAAGCTATGCGCAACTATGCGTGCACCACCACCACCATCACTACCACCACCACGACATCTCCAATAACCACCCCGTCAGCACAGGCCAGCTCGCACATACCAGTGCAGCCGCTCCCCACTCGGTCGGCCAGCCGCAGGGCTGAACCCCGAAAGAAGAGCAGGCGAAGCCTGGAAGCTGAGCTGGGGTGCGTGACGTTGTGCTCGGTCGAACGGGAACCGGAGCTAGGCCCCGAAGTGCCGGAACCCGAGCACGGGAAGGAACAGTCACATGCCTCCGCTGAGGCAGTGACTGTGGAGCAACACCAACACAAACTGGAGGCTACCTCTCCCCCTAACAAGAACCGAACCCTCACACCCAACCCAGTGGTCAGCCAGCCGGACGCCGGGAAAGCGGGACCCAGTTCCGCCAACCTGAGCGTAGAGGCATCAGCGCACAAGGGAGGGAGGAGAATGAAGAAGCGGACTCGGCGAATGGCGCCAATTAAAGTCCAACCCCCACCCGGGCGAGCGGGAAACTCGGACTCGGAGTCGGACGAGGCCTCACTGGTGATCGACCTTACAGGCGCATCCCAGGAGGCCGAATCTGAGAGCTCCGAGGGAGAGAGACCCAGCCAGCACGGGGTGACCGAACCCGAGGTCCCAGCCACCCAGCCGGGAAACCAGGGCGACGGCTTCAGGGAGGCAAAGGGGAGGAAGAGGGGGAAGGTGAAAGGGAAAGGGAAAGTAACCCAACCCCCGAGCCGCAAGGCCCAGGCAGGTGGGAGAAATAAGCCAAGTACCCGAGTCGATAGTAGCACCGAAACATCTATCGGCTCAACCCAACCCCAGCACTCCACACACAAGAGGCAGACTCGTCAGAGCCCACCTCCACCACCACAACAAAAGAAACAGGTCACCCGTAAGGGGTCAACCCCCCCACCCCTTACGGTATACACCAAAGACACGAAGACACTTGAAATGGAGCTCCTCAAAAAGCTGCCGCATGAAGAGAGAAAATATTACTTCTCCAGGCCGAGAGTAGACGCACATGAAGCGATCCGGCTACATATGACGAGCTTTGAGAGCTATGAAACCGCTATCGAGGTGCTAAGACGGTTAAATATTAACTTCGTAAGAGTATTGCCCAATAGCACTATGAGGCGGTTCGTAGTGAGGACCCCCATTAACGGAAGCAATGCGGACGAAATCCAGCTAGCCTTGAAGGCTCAGGATATCCCCGCATTCTCCGTTGTGCGGATGAGAGCAGGGAATAGGCCAGCCAAGGGCAACCTATTCCTAGTTGCCGTGGCGGACACCCCAGGCGCGGACAATCTGCGGAAAATGCGGATGCTCGCGAACATGCTGGTGTCGGTCGAGCCATACCGCCCCCCAGCCGCTGGCCCCCAATGTGGAGTGTGTCAGAGGCATGGCCATCCAGGGGCGGCGTGCCGACTGGAGCCCAGATGCCGCAGATGCGCCGCCTCCCACTTGTCCCGCGACTGCCCCCACGGCAACGACCCCGCGTACTCCAAGTGCGCTAACTGCGGGGGAAAACACGCGGCCAATTTTAAAGACTGTCCTAGCCGCAAGGACTACGAAGCCGCCCATCAAGGCAAAGGACCAAGGGGTAACAAGCGTGGCAACCCTAAGGCCCAAGCAGGCCCTTCAGGCTCAGGCGCTTCACGCAAAAAGAACCTAGGCCCCTCAGGTAAAAAGGACCCTTCAGGTCCCACAGGCCCGTCAGGCACACAGGGCCGAAAACTAGGTCCTTCAGACAACCAGCGCCCATCAGGCGGAGGCATCTTAAATTTCAAGCCCGTACGGACGGTAGGTAAACACAACCCCGGGCCCTCAGCCCAACCAGTCTCCACCACCGTCCGAACTAAGACCTCAAATAACAACAATAACAGGAAGGCCCAGCCCCACGAAAATAAACAAAGGCAGGTTAAGTCCACGCCAGCACCTCCCGAGCTGCTAGAGGGCCCGCCCCAAGCCAGCTCCACCCCCCGCAGAGAACCTGCCGATAGTCAGCCGTCATCCGCACCACCACACCCCTCGCCCCCCCCTCTCACCACACCAATCTCACCAACTACACAGCTACAAGCACAACAGCCAGCGGGGAACATGGCAGTGAAGGCGTTCAGGGAAAGGATAGAAGAAATCCTGAAAACCTTCTTTCCGAACCTGAACCTCTCGGTAGCCATAACCACTGGTGTTATGATGGCCAACATGCTCCCCTACCCCTGGCTAAGGGACCTGGCTAATGCAATCTCCGAACTCCTAACCCCGGATGGCTGAAGAACCCAACGAAGATAATAATAATAATAATAATAATAATAATAATAATAATAATAATAATAATAATAATAATAATAATAATAATAACAACACGCAGGAGCTTCGAGTTCTAATATGGAACTGCCAGGGCGTCAGGTCTAGGAAATATGAACTCGAAGCATTCCTAGCCGCGAACACCATACACGTAGCCCTCCTAACTGAAACCTTCCTCCCACCGGGAAAGAAGTTCACCATAAGAGGGTATAAAATACACCGTAGCGACAAGGCAAACAAAGTCGGAGGAGTGGCAGTTCTGGTAAGGAAGGACATTAAACATATGGAAATTGACTTACCAGAACTGGTCGAGCTGGAGGCATGCGGAATTGCCATGCCAGTGCGAGGAACACTCGTTAATGTCATATCGGCATACTCCAGACCTAAACATCTAAACACACAAGACATAGAATCAGTATTAAGGCTAAATCGAAACACGATACTAGGAGGCGACCTAAACTCGAAACACGCCAGCTGGGGATGCCTGAAACCTAACCCAGACGGCACAAGGCTGTATAACCACATGCTATCCCAGGACTATGTGGTAACAGCCCCCAGCGAACCCACGTTCCTAGCGCCAAACGAACAGGTCGATGATATTCTAGACATAGCCCTACTGCGAAATATTCCTCAAAGACACACCATAAAGGTCATTAACGACCTAGGGTCGAGGCATCAACCAGTAATATTTACACTGGAAGCGAACCCGGAGGAATATGAGAATAACCCCAAGCGCCGACTCAACTATAAAGCAGCCAAATGGGGTAAATTTGAAAGAAAACTCGATACACTCCTACAGGGGACTGAGGACATACAAATAGTAAACCCAGCCCAAACGGATGAATCCCTAAAAACACTCATAAATGCGATCCAGGCAGCCACAACTGCGAGTATTCCGGTTCACAAACCTAGACAAAACACTAACATCGAATTACCGGCCCACATTAAAGATCTAATACGACAGCGCAACAGACACAAGCGCAACTGGGCCCGATACCACCGCGATGAAGACCGGATACGCAAAAATGAACTCAGGTTCGAAATCGAAACCGAAATAGTGGAGTATAGGTCTCAGATCTGGAATAACAAACTGAGTAAGTTTGACACTAATACCAGACCGGTGTGGAACTTAGCGAGATATTTCACGCGAGAACCACACGTGATCCCAACAATTAAGGGACCTAACGGACCAGTATACGAAAACCAAGATAAAGCCGAGGTGATAGCCGACTCACTGGAAGAGGCCTTTTCGCCCAATGACGAACCATCAGATCCCGCCTTCATTAGGCAAACAGAGGCCAAGGTAGCGGAATTCCTAGCAAACGCACCTAAGCCCGAGGTTAAGAAGACTAATATCCACGAAATTAAGTGGATAATAGACCACCTTAACCCGAAGAAGGCACCCGGCCCAGACGAGATACAGAACATAATTTTAAAAAAGCTAACTCCGAAAGCCCTCGCACTACTCACTAAAATATACAACGCAATGTTCCAATTGCAGTATTATCCAGAACAATGGAAAAAGGCGAGAATCCTTGTATTTGGCAAACCAGGCAAGGACAAATCTAACCCTAATAACTACAGGCCCATCAGTCTCCTGGACGCCCTCAGCAAAGTATTCGAGAAAATACTGCTGAAAAGGCTAATAGCACATATCAAGGAAAGAGGAATCATTCGAAACGAACAATTCGGTTTCAGGAACGGCCACTCCGCCCCGCAACTGCTTACCCGGGTCCTAGAACAAGCGACCATCGGACTAAACAAGCGGAGGGACACAGGCACGGTATTCCTTGATATCCAGAAGGCATTCGATAAAGTTTGGCACGAAGGCCTATTAGCGAAATTAATAGACCTCGAATTCCACCCAGGGTACATAAGATTAATTAAATCATACCTGGAAGGCCGAGAGTTCCAAGTAGACGTTCATAACACACTGTCAAGCACGCGACCGATCAGGGCGGGCGTAGCCCAAGGGTCACTAATAGGACCAATCCTGTTCATTCTATTTACGAATGACATGCCGACAGCGGAACTCACTACCACGCACCTCTACGCGGATGACACTGCTATCACAGTACAACACTTTCAACTAGCATGCACCCGAAAGAGACTACAAGTAGCACTGCGAACCCTCGAGCCCTGGCTAACCAAATGGCGTATCAAGGTCAATGTAGACAAATGCCAAGCTGTAATGTTCACTAGGAAGAACAGACGCACACACATGCCAGCCAATATAAAACCGCTCAAACTGTTCAATCGAGATATAGCATGGCACGACAAGGTCAAATATCTAGGTGTAGTCCTAGATAGAAAACTAACCATGCTATATCACATTAAAGAGATCCAGCGGAAAACACACGCACGACTGTCACAGCTCTATCCCATACTGAACAAAAGATCCAGTATTAACAAAAGAGTAGCAATCAACATGTACAAGGCCCTAATTAGGCCAATAATAACGTACGCAGCCCCCGCCTGGGGCTACACTGCTAAGACAAATCTGGATAAGCTGGAGCTAATACAAAACAAATGCATTCGAGCAGCGGCTAGACTCCCGTACGACACGCCAATACGCCAACTACGCTCTATTGCGAAAGTCAGCTCGATAAGGCAACACATTCGAAAGCAAACACTCCGAATGTACAAGAAGTCATGGGGTAGTAAGGTCAACCCACTTGTTAGTGGAATCGGACGCTATGACGTCGACCTATACACAAAATACCCCACGCCGAAACACATTCTGTTCAGCCACAGGGTTGGGAGGCCGGGGGGCCAAAGCCGCCCTCGCCCCTAAGCTGACACCTACCCACTACACCGCTCCACTTAACACTACGCCCACACACCACACTGCAGCACCTGTATATATGTACATACTTGATCACCTATATCCTAGATTAAGCGATACTAATAATATTTGCTATGCTATGTTATGTTTTTGCTATGTTATGTTACAGACCTAGCCACCACCGGTAATCAAGCGAGGGAGGATTGAGATAAGAAATACATCTAGACGAAGGCAACTCAGCCTTAATAAGGGACGACACAATCCAGCCAGCGACAAGGGAGTGGACAGATAACCCACCCCTGATAATATCATTTAATTTACGATGTACTTGTTTCACAGGACACGAGAGCGGAAGAGAGCGGCCCGCACTCTAAAGTTTTAAATATTAAATGTATATATGTACAAATTGTTGCAGAGACAAGTGTGTTCCAATAACACCGCATAGAGGGACATCGACAGGCGGAAGAAGATAGCCCCTTGCATTACGTAAGGCTTGGCTTTATTCCCCCCTCTCCAAAAGGAGACTTGGCACCAGGGACTGCTGGCTGCTGGGCAATGGGACGAACCTGTGGCCCAGAGCCCAGACGCTACCAGACCCGAGCCGCACCAGGCAGTGACAAGAAGGACTGATCCCCTCAATAACAGAAAATGGCAAGGAAATGGTTATGTTTGCATGACACATAATCCTAACTAACACAACCTCTGGTCTATCTCCAGCCCACATCCTTGCATGTGCTATCAAAAGAAGTCAGGTTTTACATGTAGGCTCTTTCTTCTTTCTGCCTATGTGGTTTTTCCCTGACCCTTCAATACCATACTTCAACACCATATACCTAACACAATCTCGCCTGGTAACGTGTCTGACATGGAAACAGGCAGATACTCCTTGTATCACTTCCCACTCTACCCAGCTATCTCTTTTCTACTTAGAAATTAATAGCATGTCGGAGGCCATGTAGATTGAGTCGATGGTCACGGCGGGGGAGCGGGCTACGGGGGCCCCCCGTAAAAAAAAAAAAAAAAAAAAAAACCGGAGTAGACAGTGTGTGATTTCATCGTGTACGAGCCGTCACGCTGTGCGGGCCGGCTGAGGTGTACAGTCCGTTAATTTGTCCGGCTAAGGACCGGTGATAGAAAATACGCGATACAAGTGTCGAACTTATTCTCATCGGACTCTAACTTCGCGTGCAAGCGGAATACTTATTCACTTATAATATCGATCTGTCGAGCTGATTAACATTATTTCCGTCTTGTGAATTTCGTCTTGCAGTAACTATACAGTAATCGCTAGATATTGTTGAAACTGTGCTTAGCGGACGTAGGGCGTAAAGACTGTGCTTTAGTGAAACATTGTTTCCTCTTCAAGAGACTGTGTTAAGTTATTTCGTGAAACTGTGCCTTAGTGAAAGTACATTTCATTTCAAAGGACAGTGTTAATTTGTTTCATAAAGGACAGTGCCAACCTTTCTTTTCAAACACTGTGTCAATTCACTTCATGGGACTTTTCTTTTCTTAAGACTGTGCCAACATTTCTTTTCAAAGACTGTGCCAACATTTCTTTCCAAGACTGTGTCAATTCACTTCGTGAAAATACCGTGCCGACATTTCTTGTTATAAGACTGTGCCAACTTTTATTTTCAAGGACTGTGTTAATACACTTCGTGAAAACTGTGCTGACATTTCTTTCATAAGACTGTGCTGACATTTCTTTCAAAGACTGTGTCAATTCGCTTCGTGAAATACTGTGCCTTTATTTCTTTTCAAAGCACTTTGTTAAATCGCCTCGTGAGAGACTGTGTTTACATTTATTACCGAGAGAGCGTGCTAAGCTACTTATAAAACTGTGTCTCAGTGGAGAATTTGTTGCTGAGAAACTGTGAATTTTTTATTAAGAGCGTGTCTTAATGGAACTTGGTTCTTTTTCGCGGAACTGCGTGTTTAGTGTCATAAACTGTTTCCTTAATGTCTTCATAGAAACTTAAATATATTTCCACGTGTGCTAGATCATTGCATTTGCTTCTCCGTACTCATTACAAACGGTACGAAAGACTGTGTCAGTAGGACTCGATTTATTCTCTTCTTCACACTGAGATTAAGTGAAGTTGTATACAGATGAATGTCTGAAATTTCCAGATTAATTTTCATTGCCTATCACTTCGAGTCGCCAGTGACTAGTTCTTGAACAGTGTTAATTTCTGTTATTTCCACAGAACTGTGATTTTGAATCCAATTTCTTCTTCCAAAAGTAATGGGCGTCCAACACCATTTACAGTGGAACTTGTTCGGTTAATAAAGAGTGTCTCGCCACAACTTGCAGTGCAGTGTGGTAGAGAAGTGTCGTATCAGATTCTCTTGACATTCTGTGCGAACGTCTTACATTTCTCTACTCCCTTCATGGGACTGTAGTGGAATACAAAGCTAATCAACTATTTCACGCTGCACTATCACCAGACGGCCGCCCCAGGTTCGAGTCTGCTTCAACATCGAGGGTTAAACAACCGCCGTGGGACGACGCCTTCTCCACATCTTTGAGGACATTCAAACCGTTCATCTGTAATAGGTGATTTAATTTCTCTGCTATATATAGATGGAGATAGTAAACGTATGACTGTGTCCACACAGATACACACTTGACCCTGCTATATATATATAGAAAGATAGTAAACAGCTGTATGTGTCCGCACATATACACACTTGTCCCTGCTATATGTAGAGGGAGATAGTAAAGTGATATTGGTGTCCACACTGATACACACTTGCTTTTGGTATATCTAGAGACAGATGGTAAACATATGAGTGCGTCCACACTGATACACATTTCCCTCTTCTATATATAGCGGGAGGTGCTAAACAGCTGTATGAGTCTACACTGACACACACACATGCCTCTTCTATTTATAGCGTGAGATAGTTAACACCTGACTGTGTCCACTCTGATACACACTTGTCTCTGCTATATATATGTAGAGGGAGATAGTAAATATCTGGCTGTGTCCACACAGATACACTCTTGTCTCTGCTGTATAAGATAGGGATAATACACTTCTCTCCGTATCCACACAGATGCACACATGTCCCTGCTATACATATTGTGGGTGATAGTAAACAGCAGTCTGTGTCCTCACAGATACACACATTTCTCCTGTACATAGAGAGAGGTAGTAACCAACTGACTGTGTCCACACTGATACACGCTAGTCTGATATATAGATTTAGATAGTTAAAAGCAATCTATGTCCACATAGATACACACTTATCTCCATTTTCAAGGGGTGATAGTGCACAGCTGTCCGTGTCCACACAGATACACACATTTTTATGCAATATATATAAAGAGATATAGTAAACGTCGGACTGCGTCCACACAGATACACACTAGTCTCTGCTATATACAGACAGGGATAGTAAACATCTGTCTGTGTCCACACAGCTACACACATGTCTCTTCTATATATTGTGGGCGGTCGTAAACATCTGACTTTTTCCACACACATACACACTTCTTTCCGCTATGTATAAAAACAATTAACTGCTGTCTGTGTCCACACAGATACACACCTGTCTCTGCTATACATATTGTAGGAAATAGTAATCAGTAGTCTGTGTCCACACAGATACACACTTGTCTCTGCTCTATATAATGGGAGATTGTAGACTTCTGACTGTGTCCACACTGATAAACATTTGTCTCTGCTATATATAGTGGGAGAGCGTAGACTTCTGACTGTGTCCACACTGATATAAACTTGTCTTTGCTATATATAGTGGGAGATCGTAGACTTCTGACTGTCTCCACACAGATACACAGTTGTCTCTGCTATATATAGTGGGTGATCGTAGACTTCTTACTGTGTCCACACTGATACACACTAGTGTCTGCTACATAAAGCATGAGGTAGGAAAAGCTGTCTGTGTCTACACTGATTTATACTTGTCTCTGCTATATATAGCGCGATATAGTACACAGCTGTCTGTGCCCACACTTGTCTCTGACATATATAGAGGGCGATAGTAAAATGCTGTCCGTGCCCACACAGATACACGCCAGTCTGTGCTATATAAAGAGGGTGACAATAAACAGTGGTTTGAGTCCACACAGATAGGTACTTGTCTCTGCTCTAAATAGAACGAGACAGTAAATAGCTGTCTTTTTCATACTGATTCAGACTTTCCTACGCGATATATAGCGGGAGATCCTAAAAGAAAATCTTTTTCCACACTGACACACACTTGTCTCCGCTATTTATAGAGGGAGATGTTAAAATGTTCTCGTTGTCTACACTGATAGACATGTGTCTCCGCATATGTTGAGGGAGAAAGTTGAAAGCTGTCTGTGACCACACTGATATACACTTGCCTCTGCTATATGTAGAGGGAGACAGTAAAATAATGTCTGTGTCCACACTGATACACACATGACCCCGCTTTATGTAGAGGAAAATAGTAAAATGATGTCTTTGTCCATATTGATACACACTTGTCTCTCATATATAGAGGCAGATAGTAAGAAGCTGTGTGTGTCCACACGGATACACACTTGTCTGCTATATATAGCGGGAGATAGTAAAAAGCTGCCTCTGTCCACACTGATTTACACTTGTCTCCGCTATATATAGCGGGAGATAGTAAACATCAGTGTTTTTCCACACTGACACACACTCGTCTTTGCTAAATATATATAAAGAGATGTCTAGTAAACAGCAGTCTGTGTCCACACTGATACACACTTGACCCTGCTATATATAGTGGGAGATAGTAAACAGCTGCCTGTGTCCACACACATACACACTCGACTCCTATATGTAGAGGGAGACAGTAAACAACCGTCTGTTTCCACATTTATACATACTTGTCTCTGCTGTATTTAGAGGGAGATAGTAAAAAGCTTGCTGTGTCCACACGAGTAGAGGAGCTATGTGCATCCTACTCCAGGATATGAGTCACCATTTTTCTGGTGCATCACCACCCGGGGTCATTGACCCCGGTCACGTGATCGTGACGTCATCACCACGTACTCTTGTTTGTAAACAAAGCCACGTGCATTTTTGACAGCTGCCAAGCGGCCATCCTGCATCGCTAACCACAGTACCGCCATCTAGACGGCACTAAACATCATGGCTACCACCTTTGGCACGTGGTGGCAAGCAATTTGAAAAATTCCACGTGCTTTTTGACAGCTGTCATCCGCCACCTCAGTGCTGGCATCTTGACTGTGCAATATCCTCACGGATGTCCGACTCGTTCGCTGAACGGTCAGCGTACTGGCTTTCGGTTCAGAGGGTCCCGGGTTCGATTCCCGGCCGGGTCGGGGATTTTAACCTTAATTGGTTAATTCCAATGGCACGGGGGCTGGGTGTATGTGTTATCTTCATCATCATTTCATCCTCATCACGACGCGCAGGTCACCTACAGACGTCAACTCGAAAGACCTGCACCTGGCGAGCCGAACATGTCTTCGGACACTCCCGGCACTAAAAGCCATACGCCATTTCATTTCATTTTCCTCACGGATGCCACCTTAGGCACGTGAGCGCGCGGATTTAGAAATTCCACTGCTCTTATCTTAGGTAACCGAAGTAAATGATTATGCTTTATGGACTTCGGGGGAGTATAGGGGGTTTAAGGATGTACGCCTCTTTCCCCTATCTCCCCTTACCAAAAGTAAGGGTCGGGTGAGTAAGAGATGTGCTCTCTCTCTCTGCCTTAGGTCCGCCGCCCTAGCGATGTCTCCTCTACAAAAAAGATTGCCCCGGGGGCCAGGGCACGGCAGCCTCTTACGAGGCAAGCAAGGACACATTGTCTTACACTCGTATTTATATCTACTTTAAGTGGGTGGGAGAGAATGCTTAGATCAACATGTGCGCGCGCACCTCCTGCTGTCTACTGCTCATCGATCTGCGCACACGTGCGATCGTTGCACACTCTGTCGGTGGTGGTGGGCAATTTTAAAAATTCCAGGTGCCTTTTAAAGCCACGTGCTTTTTTGACAGCAAACAAAAACGCATCGCTGACTTCAGTGCTGCCATCTTGATGGTACTAAACCTCATAGTTGCCAGCTTAGGCATGTGGTGGCGGACAATTTGAAAAATTCGACGTGCTTTTTGAGAGTCATGTGCTTTTTTGACAGCTGTCATCCGCCATCTTGCATCGCTATCCTCAGTGCCGCCATCTTAGTGGCACTAAACCTAATCCTTATTCATATAGTGGCGGGCAATTTGAAAAATTCCATGTACTTTTTGACAGCTGTCAAGTTGACAGCTGCCATCTCTAAACAAGACAGCATCGTGCTGCTATCTTTACGGCGCTACCTTAGCCACGTGCTCTTTAAGGCCATGTGCTTTTTGACAGCGGTCAGCGATCACCTCTAACTACTTGCACATGGCCTACTGCTATCTTGGTATGGAATTTATCAGGACAAGCAAAGAAGCTGCTACTTGTCGACACACCGCCAGCAAGGTGTCCTTCTTAAGATACTATTACCTCAGAGAACGACCGGATGCCCTTCTTGACGGTCCCTATATCTGCCCTTGCGCTGTGCTATTCTGCAGCTGAGTATCTATGGCATAAATTCTGCTACTGAGTTTGTGTATGGATACGTAATTGCGTTGAGATATAGTCTAACATGTCTTCTATCTTGGTGCGGAATTTAAGGGGACAAGCAAGCAAGCTGCTACTTGTCGACACACCGCCAGCAAGGTGTCCTTCTTAAGATACTATTTCCTCAGAGAACGATCGGATGCCTTTCTTGACGGTCCCTGTACGACGGAGAAATCTCTGACTTGGTCAGTATTCGAACTTAGATTCAGAGCATGCACCGTACACGACGAGGGAAGCAATCAGAAAACTAAACCTCCACAGTCTTGCTCTACGATGCGACTGCTGCTCAGCACGACTTAGGCTACTTGCACCTTCGAACTCGAGGACGAGAAACAAACAACAACATGCTTTAAATTAAAACTATTCTTGTGCGGCAACTTTTTCCATACCTGAACTTAGTCAAACACGACGGGGGAGGCAAACATGTAGAATAAATTATATGTACTTTGCTCTGCGAGATTTTGTTACTGCTTGCGAACGGAAGCTTTGGGAAGGCATTCTTTCTGATTATATTAGACATGTTTGTGAAATTAATAACTGGTTCGATAGAAGGCAATTCGGGTTTAGGAAAAGTTATTCCACTGAAGCTCAACTTGTAGGATTCCAGCAAGATATAGCAGATATCTTGGATTCTGGAGGTCAAATGGACTGTATCGCGATTGACCTGTCTAAAGCATTTGATAGGGTGGATCATGGGAGACTACTGGCAAAAATGAGTGCAATTGGACTAGACAAAAGAGTGACTGAATGGGTTGCTATATTTCTAGAAAATAGATCTCAGAGAGTTAGAGTAGGTGAAGCTTTGTCTGACCCTGTAATAGTTGAGATGGGAGTTCCTCAGGGCAGTATTATCGGACCTTCATGTTTTCTTATATATATAAATGGTATGAGTAAAGGAGTGGAATCGGAGGTAAGGCTTTTTGCGGATGATGTTATTCTCTACAGAGTGATAAATAAGTTACAAGATTGTGAGCAACTGCAACGTGACCTCGAAAATGTTGTGAGATGGACAGCAGGCAATGGTATGTTGATAAACGGGGTTGAAAGTCAGGTTGTGAGTTTCACAAATAGGAAATGTCCTCTCAGTTTTAATTACTGAGTTGATGGGGTGAAAGTTCCTTTTGGGGATCATTGTAAGTATCTAGGTGTTAATATAAGAAAAGATCTTCACTGGGGTAATCACATAAATGGGATTGTAAATAAAGGGTACCGATCTCTGCACATGGTTATGAGGGTGTTTAGGGGTTGTAGTAAGGATGTAAAGGAGAGTGCATATAAGTCTCTGGTAAGACCCCAACTAGAGTATGGTTCCATTGTATGGGACCCTCACCAGGATTGCCTGATTCAAGAACTGGAAAAAATCCAAAGAAAAGCAGCTCGATTTGTTCTGGGTGATTTCCGACAAAAGAGTAGCGTTACAAAAATGTTGCAAAGTTTGGGCTGGGAAGAATTGGGAGAAAGAAGACGAGCTGCTCGACTAAGTGGTATGTTCCGAGCTGTCAGCGGAGAGATGGCGTGGAATGACATTAGTAGACGAATAAGTTTGAATGGCGTTTTTAAAAGTAGGAAAGATCACAATATGAAGATAAAGTTGGAATTCAAGAGGACAAACTGGGGCAAATATTCATTTATAGGAAGGGGAGTTAGGGATTGGAATAACTTACCAAGGGAGATGTTCAATAAATTTCCAATTTCTTTGAAATCATTTCTGAAAAGGCTAGGAAAGCAACAGATAGGGAATCTGCCACCTGAGCGACTGCCCTAAATGCACATCAGTATTGATTGATTGATTGATTGATTGATTGATTGATTGATTGGTTGATTGATTGATTGATTGTTTGATTGATTGATTTATTGATTGATTGATTGATTGATTGATTGATTGATTGATTGATTGATTGATTGATTGATTGATTGATTGATTGATTGATTGATTGATTGATTGATTGATTGATTGATTGATTGATTGATTGAAGTGACTTAGCAAAAATGCTCGCTACTAGATACACCCGTTTGTGCAGACCCCTTGGTGAGGAGCAGGCTATGTGCCGGCATTAGGCCGTAGTAAGCTAAATGCTGAGAAGCTGTAAGAGCATATTACACTGTCGGATGGAGGCGTTGAGCGGAACCCTTGGTGGTGGAGTAGGCTATGTGCGGGCACCGGGCCGAATCGGATGGAGGCGTTGAGCAGAACCCTTGGTGGTGGAGTAGGCTATGTGCGGGCACCGGGCCGAATCGGATGGAGGCGTTCAACGAAACCTTTGGTGCTAGAGAAGGCTATGTGCCGACACCGGGCTGTGGTTTCACACATGCTGGGAAGCTTTAAGAGTATATTACGCTGTCGGATAGGGGGCGTTAAGCAGACCCCTTGGTACTGCAGTAGGCTATGTGCCAACACCGGACCGTGGTGAGCTAAATGCTGCGAAGCTGTAAGGGCATATCTGTTGGACGCACCGCGTCTGAGTTGCGTAAGTCCCCAGGCAAGAAATATCGTAGGTGTGGGGATGTGGTTTTTTTTAGAGTGAGCTTGAAGCAAACACACAGTGCACACTCGCTTATCGAAAGGAATGTCGCCCGGTACGAAGTCCATTGTTCGCTTGCAACTGTATCATAGGTAATTACACAACAGTAGCTCAAGTCAGCCCAGTCACTAAAGCCCTAGAGACTTCAGGGCCACAAAGTCGCTAGGCAGTAAATACTGTAAGTGTTGTTATAAATTGTCGCTCCAGCACACGGCCCCGAGGGGTCGGTCGCAAGTTGATACTGTTAGCCGCGCCCAGCTCAGGGTCCGAGGATCGCTTCCCCAACACACTATGTGCAATGCAAGTGCTGTGTGTATGTGCTAACGCTACTCTCAAGCAGTTATTCAGTAATAACAGGCTAGCTGTTGACAAACACAAGCAATACTTAGACTCAGCCCACGACCCGAGGGGTCGCTCGCAAGAGGATACCGTCGACCGCGCCCAGCTCAGAGCCCCGAAGATCGCTCCCCAACTACAGCTCGACACAAGCAATGCTTAGACTCAGCTCAAGACACCGTCGTTGTCACTACAGCATGTTCGTTTTGCTGAGACTCAGCTCACAGCCCCGACAGCACGTTTGTTTCGCTTAGACTCAGCTCAAGACCCAGACAGCACGTTTGTTTCACTTAGACTCAGCTAAAGACACCGAGTCGCCGCCACGTTAACAGTCAGGTGCAGGCGTTGATAAGAGCCCATCTCTTAGGGGATATCGACACGGGAAGGGGGAGCTAGTCTTAGTCTACTGCACACCCTGAAGGCCTGTGCTTCAGTAGTTTTTAACTAGACACAGTACCGTCCGCTTCTTTGAAGACACTTAGCTGCATAAACTTTTGTTGCAACTGTACTGCAGACGTACGCACTTTTGCTTTGTTGCCTAGTAACAAGTCGCAGTTCCACCGGATGTAGTCATGTGTGTAAGACAGATAAAAGTTCCGGTGCCCGTGTGTGTAAAGTGCTATTGTGTATATAAACGAATAACCAATTTACACAATCATCTTCTCGTTGTCTGCCATCTAGTGCTATATGCTAAAAGGTAAGTTTATTTCTTTGATTATTATTATTATTATTATTATTATTATTATTATTATTATTATTATTATTATTATTATTATCGATTTTTTTTACGCTTTTCTTTTTCTCTGTTTTTAGAAAATCATCGTCTGCTTTCAACATTATTCCAGTGAGCATTCTTCAGTTTTGCACGTGCACATCTTAAGGTAAGCAGTTATTCAGTAGACGATATTTATCACAGGCCAGCTGTTAACAAACCAACTAACCTTCGAGCCCTTTCCTATCCTATCATCATAATGTGCGACACAAGTGCTACCTTTACTTTAGGCTGCTTCACCTTTCTAGGCTCTCTTTCAAGCTACAGACATACATTAATATTTCTTTGTTTTTTCTAGGTACAACAAGAATTATCGTCATTTATCCGAGTCGCAGATTGCAGTCTTCAACGAGCACATCATAAGATATGTTTGGATCTTTTTATCGATCTCATATGTTTAATTTTTTTTAATTCTAAAAAATAGTATTTCGCTTTTTTGTAGAAAAATCGAAGGGATTAACCAGGCGGCTCAGCAATCTTCAGCGATTTAAAGATATTAAAAATTTGGTGAAAGAATTTTGCTTGTCTGTGACGACTTCTAAGTATTTCTACCCAGTGTGCTAACAGATTTCGAAGAACTAAATTAGCAATCTATTTTGTCAAATCCTTTGTCGTTAGTTTTGTTGGTGCGTAATTATGACTACGAATTGGGAAACTATACATACATGTTTTCGTCGCGTATTCTAAGCGGCATTATACAAAATTCATTAAATATTTTAGATCCAAATTATTTCTTACACTCTTGCTATAATGTTTTCGAAGAAAAAGTCAGTTCTTTGCTGTCTATGCATACAGCACTTAAACTAAACGCTAGTCTTGCATGTTCCTTCATTCTTTTCAAAGAAAATAAGGAAAATCATGAAACATTTTTCATGTATTCTAATATGACGAAACGCTTATGTTCAGACGATATTTCAGTATGGTTTCGCAAACACATTGTCGACACATTGCTGGCTAAATTTCAAAAGTTTGAAGAAGGAGCAAGTTATAAGGCACTTGAAAGTATTTTGCATCTTGAAATTAATGTGTGCAAATTCGACCCCTTCAATTCAGGTAGGCGACACATTAAACTTCCTCCAGCGATTGTAAATCAAAATGCAGTGATCAATATTCAGAATAACGATGACTATTGCTTTTTATGGTGCAACGCCATAGCGTTGAAACCAGCAACACGTTATCATTCAAAAACTTTTCCGGGTAAGGATATGTTTATCCAGTTGCAAGAGTAAAAAAAGTTTGAAGGTGTTTGTTTTCCTATGGATTTAGCAAACATTTCTACGTTTAAAAAAACAACCCGAAATTTTCCTTTTCTGTATACGGGGTTGACAGAGACCGTATTGTAGGGCCACTTTACTTCGCTTCTTCTCCCAAACAGCACTATCTTCATCTTTTATATGTTTGCAATGAAAACACAACCCACTACTGCTTTCTATCTAATCTGTTAAACTCTCAACTTTCAACACACAGAGAAATAATGTTTACCGGGCGAGTTGGCCGTGCGCGTAGAGGCGCGCGGCTGTGAGCTTGCATCCGGGAGATAGTAAGTTCGAATCCCACTATCGGCAGCCCTGAAAATGGTTTTCCGTGGTTTCCCACTTTCACACCAGGCAAATGCTGGGGCTGTACCTTAATTAAGGCCACGGCCGCTTCCTTCCAACTCCTAGGCCTTTCCTATCCCATCGTCGCTATAAGACCTATCTGTGTCGGTGCGACGTAAAGCCCCTAGCAAAAAGAAAAAATGTTTATGTGCCCGATGTTTGCAGTACTTTACTACGGAAATCATCTTAGCTAGACATGTCAATGATTTTGCAAAACATCCTACCGTAAAACTTGTCTGACAACCAATGAAAATGCAGAAATGAAGTTTGAGAATTATTATCAACAGGAACCTGTTCCCTTCAATGTTTATACAGATTTTGAATGTTTTACTGTACCTCTTCATCGTTGTCAACCCGACATGAACGAACCGTACACGGATTACGTGCAAAAGCACACTCCGTTTTCAGTAGCTTACAAAGTCGTTTGCTCGTACGATACATCACTATCTTCTTTAGGATGCATCGAGGCAAAAACTGTGCAGCATGGTTACTTCGGTTAGCCTAAGATAAGAGCAGTGAGGATATTGCACAGTCAAGATGCCAGCACTGAGGTGGCGGATGACAGCCGTCAAAAAAGCACGCGTGGCTTTATTTACACACAAGAGCACATGGGGTCAATGACCTTGGTCGGCGTCAGTGACCTCGGATGCTGACGCAGCAGAAAAAATGCCGAATCATTTCCGGATTTGGGAACTCCACTGCTCCCCTACTCACGCGGATACACACTTGCCTTTGCGTTATGCGGAGGGAGATAGAAAAAAGCTCTCTTTGTCCACACAGATACACACTTGTCTCTGATATATATAGATGGAGATAGTATAAAGCTCCCTGTGTCCACAATAATACACATTGTTCGCTGCTATATGTAGAGGGAGGGATAGTAATCTGCTGTCGGTATCCACACTGATAAAACCTTGTCTCCGCTACATGTTGAGGGAAGTAGTAAAAAGCTGTCTGTGTCCAAACTGATACACACTTGTCTCTCATACATATAGAGAGATAGTAAAATTATTTCTGTGTCCACACAGGTACACACTTGTCCCCGTTATATGTAGAGGGAGCCAGTAAACAGCTGCCTGTATCCACACAGATAAAACTTTGTCTCCGCTATATGTAGAGGGAGATAATAAAATGAATTCTGTGCTCACAATGATACACACCTTTATCTGCTATAGGAAGAAGGAGTTAGTAAAAGCTCTCCATATTCACACTGATACATAGTTGTCTCTGCTATATATAGGGGCAAATAGTAAGCAGTTGCCCGTGTCCACGCTGATACACACACGTCTCTGTTATACATAACGGGAGACGGTAAAAAGTGGTCTCTGCCCACACTGATACACACTTTTCGCTCCTGTCTGTGTTATCACTGAGACACACTTGTCTCTGCTATACATATTATAGGAGATAGTAATCAGTAGTCTGTGTCCAAACAGATACACACTTGTTTCTGCTGTATATAGACAGAGATAGTAAGCATCTGACTGTGTCCAATCTGATACAAACAAGTCTCTGGAATATATAGACAGAGATAGTAAACATCTGACTGTGTCCACACTGATACACACTAGTGTCTGTTATATATATATATATATAGAGAGAGAGAGAGACAGTAAACATCTGACTGTGTCCACACAGATACACACTAGTCTCTGCTATACATATTATAGGAGATAGTAATCAGTAGTCTGTGTCCAAACAGATACACACTTGTTTCTGCTATATATAGACAGAGATAGTAAGCATCTGACTGTGTCCAATCTGATACAAACAAGTCTCTGGAATATATAGACAGAGATAGTAAACATCTGACTGTGTCCAGGGTGATACACACTAGTGTCTGTTATATATAGATAGAGAGAGTAAACATCTGTCTGTGTCCACACAGATACACACATATTCTTCTAAATATATAGCGGGAGGTCGTAAACATCTGACTGTGTCTACGCTCATGCACACTTGTCTCCGCTATGCATAGAGATAGTAAACTGATGTCTGTGTCCACAAATACACATCTGTCTATGCTATACATATTGTAGGAGATAGTAATCAGTGGTCTGTGTCTACACAGACACACACATGTTTCTGCTATATATAGACAGATAGAGTAAGTATCTGACTGTGTCCAATCTGATACATACTATTCTCTGCTATATATAGAGAGATACAGTAAACATCTGACTGTGTCCACACGGATACACGCCTGTCTCTGGTATATAGAGAGGTAGACATTAAGCAGCTGTCCGAGTCCACACTGATAAACACTTGTCTCTGCTATATATCGAAAGACACATTAAACTGCAGTCGGTGCTAACACTGATACACACTTGTGTCTGCTATTTATAAAAGGAGAGAGTAAGCACCTCTTGTGCTAACACTAATACACACTTTCCTCTGCTATATATAGAAGGAGACAGTGAGCAGCTGTTTTTGTGCACAATGATACACAATTGTCCCTGCTCTTTATAGAGGGAGGCAGGGTCGTCACGTGGTATGTAGTCGCCCAAGGTTTAGATCGGCTCCCCCCGCCCCCGATAAAACTCGTAATTTTGTTCATTCCAGTTTTCGTTCTGGGGGATGATACCCTAGGTCTTTAGAGCCACTCCATTATCCACCATCTATGGACCCGCCGTGTTGCGGACTGGAAAAACAGGCAGCTATTATAAATAACAGCATCACAGACCACCCACCCTCCAATACATATTTGATATACATACACTAAAATTTGATTTATTTATATAGGCCTTCAGAATACATCCTTCGATTTTTCATTATTTGTTCTTATCTTTGGTGCTCTTTTTTGTCGTCTATATACAAACATCAAACATTGAAAGGCATTCGCGTGGCTCTTGCATGAGCAAATGTTGTCAGAATTTCTCTAAAGTCTAAGTTTTTTGCAGTGTCATTTCCTATAGCTAGAATGGCGAGAGAGTCCAGCCTTTCCTGTGCCACTGTAGAGCGCGAGTAAGTTTTAAAACGTTATGCTTACTAAAGCTTCGTTTGGCACTAGCAACTGTCGCGGGTATTGTTAGTAACACTCTTAATGCGACCCACACGTTTATAAACAAATCTTTACTGTTTGTTTTTTTGATCATATGCAATATTTCGTTTGGTGTGACTGTGTTCTTTCCTCGATCCAAAATCGAACTTACATGTAAAAGTTCAAGATACAGTTCAATGCCGTTGATATCAGACACTTTGTTTGTTTCGTCAGTTAAATGTCTGTCAAGGTCCAGACAAATTTGTTTGGAAGTTGAGCAACATTACCCTAAACTCCCCACACTTGTTGGTGTTCTTTCAACGCAGTTGACTTCTTCTTAAGTGAGTTCAAAACTTTATCCACTAATGGATGAAAAACTTCTCTCATAACGGTTTCTTCAGGTGACGATTGCACTTCTTCAGAAGACATATACAAAAAACGCGTTTCCGTTTTCAAATCCTTTTCTCGGAAAAAACAGGTTCGATGCCAAGTTCAGCGGCTGTTCCTTTAGCGGAGATTACTGCGTCCATATATTCATTCTCTCCAAATCTGTTTAAAAACTCCAAACACTTATTGAACTTTTCGGAACAGTCATTGATGTCTAACTCTTTCTCTTGAATGCTTTTACTGGTAAAAATTAAATTCGAAAAGAATGTCATACCACAAGATAGAAGATACGATGAAGAAAAAGTCTTCCACCTGATTAGTCAAAGATTTGAGCCTCAGAGGCTGTATGGGGGTCATCAATTTTGTCGCCCAACTCAACCAATGCATCCCTAACGTCTGCGTATTGGGATCTAACAGCCTGAATAGCACTTATGCGAGATTCACAACGCGTTTCACACACTTGATTTAAAGTAAGTGCTTTAGTATGATCGCTTATTACATACCAGCGTTTCGTTGAACTAGAAAAGATGGTAAAGAGGCGTTGTAAAATACTAAATAAAGATGTACACTTAACTGATGATTTTGCTCCATCAGTAATTACTAGGTTTAGGCCATGGCACCCACAAGGAATGAACACAGCCAAAGGGAAGTTGGCCAGTACACCGGCTTGAACTCCTTTATGTTCACCTGCCATATTGGCACCGTTATCGCATCCTTGACCACGACAGTTTGTCATGTTCAAACCACACTCTTCAATTTTTTTGAACAGCAAGTCGGCGAAAGCTTCTCCAGTGGTTTCTTTGGCAACTCGATAGGCTATGAAGCTTTTTTCTACTTTGATCTTCCCATCATCATCTTAAGTGACGTAGCGCATCGTTAGTAAAACTTGCTCCTTGTGACTTATGTCTGGAGTACAATTAAGGATAACGGAAAAATATCTCGCTTCCTTTATTTTCGTCAAGATACTTTGCTTTACTGAGTCACATAGTATATTTATTAGATCATTTTGTATTGGCACAGTTAATAAATGAAATTGTGTTTCTTTGTTAGTTATACGTCTTAAATGTTCCATTACTAGATTATCAAATTTTCGTAAAAGTTGCATAAGTCCAAGAAAGTGTCCATTATTTTTTGTGAAAACTTTGGGAGATGGCCCACGAAAACCATATTGTGTTCTGCTAAATATAAAGTAATTTCCAATAACCGTCGCAATACTTCTGAACGCTGACCCTCATTTTCAATTTGGGTTGATTGATGAGTCTCTTTTAATTATTTTTTCTGCTTCAGACAATGTAGCCATATTTTTAAATGGTCTGGTGACAACTCATGGGATTTTAAACGGTCTGCCAAATTCTTCCAGTTTTTAAAACTCATTGCTTGGCTAAAATGTGACTTTGATAAGCGATTGAACAATCTACAACAGAAACAATAGACAGAATCTGATTTTTCTGAATAAATCAACAATCGCCTTGATATTTTTTCTCCTTTTTCCGCAAACCGATACCGAAATTGGTTTGAAAAGTGACTATTTTCGTAACTTTTGGGTAATCATGGTCTTCTTTAGAATATTCAAAACAAACTCATCATGCTGAATGTGCGCTGACCACGTTGCAGGATCTGCACCTGCTCCGATTTGGAAATAAAATCAATTTCAGTTTCAGTGTCTGTTCACTCTTTTATTGCCATTATCACTATTACGATCACTTGTAACGGTATCATCAGTAGGGGAAGGTACAGGTACTGCTACTTTGTGAGAAGGAACTACAGCTAGGTGCAGACGTACTGGTCTCAGCCGCGGCAACATTTTGTGTTGTATTAGTTTTAAAAAATTAGTTTTGGCACTTTACTTAGTAAAGCCTCATTTTCACTAACTCAGTTTCTTTGTATAACTTTCTCCTTTGCGCTCCTGACAACGTTTTTGACATAATTCTTGAGTTTTCCACTAATCACTATCACAATGCACTTCACAACAACGTCGTTCAGTATTAATGAAGCTCGCACGCACGGAAGAATTAACTATTAGCAACTGGCGTAAATAGCGACGGCGCATCTACTATATATCAATGTCACTATAAAACCAAGTAACCAAGACAAGTGTAAGCTGCAGGTGAGTCACGATCCTACTCCCACAGCGCTGCTCAGTATACAGAGTTATTACAGTGCATTATGCACTCAGCCATGCCACACAGACCAATACAGTCGTCTATAGAATTAGACTACAAACGCATAAAATATGTTTAACGCACGGCGGCGCCCCCTCGATCGCGGAGCCCAAGGCGAACGCCTCGGTCGCCCCACCAACGCACGCCTTTTGAGGGAGATAGTAAACAGCTGTCGGTGCTAACAATGATGCACTCTTTTCTCTGCTATGTATAGAAGGAGACAGTAAGCAGCTCAAATCAAAAAAATCAAAATCTCTTTATTTGCAAATGAGGTGTCTACCTCGGTGGCAAATGGTACACTAAGATATATTATTGCCAAGCACTAAATATTAAATTAACAAGAGAAGAAAATTTTCCTATAATACAATATTATACAACTTTTCTTCTATTAAACACACAGCTCATCCTTAATAAATTTATATTATTTTCAAAATTCTACATATAATATCTCCTATATTGCAAACATAGTCAACTCATATACAGTTTGTGGAATTACTTCATATGATACAGTACAACTGGTATAAGATTAAAATTTACATTGCATTTATTTACTTTCTTTTTTTAACCTAAGTAGCATAACGACCTGCTGCGTCTTAACCAGAGCCCCTTTTGCCACCACTTTTCAGAGTTCCTGAAGGGCCTTCACAGCTACCGTAGCGGTCCCAGGGCCCTCGAAGTCCCCACTGTACTTCACCCCTACAGGCAGTCCCCTACTTTGGCTGTCCAAACTCCTTAGACTAGGGGATGGAATTAATTTATTTACACACATTTTTATTTACATTAACCTGCACTGGTCGAATGCCCTCTAACATTTCTTTTACTTTCTCTGTTGCTGTTTATTCTCTTCTTGAATATCTGTACAGATTTTGGAAAAGGATCAAACACTACCCCTGGTAAACTGTTCCATTCCTTCACAACCTTCCCAATGAATGAAAATTTACCCCAATCGCTTCTGCTAAAATTCCTTCTAATTTTATATTTGTGGTCAGTCCTGCCGATATAATTGATTTCCAACTGAAGCCTCTCACGGATATCTCCCCATGCTTCTTCTCCTGTATAGGCTCTATATAATCCTATAAGACTAGTTTTCTCCCTTCTCTTACTTAAAGTTTCCCACCCAAGTTCCTTTAACATTTCTGATACACTACTCTTTCTCCTGAAATCCCCTGTTACAAATCTTGCTGCTTTCCTCTGCACACTATCTATTTCTTTTATTAGGTATTCTTGGTGAGGATCCCAAACACTGTTTGCATATTCCAATAATGGACGAACCATACTTAAGTAATTTTTCTCTTTTAATTCTTTGTTGCATCCTTTAAGTAACCTCGTTGTGACATGTAACGATCTGTATGCTTTTCCAACAATGTCATCAACATGACCCTTCCAGTGCAAATTACTTTCAAATCTCACACCTCAGTATTTGCAATATATTCAGTATATTCAAATTCAGTTTTCAAGCTCCTGTTTGTAAATATTGTAACAGTTGATTTGCCTCCATTAACCTTCATATTATTCTCTTCAACCCATTGTTGGATACTCTCAAGGTCCCTTTGTAATTCCAAACAATTCCCAATGTTATTTATTTCCCTATAAACAATTATGCCATCTGCATACAATCTTATTTTTGATGTTATATTATTCCCTAAACCATTTGCATATATTAAGAATAGTAATGGACCGATTATACTACCCTGTGCAATTCCCTTACAAACTTTCTCTTCCTGCAATACATTATTTCCTACTTTGACTTTCTGAACCCTTGAATTTAGAAATGCTTTTATCGAATGTGTAACCCTTATGTCCAATCCTATTCCCTCCAATTTCTTTAATAATATTCCATGTTCCACTCTATCAAAGCTTTGGGAAAGATCTATGGCTATGCAATCTAACTGGCCTCCTGAATCCAATTGATCTAATATGTCCTGCTGAAATCCCACCAGTTGTGCCTCACAAGAAAATTTCTTTCTAAATCCATACCGGCTCCTCATGAACCAATTTTTATCATCACATATCCCTCTGATGTACTTGGATATTAAACTCTCCAGTATTTTACAAACTATACTGGTCAGGCTGATTGGTCTGTAGTTCTCTGGTTTCCTTTTATCACCCTTTCTGTTATAAATTGGTATTATTATAGATTCCTTCCATTCCTTTGGTATTACACTGTTATTTGTGACATAGTCAAAGAGAAATTTTAAATACGGCACTATGTACCATCCCATTGTCTTTAACACCTCCCCAGTAATTTGATCACTTCCTGCTGCTTTCCCTTGCTGAAGCAGTTGGATTTCTCTGAAAATATCTTCATTTGTGAATGAGAAGCTTCTTGTTTCCCTCTGTGTCTCTCCCTCTCTATCTTCTGTTTCACTTTCCAACTCCTGACAATCATCTACTGAATCTCTGAATTCCCTACTAAATAGGTTTGCTTTCTCAGTATCTGTTAAATAGAGTTCACCCTCTTCTCCCACCATTGTAGGAATTTGGATTCCTTTTCCTTTTTGATTCCTGATATATGAATACAGCTTTTTCCATTTCCCTTTGTGGTCATTACCCTCTTGAAGTATGCCATTCATATAATTCTCTTTTGCTTCCTTTTTTACTCTATTCAGTTCCCTCATTAGCTGTTTTCTAGTTTCTCTAGTCTCCCTACCTTCGTTGATTTTCCTGTTTACTATTCTACATTTTCTTTTTAATTTTCTTATTTCACTTGTATAATAAACAGGGTCTGAGGTCATTTTACCCTTCTTAACAGGTACAAATCTCTTCTCTCCTTCTGAAATGATTCCTTTAAATTTAGCCCAAAGTGTATCCACATTACTCCCTTCACTTATCCAACAACTGAATTGTGATTTAAGGTAAGTCATAAATTCATCAACTTTTAGTTTTTCTGTACAATTTTTTGTCTTGTATGACCTTCTTATTAAGCCTTTTTGGTACCAGTCCTACATCCATTATTACAGCCTTATGGTCACCTATTCCTTCAATTACCTCAGTTTTATCAACAATTTCCCATGGTTTAACCAAGAATACATTTAGTAAGTTATTGAGATGAGTCAGTTCTTGTACTACTTGTGTAAGTCCTCCCTCCCAAATTAACTTATTTGCCAGTTTCTGTTCATGGGCTTCACTTGCAGCTCCATTCCATTCAACTTCAGGCAAGTTTAGATCTCCCCCAATTATTATCATATCATTATTATTGTTTTTATGAGTATAATCTATTATTTTCTCAAATATTTCCATGTCTCTTTCCTCTCTTCCAGGCCTGTATGTTTCTATAATTCCACAATTCAGCTGTCTGTGTCTACACAGATACACAATTGTCCACGCAATATATATAGAGGAATATAGTAAAAAGCTGTCAGTGACCACTCTGCTACACGTTTGTCTATGCTGTATAGAGAGGGTGACAATGAATAGTTGTCTGAGTACATACTGATGCGTACTTGTGTCCGCTATATACAGAGGGAGATAGTAAACAGCTGTCTGTGTCAACACTGATAAACACTTGTCTCTGCTATATATAGAAAGAGATATGAAAATTTCTGTGTCTCTGCTGCAAGTAAAATTAGATACTAAAATTCTTTTTGCGTCCACACTGGTACACACTTGCCTCTGCTATAGGTAGAGTGAGACAGCAAACAGATGTCTGTGTCCAGACGTATACACTCTTGCCTCTGATATATATAGATGGAGACACTAAGCAGCTGTCTGTGTCCACACTGATATACAATAGTCTCTGCTACATATAGATAGAAGTAGTAAATATCTCTCATTGTCCACACTGAAACATACTAGCATCTGCTAAATATAGAGGGAGATATTAAGAAGTTTTTTGTGTACACTCTGATAAGCACTGTTCTTTGCTGTATATAGAGGTTGACAATAAGCAACTGTCTCTGTCCACACTGATACATACTTGTCTCTGCTATATATGTGGAGGGCGATAATGAAAAGCTCTCTGTTCGCACACACTAACATACTTGTTTCCGCTATATACAGGGGGAGATTGTAAACAGCTTTCCATGTCCACACAGATACATCCCTGTCTGTGTTATAAATGGAGGGTGACAGTCAATAGCTGTCTTTTTCACACTAATACAGACTTGTCTGTGCCTTATATAGAGGGAGATAGTAAACAGTTCACCCTGTTCCTTAATGACAGAGATGCATATCACCTTATTGAAGAACTAGCCCCATTTGGCTGTGTCCTCACATGTCTACCATGTATCAGGGCTGCCATAGACCAGAACACCATCACCACGTCCCATCGGCAGGAGTTCACATGACAGTACAATCGGAGTATGCATGAGGTGTTGATTTACACACTGTTTGTTCCAAGTAGCACAGTAATTTGCACCAAGTCCACTAATAAGGTGATTGACATGTCATGAGACAGTGAACTTACTAAGTTCCACTTGATAGTTGACAGATTAACACTTGATCTTTGACAGTTTAATGCAAGTCAATAAGTTTTGAACAAAGTCTATGCGAAGACAATTGACCTTTTCAGTACCCTGACTTCACTAAGTTCTGACTGTCAGGTTAACGCAGTTCAAGGAAATTGAAATAAAGTCTATTCATTCAACTTACACATGATAACGTGTAAAGAAGTGGAATCAGAGGTAAGGCTTTTGCGGATGATGATACTCTGTACAGGGTAATAAATAAGTTACCATATTGTATGCAACTGCAGAATGATTTCAATAACTTTGTGAGATGGACAGTAGGCAATGGTATGATGATAAATGGGGTTAAAAGTCAGATTGTGAGTTTCACAAATAAGAAAAATCCTCTCAGTTTTAATTACTGCGTTGATGGGATGGAAGTTCCTCTTGGGGATCATTGTAAATACCTAGGTGTTAATATAAGGAAAGATCTTCATTGGGGTAATCACATAAATGGGATTGTAAATAAAAGGTACAGAATTCTGCACATGGTTAAAAGGGTTTTTTGGGGTTGTTGTAACGATGTAAAGGAGAGGGCATGTAAGTCTCTGGTAAGACCCCAACTAGAGTATGGTTCAGTATATGGGACCCTCACCAGGATTACTTGATTCAAGGAATGGAAAAAATCCAAATAAAAGCAGCTCGATTTGTTCTGGGTGATTTCCTACAAAAGAGTAGCATTACAAAAATGTTTCAAAGTTTGAACTGGGAAGAATTTTGAGAAAAAAGAAGAGCTGCTCGACTAAGTGGTATGTTCCGAGCTGTCAGCAGTGAGATGGCGTGGAATGACATTAGTAGACGAATAAGTTTGAGTGGCGTCCTTAAAAGTAGGAAAGATCACAATATGAACATAAAGCTGGAATTCAAGAGGACAACTTGGCGAAATTATTCATTTATACGAAGAGAAGATAGGGACTAGAATAACTTACCAAGGCAGATATTCAATAAGTTTCCATTTTCTTTGAAATCATTTAAAAAAAGCCTAGGAAGACAACAGATAAAGAAATTGTCACCTGGGCGACTACCCTAATTTACTCCTAGAAGTTAACACGTAGACTAGTCGTTTTAATTTACAAGCTAATCAACAGTCCTGTTATACACGGTATTAACATTTCCGATCGCAAACACTTGTATATTATAAGTCACGCGTGATGTTTAAGTACTTGGAAGAACTTAGAATGCAGGACCTATACCGCTGTCGGATTTTTCTCGGCTGTACTTCGCGGGTACTTAGTTCGACGTTTGAACTCGACACTCGGGAACAATGTTGAAATTTACTACCGGCACAACCTCGGGCAGCAGGTCCTCTCGCTCGTCTTCTAAATCTCGGGCTTCACCCTCAGCATAAACGTCATTGCCATATCTCTTTAATTAAATTACTTTGGCCCTATTAACATGAAATTTGAACATGAGCTATCTGTTATTATAAGCTACACCGTCCCGTTGTCCGTTAGTCGATATATAATCTGGAAGTAGAGATAAAAAAGCTTCCATGTTGTTCTATCTGACGAGTGGGCCATGCGCTTCGTTACGTCGAAGTCGTATCTTAGCGGGCTGCCGCGAACTCGCTAGCCGGAAGCGTTGCATAATAGCCCACAACGCGCACAATTTGAAAGGATGAAACAGAGAGCGTGGTCGGCAGTTCGATCACGGACGGTTCCTGTTTCAATATATATACGGAGGGAGACAGTAAACAGCTGTCTGTATCCACAGTGATACACACTTGTCTCTGCCATATATAGAGAGAGAGATAGTAAACAGCTGTCTGTGTCCACACTGGTACACACTTGTCTTCACTATATATAGAGAGAGATAGTAAACAGCTGTCTGTGTCCACACTGGTACACACTTGTCTCTGCCATATATAGAGAGAGATAGTAAACAGCTGTTTGTGTCCACACTGGTACACACTTGTCTCTGCTATATATAGAGAGAGATAGTAAACAGCTGTCTGTGTCCACACTGGTACACACTTGTCTCTGCTTTATATAGAGAGAGATAGTAAACAGCTGTCTGTGTCCACACTGGTACACACTTGTCTCTGCTATATATATAGAGAGAGAGATAGTAAACAGCTGTCTGTGTCCACACTGGTACACACTTGTCTCTGCTATATATATAGAGAGATAGTAAACAGCTGTCTGTGTCCACACTGGTACACACTTGTCTCTGCTATATATATAGAGAGAGAGATAGTAAACAGCTGTCTGTGTCCACACTGGTACACACTTGTCTCTGCTATATATATATAGAGAGAGAGATAGTAAACAGCTGTCTGTGTCCACACTGGTACACACTTGTCTCTGCCATATATAGAGAGAGAGATAGTAAACAGCTGTCTGTGTCCACACTGGTACACACTTGTCTCTGCTATATATATATAGAGAGAGATAGTAAACAGCTGTCTGTGTCCACACTGGTACACACTTGTCTCTGCCATATATAGAGAGAGAGATAGTAAACAGCTGTCTGTATCCACAGTGATACACACTTGTCTCTGCCATATATAGAGAGAGAGATAGTAAACAGCTGTCTGTATCCACACTGGTACACACTTGTCTCTGCTATATATATATAGAGAGAGACAGTAAACAGCTGTCTGTATCCACAGTGATACACACTTGTCTCTGCCATATATAGAGAGAGAGATAGTAAACAGCTGTCTGTGTCCACACTGGTACACACTTGTCTCTGCTATATATATAGAGAGATAGTAAACAGCTGTCTGTGTCCACACTGGTACACACTTGTCTCTGCTATATATATATAGAGAGAGATAGTAAACAGCTGTCTGTGTCCACACTGGTACACACTTGTCTCTGCTATATATATAGAGAGATAGTAAACAGCTGTCTGTGTCCACACTGGTACACACTTGTCTCTGCTATATATATAGAGAGAGAGATAGTAAACAGCTGTCTGTGTCCACACTGGTACACACTTGTCTCTGCTATATATATATAGAGAGAGATAGTAAACAGCTGTCTGTGTCCACACTGGTACACACTTGTCTCTGCCATATATAGAGAGAGAGATAGTAAACAGCTGTCTGTGTCCACACTGGTACACACTTGTCTCTGCTATATATATAGAGAGAGAGATAGTAAACAGCTGTCTGTGTCCACACTGGTACACACTTGTCTCTGCTATATATATAGAGAGAGAGATAGTAAACAGCTGTCTGTGTCCACACTGGTACACACTTGTCTCTGCCATATATAGAGAGAGAGATAGTAAACAGCTGTCTGTGTCCACACTGGTACACACTTGTCTCTGCTATATATATATAGAGAGAGATAGTAAACAGCTGTCTGTGTCCACACTGGTACACACTTGTCTCTGCCATATATAGAGAGAGAGAGATAGTAAACAGCTGTTTGTGTCCACACTGGTACACACTTGTCTTCACTATATATAGAGAGAGATAGTAAACAGCTGTCTGTGTCCACACTGGTACACACTTGTCTCTGCCATATATAGAGAGAGATAGTAAACAGCTGTTTGTGTCCACACTGGTACACACTTGTCTTCACTATATATAGAGAGAGATAGTAAACAGCTGTCTGTGTCCACACTGGTACACACTTGTCTTCACTATATATAGAGAGAGATAGTAAACAGCTGTCTGTGTCCACACTGGTACACACTTGTCTCTGCCATATATAGAGAGAGAGAGATAGTAAACAGCTGTTTGTGTCCACACTGGTACACACTTGTCTTCACTATATATAGAGAGAGATAGTAAACAGCTGTCTGTGTCCACACTGGTACACACTTGTCTCTGCCATATATAGAGAGAGATAGTAAACAGCTGTTTGTGTCCACACTGGTACACACTTGTCTTCACTATATATAGAGAGAGATAGTAAACAGCTGTCTGTGTCCACACTGGTACACACTTGTCTCTGCCATATATAGAGAGAGAGATAGTAAACAGCTGTCTGTGTCCACACTGGTACACACTTGTCTCTGCCATATATATAGAGAGAGATAGTAAACAGCTGTCTGTGTCCACACTGGTACACACTTGTCTCTGCCATATATATAGAGAGAGAGATAGTAAACAGCTGTCTGTGTCCACACTGGTACACACTTGTCTCTGTTATATATATATAGAGAGAGATAGTAAACAGCTGTTTGTGTCCACACTGGTACACACTTGTCTCTGCTATATATATAGAGAGAGAGATAGTAAACAGCTGTCTGTGTCAACACTGGTACACACTTGTCTCTGCTATATATATATAGAGAGAGATAGTAAACAGCTGTTTGTGTCCACACTGGTACACACTTGTCTCTGCTATATATAGAGAGAGATAGTAAACAGCTGTCTGTGTCCACACTGGTACACACTTGTCTCTGCTATACATAGAGAGAGATAGTAAACAGCTGTTTGTGTCCACACTGGTACACACTTGTCTTCACTATATATAGAGAGAGATAGTAAACAGCTGTCTGTGTCCACACTGGTACACACTTGTCTTCACTATATATAGAGAGAGATAGTAAACAGCTGTTTGTGTCCACACTGGTACACACTTGTCTCTGCTATATATATATAGAGAGAGAGATAGTAAACAGCTGTTTGTGTCCACACTGGTACACACTTGTCTCTGCTATATATAGAGAGAGATAGTAAACAGCTGTTTGTGTCCACACTGGTACACACTTGTCTTCACTATATATAGAGAGAGATAGTAAACAGCTGTTTGTGTCCACACTGGTACACACTTGTCTCTGCTATATATATATATAGAGAGAGATAGTAAACAGCTGTTTGTGTCCACACTGGTACACACTTGTCTCTGCTATATATATAGAGAGAGAGATAGTAAACAGCTGTCTGTGTCCACACTGGTACACACTTGTCTCTGCTATATATATATAGAGAGAGATAGTAAACAGCTGTTTGTGTCCACACTGGTACACACTTGTCTTCACTATATATAGAGAGAGATAGTAAACAGCTGTTTGTGTCCACACTGGTACACACTTGTCTTCACTATATATAGAGAGAGATAGTAAACAGCTGTCTGTGTCCACACTGGTACACACTTGTCTTCACTATATATAGAGAGAGATAGTAAACAGCTGTCTGTGTCCACACTGGTACACACTTGTCTCTGCCATATATAGAGAGAGAGAGATAGTAAACAGCTGTTTGTGTCCACACTGGTACACACTTGTCTTCACTATATATAGAGAGAGATAGTAAACAGCTGTCTGTGTCCACACTGGTACACACTTGTCTCTGCCATATATAGAGAGAGATAGTAAACAGCTGTTTGTGTCCACACTGGTACACACTTGTCTTCACTATATATAGAGAGAGATAGTAAACAGCTGTCTGTGTCCACACTGGTACACACTTGTCTCTGCCATATATAGAGAGAGAGATAGTAAACAGCTGTCTGTGTCCACACTGGTACACACTTGTCTCTGCCATATATATAGAGAGAGATAGTAAACAGCTGTCTGTGTCCACACTGGTACACACTTGTCTCTGCCATATATATAGAGAGAGAGATAGTAAACAGCTGTCTGTGTCCACACTGGTACACACTTGTCTCTGCTATATATATATAGAGAGAGATAGTAAACAGCTGTTTGTGTCCACACTGGTACACACTTGTCTCTGCTATATATATAGAGAGAGAGATAGTAAACAGCTGTCTGTGTCAACACTGGTACACACTTGTCTCTGCTATATATATATAGAGAGAGATAGTAAACAGCTGTTTGTGTCCACACTGGTACACACTTGTCTCTGCTATATATAGAGAGAGATAGTAAACAGCTGTCTGTGTCCACACTGGTACACACTTGTCTCTGCTATATATAGAGAGAGATAGTAAACAGCTGTTTGTGTCCACACTGGTACACACTTGTCTTCACTATATATAGAGAGAGATAGTAAACAGCTGTCTGTGTCCACACTGGTACACACTTGTCTTCACTATATATAGAGAGAGATAGTAAACAGCTGTTTGTGTCCACACAGGTACACACTTGTCTCTGCTATATATATATAGAGAGAGAGATAGTAAACAGCTGTTTGTGTCCACACTGGTACACACTTGTCTCTGCTATATATAGAGAGAGATAGTAAACAGCTGTTTGTGTCCACACTGGTACACACTTGTCTTCACTATATATAGAGAGAGATAGTAAACAGCTGTTTGTGTCCACACTGGTACACACTTGTCTCTGCTATATATATATATAGAGAGAGATAGTAAACAGCTGTTTGTGTCCACACTGGTACACACTTGTCTCTGCTATATATATAGAGAGAGAGATAGTAAACAGCTGTCTGTGTCCACACTGGTACACACTTGTCTCTGCTATATATATATAGAGAGAGATAGTAAACAGCTGTTTGTGTCCACACTGGTACACACTTGTCTTCACTATATATAGAGAGAGATAGTAAACAGCTGTGTGTGTCCACACTGGTACACACTTGTCTCTGCTATATATATAGAGAGAGAGAGATAGTAAACAGCTGTTTGTGTCCACACTGGTACACACTTGTCTTCACTATATATATATAGAGAGAGATAGTAAACAGCTGTTTGTGTCCACACTGGTACACACTTGTCTTCACTATATATATAGAGAGAGAGATAGTAAACAGCTGTTTGTGTCCACACTGGTACACACTTGTCTCTGCTATATATATAGAGAGATAGTAAACAGCTGTCTGTGTCAACACTGGTACACACTTGTCTTCACTATATATAGAGAGAGATAGTAAACAGCTGTTTGTGTCCACACTGGTACACACTTGTCTTCACTATATATATAGAGAGAGATAGTAAACAGCTGTTTGTGTCCACACTGGTACACACTTGTCTCTGCTATATATATAGAGAGATAGTAAACAGCTGTCTGTGTCCACACTGGTACACACTTGTCTTCACTATATATAGAGAGACATAGTAAACAGCTGTTTGTGTCCACACTGGTACACACTTGTCTCTGCTATATATATAGAGAGAGAGATAGTAAACAGCTGTTTGTGTCCACACTGGTACACACTTGTCTCTGCCATATATATAGAGAGATAGTAAACAGCTGTCTGTGTCCACACTGGTACACACTTGTCTCTGCTATATATATATAGAGAGATAGTAAACAGCTGTTTGTGTCCACACTCGTACACACTTGTCTCTGCCATATATATAGAGAGAGATAGTAAACAGCTGTTTGTGTCCACACTGGTACACATTTGTCTCTGCTATATATATATATATAGAGAGATAGTAAACAGCTGTCTGTGTCCACACTGGTACACACTTGTCTCTGCTATATATATATATAGAGAGATAGTAAACAGCTGTCTGTGTCCACACTGGTACACACTTGTCTCTGCTATATATATATAGAGAGAGATAGTAAACAGCTGTCTGTGTCCACACTGGTACACACTTGTCTCTGCTATATATATATATAGAGAGATAGTAAACAGCTGTTTGTGTCCACACTGGTACACACTTGTCTCTGCTATATATATATAGAGAGAGATAGTAAACAGCTGTCTGTGTCCACACTTGTACACACTTGTCTTCACTATATATATATAGAGAGAGATAGTAAACAGCTGTCTGTGTCCACACTGGTACACACTTGTCTCTGCTATATATATATATAGAGAGAGAGAGATAGTAAACAGCTGTCTGTGTCCACACTGGTACACACTTGTCTCTGCCATATATATAGAGAGATAGTAAACAGCTGTCTGTGTCCACACTGGTACACACTTGTCTCTGCTATATATATATAGAGAGAGAGAGATAGTAAACAGCTGTTTGTGTCCACACTGGTACACACTTGTCTTCACTATATATATATAGAGAGAGATAGTAAACAGCTGTCTGTGTCCACACTGGTACACACTTGTTTCTGCTATATATAGAGAGAGATAGTAAACAGCTGTTTGTGTCCACACTGGTACACACTTGTCTCTGCTATATATATAGAGAGAGAGATAGTAAACAGCTGTTTGTGTCCACACTGGTACACACTTGTCTCTGCTATATATAGAGAGAGATAGTAAACAGCTGTCTGTGTCCACACTGGTACACACTTGTCTCTGCTATATATAGAGAGAGATAGTAAACAGCTGTTTGTGTCCACACTGGTACACACTTGTCTTCACTATATATAGAGAGAGATAGTAAACAGCTGTCTGTGTCCACACTGGTACACACTTGTCTTCACTATATATAGAGAGAGATAGTAAACAGCTGTTTGTGTCCACACTGGTACACACTTGTCTCTGCTATATATATATAGAGAGAGAGATAGTAAACAGCTGTTTGTGTCCACACTGGTACACACTTGTCTCTGCTATATATAGAGAGAGATAGTAAACAGCTGTTTGTGTCCACACTGGTACACACTTGTCTTCACTATATATAGAGAGAGATAGTAAACAGCTGTTTGTGTCCACACTGGTACACACTTGTCTCTGCTATATATATATAGAGAGAGAGATAGTAAACAGCTGTTTGTGTCCACACTGGTACACACTTGTCTCTGCTATATATAGAGAGAGAGAGATAGTAAACAGCTGTCTGTGTCCACACTGGTACACACTTGTCTCTGCTATATATATAGAGAGATAGTAAACAGCTGTCTGTGTCCACACTGGTACACACTTGTCTTCACTATATATAGAGAGACATAGTAAACAGCTGTTTGTGTCCACACTGGTACACACTTGTCTCTGCTATATATATAGAGAGATAGTAAACAGCTCTCTGTGTCCACACTGGTACACACTTGTCTTCACTATATATATATAGAGAGAGATAGTAAACAGCTGTCTGTGTCCACACTGGTACACACTTGTCTCTGCTATATATATAGAGAGATAGTAAACAGCTGTCTGTGTCCACAGTGGTACACACTTGTCTTCACTATATATATATATAGAGAGATAGTAAACAGCTGTTTGTGTCCACACTGGTACACACTTGTCTTCACTATATATATATAGAGAGAGATAGTAAACAGCTGTCTGTGTCCACACTGGTACACACTTGTCTCTGCCATATATATAGAGAGATAGTAAACAGCTGTCTGTGTCCACACTGGTACACACTTGTCTCTGCTATATATATATATAGAGAGATAGTAAACAGCTGTTTGTGTCCACACTGGTACACACTTGTCTTCACTATATATATATAGAGAGAGAGATAGTAAACAGCTGTCTGTGTCCACACTGGTACACACTTGTCTCTGCTATATATATATATAGAGAGAGAGATAGTAAACAGCTGTTTGTGTCCACACTGGTACACACTTGTCTTCACTATATATATATAGAGAGAGAGATAGTAAACAGCTGTCTGTGTCCACACTGGTACACACTTGTCTCTGCTATATATATATATAGAGAGAGAGATAGTAAACAGCTGTTTGTGTCCACACTGGTACACACTTGTCTTCACTATATATAGAGAGAGATAGTAAACAGCTGTCTGTGTCCACACTGGTACACACTTGTCTCTGCCATATATATAGAGAGAGAGATAGTAAACAGCTGTTTGTGTCCACACTGGTACACACTTGTCTTCACTATATATAGAGAGAGATAGTAAACAGCTGTCTGTGTCCACACTGGTACACACTTGTCTCTGCCATATATATAGAGAGAGAGATAGTAAACAGCTGTTTGTGTCCACACTGGTACACACTTGTCTCTGCTATATATATATATAGAGAGAGATAGTAAACTGCTGTTTGTGTCCACACTGGTACACACTTGTCTTCACTATATATATATATATATAGAGAGATAATAAACAGCTGTCTGTGTCCACACTGGTACACACTTGTCTCTGCCATATATATAGAGAGAGAGATAGTAAACAGCTGTTTGTGTCCACACTGGTACACACTTGTCTCTGCTATATATATATAGAGAGTGAGATAGTAAACAGCTGTTTGTGTCCACACTGGTACACACTTGTCTCTGCTATATATATAGAGAGAGAGAGATAGTAAACAGCTGTCTGTGTCCACACTGGTACACACTTGTCTTCACTATATATATATAGAGAGAGAGAGATAGTAAACAGCGGTTTGTGTCCACACTTGTACACACTTGTCTTCACTATATATATATATAGAGAGAGAGATAGTAAACAGCTGTTTGTGTCCACACTGGTACACACTTGTCTTCACTATATATATATAGAGAGAGAGATAGTAAACAGCTGTTTGTGTCCACACTGGTACACACTTGTCTTCACTATATATAGAGAGAGATAGTAAACAGCTGTCTGTGTCCACACTGGTACACACTTGTCTCTGCCATATATATAGAGAGAGAGATAGTAAACAGCTGTTTGTGTCCACACTGGTACACACTTGTCTTCACTATATATAGAGAGAGATAGTAAACAGCTGTTTGTGTCCACACTGGTACACACTTGTCTCTGCTATATATATATAGAGAGAGATAGTAAACAGCTGTTTGTGTCCACACTGGTACACACTTGTCTTCACTATATATATATAGAGAGAGAGATAGTAAACAGCTGTTTGTGTCCACACTGGTACACACTTGTCTTCACTATATATATATATAGAGAGAGATAGTAAACAGCTGTCTGTGTCCACACTGGTACACACTTGTCTCTGCTATATATATATATAGAGAGAGAGATAGTAAACAGCTGTTTGTGTCCACACTGGTACACACTTGTCTTCACTATATATATATATAGAGAGAGAGATAGTAAACAGCTGTTTGTGTCCACACTGGTACACACTTGTCTTCACTATATATATATAGAGAGAGAGATAGTAAACAGCTGTTTGTGTCCACACTGGTACACACTTGTCTTCACTATATATAGAGAGAGATAGTAAACAGCTGTCTGTGTCCACACTGGCACACACTTGTCTCTGCCATATATATAGAGAGAGAGATAGTAAACAGCTGTTTGTGTCCACACTGGTACACACATGTCTTCACTATATATAGAGAGAGATAGTAAACAGCTGTTTGTGTCCACACTGGTACACACTTGTCTTCACTATATATATATAGAGAGAGAGATAGTAAACAGCTGTTTGTGTCCACACTGGTACACTCTTGTCTTCACTATATATATAGAGAGAGAGAGATAGTAAACAGCTGTTTGTGTCCACACTGGTACACACTTGTCTTCACTATATATAGAGAGAGATAGTAAACAGCTGTCTGTGTCCACACTGGTACACACTTGTCTCTGCCATATATATAGAGAGAGAGATAGTAAACAGCTGTTTGTGTCCACACTGGTACACACTTGTCTTCACTATATATAGAGAGAGATAGTAAACAGCTGTTTGTGTCCACACTGGTACACACTTGTCTCTGCTATATATATAGAGAGAGAGATAGTAAACAGCTGTTTGTGTCAACACTGGTACACACTTGTCTTCACTATATATATATAGAGAGAGAGATAGTAAACAGCTGTTTGTGTCCACACTGGTACACACTTGTCTCTGCTATATATATATAGAGAGAGATAGTAAACAGCTGTTTGTGTCCACACTGGTACACACTTGTCTTCACTATATATATATAGAGAGAGAGATAGTAAACAGCTGTTTGTGTCCACACTGGTACACACTTGTCTTCACTATATATATAGAGAGAGAGAGATAGTAAACAGCTGTTTGTGTCCACACTGGTACACACTTGTCTTCACTATATATAGAGAGAGAGATAGTAAACAGCTGTTTGTGTCCACACTGGTACACACTTGTCTTCACTATATATATAGAGAGAGATAGTAAACAGCTGTTTGTGTCCACACTGGTACACACTTGTCTCTGCTATATATATAGAGAGAGACATAGTAAACAGCTGTTTGTGTCCACACTGGTACACACTTGTCTCTGCTATATATATAGAGAGAGACATAGTAAACAGCTGTTTGTGTCCACACTGGTACACACTTGTCTTCACTATATATATAGAGAGAGATAGTAAACAGCTGTTTGTGTCCACACTGGTACACACTTGTCTCTGCTATGTATAGAGAGAGAGATAGTAAACAGCTGTTTGTGTCCACACTGGTACACACTTGTCTTCACTATATATAGAGAGAGAGATAGTAAACAGCTGTTTGTGTCCACACTGGTACACACTTGTCTCGGCTATATATATATAGAGAGAGAGATAGTAAACAGCTGTTTGTGTCCACACTGGTACACACTTGTCTCTGCTATATATATATATAGAGAGATAGTAAACAGCTGTTTGTGTCCACACTGGTACACACTTGTCTCTGCTATATATATATAGAGAGAGATAGTAAACAGCTGTTTGTGTCCACACTGGTACACACTTGTCTCTGCTATATATATATATAGAGAGATAGTAAACAGCTGTTTGTGTCCACACTGGTACACACTTGTCTCTGCTATATATATATATAGAGAGAGATAGTAAACAGCTGTCTGTGTCCACACTGGTACACACTTGTCTCTGCTATATATATATAGAGAGAGATAGTAAACAGCTGTTTGTGTCCACACTGGTACACACTTGTCTCTGCTATATATATATAGAGAGAGATAGTAAACAGCTGTTTGTGTCCACACTGGTACACACTTGTCTCTGCTATATATATATATAGAGAGAGATAGTAAACAGCTGTTTGTGTCCACACTGGTACACACTTGTCTCTGCTATATATATATAGAGAGAGAGATAGTAAACAGCTGTTTGTGTCCACACTGGTACACACTTGTCTCTGCTATATATATATATATAGAGAGAGATAGTAAACAGCTGTCTGTGTCCACACTGGTACACACTTGTCTCTGCTATATATATATAGAGAGATAGTAAACAGCTGTCTGTGTCAACACTGGTACACACTTGTCTTCAATATATATAGAGAGAGATAGTAAACAGCTGTCTGTGTCCACACTGGTACACACTTGTCTTCACTATATATATAGAGAGAGATAGTAAACAGCTTTTTGTGTCAACACTGGTACACACTTGTCTCTGCTATATATAGAGAGAGAGACATAGTAAACAGCTGTTTGTGTCCACACTGGTACACACTTGTCTTCACTATATATATAGAGAGAGGGAGATAGTAAACAGCTGTCTGTGTCCACACTGGTACACACTTGTCTTCACTATATATATATATAGAGAGAGAGATAGTAAACTGCTGTTTGTGTCAACACTGGTACACACTTGTCTCTGCTATATATATATATAGAGAGATAGTAAACAGCTGTTTGTGTCCACACTGGTACACACTTGTCTTCACTATATATATAGAGAGAGAGAGATAGTAAACAGCTGTTTGTGTCCACACTGGTACACACATGTCTTCACTATATATATATAGAGAGAGAGATAGTAAACAGCTGTTTGTGTCAACACTGGTACACACTTGTCTCTGCTATATATATATATATAGAGAGAGATAGTAAACAGCTGTTTGTGTCCACACTGGTACACACTTGTCTTCACTATATATAGAGAGAGAGAGAGATAGTAAACAGCTGTTTGTGTCCACACTGGTACACACTTGTCTTCACTATATATAGAGAGAGAGATAGTAAACAGCTGTTTGTGTCCACACTGGTACACACTTGTCTTCACTATATATATAGAGAGAGATAGTAAACAGCTGTTTGTGTCCACACTGGTACACACTTGTCTCTGCTATATATATAGAGAGAGACATAGTAAACAGCTGTCTGTGTCCACACTGGTACACACTTGTCTCTGCTATATATATAGAGAGAGACATAGTAAACAGCTGTTTGTGTCCACACTGGTACACACTTGTCTTCACTATATATAGAGAGAGATAGTAAACAGCTGTTTGTGTCCACACTGGTACACACTTGTCTCTGCTATATATATAGAGAGACAGTAAACAGCTGTCTGTGTCAACACTGGTACACACTTGTCTTCAATATATATAGAGAGAGATAGTAAACAGCTGTTTGTGTCCAAACTGGTACACTCTTGTCTCTGCTATATATATATATAGAGAGAGATAGTAAACAGCTGTTTGTGTCAACACTGGTACACACTTGTCTCTGCTATATATATATAGAGAGATAGTAAACAGCTGTTTGTGTCCACACTGGTACACACTTGTCTCTGCTATATATATATAGAGAGAGAGACATAGTAAACAGCTGTTTGTGTCCACACTGGTACACACTTGTCTCTGCTATATATATAGAGAGACAGTAAACAGCTGTCTGTGTCAACACTGGTACACACTTGTCTTCACTATATATAGAGAGAGATAGTAAACAGCTGTTTGTGTCCACACTGGTACACACTTGTCTTCACTATATATAGAGAGAGATAGTAAACAGCTGTTTGTGTCCACACTGGTACACACTTGTCTCTGCTATATATATATATAGAGAGAGATAGTAAACAGCTGTCTGTGTCAACACTGGTACACACTTGTCTTCACTATATATAGAGAGAGAGATAGTAAACAGCTGTTTGTGTCCACACTGGTACACACTTGTCTTCACTATATATATAGAGAGAGATAGTAAACAGCTGTCTGTGTCCACACTGGTACACACTTGTCTCTGCTATATATATAGAGAGAGAGATAGTAAACAGCTGTTTGTGTCCACACTGGTACACACTTGTCTCTGCTATATATATATAGAGAGAGATAGTAAACAGCTGTCTGTGTCCACACTGGTACACACTTGTCTTCACTATATATATAGAGAGAGACAGTAAACAGCTGTCTGTGTCCACACTGGTACACACTTGTCTCTGCTATATATATATAGAGAGAGATAGTAAACAGCTGTTTGTGTCAACACTGGTACACACTTGTCTTCACTATATATATAGAGAGAGAGATAGTAAACAGCTGTTTGTGTCCACACTGGTACACACTTGTCTTCACTATATATATATATAGAGAGAGATAGTAAACTGCTGTTTGTGTCAACACTGGTACACACTTGTCTCTGCTATATATATATAGAGAGACATAGTAAACAGCTGTTTGTGTCAACACTGGTACACACTTGTCTCTGCTATATATATATAGAGAGAGATAGTAAACAGCTGTTTGTGTCCACACTGGTACACACTTGTCTTCACTATATATAGAGAGAGAGATAGTAAACAGCTGTTTGTGTCCACACTGGTACACACTTGTCTTCACTATATATATAGAGAGAGATAGTAAACAGCTGTTTGTGTCCACACTGGTACACACTTGTCTCTGCTATATATATAGAGAGAGACTAGGTAAACAGCTGTCTGTGTCCACACTGGTACACACTTGTCTCTGCTATATATGGAGAGAGAGACATAGTAAACAGCTGTTTGTGTCCACACTGGTACACACTTCTCTTCACTATATATAGAGAGAGATAGTAAACAGCTGTTTGTGTCCACACTTGTACACACTTGTCTCTGCTATATATATAGAGAGACAGTAAACAGCTGTCTGTGTCAACACTGGTACACACTTGTCTTCAATATATATAGAGAGAGATAGTAAACAGCTGTTTGTGTCCAAACTGGTACACACTTGTCTCTGCTATATATATAGAGAGAGAGATAGTAAACAGCTGTTTGTGTCAACACTGGTACACACTTGTCTCTGTTATATATATATAGAGAGATAGTAAACAGCTGTTTGTGTCCACACTGGTACACACTTGTCTCTGCTATATATATATAGAGAGAGAGACATAGTAAACAGCTGTTTGTGTCCACACTGGTACACACTTGTCTCTGCTATATATATAGAGAGACAGTAACCAGCTGTCTGTGTCAACACTGGTACACACTTATCTTCACTATATATAGAGAGAGATAGTAAACAGCTGTTTGTGTCCACACTGGTACACACTTGTCTCTGCTATATATATATAGAGAGAGATAGTAAACAGCTGTTTGTGTCCACACTGGTACACACTTGTCTCTGCTATATATATATAGAGAGAGATAGTAAACAGCTGTTTGTGTCCACACTGGTACACACTTGTCTCTGCTATATATATATATAGAGAGAGATAGTAAACAGCTGTCTGTGTCCACACTGGTACACACTTGTCTCTGCTATATATATATAGAGAGAGATAGTAAACAGCTGTTTGTGTCCACACTGGTACACACTTGTCTCTGCTATATATATATAGAGAGAGATAGTAAACAGCTGTTTGTGTCCACACTGGTACACACTTGTCTCTGCTATATATATATAGAGAGAGAGATAGTAAACAGCTGTTTGTGTCCACACTGGTACACACTTGTCTCTGCTATATATATATAGAGAGAGAGATAGTAAACAGCTGTTTGTGTCCACACTGGTACACACTTGTCTCTGCTATATATATATATATAGAGAGAGATAGTAAACAGCTGTCTGTGTCCACACTGGTACACACTTGTCTCTGCTATATATATATAGAGAGATAGTAAACAGCTGTCTGTGTCAACACTGGTACACACTTGTCTTCAATATATATAGAGAGAGATAGTAAACAGCTGTCTGTGTCCACACTGGTACACACTTGTCTTCACTATATATATAGAGAGAGATAGTAAACAGCTTTTTGTGTCAACACTGGTACACACTTGTCTCTGCTATATATAGAGAGAGAGACATAGTAAACAGCTGTTTGTGTCCACACTGGTACACACTTGTCTTCACTATATATATAGAGAGAGGGAGATAGTAAACAGCTGTCTGTGTCCACACTGGTACACACTTGTCTTCACTATATATATATATAGAGAGAGAGATAGTAAACTGCTGTTTGTGTCAACACTGGTACACACTTGTCTCTGCTATATATATATATAGAGAGATAGTAAACAGCTGTTTGTGTCCACACTGGTACACACTTGTCTTCACTATATATATAGAGAGAGAGAGATAGTAAACAGCTGTTTGTGTCCACACTGGTACACACATGTCTTCACTATATATATATAGAGAGAGAGATAGTAAACAGCTGTTTGTGTCAACACTGGTACACACTTGTCTCTGCTATATATATATATAGAGAGAGATAGTAAACAGCTGTTTGTGTCCACACTGGTACACACTTGTCTTCACTATATATAGAGAGAGAGAGAGATAGTAAACAGCTGTTTGTGTCCACACTGGTACACACTTGTCTTCACTATATATAGAGAGAGAGATAGTAAACAGCTGTTTGTGTCCACACTGGTACACACTTGTCTTCACTATATATATAGAGAGAGATAGTAAACAGCTGTTTGTGTCCACACTGGTACACACTTGTCTCTGCTATATATATAGAGAGAGACATAGTAAACAGCTGTCTGTGTCCACACTGGTACACACTTGTCTCTGCTATATATATAGAGAGAGACATAGTAAACAGCTGTTTGTGTCCACACTGGTACACACTTGTCTTCACTATATATAGAGAGAGATAGTAAACAGCTGTTTGTGTCCACACTGGTACACACTTGTCTCTGCTATATATATAGAGAGACAGTAAACAGCTGTCTGTGTCAACACTGGTACACACTTGTCTTCAATATATATAGAGAGAGATAGTAAACAGCTGTTTGTGTCCAAACTGGTACACTCTTGTCTCTGCTATATATATATATAGAGAGAGATAGTAAACAGCTGTTTGTGTCAACACTGGTACACACTTGTCTCTGCTATATATATATAGAGAGATAGTAAACAGCTGTTTGTGTCCACACTGGTACACACTTGTCTCTGCTATATATATATAGAGAGAGAGACATAGTAAACAGCTGTTTGTGTCCACACTGGTACACACTTGTCTCTGCTATATATATAGAGAGACAGTAAACAGCTGTCTGTGTCAACACTGGTACACACTTGTCTTCACTATATATAGAGAGAGATAGTAAACAGCTGTTTGTGTCCACACTGGTACACACTTGTCTTCACTATATATAGAGAGAGATAGTAAACAGCTGTTTGTGTCCACACTGGTACACACTTGTCTCTGCTATATATATATATAGAGAGAGATAGTAAACAGCTGTCTGTGTCAACACTGGTACACACTTGTCTTCACTATATATAGAGAGAGAGATAGTAAACAGCTGTTTGTGTCCACACTGGTACACACTTGTCTTCACTATATATATAGAGAGAGATAGTAAACAGCTGTCTGTGTCCACACTGGTACACACTTGTCTCTGCTATATATATAGAGAGAGAGATAGTAAACAGCTGTTTGTGTCCACACTGGTACACACTTGTCTCTGCTATATATATAGAGAGAGAGATAGTAAACAGCTGTCTGTGTCCACACTGGTACACACTTGTCTTCACTATATATATAGAGAGAGACAGTAAACAGCTGTCTGTGTCCACACTGGTACACACTTGTCTCTGCTATATATATATAGAGAGAGATAGTAAACAGCTGTTTGTGTCAACACTGGTACACACTTGTCTTCACTATATATATAGAGAGAGAGATAGTAAACAGCTGTTTGTGTCCACACTGGTACACACTTGTCTTCACTATATATATATATAGAGAGAGATAGTAAACTGCTGTTTGTGTCAACACTGGTACACACTTGTCTCTGCTATATATATATAGAGAGACATAGTAAACAGCTGTTTGTGTCAACACTGGTACACACTTGTCTCTGCTATATATATATATAGAGAGATAGTAAACAGCTGTTTGTGTCCACACTGGTACACACTTGTCTTCACTATATATAGAGAGAGAGATAGTAAACAGCTGTTTGTGTCCACACTGGTACACACTTGTCTTCACTATATATATAGAGAGAGATAGTAAACAGCTGTTTGTGTCCACACTGGTACACACTTGTCTCTGCTATATATATAGAGAGAGACTAGGTAAACAGCTGTCTGTGTCCACACTGGTACACACTTGTCTCTGCTATATATGGAGAGAGAGACATAGTAAACAGCTGTTTGTGTCCACACTGGTACACACTTCTCTTCACTATATATAGAGAGAGATAGTAAACAGCTGTTTGTGTCCACACTTGTACACACTTGTCTCTGCTATATATATAGAGAGACAGTAAACAGCTGTCTGTGTCAACACTGGTACACACTTGTCTTCAATATATATAGAGAGAGATAGTAAACAGCTGTTTGTGTCCAAACTGGTACACACTTGTCTCTGCTATATATATAGAGAGAGAGATAGTAAACAGCTGTTTGTGTCAACACTGGTACACACTTGTCTCTGTTATATATATATAGAGAGATAGTAAACAGCTGTTTGTGTCCACACTGGTACACACTTGTCTCTGCTATATATATATAGAGAGAGAGACATAGTAAACAGCTGTTTGTGTCCACACTGGTACACACTTGTCTCTGCTATATATATAGAGAGACAGTAACCAGCTGTCTGTGTCAACACTGGTACACACTTATCTTCACTATATATAGAGAGAGATAGTAAACAGCTGTTTGTGTCCACACTGGTACACACTTGTCTTCACTATATATAGAGAGAGATAGTATACAGCTGTTTGTGTCCACACTGGTAAACACTTGTCTCTGCTATATATATATAGAGAGAGAGATAGTAAACAGCTGTCTGTGTCAACACTGGTACACACTTGTCTTCACTATATATAGAGAGAGAGACATAGTAAACAGCTGTCTGTGTCCACACTGGTACACACTTGTCTCTGCTATATAGATATAGAGAGACATAGTAAACAGCTGTCTGTGTCCACACTGGTACACACTTGTCTCTGCTATATATATAGAGAGAGAGATAATAAACAGCTGTTTGTGTCCACACTGGTACACACTTGTCTCTGCTATATCTATATAGAGAGAGATAGTAAACAGCTGTCTGTGTCCACACTGGTACACACTTGTCTTCACTATATATATAGAGAGAGACAGTAAACAGCTGTCTGTGTCCACACTGGTACACACTTGTCTCTGCTATATATATAGAGAGAGAGATAGTAAACAGCTGTTTGTGTCAAAACTGGTACACACTTGTCTTTACTATATATATATATATAGAGAGATAGTAAACAGCTGTTTGTGTCAACACTGGTACACACTTGTCTCTGCTAGATATAGAGAGAGATAGTAAACAGCTGTTTGTGTCCACACTGGTACACACTTGTCTCTGCTATATATAGAGAGACAGTAAACAGCTGTTTGTGTCCACACTGGTACACACTTGTCTCTGCTATATATATATATAGAGAGAGAGAGAGATAGTAAACAGCTGTTTGTGTCCACACTGGTACACACTTGTCTCTGCTATATATATATAGAGAGAGAGATAGTAGACAGCTGTTTGTGTCCACACTGGTACACACTTGTCTTCACTATATATATATAGAGAGAGACAGTAAACAGCTGTTTGTGTCCACACTGGTACACACTTGTCTCTGCTATATATATATAGAGAGAGAGATAGTAAACAGCTGTTTGTGTCCACACTGGTACACACTTGTCTCTGCTATATATATATAGAGAGATAGTAAACAGCTGTCTGTGTCAACACTGGTACACACTTGTCTCTGCTATATATATAGAGAGAGAGAGGTAGTAAACAGCTGTCTGTGTCAACACTGGTACACACTTGTCTCTGCTATATATATATATAGAGAGAGATAGTAAACAGCTGTCTGTGTCAACACTGGTACACACTTGTCTTCACTATATATAGAGAGAGAGACATAGTAAACAGCTGTTTGTGTCAACACTGGTACACACTTGTCTCAGCTATATATATATAGAGAGACATAGTAAACAGCTGTCTGTGTCCACACTGGTACACACTTGTCTTCACTATATATATAGAGAGATAGTAAACAGCTGTTTGTGTCCACACTGGTACACACTTGTCTCTGCTATATATATACAGAGAGACAGTAAAGAGCGGTTTGTGTCCACACTGGTACACACTTGTCTCTGCCATATATATACAGAGAGACAGTAAACAGCTGTCTGTGTCCACACTGGTACACACTTGTCTTCACTATATATATATAGAGAGAGATAGTAAACAGCTGTCTGTGTCCACACTGGTACACACTTGTCTCTGCTATATATAGAGAGAGAGACATAGTAAACAGCTGTCTGTGTCCACACTGGTACACACTTGTCTTCACTATATATATAGAGAGAGAGATAGTAAACAGCTGTCTGTGTCCACACTGGTACACACTTGTCTCTGCTATATATATAGAGAGAGACATAGTAAACAGCTGTCTGTGTCCACACTGGTACACACTTGTCTTCACTATATATATATAGAGAGAGATAGTAAACAGCTGTTTGTGTCCACACTGGTACACACTTGTCTCTGCTATATATATATATAGAGAGAGATAGTAAACAGCTGTCTGTGTCCACACTGGTACACACTTGTCTTCACTATATATAGAGAGAGAGACATAGTAAACAGCTGTCTGTGTCCACACTGGTACACACTTGTCTCTGCTATATATATAGAGAGAGAGATAGTAAACAGCTGTCTGTGTCCACACTGGTACACACTTGTCTTCACTATATATATATAGAGAGAGATAGTAAACAGCTGTTTGTGTCCACACTGGTACACACTTGTCTCTGCTATATATATACAGAGAGACAGTAAACAGCTGTCTGTGTCCACACTGGTACACACTTGTCTCTGCTATATATATAGAGAGATAGTAAACAGCTGTTTGTGTCCACACTGGTACACACTTGTCTCTGCTATATATATACAGAGAGACAGTAAACAGCTGTCTGTGTCCACACTGGTACACACTTGTCTCTGCTATATATATAGAGAGATAGTAAACAGCTGTTTGTGTCCACACTGGTACACACTTGTCTCTGCTATATATATATATAGAGAGAGATAGTAAACAGCTGTCTGTGTCCACACTGGTACACACTTGTCTCTGCTATATATAGAGAGAGAGATAGTAAACAGCTGTCTGTGTCCACACTGGTACACACTTGTCTTCACTATATATAGAGAGAGAGATAGTAAACAGCTGTTTGTGTCCACACTGGTACACACTTGTCTCTGCTATATATATATAGAGAGAGATAGTAAACAGCTGTTTGTGTCCACACTGGTACACACTTGTCTCTGCTATATATATAGAGAGAGATAGTAAACAGCTGTCTGTGTCAACACTGGTACACACTTGTCTCTGCTATATATATATAGAGAGAGAGATAGTAAACAGCTGTTTGTGTCCACACTGGTACACACTTGTCTCTGCTATATATATATATATAGAGAGAGATAGTAAACAGCTGTTTGTGTCCACACTGGTACACACTTGTCTTCACTATATATATATATAGAGAGAGATAGTAAACAGCTGTTTGTGTCCACACTGGTACACACTTGTCTTCACTATATATATATAGAGAGAGATAGTAAACAGCTGTTTGTGTCCACACTGGTACACACTTGTCTCTGCTATATATATAGAGAGAGAGATAGTAAACAGCTGTTTGTGTCCACACTGGTACACACTTGTCTTCACTATATATATAGAGAGAGAGATAGTAAACAGCTGATTGTGTCCACACTGGTACACACTTGTCTCTGCTATATATATAGAGAGAGAGATAGTAAACGGCTGTTTGTGTCCACACTGGTACACACTTGTCTCTGCTATATATATATAGAGAGAGATAGTAAACAGCTGTTTGTGCCCACAATGGTACACACTTGTCTTCACTATATATAGAGAGAGATAGTAAACAGCTGTTTGTGTCCACACTGGTACACACTTGTCTTCACTATATATAGAGAGAGATAGTAAACAGCTGTCTGTGTCCACACTGGTACACACTTGTCTCTGCTATATATATAGAGAGAGATAGTAAACAGCTGTTTGTGTCCACACTGGTACACACTTGTCTCTGCTATATATATAGAGAGAGATAGTAAACAGCTGTTTGTGTCCACACTGGTACACACTTGTCTCTGCTATATATATATAGAGAGAGAGATAGTAAACAGCTGTCTGTGTCCACACTGGTACACACTTGTCTTCACTATATATAGAGAGAGAGATAGTAAACAGCTGTTTGTGTCAACACTGGTACACACTTGTCTCTGCTATATATATATATATAGAGATAGTAAACAGCTGTTTGTGTCCACACTGGTACACACTTGTCTTCACTATATATATATAGAGAGAGAGATAGTAAACAGCTGTTTGTGTCCACACTGGTACACACTTGTCTTCACTATATATATATAGAGAGAGAGATAGTAAACAGCTGTTTGTGTCAACACTGGTACACACTTGTCTCTGCTATATATATATAGAGAGAGATAGTAAACAGCTGTTTGTGTCCACACTGGTACACACTTTTCTTCACTATATATATATAGAGAGAGAGATAGTAAACAGCTGTTTGTGTCCACACTGGTACACACTTGTCTTCACTATATATAGAGAGAGAGATAGTAAACAGCTGTTTGTGTCCACACTGGTACACACTTGTCTTCACTATATATATAGAGAGAAATAGTAAACAGCTGTTTGTGTCCACACTGGTACACACTTGTCTCTGCTATATATATAGAGAGAGACATAGTAAACAGCTGTCTGTGTCCACACTGGTACACACTTGTCTCTGCTATATATATAGAGAGAGACATAGTAAACAGCTGTTTGTGTCCACACTGGTACACACTTGTCTTCATTATATATAGAGAGAGATAGTAAACAGCTGTTTGTGTCCACACTTGTACACACTTGTCTCTGCTATATATATAGAGAGACAGTAAACAGCTGTCTGTGTCAACACTGGTACACACTTGTCTTCAATATATATAGAGAGAGATAGTAAACAGCTGTTTGTGTCCAAACTGGTACACACTTGTCTCTGCTATATATATATATAGAGAGAGATAGTAAACAGCTGTTTGTGTCAACACTGGTACACACTTGTCTCTGCTATATATATATAGAGAGATAGTAAACAGCTGTTTGTGTCCACACTGGTACACACTTGTCTCTGCTATATATATATAGAGAGAGAGACATAGTAAACAGCTGTTTGTGTCCACACTGGTACACACTTGTCTCTGCTATATATATAGAGAGACAGTAAACAGCTGTCTGTGTCAACACTGGTACACACTTGTCTTCACTATATATAGAGAGAGATAGTAAACAGCTGTTTGTGTCCACACTGGTACACACTTGTCTTCACTATATATAGAGAGAGATAGTAAACAGCTGTTTGTGTCCACACTGGTACACACTTGTCTCTGCTATATATATATAGAGAGAGAGATAGTAAACAGCTGTCTGTGTCAACACTGGTACACACTTGTCTTCACTATATATAGAGAGAGAGATAGTAAACAGCTGTTTGTGTCCACACTGGTACACACTTGTCTTCACTATATATATAGAGAGAGATAGTAAACAGCTGTCTGTGTCCACACTGGTACACACTTGTCTCTGCTATATATATAGAGAGAGAGATAGTAAACAGCTGTTTGTGTCCACACTGGTACACACTTGTCTCTGCTATATATATATAGAGAGAGATAGTAAACAGCTGTCTGTGTCCACACTGGTACACACTTGTCTTCACTATATATATAGAGAGAGACAGTAAACAGCTGTCTGTGTCCACACTGGTACACACTTGTCTCTGCTATATATATATAGAGAGAGATAGTAAACAGCTGTTTGTGTCAACACTGGTACACACTTGTCTTCACTATATATATATAGAGAGAGAGATAGTAAACAGCTGTTTGTGTCCACACTGGTACACACTTGTCTTCACTATATATATATATATATAGAGAGAGATAGTAAACTGCTGTTTGTGTCAACACTGGTACACACTTGTCTCTGCTATATATATAGAGAGAGACATAGTAAACAGCTGTTTGTGCCAACACTGGTACACACTTGTCTCTGCTATATATATATATATATATAGAGAGATAGTAAACAGCTGTTTGTGTCCACACTGGTACACACTTGTCTTCACTATATATAGAGAGAGAGATAGTAAACAGCTGTTTGTGTCCACACTGGTACACACTTGTCTTCACTATATATATAGAGAGAGATAGTAAACAGCTGTTTGTGTCCACACTGGTACACACTTGTCTCTGCTATATGTATAGAGAGAGACATAGTAAACAGCTGTCTGTGTCCACACTGGTACACACTTGTCTCTGCTATATATATAGAGAGAGACATAGTAAACAGCTGTTTGTGTCCACACTGGTACACACTTGTCTTCACTATATATAGAGAGAGATAGTAAACAGCTGTTTGTGTCCACACTGGTACACACTTGTCTCTGCTATATATATAGAGAGACAGTAAACAGCTGTCTGTGTCAACACTGGTACACACTTGTCTTCAATATATATAGAGAGAGATAGTAAACAGCTGTTTGTGTCCAAACTGGTACACACTTGTCTCTGCTATATATATATAGAGAGAGAGATAGTAAACAGCTGTTTGTGTCAACACTGGTACACACTTGTCTCTGCTATATATATATAGAGAGATAGTAAACAGCTGTTTGTGTCCACACTGGTACACACTTGTCCCTGCTATATATATAGAGAGAGAGAGACATAGTAAACAGCTGTTTGTGTCCACACTGGTACACACTTGTCTCTGCTATATATATAGAGAGACAGTAAACAGCTGTCTGTGTCAACACTGGTACACACTTGTCTTCACTATATATAGAGAGAGATAGTAAACAGCTGTTTGTGTCCACACTGGTACACACTTGTCTTCACTATATATAGAGAGAGATAGTAAACAGCTGTTTGTGTCAACACTGGTACACACTTGTCTCTGCTATATATATATATAGAGAGAGAGATAGTAAACAGCTGTCTGTGTCAACACTGGTACACACTTGTCTTCACTATATATATAGAGAGAGACATAGTAAACAGCTGTCTGTGTCCACACTGGTACACACTTGTCTCTGCTATATAGATATAGAGAGACATAGTAAACAGCTGTCTGTGTCCACACTGGTACACACTTGTCTCTGCTATATATATAGAGAGAGAGATAGTAAACAGCTGTTTGTGTCCACACTGGTACACACTTGTCTCTGCTATATATATATAGAGAGAGATAGTAAACAGCTGTCTGTGTCCACACTGGTACACACTTGTCTTCACTATATATATAGAGAGAGACAGTAAACAGCTGTCTGTGTCCACACTGGTACACACTTGTCTCTGCTATATATATATAGAGAGAGATAGTAAACAGCTGTTTGTGTCAACACTGGTACACACTTGTCTTTACTATATATATATATATAGAGAGAGATAGTAAACAGCTGTTTGTGTCAACACTGGTACACACTTGTCTCTGCTATATATAGAGAGAGATAGTAAACAGCTGTTTGTGTCCACACTGGTACACACTTGTCTCTGCTATATATAGAGAGACAGTAAACAGCTGTTTGTGTCCACACTGGTACACACTTGTCTCTGCTATATATATATATAGAGAGAGAGATAGTAAACAGCTGTTTGTGTCCACACTGGTACACACTTGTCTCTGCTATATATATAGAGAGAGACATAGTAAACAGCTGTTTGTGTCCACACTGGTACACACTTGTCTTCACTATATATATAGAGAGAGAGATAGTAAACAGCTGTTTGTGTCCACACTGGTACACACTTGTCTCTGCTATATATATACAGAGAGACAGTAAACAGCTGTTTGTGTCAACACTGGTACACACTTGTCTCTGCTATATATATAGAGAGAGAGACATAGTAAACAGCTGTTTGTGTCCACACTGGTACACACTGTCTCTGCTATATATATATATAGAGAGAGATAGTAAACAGCTGTTTGTGTCCACACTGGTACACACTTGTCTCTGCTATATATATATATAGAGAGAGATAGTAGACAGTTGTTTGTGTCCACACTGGTACACACTTGTCTTCACTATATATATAGAGAGAGAGATAGTAAACAGCTGTTTGTGTCCACACTGGTACACACTTGTCTCTGCTATATATATATAGAGAGAGAGATAGTAAACAGCTGTTTGTGTCCACACTGGTACACACTTGTCTCTGCTATATATATATAGAGAGATAGTAAACAGCTGTCTGTGTGAACACTGGTACACACTTGTCTCTGCTATATATATATAGAGAGAGAGATGGTAAACAGCTGTCTGTGTCAACACTGGTACACACTTGTCTCTGCTATATATATATATATAGAGAGATAGTAAACAGCTGTCTGTGTCAACACTGGTACACACTTGTCTTCACTATATATAGAGAGAGATAGTAAACAGCTGTTTGTGTCCACACTGGTACACACTTGTCTTCACTATATATAGAGAGAGATAGTAAACAGCTGTTTGTGTCCACACTGGTACACACTTGTCTCTGCTATATATATATAGAGAGAGATAGTAAACAGCTGTCTGTGTCAACACTGGTACACACTTGTCTTCACTATATATATAGAGAGAGATAGTAAACAGCTGTTTGTGTCCACACTGGTACACACTTGTCTTCACTATATATATAGAGAGAGATAGTAAACAGCTGTCTGTGTCCACACTGGTACACACTTGTCTCTGCTATATATATAGAGAGAGAGATAGTAAACAGCTGTTTGTGTCCACACTGGTACACACTTGTCTCTGCTATATATATATAGAGAGAGATAGTAAACAGCTGTCTGTGTCCACACTGGTACACACTTGTCTTCACTATATATATAGAGAGAGACAGTAAACAGCTGTCTGTGTCCACACTGGTACACACTTGTCTCTGCTATATATATAGAGAGAGAGATAGTAAACAGCTGTTTGTGTCAACACTGGTACACACTTGTCTTCACTATATATATATAGAGAGAGAGATAGTAAACAGCTGTTTGTGTCCACACTGGTACACACTTGTCTTCACTATATATATATATATATATAGAGAGAGATAGTAAACTGCTGTTTGTGTCAACACTGGTACACACTTGTCTCTGCTATATATATAGAGAGAGACATAGTAAACAGCTGTTTGTGTCAACACTGGTACACACTTGTCTCTGCTATATATATATATATATAGAGAGATAGTAAACAGCTGTTTGTGTCCACACTGGTACACACTTGTCTTCACTATATATAGAGAGAGAGATAGTAAACAGCTGTTTGTGTCCACACTGGTACACACTTGTCTTCACTATATATATAGAGAGAGATAGTAAACAGCTGTTTGTGTCCACACTGGTACACACTTGTCTCTGCTATATGTATAGAGAGAGACATAGTAAACAGCTGTCTGTGTCCACACTGGTACACACTTGTCTCTGCTATATATATAGAGAGAGACATAGTAAACAGCTGTTTGTGTCCACACTGGTACACACTTGTCTTCACTATATATAGAGAGAGATAGTAAACAGCTGTTTGTGTCCACACTGGTACACACTTGTCTCTGCTATATATATAGAGAGACAGTAAACAGCTGTCTGTGTCAACACTGGTACACACTTGTCTTCAATATATATAGAGAGAGATAGTAAACAGCTGTTTGTGTCCAAACTGGTACACACTTGTCTCTGCTATATATATATAGAGAGAGAGATAGTAAACAGCTGTTTGTGTCAACACTGGTACACACTTGTCTCTGCTATATATATATAGAGAGATAGAAAACAGCTGTTTGTGTCCACACTGGTACACACTTGTCTCTGCTATATATATATAGAGAGAGAGACATAGTAAACAGCTGTTTGTGTCCACACTGGTACACACTTGTCTCTGCTATATATATAGAGAGACAGTAAACAGCTGTCTGTGTCAACACTGGTACTCACTTGTCTTCACTATATATAGAGAGAGATAGTAAACAGCTGTTTGTGTCCACACTGGTACACACTTGTCTTCACTATATATAGAGAGAGATAGTAAACAGCTGTTTGTGTCAACACTGGTACACACTTGTCTCTGCTATATATATATATAGAGAGAGAGATAGTAAACAGCTGTCTGTGTCAACACTGGTACACACTTGTCTTCACTATATATAGAGAGAGAGACATAGTAAACAGCTGTCTGTGTCCACACTGGTACACACTTGTCTCTGCTATATAGATATAGAGAGACATAGTAAACAGCTGTCTGTGTCCACACTGGTACACACTTGTCTCTGCTATATATATAGAGAGAGAGATAGTAAACAGCTGTTTGTGTCCACACTGGTACACACTTGTCTCTGCTATATATATATAGAGAGAGATAGTAAACAGCTGTCTGTGTCCACACTGGTACACACTTGTCTTCACTATATATATAGAGAGAGATAGTAAACAGCTGTTTGTGTCAACACTGGTACACACTTGTCTTTACTATATATATATATAGAGAGAGATAGTAAACAGCTGTTTGTGTCAACACTGGTACACACTTGTCTCTGCTATATATAGAGAGAGATAGTAAACAGCTGTTTGTGTCCACACTGGTACACACTTGTCTCTGCTATATATAGAGAGACAGTAAACAGCTGTTTGTGTCCACACTGGTACACACTTGTCTCTGCTATATATATATATAGAGAGAGAGATAGTAAACAGCTGTTTGTGTCCACACTGGTACACACTTGTCTCTGCTATATATATAGAGAGAGACATAGTAAACAGCTGTGTGTGTCCACACTGGTACACACTTGTCTTCACTATATATATAGAGAGAGAGATAGTAAACAGCTGTTTGTGTCCACACTGGTACACACTTGTCTCTGCTATATATATACAGAGAGACAGTAAACAGCTGTTTGTGTCAACACTGGTACACACTTGTCTCTGCTATATATATATATAGAGAGACATAGTAAACAGCTGTTTGTGTCCACACTGGTACACACTGTCTCTGCTATATATATATATAGAGAGAGATAGTAAACAGCTGTTTGTGTCCACACTGGTACACACTTGTCTCTGCTATATATATATAGAGAGAGAGAGATAGTAGACAGCTGTTTGTGTCCACACTGGTACACACTTGTCTTCACTATATATATAGAGAGAGAGATAGTAAACAGCTGTTTGTGTCCACACTGGTACACACTTGTCTCTGCTATATATATATAGAGAGAGAGATAGTAAACAGCTGTTTGTGTCCACACTGGTACACACTTGTCTCTGCTATATATATATAGAGAGATAGTAAACAGCTGTCTGTGTGAACACTGGTACACACTTGTCTCTGCTATATATATATATAGAGAGAGATGGTAAACAGCTGTCTGTGTCAACACTGGTACACACTTGTCTCTGCTATATATATATATATAGAGATAGTAAACAGCTGTCTGTGTCAACACTGGTACACACTTGTCTTCACTATATATAGAGAGAGAGACATAGTAAACAGCTGTTTGTGTCAACACTGGTACACACTTGTCTCAGCTATATATATATAGAGAGACATAGTAAACAGCTGTCTGTGTCCACACTGGTACACACTTGTCTTCACTATATATATAGAGAGATAGTAAACAGCTGTTTGTGTCCACACTGGTACACACTTGTCTCTGCTATATATATACAGAGAGACAGTAAACAGCTGTTTGTGTCCACACTGGTACACACTTGTCTCTGCCATATAGATACAGAGAGACAGTAAACAGCTGTCTGTGTCCACACTGGTACACACTTGTCTTCACTATATATATATAGAGAGAGATAGTAAACAGCTGTCTGTGTCCACACTGGTACACACTTGTCTCTGCTATATATAGAGAGAGAGACATAGTAAACAGCTGTCTGTGTCCACACTGGTACACACTTGTCTTCACTATATATATAGAGAGAGATAGTAAACAGCTGTCTGTGTCCACACTGGTACACACTTGTCTCTGCTATATATATAGAGAGAGACATAGTAAACAGCTGTCTGTGTCCACACTGGTACACACTTGTCTTCACTATATATATATAGAGAGAGATAGTAAACAGCTGTTTGTGTCCACACTGGTACACACTTGTCTCTGCTATATATATATAGAGAGAGAGATAGTAAACAGCTGTTTGTGTCCACACTGGTACACACTTGTCTCTGCTATATATATATAGAGAGATAGTAAACAGCTGTCTGTGTCCACACTGGTACACACTTGTCTCTGCTATATATATATAGAGAGAGAGATAGTAAACAGCTGTTTGTGTCCACACTGGTACACACTTGTCTTCACTATATATATATATATAGAGAGAGAGATAGTAAACAGCTGTTTGTGTCCACACTGGTACACACTTGTCTTCACTATATATATATAGAGAGAGATAGTAAACAGCTGTTTGTGTCCACACTGGTACACACTTGTCTCTGCTATATATATATATATAGAGAGAGATAGTAAACAGCTGTTTGTGTCCACACTGGTACACACTTGTCTCTGCTATATATATATAGAGAGAGAGATAGTAAACAGCTGTCTGTGTCCACACTGGTACACACTTGTCTCTGCTATATATAGAGAGAGATAGTAAACAGCTGTCTGTGTCCACACTGGTACACACTTGTCTCTGCTATATATATATAGAGAGAGAGATAGTAAACAGCTGTTTGTGTCCACACTGGTACATACTTGTCTCTGCTATATATATATATAGAGAGAGATAGTAAACAGCTGTTTGTGTCCACACTGGTACACACTTGTCTTCACTATATATATATATAGAGAGAGATAGTAAACAGCTGTTTGTGTCCACACTGGTACACACTTGTCTTCACTATATATATATAGAGAGAGATAGTAAACAGCTGTTTGTGTCCACACTGGTACACACTTTTCTCTGCTATATATATATAGAGAGAGAGATAGTAAACAGCTGTCTGTGTCCACACTGGTACACACTTGTCTCTGCTATATATAGAGAGAGATAGTAAACAGCTGTTTGTGTCCACACTGGTACACACTTGTCTTCACTATATATATATATAGAGAGAGATAGTAAACAGCTGTCTGTGTCCACACTGGTACACACTTGTCTTCACTATATATATATATAGAGAGATAGTAAACAGCTGTTTGTGTCCACACTGGTACACACTTGTCTCTGCTATATATATAGAGAGAGAGATAGTAAACAGCTGTTTGTGTCCACACTGGTACACACTTGTCTTCACTATATATATATATAGAGAGAGATAGTAAACAGCTGTTTGTGTCCACACTGGTACACACTTGTCTTCACTATATATATATATAGAGAGATAGTAAACAGCTGTTTGTGTCCACACTGGTACACACTTGTCTCTGCTATATATATATATAGAGAGAGATAGTAAACAGCTGTTTGTGTCCACACTGGTACACACTTGTCTCTGCTATATATATATATAGAGAGAGATAGTAAACAGCTGTCTGTGTCCACACTGGTACACACTTGTCTCTGCTATATATAGAGAGAGATAGTAAACAGCTGTCTGTGTCCACACTGGTACACACTTGTCTCTGCTATATATATAGAGAGAGAGATAGTAAACAGCTGTTTGTGTCAACACTGGTACACACTTGTCTCTGCTATATATATAGAGAGAGACATAGTAAACAGCTGTCTGTGTCCACACTGGTACACACTTGTCTCTGCTATATATATAGAGAGAGACATAGTAAACAGCTGTTTGTGTCCACACTGGTACACACTTGTCTTCACTATATATAGAGAGAGATAGTAAACAGCTGTTTGTGTCCACACTGGTACACACTTGTCTCTGCTATATATATAGAGAGACAGTAAACAGCTGTCTGTGTCAACACTGGTACACACTTGTCTTCAATATATATAGAGAGAGATAGTAAACAGCTGTTTTTGTCCAAACTGGTACACACTTGTCTCTGCTATATATATATAGAGAGAGAGAGATAGTAAACAGCTGTTTGTGTCAACACTGGTACACACTTGTCTCTGCTATATATATATAGAGAGATAGTAAACAGCTGTTTGTGTCCACACTGGTACACACTTGTCTCTGCTATATATATATAGAGAGAGAGACATAGTAAACAGCTGTTTGTGTCCACACTGGTACACACTTGTCTCTGCTATATATATAGAGAGACAGTAAACAGCTGTCTGTGTCAACACTGGTACACACTTGTCTTCACTATATATAGAGAGAGATAGTAAACAGCTGTTTGTGTCCACACTGGTACACACTTGTCTTCACTATATATAGAGAGAGATAGTAAATAGCTGTTTGTGTCCACACTGGTACACACTTGTCTCTGCTATATATATATATATAGAGAGAGATAGTAAACAGCTGTCTGTGTCAACACTGGTACACACTTGTCTTCACTATATATAGAGAGAGAGACATAGTAAACAGCTGTCTGTGTCCACACTGGTACACACTTGTCTCTGCTATATAGATATAGAGAGACATAGTAAACAGCTGTCTGTGTCCACACTGGTACACACTTGTCTCTGCTATATATATATAGAGAGAGATAGTAAACAGCTGTTTGTGTCCACACTGGTACACACATGTCTCTGCTATATATATATATAGAGAGAGATAGTAAACAGCTGTCTGTGTCCACACTGGTACACACTTGTCTTCACTATATATATAGAGAGAGACAGTAAACAGCTGTCTGTGTCCACACTGGTACACACTTGTCTCTGCTATATATATATAGAGAGAGATAGTAAACAGCTGTTTGTGTCAACACTGGTACACACTTGTCTTTACTATATATATATATAGAGAGAGATAGTAAACAGCTGTTTGTGTCAACACTGGTACACACTTGTCTCTGCTATATATAGAGAGAGATAGTAAACAGCTGTTTGTGTCCACACTGGTACACACTTGTCTCTGCTATATATAGAGAGACAGTAAACAGCTGTTTGTGTCCACACTGGTACACACTTGTCTCTGTTATATATATATAGAGAGAGAGAGATAGTAAACAGCTGTTTGTGTCCACACTGGTACACACTTGTCTCTGCTATATATATATAGAGAGACATAGTAAACAGCTGTTTGTGTCCACACTGGTACACACTTGTCTTCACTATATATATAGAGAGAGAGATAGTAAACAGCTGTTTGTGTCCACACTGGTACACACTTGTCTCTGCTATATATATACAGAGAGACAGTAAACAGCTGTTTGTGTCAACACTGGTACACACTTGTCTCGGCTATATATATATAGAGAGAGACATAGTAAACAGCTGTTTGTGTCCACACTGGTACACACTTGTCTCTGCTATATACAGTATATATATAGAGAGAGATAGTAAACAGCTGTTTGTGTCCACACTGGTACACACTTGTCTCTGCTATATATATATAGAGAGAGAGATAGTAGACAGCTGTTTGTGTCCACACTGGTACACACTTGTCTTCACTATATATATAGAGAGAGAGATAGTAAACAGCTGTTTGTGTCCACACTGGTACACACTTGTCTCTGCTATATATATATATAGAGAGAGATAGTAAACAGCTGTTTGTGTCCACACTGGTACACACTTGTCTCTGCTATATATATATAGAGAGATAGTAAACAGCTGTCTGTGTCAACACTGGTACACACTTGTCTCTGCTATATATATATAGAGAGAGAGATAGTAAACAGCTGTCTGTGTCAACACTGGTACACACTTGTCTCTGCTATATATATATATAGAGAGAGATAGTAAACAGCTGTCTGTGTCAACACTGGTACACACTTGTCTTCACTATATATAGAGAGAGAGACATAGTAAACAGCTGTTTGTGTCAACACTGGTACACACTTGTCTCAGCTATATATATATAGAGAGATAGTAAACAGCTGTCTGTGTCCACACTGGTACACACTTGTCTTCACTATATATATAGAGAGATAGTAAACAGCTGTTTGTGTCCACACTGGTACACACTTGTCTTCACTATATATATAGAGAGATAGTAAACAGCTGTTTGTGTCCACACTGGTACACACTTGTCTTCACTATATATATAGAGAGATAGTAAACAGCTGTTTGTGTCCACACTGGTACACACTTGTCTTCACTATATATATAGAGAGATAGTAAACAGCTGTTTGTGTCCACACTGGTACACACTTGTCTTCACTATATATAGAGAGAGATAGTAAACAGCTGTCTGTGTCAACACTGGTACACACTTGTCTCTGCTATATATATATAGAGAGAGAGATAGTAAACAGCTGTCTGTGTCAACACTGGTACACACTTGTCTCTGCTATATATATATATATAGAGAGAGATAGTAAACAGCTGTCTGTGTCAACACTGGTACACACTTGTCTTCACTATATATAGAGAGAGAGACATAGTAAACAGCTGTTTGTGTCAACACTGGTACACACTTGTCTCAGCTATATATAGAGAGAGATAGTAAACAGCTGTCTGTGTCCACACTGGTACACACTTGTCTTCACTATATATATAGAGAGATAGTAAACAGCTGTTTGTGTCCACACTGGTACACACTTGTCTCTGCTATATATATACAGAGAGACAGTAAACAGCTGTTTGTGTCCACACTGGTACACACTTGTCTCTGCCATATATATACAGAGAGACAGTAAACAGCTGTCTGTGTCCACACTGGTACACACTTGTCTTCACTATATATAGAGAGAGAGAGATAGTAAACAGCTGTCTGTGTCCACACTGGTACACACTTGTCTCTGCTATATATAGAGAGAGAGACATAGTAAACAGCTGTCTGTGTCCACACTGGTACACACTTGTCTTCACTATATATATAGAGAGAGATAGTAAACAGCTGTCTGTGTCCACACTGGTACACACTTGTCTCTGCTATATATATAGAGAGAGACATAGTAAACACCTGTCTGTGTCCACACTGGTACACACTTGTCTTCACTATATATATATAGAGAGAGATAGTAAACAGCTGTTTGTGTCCACACTGGTACACACTTGTCTCTGCTATATATATATATAGAGAGAGATAGTAAACAGCTGTCTGTGTCAACACTGGTACACACTTGTCTTCACTATATATAGAGAGAGAGACATAGTAAACAGCTGTCTGTGTCCACACTGGTACACACTTGTCTCTGCTATATAGATATAGAGAGACATAGTAAACAGCTGTCTGTGTCAACACTGGTACACACTTGTCTTCACTATATATATAGAGAGAGAGATAGTAAACAGCTGTTTGTGTCCACACTGGTACACACTTGTCTCTGCTATATATATATAGAGAGAGAGATAGTAAACAGCTGTCTGTGTCCACACTGGTACACACTTGTCTTCACTATATATATAGAGAGAGAGATAGTAAACAGCTGTTTGTGTCCACACTGGTACACACTTGTCTCTGCTATATATATACAGAGAGACAGTAAACAGCTGTCTGTGTCCACACTGGTAAACACTTGTCTCTGCTATATATATATAGAGAGAGAGATAGTAAACAGCTGTCTGTGTCCACACTGGTACACACTTGTCTCTGCTATATATATATAGAGAGAGAGATAGTAAACAGCTGTTTGTGTCCACACTGGTACACACTTGTCTCTGCTATATATAGAGAGAGATAGTAAACAGCTGTCTGTGTCCACACTGGTACACACTTGTCTCTGCTATATATATAGAGAGAGAGATAGTAAACAGCTGTCTGTGTCCACACTGGTACACACTTGTCTTCACTATATATATATAGAGAGAGATAGTAAACAGCTGTTTGTGTCCACACTGGTACACACTTGTCTCTGCTATATATATACAGAGAGACAGTAAACAGCTGTCTGTGTCCACACTGGTACACACTTGTCTCTGCTATATATATAGAGAGATAGTAAACAGCTGTTTGTGTCCACACTGGTACACACTTGTCTCTGCTATATATATACAGAGAGACAGTAAACAGCTGTCTGTGTCCACACTGGTACACACTTGTCTCTGCTATATATATAGAGAGATAGTAAACAGCTGTTTGTGTCCACACTGGTACACACTTGTCTCTGCTATATATATATATAGAGAGAGATAGTAAACAGCTGTCTGTGTCCACACTGGTACACACTTGTCTCTGCTATATATAGAGAGAGAGATAGTAAACAGCTGTCTGTGTCCACACTGGTACACACTTAACTTCACTATATATAGAGAGAGAGATAGTAAACAGCTGTTTGTGTCCACACTGGTACACACTTGTCTCTGCTATATATATAGAGAGAGAGATAGTAAACAGCTGTTTGTGTCCACACTGGTACACACTTGTCTCTGCTATATATATAGAGAGAGATAGTAAACAGCTGTCTGTGTCAACACTGGTACACACTTGTCTCTGCTATATATATATATAGAGAGAGATAGTAAACAGCTGTCTGTGTCCACACTGGTACACACTTGTCTTCACTATATATATATATAGAGAGATAGTAAACAGCTGTTTGTGTCCACACAGGTACACACTTGTCTCTGCTATATATATACAGAGAGACAGTAAGCAGCTGTCTGTGTCCACACTGGTAAACACTTGTCTCTGCTATATATATATAGAGAGAGATAGTAAACAGCTGTCTGTGTCCACACTGGTACACACTTGTCTCTGCTATATATATAGAGAGAGAGAGATAGTAAACAGCTGTTTGTGTCCACACTGGTACACACTTGTCTCTGCTATATATAGAGAGAGATAGTAAACAGCTGTCTGTGTCCACACTGGTACACACTTGTCTCTGCTATATATATAGAGAGAGAGATAGTAAACAGCTGTCTGTGTCCACACTGGTACACACTTGTCTTCACTATATATATATAGAGAGAGATAGTAAACAGCTGTTTGTGTCCACACTGGTACACACTTGTCTCTGCTATATATATACAGAGAGACAGTAAACTGCTGTCTGTGTCCACACTGGTACACACTTGTCTCTGCTATATATATAGAGAGATAGCAAACAGCTGTTTGTGTCCACACTGGTACACACTTGTCTCTGCTATATATATACAGAGAGACAGTAAACAGCTGTCTGTGTCCACACTGGTACACACTTGTCTCTGCTATATATATAGAGAGATAGTAAACAGCTGTTTGTGTCCACACTGGTACACACTTGTCTCTGCTATATATATATATAGAGAGAGATAGTAAACAGCTGTCTGTGTCCACACTGGTACACACTTGTCTCTGCTATATATAGAGAGAGAGATAGTAAACAGCTGTCTGTGTCCACACTGGTACACACTTGTCTTCACTATATATAGAGAGAGAGATAGTAAACAGCTGTTTGTGTCCACACTGGTACACACTTGTCTCTGCTATATATATAGAGAGAGAGATAGTAAACAGCTGTTTGTGTCCACACTGGTACACACTTGTCTCTGCTATATATATAGAGAGAGATAGTAAACAGCTGTCTGTGTCAACACTGGTACACACTTGTCTCTGCTATATATATATAGAGAGAGAGATAGTAAACAGCTGTTTGTGTCCACACTGGTACACACTTGTCTCTGCTATATATATATATAGAGAGAGAGATAGTAAACAGCTGTTTGTGTCCACACTGGTACACACTTGTCTTCACTATATATATATATAGAGAGAGATAGTAAACAGCTGTTTGTGTCCACACTGGTACACACTTGTCTTCACTATATATATATAGAGAGAGATAGTAAACAGCTGTTTGTGTCCACACTGGTACACACTTGTCTCTGCTATATATATAGAGAGAGAGATAGTAAACAGCTGTTTGTGTCCACACTGGTACACACTTGTCTTCACTATATATATAGAGAGAGAGATAGTAAACAGCTGATTGTGTCCACACTGGTACACACTTGTCTCTGCTATATATATAGAGAGAGAGATAGTAAACGGCTGTTTGTGTCCACACTGGTACACACTTGTCTCTGCTATATATATAGAGAGAGATAGTAAACAGCTGTTTGTGCCCACACTGGTACACACTTGTCTTCACTATATATAGAGAGAGATAGTAAACAGCTGTTTGTGTCCACACTGGTACACACTTGTCTTCACTATATATAGAGAGAGATAGTAAACAGCTGTCTGTGTCCACACTGGTACACACTTGTCTCTGCTATATATATATAGAGAGATAGTAAACAGCTGTTTGTGTCCACACTGGTACACACTTGTCTCTGCTATATATATATAGAGAGAGAGATAGTAAACAGCTGTCTGTGTCCACACTGGTACACACTTGTCTCTGCTATATATATACAGAGAGACAGTAAACAGCTGTTTGTGTCAACACTGGTACACACTTGTCTCTGCTATATATATATATATAGAGATAGTAAACAGCTGTTTGTGTCCACACTGGTACACACTTGTCTTCACTATATATATAGAGAGAGAGAGATAGTAAACAGCTGTTTGTGTCCACACTGGTACACACTTGTCTTCACTATATATATATAGAGAGAGAGATAGTAAACAGCTGTTTGTGTCAACACTGGTACACACTTGTCTCTGCTATATATATATAGAGAGAGATAGTAAACAGCTGTTTGTGTCCACACTGGTACACACTTTTCTTCACTATATATATATAGAGAGAGAGATAGTAAACAGCTGTTTGTGTCCACACTGGTACACACTTGTCTTCACTATATATAGAGAGAGAGATAGTAAACAGCTGTTTGTGTCCACACTGGTACACACTTGTCTTCACTATATATATAGAGAGAAATAGTAAACAGCTGTTTGTGTCCACACTGGTACACACTTGTCTCTGCTATATATATAGAGAGAGACATAGTAAACAGCTGTCTGTGTCCACACTGGTACACACTTGTCTCTGCTATATATATAGAGAGAGACATAGTAAACAGCTGTTTGTGTCCACACTGGTACACACTTGTCTTCATTATATATAGAGAGAGATAGTAAACAGCTGTTTGTGTCCACACTGGTACACACTTGTCTCTGCTATATATATAGAGAGACAGTAAACAGCTGTCTGTGTCAACACTGGTACACACTTGTCTTCAATATATATAGAGAGAGATAGTAAACAGCTGTTTGTGTCCAAACTGGTACACACTTGTCTCTGCTATATATATAGAGAGAGAGAGATAGTAAACAGCTGTTTGTGTCAACACTGGTACACACTTGTCTCTGCTATATATATATAGAGAGATAGTAAACAGCTGTTTGTGTCCACACTGGTACACACTTGTCTCTGCTATATATATATAGAGAGAGAGACATAGTAAACAGCTGTTTGTGTCCACACTGGTACACACTTGTCTCTGCTATATATATAGAGAGACAGTAAACAGCTGTCTGTGTCAACACTGGTACACACTTGTCTTCAATATATATAGAGAGAGATAGTAAACAGCTGTTTGTGTCCAAACTGGTACACACTTGTCTCTGCTATATATATAGAGAGAGAGAGATAGTAAACAGCTGTTTGTGTCCACACTGGTACACACTTGTCTCTGCTATATATAGAGAGAGATAGTAAACAGCTGTCTGTGTCCACACTGGTACACACTTGTCTCTGCTATATATATAGAGAGAGAGATAGTAAACAGCTGTCTGTGTCCACACTGGTACACACTTGTCTTCACTATATATATATAGAGAGAGATAGTAAACAGCTGTTTGTGTCCACACTGGTACACACTTGTCTCTGCTATATATATACAGAGAGACAGTAAACAGCTGTCTGTGTCCACACTGGTACACACTTGTCTCTGCTATATATATATAGAGAGAGAGACATAGTAAACAGCTGTTTGTGTCCACACTGGTACACACTTGTCTCTGCTATATATATAGAGAGACAGTAAACAGCTGTCTGTGTCAACACTGGTACACACTTGTCTTCACTATATATAGAGAGAGATAGTAAACAGCTGTTTGTGTCCACACTGGTACACACTTGTCTTCACTATATATAGAGAGAGATAGTAAACAGCTGTTTGTGTCCACACTGGTACACACTTGTCTCTGCTATATATATATAGAGAGAGAGATAGTAAACAGCTGTCTGTGTCAACACTGGTACACACTTGTCTTCACTATATATAGAGAGAGAGATAGTAAACAGCTGTCTGTGTCCACACTGGTACACACTTGTCTTCACTATATATATAGAGAGAGAGATAGTAAACAGCTGTTTGTGTCCACACTGGTACACACTTGTCTCTGCTATATATATACAGAGAGACAGTAAACAGCTGTCTGTGTCCACACTGGTACACACTTGTCTCTGCTATATATATAGAGAGATAGTAAACAGCTGTTTGTGTCCACACTGGTACACACTTGTCTCTGCTATATATATACAGAGAGACAGTAAACAGCTGTCTGTGTCCACACTGGTACACACTTGTCTCTGCTATATATATAGAGAGATAGTAAACAGCTGTTTGTGTCCACACTGGTACACACTTGTCTCTGCTATATATATATATAGAGAGAGATAGTAAACAGCTGTCTGTGTCCACACTGGTACACACTTGTCTCTGCTATATATAGAGAGAGAGATAGTAAACAGCTGTCTGTGTCCACACTGGTACACACTTAACTTCACTATATATAGAGAGAGAGATAGTAAACAGCTGTTTGTGTCCACACTGGTACACACTTGTCTCTGCTATATATATAGAGAGAGAGATAGTAAACAGCTGTTTGTGTCCACACTGGTACACACTTGTCTCTGCTATATATATAGAGAGAGATAGTAAACAGCTGTCTGTGTCAACACTGGTACACACTTGTCTCTGCTATATATATATATAGAGAGAGATAGTAAACAGCTGTCTGTGTCCACACTGGTACACACTTGTCTTCACTATATATATATATATAGAGAGATAGTAAACAGCTGTTTGTGTCCACACTGGTACACACTTGTCTCTGCTATATATATACAGAGAGACAGTAAACAGCTGTCTGTGTCCACACTGGTAAACACTTGTCTCTGCTATATATATAGAGAGAGAGATAGTAAACAGCTGTCTGTGTCCACACTGGTACACACTTGTCTTCACTATATATATATAGAGAGAGATAGTAAACAGCTGTTTGTGTCCACACTGGTACACACTTGTCTCTGCTATATATATACAGAGAGACAGTAAACAGCTGTCTGTGTCCACACTGGTACACACTTGTCTCTGCTATATATATAGAGAGATAGTAAACAGCTGTTTGTGTCCACACTGGTACACACTTGTCTCTGCTATATATATACAGAGAGACAGTAAACAGCTGTCTGTGTCCACACTGGTACACACTTGTCTCTGCTATATATATAGAGAGATAGTAAACAGCTGTTTGTGTCCACACTGGTACACACTTGTCTCTGCTATATATATATATAGAGAGAGATAGTAAACAGCTGTCTGTGTCCACACTGGTACACACTTGTCTCTGCTATATATAGAGAGAGAGATAGTAAACAGCTGTCTGTGTCCACACTGGTACACACTTGTCTTCACTATATATAGAGAGAGAGATAGTAAACAGCTGTTTGTGTCCACACTGGTACACACTTGTCTCTGCTATATATATAGAGAGAGAGATAGTAAACAGCTGTTTGTGTCCACACTGGTACACACTTGTCTCTGCTATATATATAGAGAGAGATAGTAAACAGCTGTCTGTGTCAACACTGGTACACACTTGTCTCTGCTATATATATATAGAGAGAGAGATAGTAAACAGCTGTTTGTGTCCACACTGGTACACACTTGTCTCTGCTATATATATATATAGAGAGAGAGATAGTAAACAGCTGTTTGTGTCCACACTGGTACACACTTGTCTTCACTATATATATATAGAGAGAGAGATAGTAAACAGCTGTTTGTGTCCACACTGGTACACACTTGTCTTCACTATATATATATAGAGAGAGATAGTAAACAGCTGTTTGTGTCCACACTGGTACACACTTGTCTCTGCTATATATATAGAGAGAGAGATAGTAAACAGCTGTTTGTGTCCACACTGGTACACACTTGTCTTCACTATATATATAGAGAGAGAGATAGTAAACAGCTGATTGTGTCCACACTGGTACACACTTGTCTCTGCTATATATATAGAGAGAGAGATAGTAAACGGCTGTTTGTGTCCACACTGGTACACACTTGTCTCTGCTATATATATATAGAGAGAGATAGTAAACAGCTGTTTGTGCCCACACTGGTACACACTTGTCTTCACTATATATAGAGAGAGATAGTAAACAGCTGTTTGTGTCCACACTGGTACACACTTGTCTTCACTATATATAGAGAGAGATAGTAAACAGCTGTCTGTGTCCACACTGGTACACACTTGTCTCTGCTATATATATATAGAGAGATAGTAAACAGCTGTTTGTGTCCACACTGGTACACACTTGTCTCTGCTATATATATATAGAGAGAGAGATAGTAAACAGCTGTCTGTGTCCACACTGGTACACACTTGTCTCTGCTATATATATACAGAGAGACAGTAAACAGCTGTTTGTGTCAACACTGGTACACACTTGTCTCTGCTATATATATATATATAGAGATAGTAAACAGCTGTTTGTGTCCACACTGGTACACACTTGTCTTCACTATATATATATAGAGAGAGAGATAGTAAACAGCTGTTTGTGTCCACACTGGTACACACTTGTCTTCACTATATATATATAGAGAGAGAGATAGTAAACAGCTGTTTGTGTCAACACTGGTACACACTTGTCTCTGCTATATATATATAGAGAGAGATAGTAAACAGCTGTTTGTGTCCACACTGGTACACACTTTTCTTCACTATATATATATAGAGAGAGAGATAGTAAACAGCTGTTTGTGTCCACACTGGTACACACTTGTCTTCACTATATATAGAGAGAGAGATAGTAAACAGCTGTTTGTGTCCACACTGGTACACACTTGTCTTCACTATATATATAGAGAGAAATAGTAAACAGCTGTTTGTGTCCACACTGGTACACACTTGTCTCTGCTATATATATAGAGAGAGACATAGTAAACAGCTGTCTGTGTCCACACTGGTACACACTTGTCTCTGCTATATATATAGAGAGAGACATAGTAAACAGCTGTTTGTGTCCACACTGGTACACACTTGTCTTCATTATATATAGAGAGAGATAGTAAACAGCTGTTTGTGTCCACACTGGTACACACTTGTCTCTGCTATATATATAGAGAGACAGTAAACAGCTGTCTGTGTCAACACTGGTACACACTTGTCTTCAATATATATAGAGAGAGATAGTAAACAGCTGTTTGTGTCCAAACTGGTACACACTTGTCTCTGCTATATATATAGAGAGAGAGAGATAGTAAACAGCTGTTTGTGTCAACACTGGTACACACTTGTCTCTGCTATATATATATAGAGAGATAGTAAACAGCTGTTTGTGTCCACACTGGTACACACTTGTCTCTGCTATATATATATAGAGAGAGAGACATAGTAAACAGCTGTTTGTGTCCACACTGGTACACACTTGTCTCTGCTATATATATAGAGAGACAGTAAACAGCTGTCTGTGTCAACACTGGTACACACTTGTCTTCACTATATATAGAGAGAGATAGTAAACAGCTGTTTGTGTCCACACTGGTACACACTTGTCTTCACTATATATAGAGAGAGATAGTAAACAGCTGTTTGTGTCCACACTGGTACACACTTGTCTCTGCTATATATATATAGAGAGAGAGATAGTAAACAGCTGTCTGTGTCAACACTGGTACACACTTGTCTTCACTATATATAGAGAGAGAGATAGTAAACAGCTGTTTGTGTCCACACTGGTACACACTTGTCTTCACTATATATATAGAGAGAGATAGTAAACAGCTGTCTGTGTCCACACTGGTACACACTTGTCTCTGCTATATATATAGAGAGAGAGATAGTAAACAGCTGTTTGTGTCCACACTGGTACACACTTGTCTCTGCTATATATATATAGAGAGAGATAGTAAACAGCTGTCTGTGTCCACACTGGTACACACTTGTCTTCACTATATATATAGAGAGAGACAGTAAACAGCTGTCTGTGTCCACACTGGTACACACTTGTCTCTGCTATATATATAGAGAGAGAGATAGTAAACAGCTGTTTGTGTCAACACTGGTACACACTTGTCTTCACTATATATATATAGAGAGAGAGATAGTAAACAGCTGTTTGTGTCCACACTGGTACACACTTGTCTTCACTATATATATATATATAGAGAGAGATAGTAAACTGCTGTTTGTGTCAACACTGGTACACACTTGTCTCTGCTATATATATAGAGAGAGACATAGTAAACAGCTGTTTGTGTCAACACTGGTACACACTTGTCTCTGCTATATATATATATATATAGAGAGATAGTAAACAGCTGTTTGTGTCCACACTGGTACACACTTGTCTTCACTATATATAGAGAGAGAGATAGTAAACAGCTGTTTGTGTCCACACTGGTACACACTTGTCTTCACTATATATATAGAGAGAGATAGTAAACAGCTGTTTGTGTCCACACTGGTACACACTTGTCTCTGCTATATGTATAGAGAGAGACATAGTAAACAGCTGTCTGTGTCCACACTGGTACACACTTGTCTCTGCTATATATATAGAGAGAGACATAGTAAACAGCTGTTTGTGTCCACACTGGTACACACTTGTCTTCACTATATATAGAGAGAGATAGTAAACAGCTGTTTGTGTCCACACTGGTACACACTTGTCTCTGCTATATATATAGAGAGACAGTAAACAGCTGTCTGTGTCAACACTGGTACACACTTGTCTTCAATATATATAGAGAGAGATAGTAAACAGCTGTTTGTGTCCAAACTGGTACACACTTGTCTCTGCTATATATATATAGAGAGAGAGATAGTAAACTGCTGTTTGTGTCAACACTGGTACACACTTGTCTCTGCTATATATATATAGAGAGATAGTAAACAGCTGTTTGTGTCCACACTGGTACACACTTGTCTCTGCTATATATATATAGAGAGAGAGAGACATAGTAAACAGCTGTTTGTGTCCACACTGGTACACACTTGTCTCTGCTATATATATAGAGAGACAGCAAACAGCTGTCTGTGTCAACACTGGTACACACTTGTCTTCACTATATATAGAGAGAGATAGTAAACAGCTGTTTGTGTCCACACTGGTACACACTTGTCTTCACTATATATAGAGAGAGATAGTAAACAGCTGTTTGTGTCAACACTGGTACACACTTGTCTCTGCTATATATATATATAGAGAGAGAGATAGTAAACAGCTGTCTGTGTCAACACTGGTACACACTTGTCTTCACTATATATAGAGAGAGAGACATAGTAAACAGCTGTCTGTGTCCACACTGGTACACACTTGTCTCTGCTATATAGATATAGAGAGACATAGTAAACAGCTGTCTGTGTCCACACTGGTACACACTTGTCTCTGCTATATATATAGAGAGAGAGATAGTAAACAGCTGTTTGTGTCCACACTGGTACACACTTGTCTCTGCTATATATATATAGAGAGAGATAGTAAACAGCTGTCTGTGTCCACACTGGTACACACTTGTCTTCACTATATATATAGAGAGAGACAGTAAACAGCTGTCTGTGTCCACACTGGTACACACTTGTCTCTGCTATATATATATAGAGAGAGATAGTAAACAGCTGTTTGTGTCCACACTGGTACACACTTGTCTCTGCTATATATATATAGAGAGAGATAGTAAACAGCTGTTTGTGTCAACACTGGTACACACTTGTCTTTACTATATATATATATAGAGAGAGATAGTAAACAGCTGTTTGTGTCAACACTGGTACACACTTGTCTCTGCTATATATAGAGAGAGATAGTAAACAGCTGTTTGTGTCCACACTGGTACACACTTGTCTCTGCTATATATAGAGAGACAGTAAACAGCTGTTTGTGTCCACACTGGTACACACTTGTCTCTGCTATATATATATATAGAGAGAGAGATAGTAAACAGCTGTTTGTGTCCACACTGGTACACACTTGTCTCTGCTATATATATAGAGAGAGACATAGTAAACAGCTGTTTGTGTCCACACTGGTACACACTTGTCTTCACTATATATATAGAGAGAGAGATAGTAAACAGCTGTTTGTGTCCACACTGGTACACACTTGTCTCTGCTATATATATACAGAGAGACAGTAAACAGCTGTTTGTGTCAACACTGGTACACACTTGTCTCTGCTATATATATATAGAGAGAGACATAGTAAACAGCTGTTTGTGTCCACACTGGTACACACTGTCTCTGCTATATATATATATAGAGAGAGATAGTAAACAGCTGTTTGTGTCCACACTGGTACACACTTGTCTCTGCTATATATATATATATAGAGAGAGATAGTAGACAGCTGTTTGTGTCCACACTGGTACACACTTGTCTTCACTATATATATAGAGAGAGAGATAGTAAACAGCTGTTTGTGTCCACACTGGTACACACTTGTCTCTGCTATATATATATAGAGAGAGAGATAGTAAACAGCTGTTTGTGTCCACACTGGTACACACTTGTCTCTGCTATATATATATAGAGAGATAGTAAACAGCTGTCTGTGTGAACACTGGTACACACTTGTCTCTGCTATATATATATAGAGAGAGAGATGGTAAACAGCTGTCTGTGTCAACACTGGTACACACTTGTCTCTGCTATATATATATATATATAGAGAGATAGTAAACAGCTGTCTGTGTCAACACTGGTACACACTTGTCTTCACTATATATAGAGAGAGATAGTAAACAGCTGTTTGTGTCCACACTGGTACACACTTGTCTTCACTATATATAGAGAGAGATAGTAAACAGCTGTTTGTGTCCACACTGGTACACACTTGTCTCTGCTATATATATATATAGAGAGAGATAGTAAACAGCTGTCTGTGTAAACACTGGTACACACTTGTCTTCACTATATATATAGAGAGAGATAGTAAACAGCTGTTTGTGTCCACACTGGTACACACTTGTCTTCACTATATATATAGAGAGAGATAGTAAACAGCTGTCTGTGTCCACACTGGTACACACTTGTCTCTGCTATATATATAGAGAGAGAGATAGTAAACAGCTGTTTGTGTCCACACTGGTACACACTTGTCTCTGCTATATATATATAGAGAGAGATAGTAAACAGCTGTCTGTGTCCACACTGGTACACACTTGTCTCTGCTATATATATATAGAGAGAGATAGTAAACAGCTGTTTGTGTCCACACTGGTACACACTTGTCTCTGCTATATATATATAGAGAGAGATAGTAAACAGCTGTCTGTGTCCACACTGGTACACACTTGTCTCTGCTATATATATAGAGAGAGAGATAGTAAACAGCTGTTTGTGTCCACACTGGTACACACTTGTCTTCACTATATATAGAGAGAGAGATAGTAAACAGCTGTTTGTGTCCACACTGGTACACACTTGTCTTCACTATATATATAGAGAGAGATAGTAAACAGCTGTTTGTGTCCACACTGGTACACACTTGTCTCTGCTATATGTATAGAGAGAGACATAGTAAACAGCTGTCTGTGTCCACACTGGTACACACTTGTCTCTGCTATATATATAGAGAGAGACATAGTAAACAGCTGTTTGTGTCCACACTGGTACACACTTGTCTTCACTATATATAGAGAGAGATAGTAAACAGCTGTTTGTGTCCACACTGGTACACACTTGTCTCTGCTATATATATAGAGAGACAGTAAACAGCTGTCTGTGTCAACACTGGTACACACTTGTCTTCAATATATATAGAGAGAGATAGTAAACAGCTGTTTGTGTCCAAACTGGTACACACTTGTCTCTGCTATATATATATAGAGAGAGAGATAGTAAACAGCTGTTTGTGTCAACACTGGTACACACTTGTCTCTGCTATATATATATAGAGAGATAGTAAACAGCTGTTTGTGTCCACACTGGTACACACTTGTCTCTGCTATATATATATAGAGAGAGAGACATAGTAAACAGCTGTTTGTGTCCACACTGGTACACACTTGTCTCTGCTATATATATAGAGAGACAGTAAACAGCTGTCTGTGTCAACACTGGTACACACTTGTCTTCACTATATATAGAGAGAGATAGTAAACAGCTGTTTGTGTCCACACTGGTACACACTTGTCTTCACTATATATAGAGAGAGATAGTAAACAGCTGTTTGTGTCAACACTGGTACACACTTGTCTCTGCTATATATATATAGAGAGAGAGAGATAGTAAACAGCTGTCTGTGTCAACACTGGTACACACTTGTCTTCACTATATATAGAGAGAGAGACATAGTAAACAGCTGTCTGTGTCCACACTGGTACACACTTGTCTCTGCTATATAGATATAGAGAGACATAGTAAACAGCTGTCTGTGTCCACACTGGTACACACTTGTCTCTGCTATATATATAGAGAGAGAGATAGTAAACAGCTGTTTGTGTCCACACTGGTACACACTTGTCTCTGCTATATATATAGAGAGAGAGATAGTAAACAGCTGTCTGTGTCCACACTGGTACACACTTGTCTTCACTATATATATAGAGAGAGACAGTAAACAGCTGTCTGTGTCCACACTGGTACACACTTGTCTCTGCTATATATATATAGAGAGAGATAGTAAACAGCTGTTTGTGTCAACACTGGTACACACTTGTCTTTACTATATATATATATAGAGAGAGATAGTAAACAGCTGTTTGTGTCAACACTGGTACACACTTGTCTCTGCTATATATAGAGAGAGATAGTAAACAGCTGTTTGTGTCCACACTGGTACACACTTGTCTCTGCTATATATAGAGAGACAGTAAACAGCTGTTTGTGTCCACACTGGTACACACTTGTCTCTGCTATATATATATAGAGAGAGACAGTAAACAGCTGTCTGTGTCCACACTGGTACACACTTGTCTCTGCTATATATATATAGAGAGAGATAGTAAACAGCTGTCTGTGTCCACACTGGTACACACTTGTCTTCACTATATATATAGAGAGAGACAGTAAACAGCTGTCTGTGTCCACACTGGTACACACTTGTCTCTGCTATATATATATAGAGAGAGATAGTAAACAGCTGTTTGTGTCAACACTGGTACACACTTGTCTCTGCTATATATATATATAGAGAGAGAGATAGTAAACAGCTGTTTGTGTCCACACTGGTACACACTTGTCTCTGCTATATATATAGAGAGAGACATAGTAAACAGCTGTTTGTGTCCACACTGGTACACACTTGTCTTCACTATATATATATAGAGAGAGATAGTAAACAGCTGTTTGTGTCCACACTGGTACACACTTGTCTCTGCTATATATATACAGAGAGACAGTAAACAGCTGTTTGTGTCAACACTGGTACACACATGTCTCTGCTATATATATATAGAGAGAGACATAGTAAACAGCTGTTTGTGTCCACACTGGTACACACTGTCTCTGCTATATATATATATAGAGAGAGATAGTAAACAGCTGTTTGTGTCCACACTGGTACACACTTGTCTCTGCTATATATATATATATAGAGAGAGATAGTAGACAGCTGTTTGTGTCCACACTGGTACACACTTGTCTTCACTATATATAGAGAGAGAGATAGTAAACAGCTGTTTGTGTCCACACTGGTACACACTTGTCTCTGCTATATATATATAGAGAGATAGTAAACAGCTGTCTGTGTGAACACTGGTACACACTTGTCTCTGCTATATATATATAGAGAGAGAGATGGTAAACAGCTGTCTGTGTCAACACTGGTACACACTTGTCTCTGCTATATATATATATATAGAGAGATAGTAAACAGCTGTCTGTGTCAACACTGGTACACACTTGTCTTCACTATATATAGAGAGAGAGACATAGTAAACAGCTGTTTGTGTCAACACTGGTACACACTTGTCTCAGCTATATATATATAGAGAGACATAGTAAACAGCTGTCTGTGTCCACACTGGTACACACTTGTCTTCACTATATATATAGAGAGATAGTAAACAGCTGTTTGTGTCCACACTGGTACACACTTGTCTCTGCTATATATATACAGAGAGACAGTAAACAGCTGTTTGTGTCCACACTGGTACACACTTGTCTCTGCCATATATATACAGAGAGACAGTAAACAGCTGTCTGTGTCCACACTGGTACACACTTGTCTTCACTATATATATATAGAGAGAGATAGTAAACAGCTGTCTGTGTCCACACTGGTACACACTTGTCTCTGCTATATATAGAGAGAGAGACATAGTAAACAGCTGTCTGTGTCCACACTGGTACACACTTGTCTTCACTATATATATAGAGAGAGATAGTAAACAGCTGTCTGTGTCCACACTGGTACACACTTGTCTCTGCTATATATATAGAGAGAGACATAGTAAACAGCTGTCTGTGTCCACACTGGTACACACTTGTCTTCACTATATATATATAGAGAGAGATAGTAAACAGCTGTTTGTGTCCACACTGGTACACACTTGTCTCTGCTATATATATATATATAGAGAGATAGTAAACAGCTGTCTGTGTCAACACTGGTACACACTTGTCTTCACTATATATAGAGAGAGAGACATAGTAAACAGCTGTCTGTGTCCACACTGGTACACACTTGTCTCTGCTATATAGATATAGAGAGACATAGTAAACAGCTGTCTGTGTCAACACTGGTACACACTTGTCTTCACTATATATATAGAGAGAGAGATAGTAAACAGCTGTTTGTGTCCACACTGGTACACACTTGTCTCTGCTATATATATATATAGAGAGAGATAGTAAACAGCTGTCTGTGTCCACACTGGTACACACTTGTCTTCACTATATATATAGAGAGAGAGAGATAGTAAACAGCTGTTTGTGTCCACACTGGTACACACTTGTCTCTGCTATATATATACAGAGAGACAGTAAACAGCTGTCTGTGTCCACACTGGTAAACACTTGTCTCATATATATATAGAGAGAGAGATAGTAAACAGCTGTCTGTGTCCACACTGGTACACACTTGTCTCTGCTATATATATATAGAGAGAGAGATAGTAAACAGCTGTTTGTGTCCACACTGGTACACACTTGTCTCTGCTATATATAGAGAGAGATAGTAAACAGCTGTCTGTGTCCACACTGGTACACACTTGTCTCTGCTATATATATAGAGAGAGAGATAGTAGACAGCTGTCTGTGTCCACACTGGTACACACTTGTCTTCACTATATATATATAGAGAGAGATAGTAAACAGCTGTTTGTGTCCACACTGGTACACACTTGTCTCTGCTATATATATATAGAGAGAGAGATAGTAAACAGCTGTCTGTGTCCACACTGGTACACACTTGTCTTCACTATATATATATAGAGAGAGATAGTAAACAGCTGTTTGTGTCCACACTGGTACACACTTGTCTCTGCTATATATATACAGAGAGACAGTAAACAGCTGTCTGTGTCCACACTGGTACACACTTGTCTCTGCTATATATATAGAGAGATAGTAAACAGCTGTTTGTGTCCACACTGGTACACACTTGTCTCTGCTATATATATACAGAGAGACAGTAAACAGCTGTGTGTGTCCACACTGGTACACACTTGTCTCTGCTATATATATAGAGAGATAGTAAACAGCTGTTTGTGTCCACACTGGTACACACTTGTCTCTGCTATATATATATATAGAGAGAGATAGTAAACAGCTGTCTGTGTCCACACTGGTACACACTTGTCTCTGCTATATATAGAGAGAGAGATAGTAAACAGCTGTCTGTGTCCACACTGGTACACACTTGTCTTCACTATATATAGAGAGAGAGATAGTAAACAGCTGTTTGTGTCCACACTGGTACACACTTGTCTCTGCTATATATATAGAGAGAGAGATAGTAAACAGCTGTTTGTGTCCACACTGGTACACACTTGTCTCTGCTATATATATAGAGAGAGATAGTAAACAGCTGTCTGTGTCAACACTGGTACACACTTGTCTCTGCTATATATATATAGAGAGAGAGATAGTAAGCAGCTGTTTGTGTCCACACTGGTACACACTTGTCTCTGCTATATATATATAGAGAGAGAGATAGTAAACAGCTGTTTGTGTCCACACTGGTACACACTTGTCTTCACTATATATATATATAGAGAGAGATAGTAAACAGCTGTTTGTGTCCACACTGGTACACACTTGTCTTCACTATATATATAGAGAGAGAGATAGTAAACAGCTGTTTGTGTCCACACTGGTACACACTTGTCTCTGCTATATATATATAGAGAGAGAGATAGTAAACAGCTGTCTGTGTCCACACTGGTACACACTTGTCTCTGCTATATATAGAGAGAGATAGTAAACAGCTGTTTGTGTCCACACTGGTACACACTTGTCTTCACTATATATATATAGAGAGAGAGATAGTAAACAGCTGTCTGTGTCCACACTGGTACACACTTGTCTTCACTATATATATATATAGAGAGATAGTAAACAGCTGTTTGTGTCCACACTGGTACACACTTGTCTCTGCTATATATATATAGAGAGAGAGATAGTAAACAGCTGTTTGTGTCCACACTGGTACACACTTGTCTTCACTATATATATATATATAGAGAGAGAGATAGTAAACAGCTGTTTGTGTCCACACTGGTACACACTTGTCTTCACTATATATATATAGAGAGAGATAGTAAACAGCTGTTTGTGTCCACACTGGTACACACTTGTCTCTGCTATATATATATATATAGAGAGAGATAGTAAACAGCTGTTTGTGTCCACACTGGTACACACTTGTCTCTGCTATATATATATAGAGAGAGAGATAGTAAACAGCTGTCTGTGTCCACACTGGTACACACTTGTCTCTGCTATATATAGAGAGAGATAGTAAACAGCTGTCTGTGTCCACACTGGTACACACTTGTCTCTGCTATATATATAGAGAGAGAGAGATAGTAAACAGCTGTTTGTGTCCACACTGGTACACACTTGTCTCTGCTATATATATATAGAGAGAGAGATAGTAAACAGCTGTTTGTGTCCACACTGGTACACACTTGTCTTCACTATATATATATAGAGAGAGATAGTAAACAGCTGTTTGTGTCCACACTGGTACACACTTTTCTCTGCTATATATATATAGAGAGAGAGATAGTAAACAGCTGTCTGTGTCCACACTGGTACACACTTGTCTCTGCTATATATAGAGAGAGATAGTAAACAGCTGTTTGTGTCCACACTGGTACACACTTGTCTCTGCTATATATATATAGAGAGAGAGATAGTAAACAGCTGTCTGTGTCCACACTGGTACACACTTGTCTTCACTATATATATATATAGAGAGATAGTAAACAGCTGTTTGTGTCCACACTGGTACACACTTGTCTCTGCTATATATATAGAGAGAGAGATAGTAAACAGCTGTTTGTGTCCACACTGGTACACACTTGTCTTCACTATATATATATATAGAGAGAGATAGTAAACAGCTGTTTGTGTCCACACTGGTACACACTTGTCTTCACTATATATATATATAGAGAGATAGTAAACAGCTGTTTGTGTCCACACTGGTACACACTTGTCTCTGCTATATATATATATAGAGAGAGATAGTAAACAGCTGTTTGTGTCCACACTGGTACACACTTGTCTCTGCTATATATATATAGAGAGAGAGATAGTAAACAGCTGTCTGTGTCCACACTGGTACACACTTGTCTCTGCTATATATAGAGAGAGATAGTAAACAGCTGTCTGTGTCCACACTGGTACACACTTGTCTCTGCTATATATATAGAGAGAGAGATAGTAAACAGCTGTTTGTGTCAACACTGGTACACACTTGTCTCTGCTATATATATAGAGAGAGAGATAGTAAACAGCTGTTTGTGTCAACACTGGTACACACTTGTCTCTGCTATATATATATATAGAGAGAGAGATAGTAAACAGCTGTCTGTGTCAACACTGGTACACACTTGTCTTCACTATATATATATAGAGAGATAGTAAACAGCTGTTTGTGTCAACACTGGTACACACTTGTCTCTGCTATATATATAGAGAGAGAGATAGTAAACAGCTGTTTGTGTCCACACTGGTACACACTTGTCTCTGCTATATATATAGAGAGAGACAGTAAACAGCTGTTTGTGTCCACACTGGTACACACTTGTCTCTGCTATATATATAGAGAGAGATAGTAAACAGCTGTTTGTGTCCACACTGGTACACACTTGTCTCTGCTATATATATATAGAGAGAGATAGTAAACAGCTGTTTGTGTCCACACTGGTACACACTTTTCTCTGCTATATATATAGAGAGAGATAGTAAACAGCTGTTTGTGTCCACACTGGTACACACTTGTCTCTGCTATATATATAGAGAGAGATAGTAAACAGCTGTTTGTGTCCATACTGGTACACACTTGTCTCTGCTATATATATATAGAGAGAGATAGTAAACAGCTGTTTGTGCCAACACTGGTACACACTTGTCTCTGCTATATATATATATAGAGAGAGAGATAGTAAACAGCTGTCTGTGTCAACACTGGTACACACTTGTCTCTGCTATATATATAGAGAGAGATAGTAAACAGCTGTTTGTGTCCACACTGGTACGCACTTGTCTCTGCTATATATATATAGAGAGAGATAGTAAACAGCTGTCTGTGTCCACACTGGTACACACTTGTCTCTGCTATATATATATAGAGAGAGATAGTAAACTGCTGTTTGTGTCCACACTGGTACACACTTGTCTCTGCTATATATATAGAGAGAGATAGTAAACAGCTGTTTGTGTCCACACTGGTACACACTTGTCTCTGCTATATATATAGAGAGAGAGATAGTAAACAGCTGTTTGTGTCAACACTGGTACACACTTGTCTTCACTATATATATATAGAGAGATAGTAAACAGCTGTTTGTGTCCACACTGGTACTCACTTGTCTCTGCTATATATATAGAGAGAGATAGTAAACAGCTGTTTGTGTCCACACTGGTACACACTTGTCTCTGCTATATATATATAGAGAGAGATAGTAAACAGCTGTTTGTGCCAACACTGGTACACACTTCTCTCTGCTATATATATATATAGAGAGAGAGATAGTAAACAGCTGTCTGTGTCAACACTGGTACACACTTGTCTCTGCTATATATATAGAGAGAGATAGTAAACAGCTGTTTGTGTCCACACTGGTACGCACTTGTCTCTGCTATATATATATAGAGAGAGATAGTAAACAGCTGTCTGTGTCCACACTGGTACACACTTGTCTCTGCTATATATATATAGAGAGAGATAGTAAACTGCTGTTTGTGTCCACACTGGTACACACTTGTCTCTGCTATATATATAGAGAGAGATAGTAAACAGCTGTTTGTGTCCACACTGGTACACACTTGTCTCTGCTATATATATAGAGAGAGAGATAGTAAACAGCTGTTTGTGTCAACACTGGTACACACTTGTCTTCACTATATATATATAGAGAGATAGTAAACAGCTGTTTGTGTCCACACTGGTACACACTTGTCTCTGCTATATATATATAGAGAGAGATAGTAAACAGCTGTTTGTGTCCACACTGGTACACACTTGTCTCTGCTATATATATAGAGAGAGAGACAGTAAACAGCTGTTTGTGTCCACACTGGTACACACTTGTCTCTGCTATATATATATAGAGAGAGATAGTAAACAGCTGTTTGTGTCCACACTGGTTCACACTTGTCTTCACTATATATAGAGAGATAGTAAACAGCTGTCTGTGTCCACACTGGTACACACTTGTCTCTGCTATATATAGAGAGAGAGACAGTAAACAGCTGTCTGTGTCCACACTGGTACACACTTGTCTCTGCTATATATATAGAGAGAGAGATAGTAAACTGCTGTCTGTGTCCACACTGGTACACACTTGTCTCTGCTATATATAGAGAGAGATAGTAAACAGCTGTTTGTGTCCACACTGGTACACACTTGTCTCTGCTATATATATAGAGAGAGAGATAGTAAACAGCTGTTTGTGTCCACACTGGTACACACTTGTCTCTGCTATATATATAGAGAGAGATAGTAAACAGCTGTTTGTGTCCACACTGGTACACACTTGTCTTCACTATATATATAGGGAGAGATAGTAAACAGCTGTCTGTGTCCACACTGGTACACACTTGTCTCTGCTATATATAGAGAGAGACAGTAAACAGCTGTCTGTGTCCACACTGGTACACACTTGTCTCTGCTATATATATAGAGAGAGACAGTAAACAGCTGTCTGTGTCCACACTGGTACACACTTGTCTCTGCTATATATATAGAGAGATAGTAAACAGCTTTTTGTGTCCACACTGGTACACACTTGTCTTTGCTATATATATATAGAGAGAGATAGTAAACAGCTGTCTGTGTCCACACTGGTACACACTTGTCTTCACTATATATATATAGAGAGAGAGATAGTAAACAGCTGTCTGTGTCCACACTGGTACACACTTGTCTCTGCTATATATAGAGAGAGATAGTAAACAGCTGTCTGTGTCCACACTGGTACACACTTGTCTTCACTATATAGAGAGAGAGATATTAAACAGCTGTTTGTGTCCACACTGGTACACACTTGTCTCTGCTATATATATATAGAGAGAGATAGTAAACAGCTGTCTGTGTCCACACTGGTACACACTTGTCTCTGCTATATATATATAGAGAGAGATAGTAAACAGCTGTCTGTGTCCACACTGGTACACACTTGTCTCTGCTATATATAGAGAGAGATAGTAAACAGCTCTTTGTGTCCACACTGGTACACACTTGTCTCTGCTATATATATATAGAGAGAGAGATAGAAAACAGCTGTTTGTGTCCACACTGGTACACACTTGTCTTCACTATATATATAGAGAGAGATAGTAAACAGCTGTCTGTGTCCACACTGGTACACACTTGTCTTCACTATATATATATAGAGAGAGATAGTAAACAGCTGTTTGTGTCCACACTGGTACACACTTGTCTTCACTATATATATATAGAGAGAGAGAGATAGTAAACAGCTGTTTGTGTCCACACTGGTACACACTTGTCTCTGCTATATATATATAGAGAGAGATAGTAAACAGCTGTTTGTGTCCACACTGGTACACACTTGTCTCTGCTATATATATAGAGAGAGAGACATAGTAAACAGCTGTTTGTGTCCACACTGGTACACACTTGTCTTCACTATATATAGAGAGAGAGATAGTAAAGAGCTGTCTGTGTCCACACTGGTACACACTTGTCTTCACTATATATATATATAGAGAGAGAGATAGTAAACAGCTGTTTGTGTCCACACTGGTACACACTTGTCTCTGCTATATATATATATAGAGAGAGATAGTAAACAGCTGTTTGTGTCCACACTGGTACACACTTGTCTCTGCTATATATATATAGAGAGAGAGATAGTAAACCGCTGTCTGTGTCCACACTGGTACACACTTGTCTCTGCTATATATATATATAGAGAGATAGTAAACAGCTGTCTGTGTCCACACTGGTACACACTTGTCTTCACTATATATATAGAGAGAGATAGTAAACAGCTGTTTGTGTCCACACTGGTACACACTTGTCTCTGCTATATATAGAGAGAGATAGTAAACAGCTGTTTGTGTCCACACTGGTACACACTTGTCTCTGCTATATATAGAGAGAGAGATAGTAAACATCTGTCTGTGTCCACACTGGTACACACTTGTCTTCACTATATATATATAGAGAGAGATAGTAAACATCTGTCTGTGTCCACACTGGTACACACTTGTCTTCACTATATATATATAGAGAGAGATAGTAAACAGCTGTCTGTGTCCACACTGGTACACACTTGTCTTCACTATATATAGAGAGAGAGATAGTAAACAGCTGTTTGTGTCCACACTGGTACACACTTTTCTCTGCTATATATAGAGAGAGATAGTAAACAGCTGTCTGTGTCCACACTGGTACACACTTGTCTCTGCTATATATATATATATAGAGAGAGATAGTAAACAGCTGTCTGTGTCCACACTGGTACACACTTGTCTTCACTATATATATATAGAGAGAGAGAGATAGTAAACCGCTGTCTGTGTCCACACTGGTACACACTTGTCTCTGCTATATATATATAGAGAGAGAGATAGTAAACAGCTGTTTGTGTCCACACTGGTACACACTTGTCTCTGCTATATATAGAGAGAGATAGTAAACAGCTGTTTGTGTCCACACTGGTACACACTTGTCTCTGCTATATATATAGAGAGAGAGATAGTAAACAGCTGTTTGTGTCCACACTGGTACACACTTGTCTTCACTATATATAGAGAGACATAGTAAAGAGCTGTTTGTGTCCACACTGGTACACACTTGTCTCTGCTATATATATATATAGAGAGATAGTAAACAGCTGTTTGTGTCCACACTGGTACACACTTGTCTCTGCTATATATAGAGAGAGTTAGTAAACAGCTGTTTGTGTCCACACTGGTACAGACTTGTCTCTGCTATATATATAGAGAGAGAGATAGTAAACAGCTGTTTGTGTCCACACTGGTACACACTTGTCTCTGCTATATATATAGAGAGAGAGATAGTAAACAGCTGTTTGTGTCCACACTGGTACACACTTGTCTCTGCTATATATATATAGAGAGAGAGACATAGTAAACAGCTGTCTGTGTCCACACTGGTACACACTTGTCTTCACTATATATATATAGAGAGAGATAGTAAACAGCTGTTTGTGTCCACACTGGTACACACTTGTCTCTGCTATATATATATAGAGAGAGATAGTAAACAGCTGTTTGTGTCCACACTGGTACACACTTGTCTCTGCTATATATATAGAGAGAGAGAGACATAGTAAACAGCTGTCTGTGTCCACACTGGTACACACTTGTCTCTGCTATATATATAGAGAGAGAGATAGTAAACAGCTGTTTGTGTCCACACTGGTACACACTTGTCTCTGCTATATATATATATAGAGAGAGACATAGTATACAGCTGTCTGTGTCCACACTGGTACACACTTGTCTTCACTATATATATATATAGAGAGAGATAGTAAACAGCTGTTTGTGTCCACACTGGTACACACTTGTCTTCACTATATATATATATAGGAGATAGTAAACAGCTGTTTGTGTCCACACTGGTACACACTTGTCTTCACTATATATATAGAGAGAGATAGTAAACAGCTGTTTGTGTCCACACTGGTACACACTTGTCTCTGCTATATATATATAGAGAGAGATAGTAAACAGCTGTTTGTGTCCACACTGGTACACACTTGTCTCTGCTATATATATAGAGAGAGAGATAGTAAACAGCTGTTTGTGTCCACACTGGTACACACTTGTCTCTGCTATATATATATATAGAGAGAGACATAGTAAACAGCTGTCTGTGTCCACACTGGTACACACTTGTCTTCACTATATATATAGAGAGAGAGATAGTAAACAGCTGTTTGTGTCCACACTGGTACACACTTGTCTCTGCTATATATAGATAGAGAGAGATAGTAAACAGCTGTTTGTGTCCACACTGGTACACATTTGTCTCTGCTATATATATAGAGAGAGAGATAGTAAACAGCTGTTTGTGTCCACACTGGTACACACTTGTCTCTGCTATATATATATATAGAGAGAGACATAGTAAACAGCTGTCTGTGTCCACACTGGTACACACTTGTCTCTGCTATATATATAGAGAGAGAGAGATAGTAAACAGCTGTCTGTGTCCACACTGGTACACACTTGTCTCTGCTATATATATATAGAGAGAGAGATAGTAAACAGCTGTCTGTGTCCACACTGGTACACACTTGTCTTCACTATATATATAGAGAGAGAGATAGTAAACAGCTGTCTGTGTCCACACTGGTACACACTTGTCTCTGCTATATATATAGAGAGAGAGAGACATAGTAAACAGCTGTCTGTGTCCACACTGGTACACACTTGTCTTCACTATATATATAGAGAGAGAGATAGTAAACAGCTGTTTGTGTGCACACTGGTACACACTTGTCTCTGCTATATATATATAGAGAGAGACAGTAAACAGCTGTTTGTGTCCACACTGGTACACACTTGTCTCTGCTATATATATATAGAGAGAGATAGTAAACAGCTGTTTGTGTCCACACTGGTTCACACTTGTCTTCACTATAAATAGAGAGATAGTAAACAGCTGTCTGTGTCCACACTGGTACACACTTGTCTCTGCTATATATATAGAGAGAGACAGTAAACAGCTGTCTGTGTCCACACTGGCACACACTTGTCTCTGCTATATATATAGAGAGAGAGATAGTAAACAGCTGTCTGTGTCCACACTGGTACACACTTGTCTCTGCTATATATAGAGAGAGATAGTAAACAGCTGTTTGTGTCCACACTGGTACACACTTGTCTCTGCTATATATATAGAGAGAGAGATAGTAAACAGCTGTTTGTGTCCACACTGGTACACACTTGTCTCTGCTATATATATAGAGAGAGAGATAGTAAACTGCTGTTTGTGTCCACACTGGTACACACTTGTCTTCACTATATATATAGGGAGAGATAGTAAACAGCTGTCTGTGTCCACACTGGTACACACTTGTCTCTGCTATATATAGAGAGAGACAGTAAACAGCTGTCTGTGTCCACACTGGTACACACTTGTCTCTGCTATATATATAGAGAGATAGTAAACAGCTTTTTGTGTCCACACTGGTACACACTTGTCTCTGCTATATATATATAGAGAGAGATAGTAAACAGCTGTCTGTGTCCACACTGGTACACACTTGTCTTCACTATATATATATAGAGAGAGAGATAGTAAACAGCTGTCTGTGTCCACACTGGTACACACTTGTCTCTGCTATATATAGAGAGAGATAGTAAACAGCTGTCTGTGTCCACACTGGTACACACTTGTCTTCACTATATATATAGAGAGAGATATTAAACAGCTGTTTGTGTCCACACTGGTACACACTTGTCTCTGCTATATATATATAGAGAGAGATAGTAAACAGCTGTCTGTGTCCACACTGGTACACACTTGTCTCTGCTATATATATAGAGAGAGAGATAGTAAACAGCTGTCTGTGTCCACACTGGTACACACTTGTCTCTGCTATATATAGAGAGAGATAGTAAACACCTCTTTGTGTCCACACTGGTACACACTTGTCTCTGCTATATATATATAGAGAGAGAGATAGTAAACAGCTGTTTGTGTCCACACTGGTACACACTTGCCTTCACTATATATATAGAGAGAGATAGTAAACAGCTGTCTGTGTCCACACTGGTACACACTTGTCTTCACTATATATATATATAGAGAGATAGTAAACAGCTGTTTGTGTCCACACTGGTACACACTTGTCTTCACTATATATATATATAGAGAGAGAGATAGTAAACAGCTGTTTGTGTCCACACTGGTACACACTTGTCTCTGCTATATATATATAGAGAGAGATAGTAAACAGCTGTTTGCGTCCACACTGGTACACACTTGTCTCTGCTATATATATAGAGAGAGAGACATAGTAAACAGCTGTTTGTGTCCACACTGGTACACACTTGTCTTCACTATATATATAGAGAGAGATAGTAAACAGCTGTCTGTGTCCACACTGGTACACACTTGTCTTCACTATATATATATATAGAGAGAGAGATAGTAAACAGCTGTTTGTGTCCACACTGGTACACACTTGTCTCTGCTATATATATATATAGAGAGAGATAGTAAACAGCTGTTTGTGTCCACACTGGTACACACTTGTCTCTGCTATATATATATATAGAGAGAGATAGTAAACCGCTGTCTGTGTCCACACTGGTACACACTTGTCTCTGCTATATATATATATAGAGAGATAGTAAACAGCTGTCTGTGTCCACACTGGTACACACTTGTCTTCACTATATATAGAGAGAGAGATAGTAAACAGCTGTTTGTGTCCACACTGGTACACACTTGTCTCTGCTATATATAGAGAGAGATAGTAAACAGCTGTTTGTGTCCACACTGGTACACACTTGTCTCTGCTATATATATAGAGAGAGATAGTAAACATCTGTCTGTGTCCACACTGGTACACACTTGTCTTCACTATATATATATAGAGAGAGATAGTAAACATCTGTCTGTGTCCACACTGGTACACACTTGTCTTCACTATATATATATAGAGAGAGAGATAGTAAACAGCTGTCTGTGTCCACACTGGTACACACTTGTCTTCACTATATATAGAGAGAGAGATAGTAAACAGCTGTTTGTGTCCACACTGGTACACACTTTTCTCTGCTATATATAGAGAGAGATAGTAAACAGCTGTTTGTGTCCACACTGGTACACACTTGTCTTCACTATATATATATATAGAGAGAGATAGTAAACAGCTGTTTGTGTCCACACTGGTACACACTTGTCTTCACTATATATATATATAGAGAGATAGTAAACAGCTGTTTGTGTCCACACTGGTACACACTTGTCTCTGCTATATATATATATAGAGAGAGATAGTAAACAGCTGTTTGTGTCCACACTGGTACACACTTGTCTCTGCTATATATATATAGAGAGAGAGATAGTAAACAGCTGTCTGTGTCCACACTGGTACACACTTGTCTCTGCTATATATAGAGAGAGATAGTAAACAGCTGTCTGTGTCCACACTGGTACACACTTGTCTCTGCTATATATATAGAGAGAGAGATAGTAAACAGCTGTTTGTGTCAACACTGGTACACACTTGTCTCTGCTATATATATAGAGAGAGAGATAGTAAACAGCTGTTTGTGTCAACACTGGTACACACTTGTCTCTGCTATATATATATATAGAGAGAGAGATAGTAAACAGCTGTCTGTGTCAACACTGGTACACACTTGTCTTCACTATATATATATAGAGAGATAGTAAACAGCTGTTTGTGTCAACACTGGTACACACTTGTCTCTGCTATATATATAGAGAGAGAGATAGTAAACAGCTGTTTGTGTCCACACTGGTACACACTTGTCTCTGCTATATATATAGAGAGAGACAGTAAACAGCTGTTTGTGTCCACACTGGTACACACTTGTCTCTGCTATATATATAGAGAGAGATAGTAAACAGCTGTTTGTGTCCACACTGGTACACACTTGTCTCTGCTATATATATATAGAGAGAGATAGTAAACAGCTGTTTGTGTCCACACTGGTACACACTTGTCTCTGCTATATATATAGAGAGAGATAGTAAACAGCTGTTTGTGTCCACACTGGTACACACTTGTCTCTGCTATATATATAGAGAGAGATAGTAAACAGCTGTTTGTGTCCATACTGGTACACACTTGTCTCTGCTATATATATATAGAGAGAGATAGTAAACAGCTGTTTGTGCCAACACTGGTACACACTTGTCTCTGCTATATATATATATAGAGAGAGAGATAGTAAACAGCTGTCTGTGTCAACACTGGTACACACTTGTCTCTGCTATATATATAGAGAGAGATAGTAAACAGCTGTTTGTGTCCACACTGGTACGCACTTGTCTCTGCTATATATATATAGAGAGAGATAGTAAACAGCTGTCTGTGTCCACACTGGTACACACTTGTCTCTGCTATATATATATAGAGAGAGATAGTAAACTGCTGTTTGTGTCCACACTGGTACACACTTGTCTCTGCTATATATATAGAGAGAGATAGTAAACAGCTTTTTGTGTCCACACTGGTACACACTTGTCTCTGCTATATATATAGAGAGAGAGATAGTAAACAGCTGTTTGTGTCAACACTGGTACACACTTGTCTTCACTATATATATATAGAGAGATAGTAAACAGCTGTTTGTGTCCACACTGGTACTCACTTGTCTCTGCTATATATATAGAGAGAGATAGTAAACAGCTGTTTGTGTCCACACTGGTACACACTTGTCTCTGCTATATATATATAGAGAGAGATAGTAAACAGCTGTTTGTGCCAACACTGGTACACACTTGTCTCTGCTATATATATATATAGAGAGAGAGATAGTAAACAGCTGTCTGTGTCAACACTGGTACACACTTGTCTCTGCTATATATATAGAGAGAGATAGTAGACAGCTGTTTGTGTCCACACTGGTACGCACTTGTCTCTGCTATATATATATAGAGAGAGATAGTAAACAGCTGTCTGTGTCCACACTGGTACACACTTGTCTCTGCTATATATATATAGAGAGAGATAGTAAACTGCTGTTTGTGTCCACACTGGTACACACTTGTCTCTGCTATATATATAGAGAGAGATAGTAAACAGCTGTTTGTGTCCACACTGGTACACACTTGTCTCTGCTATATATATAGAGAGATAGTAAACAGCTGTTTGTGTCCACACTGGTACACACTTGTCTCTGCTATATATATATAGAGAGAGATAGTAAACAGCTGTTTGTGTCCACACTGGTACACACTTGTCTCTGCTATATATATATAGAGAGAGACAGTAAACAGCTGTTTGTGTCCACACTGGTACACACTTGTCTCTGCTATATATATATAGAGAGAGATAGTAAACAGCTGTTTGTGTCCACACTGGTTCACACTTGTCTTCACTATATATAGAGAGATAGTAAACAGCTGTCTGTGTCCACACTGGTACACACTTGTCTCTGCTATATATAGAGAGAGAGACAGTAAACAGCTGTCTGTGTCCACACTGGTACACACTTGTCTCTGCTATATATATAGAGAGAGAGATAGTAAACAGCTGTCTGTGTCCACACTGGTACACACTTGTCTCTGCTATATATAGAGAGAGATAGTAAACAGCTGTTTGTGTCCACACTGGTACACACTTGTCTCTGCTATATATATAGAGAGAGAGATAGTAAACAGCTGTTTGTGTCCACACTGGTACACACTTGTCTCTGCTATATATATAGAGAGAGATAGTAAACAGCTGTTTGTGTCCACACTGGTACACACTTGTCTTCACTATATATATAGGGAGAGATAGTAAACAGCTGTCTGTGTCCACACTGGTACACACTTGTCTCTGCTATATATAGAGAGAGACAGTAAACAGCTGTCTGTGTCCACACTGGTACACACTTGTCTCTGCTATATATATAGAGAGAGACAGTAAACAGCTGTCTGTGTCCACACTGGTACACACTTGTCTCTGCTATATATATAGAGAGATAGTAAACAGCTTTTTGTGTCCACACTGGTACACACTTGTCTTTGCTATATATATAGAGAGAGATAGTAAACAGCTGTCTGTGTCCACACTGGTACACACTTGTCTTCACTATATATATATAGAGAGAGAGATAGTAAACAGCTGTCTGTGTCCACACTGGTACACACTTGTCTCTGCTATATATAGAGAGAGATAGTAAACAGCTGTCTGTGTCCACACTGGTACACACTTGTCTTCACTATATAGAGAGAGAGATATTAAACAGCTGTTTGTGTCCACACTGGTACACACTTGTCTCTGCTATATATATATAGAGAGAGATAGTAAACAGCTGTCTGTGTCCACACTGGTACACACTTGTCTCTGCTATATATATATAGAGAGAGATAGTAAACAGCTGTCTGTGTCCACACTGGTACACACTTGTCTCTGCTATATATAGAGAGAGATAGTAAACAGCTCTTTGTGTCCACACTGGTACACACTTGTCTCTGCTATATATATATAGAGAGAGAGATAGTAAACAGCTGTTTGTGTCCACACTGGTACACACTTGTCTTCACTATATATATAGAGAGAGATAGTAAACAGCTGTCTGTGTCCACACTGGTACACACTTGTCTTCACTATATATATATAGAGAGAGATAGTAAACAGCTGTTTGTGTCCACACTGGTACACACTTGTCTTCACTATATATATATAGAGAGAGAGAGATAGTAAACAGCTGTTTGTGTCCACACTGGTACACACTTGTCTCTGCTATATATATAGAGAGAGAGATAGTAAACAGCTGTTTGTGTCCACACTGGTAGACACTTGTCTCTGCTATATATATAGAGAGAGAGACATAGTAAACAGCTGTTTGTGTCCACACTGGTACACACTTGTCTTCACTATATATAGAGAGAGAGATAGTAAAGAGCTGTCTGTGTCCACACTGGTACACACTTGTCTTCACTATATATATATATAGAGAGAGAGATAGTAAACAGCTGTTTGTGTCCACACTGGTACACACTTGTCTCTGCTATATATATATATATAGAGAGAGATAGTAAACAGCTGTTTGTGTCCACACTGGTACACACTTGTCTCTGCTATATATATATATAGAGAGAGATAGTAAACCGCTGTCTGTGTCCACACTGGTACACACTTGTCTCTGCTATATATATATATAGAGAGATAGTAAACAGCTGTCTGTGTCCACACTGGTACACACTTGTCTTCACTATATATATAGAGAGAGATAGTAAACAGCTGTTTGTGTCCACACTGGTACACACTTGTCTCTGCTATATATAGAGAGAGATAGTAAACAGCTGTTTGTGTCCACACTGGTACACACTTGTCTCTGCTATATATAGAGAGAGAGATAGTAAACATCTGTCTGTGTCCACACTGGTACACACTTGTCTTCACTATATATATATAGAGAGAGATAGTAAACATCTGTCTGTGTCCACACTGGTACACACTTGTCTTCACTATATATATATAGAGAGAGATAGTAAACAGCTGTCTGTGTCCACACTGGTACACACTTGTCTTCACTATATATAGAGAGAGAGATAGTAAACAGCTGTTTGTGTCCACACTGGTACACACTTTTCTCTGCTATATATAGAGAGAGATAGTAAACAGCTGTCTGTGTCCACACTGGTACACACTTGTCTCTGCTATATATATATATATAGAGAGAGATAGTAAACAGCTGTCTGTGTCCACACTGGTACACACTTGTCTTCACTATATATATATAGAGAGAGAGATAGTAAACCGCTGTCTGTGTCCACACTGGTACACACTTGTCTCTGCTATATATATATATAGAGAGAGATAGTAAACAGCTGTTTGTGTCCACACTGGTACACACTTGTCTCTGCTATATATAGAGAGAGATAGTAAACAGCTGTTTGTGTCCACACTGGTACACACTTGTCTCTGCTATATATATATAGAGAGAGATAGTAAACAGCTGTTTGTGTCCACACTGGTACACACTTGTCTTCACTATATATAGAGAGACATAGTAAACAGCTGTTTGTGTCCACACTGGTACACACTTGTCTCTGCTATATATATATATAGAGAGATAGTAAACAGCTGTTTGTGTCCACACTGGTACACACTTGTCTCTGCTATATATAGAGAGAGTTAGTAAACAGCTGTTTGTGTCCACACTGGTACACACTTGTCTCTGCTATATATATAGAGAGAGAGATAGTAAACAGCTGTTTGTGTCCACACTGGTACACACTTGTCTCTGCTATATATATATAGAGAGAGATAGTAAACAGCTGTTTGTGTCCACACTGGTACACACTTGTCTCTGCTATATATATATAGAGAGAGAGACATAGTAAACAGCTGTCTGTGTCCACACTGGTACACACTTGTCTTCACTATATATATATAGAGAGAGATAGTAAACAGCTGTTTGTGTCCACACTGGTACACACTTGTCTCTGCTATATATATATAGAGAGAGATAGTAAACAGCTGTTTGTGTCCACACTGGTACACACTTGTCTCTGCTATATATATAGAGAGAGAGAGACATAGTAAACAGCTGTCTGTGTCCACACTGGTACACACTTGTCTCTGCTATATATATATAGAGAGAGAGATAGTAAACAGCTGTCTGTGTCCACACTGGTACACACTTGTCTCTGCTATATATATAGAGAGAGAGAGACATAGTAAACAGCTGTCTGTGTCCACACTGGTACACACTTGTCTCTGCTATATATATATAGAGAGAGATAGTAAACAGCTGTTTGTGTCCACACTGGTACACACTTGTCTCTGCTATATATATATATAGAGAGAGACATAGTATACAGCTGTCTGTGTCCACACTGGTACACACTTGTCTTCACTATATATATAGAGAGAGAGATAGTAAACAGCTGTTTGTGTCCACACTGGTACACACTTGTCTTCACTATATATATATATAGGAGATAGTAAACAGCTGTTTGTGTCCACACTGGTACACACTTGTCTTCACTATATATATAGAGAGAGATAGTAAACAGCTGTTTGTGTCCACACTGGTACACACTTGTCTCTGCTATATATATATATAGAGAGAGATAGTAAACAGCTGTTTGTGTCCACACTGGTACACACTTGTCTCTGCTATATATATAGAGAGAGAGATAGTAAACAGCTGTTTGTGTCCACACTGGTACACACTTGTCTCTGCTATATATATAGAGAGAGAGAGACATAGTAAACAGCTGTCTGTGTCCACACTGGTACACACTTGTCTTCACTATATATATAGAGAGAGAGATAGTAAACAGCTGTTTGTGTCCACACTGGTACACACTTGTCTCTGCTATATATAGATAGAGAGAGATAGTAAACAGCTGTTTGTGTCCACACTGGTACACATTTGTCTCTGCTATATATATAGAGAGAGAGATAGTAAACAGCTGTTTGTGTCCACACTGGTACACACTTGTCTCTGCTATATATATATAGAGAGAGAGACATAGTAAACAGCTGTCTGTGTCCACACTGGTACACACTTGTCTCTGCTATATATATATAGAGAGAGAGATAGTAAACAGCTGTCTGTGTCCACACTGGTACACACTTGTCTCTGCTATATATATATAGAGAGAGAGATAGTAAACAGCTGTCTGTGTCCACACTGGTACACACTTGTCTTCACTATATATATATAGAGAGAGAGATAGTAAACAGCTGTCTGTGTCCACACTGGTACACACTTGTCTCTGCTATATATATAGAGAGAGAGAGACATAGTAAACAGCTGTCTGTGTCCACACTGGTACACACTTGTCTTCACTATATATATAGAGAGAGAGATAGTAAACAGCTGTTTGTGTGCACACTGGTACACACTTGTCTCTGCTATATATATAGAGAGAGAGACAGTAAACAGCTGTTTGTGTCCACACTGGTACACACTTGTCTCTGCTATATATATAGAGAGAGATAGTAAACAGCTGTCTGTGTCCACACTGGTACACACTTGTCTCTGCTATATATATAGAGAGAGACAGTAAACAGCTGTCTGTGTCCACACTGGCACACACTTGTCTCTGCTATATATATATAGAGAGAGATAGTAAACAGCTGTCTGTGTCCACACTGGTACACACTTGTCTCTGCTATATATAGAGAGAGATAGTAAACAGCTGTTTGTGTCCACACTGGTACACACTTGTCTCTGCTATATATATAGAGAGAGAGATAGTAAACAGCTGTTTGTGTCCACACTGGTACACACTTGTCTCTGCTATATATAGAGAGAGAGAGATAGTAAACTGCTGTTTGTGTCCACACTGGTACACACTTGTCTCTGCTATATATATATAGAGAGAGATAGTAAACAGCTGTCTGTGTCCACACTGGTACACACTTGTCTCTGCTATATATAGAGAGAGATAGTAAACAGCTGTCTGTGTCCACACTGGTACACACTTGTCTCTGCTATATATAGAGAGAGACAGTAAACAGCTGTCTGTGTCCACACTGGTACACACTTGTCTCTGCTATATATATAGAGAGATAGTAAACAGCTTTTTGTGTCCACACTGGTACACACTTGTCTCTGCTATATATATATATAGAGAGAGATAGTAAACAGCTGTCTGTGTCCACACTGGTACACACTTGTCTTCACTATATATATATAGAGAGAGAGATAGTAAACAGCTGTCTGTGTCCACACTGGTACACACTTGTCTCTGCTATATATAGAGAGAGATAGTAAACAGCTGTCTGTGTCCACACTGGTACACACTTGTCTTCACTATATATATAGAGAGAGATATTAAACAGCTGTTTGTGTCCACACTGGTACACACTTGTCTCTGCTATATATATATAGAGAGAGATAGTAAACAGCTGTCTGTGTCCACACTGGTACACACTTGTCTCTGCTATATATATAGAGAGAGAGATAGTAAACAGCTGTCTGTGTCCACACTGGTACACACTTGTCTCTGCTATATATAGAGAGAGATAGTAAACGGCTCTTTGTGTCCACACTGGTACACACTTGTCTCTGCTATATATATAGAGAGAGAGAGATAGTAAACAGCTGTTTGTGTCCACACTGGTACACACTTGTCTTCACTATATATATAGAGAGAGATAGTAAACAGCTGTCTGTGTCCACACTGGTACACACTTGTCTTCACTATATATATATATAGAGAGATAGTAAACAGCTGTTTGTGTCCACACTGGTACACACTTGTCTTCACTATATATATATAGAGAGAGAGAGATAGTAAACAGCTGTTTGTGTCCACACTGGTACACACTTGTCTCTGCTATATATATATAGAGAGAGATAGTAAACAGCTGTTTGTGTCCACACTGGTACACACTTGTCTCTGCTATATATATAGAGAGAGAGACATAGTAAACAGCTGTTTGTGTCCACACTGGTACACACTTGTCTTCACTATATATATAGAGAGAGATAGTAAACAGCTGTCTGTGTCCACACTGGTACACACTTGTCTTCACTATATATATATATAGAGAGAGAGATAGTAAACAGCTGTTTGTGTCCACACTGGTACACACTTGTCTCTGCTATATATATGTAGAGAGAGAGATAGTAAACAGCTGTTTGTGTCCACACTGGTACACACTTGTCTCTGCTATATATATATATAGAGAGAGATAGTAAACCGCTGTCTGTGTCCACACTGGTACACACTTGTCTCTGCTATATATATATATAGAGAGATAGTAAACAGCTGTCTGTGTCCACACTGGTACACACTTGTCTTCACTATATATAGAGAGAGAGATAGTAAACAGCTGTTTGTGTCCACACTGGTACACACTTGTCTCTGCTATATATAGAGAGAGATAGTAAACAGCTGTTTGTGTCCACACTGGTACACACTTGTCTCTGCTATATATATAGAGAGAGATAGTAAACATCTGTCTGTGTCCACACTGGTACACACTTGTCTTCACTATATATATATAGAGAGAGATAGTAAACATCTGTCTGTGTCCACATTGGTACACACTTGTCTTCACTATATATATATAGAGAGAGAGATAGTAAACAGCTGTCTGTGTCCACACTGGTACACACTTGTCTTCACTATATATAGAGAGAGAGATAGTAAACAGCTGTTTGTGTCCACACTGGTACACACTTTTCTCTGCTGTATATAGAGAGAGATAGTAAACAGCTGTCTGTGTCCACACTGGTACACACTTGTCTCTGCTATATATATATAGAGAGAGAGATAGTAAACAGCTGTCTGTGTCCACACTGGTACACACTTGTCTTCACTATATATATATAGAGAGAGAGATAGTAAACCGCTGTCTGTGTCCACACTGGTACACACTTGTCTCTGCTATATATATATATATAGAGAGAGATAGTAAACAGCTGTTTGTGTCCACACTGGTACACACTTGTCTCTGCTATATATAGAGAGAGATAGTAAACAGCTGTTTGTGTCCACACTGGTACACACTTGTCTCTGCTATATATATATAGAGAGAGATAGTAAACAGCTGTTTGTGTCCACACTGGTACACACTTGTCTTCACTATATATAGAGAGACATAGTAAACAGCTGTTTGTGTCCACACTGGTACACACTTGTCTCTGCTATATATATATAGAGAGAGATAGTAAACAGCTGTTTGTGTCCACACTGGTACACACTTGTCTCTGCTATATATAGAGAGAGATAGTAAACAGCTGTTTGTGTCCACACTGGTACACACTTGTCTCTGCTATATATATATAGAGAGAGATAGTAAACAGCTGTTTGTGTCCACACTGGTACACACTTGTCTCTGCTATATATATATAGAGAGAGATAGTAAACAGCTGTTTGTGTCCACACTGGTACACACTTGTCTCTGCTATATATATATAGAGAGAGAGACATAGTAAACAGCTGTCTGTGTCCACACTGGTACACACTTGTCTTCACTATATATATAGAGAGAGAGATAGTAAACAGCTGTTTGTGTCCACACTGGTACACACTTGTCTCTCCTATATATATATAGAGAGAGATAGTAAACAGCTGTTTGTGTCCACACTGGTACACACTTGTCTCTGCTATATATATATAGAGAGAGAGACATAGTAAACAGCTGTCTGTGTCCACACTGGTACACACTTGTCTTCACTATATATATAGAGAGAGAGATAGTAAACAGCTGTTTGTGTCCACACTGGTACACACTTGTCTCTGCTATATATAGATAGAGAGAGAGAGTAAACAGCTGTTTGTGTCCACACTGGTACACATTTGTCTCTGCTATATATATAGAGAGAGAGATAGTAAACAGCTGTTTGTGTCCACACTGGTACACACTTGTCTCTGCTATATATATATAGAGAGAGAGACATAGTAAACAGCTGTCTGTGTCCACACTGGTACACACTTGTCTCTGCTATATATATATAGAGAGAGAGATAGTAAACAGCTGTCTGTGTCCACACTGGTACACACTTGTCTCTGCTATATATATATAGAGAGAGAGATAGTAAACAGCTGTCTGTGTCCACACTGGTACACACTTGTCTTCACTATATATATAGAGAGAGAGATAGTAAACAGCTGTCTGTGTCCACACTGGTACACACTTGTCTCTGCTATATATATAGAGAGAGAGAGACATAGTAAACAGCTGTCTGTGTCCACACTGGTACACACTTGTCTTCATTATATATATATAGAGAGAGATAGTAAACAGCTGTCTGTGTCCACACTGGTACACACTTGTCTCTGCTATATATATAGAGAGAGACAGTAAACAGCTGTCTGTGTCCACACTGGCACACACTTGTCTCTGCTATATATATATAGAGAGAGATAGTAAACAGCTGTCTGTGTCCACACTGGTACACACTTGTCTCTGCTATATATAGAGAGAGATAGTAAACAGCTGTTTGTGTCCACACTGGTACACACTTGTCTCTGCTATATATATAGAGAGAGAGATAGTAAACAGCTGTTTGTGTCCACACTGGTACACACTTGTCTCTGCTATATATATAGAGAGAGAGACAGTAAACTGCTGTTTGTGTCCACACTGGTACACACTTGTCTCTGCTATATATATATAGAGAGAGATAGTAAACAGCTGTCTGTGTCCACACTGGTACACACTTGTCTCTGCTATATATAGAGAGAGATAGTAAACAGCTGTCTGTGTCCACACTGGTACACACTTGTCTCTGCTATATATAGAGAGAGACAGTAAACAGCTGTCTGTGTCCACACTGGTACACACTTGTCTCTGCTATATATATAGAGAGATAGTAAACAGCTTTTTGTGTCCACACTGGTACACACTTGTCTCTGCTATATATATATATAGAGAGAGATAGTAAACAGCTGTCTGTGTCCACACTGGTACACACTTGTCTTCACTATATATATATATAGAGAGAGATAGTAAACAGCTGTCTGTGTCCACACTGGTACACACTTGTCTCTGCTATATATAGAGAGAGATAGTAAACAGCTGTCTGTGTCCACACTGGTACACACTTGTCTTCACTATATATATAGAGAGAGATATTAAACAGCTGTTTGTGTCCACACTGGTACACACTTGTCTCTGCTATATATATATAGAGAGAGATAGTAAACAGCTGTCTGTGTCCACACTGGTACACACTTGTCTCTGCTATATATATAGAGAGAGAGATAGTAAACAGCTGTCTGTGTCCACACTGGTACACACTTGTCTCTGCTATATATAGAGAGAGATAGTAAACAGCTCTTTGTGTCCACACTGGTACACACTTGTCTCTGCTATATATATATAGAGAGAGAGATAGTAAACAGCTGTTTGTGTCCACACTGGTACACACTTGTCTTCACTATATATATAGAGAGAGATAGTAAACAGCTGTCTGTGTCCACACTGGTACACACTTGTCTTCACTATATATATATATAGAGAGATAGTAAACAGCTGTTTGTGTCCACACTGGTACACACTTGTCTTCACTATATATATATAGAGAGAGAGAGATAGTAAACAGCTGTTTCTGTCCACACTGGTACACACTTGTCTCTGCTATATATATATAGAGAGAGATAGTAAACACCTGTTTGTGTCCACACTGGTACACACTTGTCTCTGCTATATATATAGAGAGAGAGACATAGTAAACAGCTGTTTGTGTCCACACTGGTACACACTTGTCTTCACTATATATATAGAGAGAGATAGTAAACAGCTGTCTGTGTCCACACTGGTACACACTTGTCTTCACTATATATATATATAGAGAGAGAGATAGTAAACAGCTGTTTGTGTCCACACTGGTACACACTTGTCTCTGCTATATATATATATAGAGAGAGATAGTAAACAGCTGTTTGTGTCCACACTGGTACACACTTGTCTCTGCTATATATATATATAGAGAGAGATAGTAAACCGCTGTCTGTGTCCACACTGGTACACACTTGTCTCTGCTATATATATATATAGAGAGATAGTAAACAGCTGTCTGTGTCCACACTGGTACACACTTGTCTTCACTATATATAGAGAGAGAGATAGTAAACAGCTGTTTGTGTCCACACTGGTACACACTTGTCTCTGCTATATATAGAGAGATATAGTAAACAGCTGTTTGTGTCCACACTGGTACACACTTGTCTCTGCTATATATATAGAGAGAGATAGTAAACATCTGTCTGTGTCCACACTGGTACACACTTGTCTTCACTATATATATATAGAGAGAGATAGTAAACATCTGTCTGTGTCCACACTGGTACACACTTGTCTTCACTATATATATATAGAGAGAGAGATAGTAAACAGCTGTCTGTGTCCACACTGGTACACACTTGTCTTCACTATATATAGAGAGAGAGATAGTAAACAGCTGTTTGTGTCCACACTGGTACACACTTTTCTCTGCTATATATAGAGAGAGATAGTAAACAGCTGTCTGTGTCCACACTGGTACACACTTGTCTCTGCTATATATATATAGAGAGAGAGATAGTAAACAGCTGTCTGTGTCCACACTGGTACACACTTGTCTTCACTATATATATATAGAGAGAGAGATAGTAAACCGCTGTCTGTGTCCACACTGGTACACACTTGTCTCTGCTATATATATATATATAGAGAGAGATAGTAAACAGCTGTTTGTGTCCACACTGGTACACACTTGTCTCTGCTATATATAGAGAGAGATAGTAAACAGCTGTTTGTGTCCACACTGGTACACACTTGTCTCTGCTATATATATATAGAGAGAGATAGTAAACAGCTGTTTGTGTCCACACTGGTACACACTTGTCTTCACTATATATAGAGAGACATAGTAAACAGCTGTTTGTGTCCACACTGGTACACACTTGTCTCTGCTATATATATATAGAGAGAGATAGTAAACAGCTGTTTGTGTCCACACTGGTACACACTTGTCTCTGCTATATATAGAGAGAGATAGTAAACAGCTGTTTGTGTCCACACTGGTACACACTTGTCTCTGCTATATATATATAGAGAGAGATAGTAAACAGCTGTTTGTGTCCACACTGGTACACACTTGTCTCTGCTATATATATATAGAGAGAGATAGTAAACAGCTGTTTGTGTCCACACTGGTACACACTTGTCTCTGCTATATATATATAGAGAGAGAGACATAGTAAACAGCTGTCTGTGTCCACACTGGTACACACTTGTCTTCACTATATATATAGAGAGAGAGATAGTAAACAGCTGTTTGTGTCCACACTGGTACACACTTGTCTCTGCTATATATATATAGAGAGAGATAGTAAACAGCTGTTTGTGTCCACACTGGTACACACTTGTCTCTGCTATATATATATAGAGAGAGAGACATAGTAAACAGCTGTCTGTGTCCACACTGGTACACACTTGTCTCTGCTATATATATATAGAGAGAGATAGTAAACAGCTGTCTGTGTCCACACTGGTACACACTTGTCTCTGCTATATATATAGAGAGAGAGAGACATAGTAAACAGCTGTCTGTGTCCACACTGGTACACACTTGTCTCTGCTATATATATATAGAGAGAGATAGTAAACAGCTGTTTGTGTCCACACTGGTACACACTTGTCTTCACTATATATAGAGAGACATAGTAAACAGCTGTTTGTGTCCACACTGGTACACACTTGTCTCTGCTATATATATATATAGAGAGATAGTAAACAGCTGTTTGTGTCCACACTGGTACACACTTGTCTCTGCTATATATAGAGAGAGTTAGTAAACAGCTGTTTGTGTCCACACTGGTACACACTTGTCTCTGCTATATATATAGAGAGAGAGATAGTAAACAGCTGTTTGTGTCCACACTGGTACACACTTGTCTCTGCTATATATATATAGAGAGAGATAGTAAACAGCTGTTTGTGTCCACACTGGTACACACTTGTCTCTGCTATATATATATAGAGAGAGAGACATAGTAAACAGCTGTCTGTGTCCACACTGGTACACACTTGTCTTCACTATATATATATAGAGAGAGATAGTAAACAGCTGTTTGTGTCCACACTGGTACACACTTGTCTCTGCTATATATATATAGAGAGAGATAGTAAACAGCTGTTTGTGTCCACACTGGTACACACTTGTCTCTGCTATATATATATAGAGAGAGAGACATAGTAAACAGCTGTCTGTGTCCACACTGGTACACACTTGTCTCTGCTATATATATAGAGAGAGAGAGATAGTAAAGAGCTGTCTGTGTCCACACTGGTACACACTTGTCTCTGCTATATATATAGAGAGAGAGAGACATAGTAAACAGCTGTCTGTGTCCACACTGGTACACACTTGTCTCTGCTATATATATATAGAGAGAGATAGTAAACAGCTGTTTGTGTCCACACTGGTACACACTTGTCTCTGCTATATATATATATAGAGAGAGACATAGTATACAGCTGTCTGTGTCCACACTGGTACACACTTGTCTTCACTATATATATAGAGAGAGAGATAGTAAACAGCTGTTTGTGTCCACACTGGTACACACTTGTCTTCACTATATATATATATAGGAGATAGTAAACAGCTGTTTGTGTCCACACTGGTACACACTTGTCTTCACTATATATATAGAGAGAGATAGTAAACAGCTGTTTGTGTCCACACTGGTACACACTTGTCTCTGCTATATATATAGAGAGAGAGATAGTAAACAGCTGTTTGTGTCCACACTGGTACACACTTGTCTCTGCTATATATATAGAGAGAGAGATAGTAAACAGCTGTTTGTGTCCACACTGGTACACACTTGTCTCTGCTATATATATATAGAGAGAGAGACATAGTAAACAGCTGTCTGTGTCCACACTGGTACACACTTGTCTTCACTATATATATAGAGAGAGAGATAGTAAACAGCTGTTTGTGTCCACACTGGTACACACTTGTCTCTGCTATATATAGATAGAGAGAGATAGTAAACAGCTGTTTGTGTCCACACTGGTACACATTTGTCTCTGCTATATATATAGAGAGAGAGATAGTAAACAGCTGTTTGTGTCCACACTGGTACACACTTGTCTCTGCTATATATATATAGAGAGAGAGACATAGTAAACAGCTGTCTGTGTCCACACTGGTACACACTTGTCTCTGCTATATATATATAGAGAGAGAGATAGTAAACAGCTGTCTGTGTCCACACTGGTACACACTTGTCTCTGCTATATATATATAGAGAGAGAGATAGTAAACAGCTGTCTGTGTCCACACTGGTACACACTTGTCTTCACTATATATATAGAGAGAGAGATAGTAAACAGCTGTCTGTGTCCACACTGGTACACACTTGTCTCTGCTATATATATAGAGAGAGAGAGACATAGTAAACAGCTGTCTGTGTCCACACTGGTACACACTTGTCTTCACTATATATATAGAGAGAGAGATAGTAAACAGCTGTTTGTGTGCACACTGGTACACACTTGTCTCTGCTATATATATATAGAGAGAGACAGTAAACAGCTGTTTGTGTCCACACTGGTACACACTTGTCTCTGCTATATATATATAGAGAGAGATAGTAAACAGCTGTTTGTGTCCACACTGGTTCACACTTGTCTTCACTATAAATAGAGAGATAGTAAACAGCTGTCTGTGTCCACACTGGTACACAATTGTCTCTGCTATATATATAGAGAGAGACAGTAAACAGCTGTCTGTGTCCACACTGGCACACACTTGTCTCTGCTATATATATAGAGAGAGATAGTAAACAGCTGTCTGTGTCCACACTGGTACACACTTGTCTCTGCTATATATAGAGAGAGATAGTAAACAGCTGTTTGTGTCCACACTGGTACACACTTGTCTCTGCTATATATATAGAGAGAGAGATAGTAAACAGCTGTTTGTGTCCACACTGGTACACACTGGTCTCTGCTATATATATAGAGAGAGAGATAGTAAACTGCTGTTTGTGTCCACACTGGTACACACTTGTCTTCACTATATATATAGGGAGAGATAGTAAACAGCTGTCTGTGTCCACACTGGTACACACTTGTCTGTGCTATATATAGAGAGAGACAGTAAACAGCTGTCTGTGTCCACACTGGTACACACTTGTCTCTGCTATATATATAGAGAGATAGTAAACAGCTTTTTGTGTCCACACTGGTACACACTTGTCTCTGCTATATATATATAGAGAGAGATAGTAAACAGCTGTCTGTGTCCACACTGGTACACACTTGTCTTCACTATATATATATAGAGAGAGAGATAGTAAACAGCTGTCTGTGTCCACACTGGTACACACTTGCCTCTGCTATATATAGAGAGAGATAGTAAACAGCTGTCTGTGTCCACACTGGTACACACTTGTCTTCACTATATATATATAGAGAGATATTAAACAGCTGTTTGTGTCCACACTGGTACACACTTGTCTCTGCTATATATATAGAGAGAGAGATAGTAAACAGCTGTCTGTGTCCACACTGGTACACACTTGTCTCTGCTATATATATAGAGAGAGAGATAGTAAACAGATGTCTGTGTCCACACTGGTACACACTTGTCTCTGCTATATATATAGAGAGATAGTAAACAGCTCTTTGTGTCCACACTGGTACACACTTGTCTCTGCTATATATATATAGAGAGAGAGATAGTAAACAGCTGTTTGTGTCCACACTGGTACACACTTGTCTTCACTATATATATAGAGAGAGATAGTAAACAGCTGTCTGTGTCCACACTGGTACACACTTGTCTTCACTATATATATATATAGAGAGATAGTAAACAGCTGTTTGTGTCCACACTGGTACACACTTGTCTTCACTATATATATATATAGAGAGAGAGATATAGTAAACAGCTGTTTGTGTCCACACTGGTACACACTTGTCTCTGCTATATATATATAGAGAGAGATAGTAAACAGCTGTTTGTGTCCACACTGGTACACACTTGTCTCTGCTATATATATAGAGAGAGAGACATAGTAAACAGCTGTTTGTGTCCACACTGGTACACACTTGTCTTCACTATATATATAGAGAGAGATAGTAAACAGCTGTCTGTGTCCACACTGGTACACACTTGTCTTCACTATATATATATATAGAGAGAGAGATAGTAAACAGCTGTTTGTGTCCACACTGGTACACACTTGTCTCTGCTATATATATATATAGAGAGAGATAGTAAACAGCTGTTTGTGTCCACACTGGTACACACTTGTCTCTGCTATATATATATATAGAGAGAGATAGTAAACCGCTGTCTGTGTCCACACTGGTACACACTTGTCTCTGCTATATATATATATAGAGAGATAGTAAACAGCTGTCTGTGTCCACACTGGTACACACTTGTCTTCACTATATATAGAGAGAGAGATAGTAAACAGCTGTTTGTGTCCACACTGGTACACACTTGTCTCTGCTATATATAGAGAGAGATAGTAAACAGCTGTTTGTGTCCACACTGGTACACACTTGTCTCTGCTATATATATAGAGAGAGATAGTAAACATCTGTCTGTGTCCACACTGGTACACACTTGTCTTCACTATATATATATAGAGAGAGATAGTAAACATCTGTCTGTGTCCACACTGGTACACACTTGTCTTCACTATATATATATAGAGAGAGAGATAGTAAACAGCTGTCTGTGTCCACACTGGTACACACTTGTCTTCACTATATATAGAGAGAGAGATAGTAAACAGCTGTTTGTGTCCACACTGGTACACACTTTTCTCTGCTATATATAGAGAGAGATAGTAAACAGCTGTCTGTGTCCACACTGGTACACACTTGTCTCTGCTATATATATATAGAGAGAGAGATAGTAAACAGCTGTCTGTGTCCACACTGGTACACACTTGTCTTCACTATATATATATAGAGAGAGAGATAGTAAACCGCTGTCTGTGTCCACACTGGTACACACTTGTCTCTGCTATATATATATATATAGAGAGAGATAGTAAACAGCTGTTTGTGTCCACACTGGTACACACTTGTCTCTGCTATATATAGAGAGAGATAGTAAACAGCTGTTTGTGTCCACACTGGAACACACTTGTCTCTGCTATATATATATAGAGAGAGATAGTAAACAGCTGTTTGTGTCCACACTGGTACACACTTGTCTTCACTATATATAGAGAGACATAGTAAACAGCTGTTTGTGTCCACACTGGTACACACTTGTCTCTGCTATATATATATAGAGAGAGATAGTAAACAGCTGTTTGTGTCCACACTGGTACACACTTGTCTCTGCTATATATAGAGAGAGATAGTAAACAGCTGTTTGTGTCCACACTGGTACACACTTGTCTCTGCTATATATATATAGAGAGAGATAGTAAACAGCTGTTTGTGTCCACACTGGTACACACTTGTCTCTGCTATATATATATAGAGAGAGATAGTAAACAGCTGTTTGTGTCCACACTGGTACACACTTGTCTCTGCTATATATATATAGAGAGAGAGACATAGTAAACAGCTGTCTGTGTCCACACTGGTACACACTTGTCTTCACTATATATATAGAGAGAGAGATAGTAAACAGCTGTTTGTGTCCACACTGGTACACACTTGTCTCTGCTATATATATATAGAGAGAGATAGTAAACAGCTGTTTGTGTCCACACTGGTACACACTTGTCTCTGCTATATATATATAGAGAGAGAGACATAGTAAACAGCTGTCTGTGTCCACACTGGTACACACTTGTCTCTGCTATATATATATAGAGAGAGATAGTAAACAGCTGTCTGTGTCCACACTGGTACACACTTGTCTCTGCTATATATATAGAGAGAGAGAGACATAGTAAACAGCTGTCTGTGTCCACACTGGTACACACTTGTCTCTGCTATATATATAGAGAGAGAGATAGTAAACAGCTGTTTGTGTCCACACTGGTACACACTTGTCTCTGCTATATATATATAGAGAGAGAGACATAGTATACAGCTGTCTGTGTCCACACTGGTACACACTTGTCTTCACTATATATATAGAGAGAGAGATAGTAAACAGCTGTTTGTGTCCACACTGGTACACACTTGTCTTCACTATATATATATATAGGAGATAGTAAACAGCTGTTTGTGTCCACACTGGTACACACTTGTCTTCACTATATATAGAGAGAGAGATAGTAAACAGCTGTTTGTGTCCACACTGGTACACACTTGTCTCTGCTATATATATATAGAGAGAGATAGTAAACAGCTGTTTGTGTCCACACTGGTACACACTTGTCTCTGCTATATATATAGAGAGAGAGATAGTAAACAGCTGTTTGTGTCCACACTGGTACACACTTGTCTCTGCTATATATATATAGAGAGAGAGACATAGTAAACAGCTGTCTGTGTCCACACTGGTACACACTTGTCTTCACTATATATATAGAGAGAGAGATAGTAAACAGCTGTTTGTGTCCACACTGGTACACACTTGTCTCTGCTATATATATATAGAGAGAGATAGTAAACAGCTGTTTGTGTCCACACTGGTACACACTTGTCTCTGCTATATATATAGAGAGAGAGATAGTAAACAGCTGATTGTGTCCACACTGGTACACACTTGTCTCTGCTATATATATATAGAGAGAGAGACATAGTAAACAGCTGTCTGTGTCCACACTGGTACACACTTGTCTCTGCTATATATATATAGAGAGAGAGATAGTAAACAGCTGTCTGTGTCCACACTGGTACACACTTGTCTCTGCTATATATATATAGAGAGAGAGATAGTAAACAGCTGTCTGTGTCCACACTGGTACACACTTGTCTTCACTATATATATAGAGAGAGAGATAGTAAACAGCTGTCTGTGTCCACACTGGTACACACTTGTCTCTGCTATATATATATAGAGAGAGAGACATAGTAAACAGCTGTCTGTGTCCACACTGGTACACACTTGTCTTCACTATATATATAGAGAGAGAGATAGTAAACAGCTGTTTGTGTCCACACTGGTACACACTTGTCTCTGCTATATATATATAGAGAGAGAGACATAGTAAACAGCTGTCTGTGTCCACACTGGTACACACTTGTCTCTGCTATATATATATATAGAGAGAGATAGTAAACAGCTGTCTGTGTCCACACTGGTACACACTTGTCTCTGCTATATATATAGAGAGAGAGATAGTAAACAGCTGTTTGTGTCCACACTGGTACACACTTGTCTCTGCTATATATATATAGAGAGATAGTAAACAGCTGTTTGTGTCCACACTGGTACACACTTGTCTCTGCTATATATATATATAGAGAGAGATAGTAAACAGCTGTCTGTGTCCACACTGGTACACACTTGTCTCTGCTATATATATATAGAGATAGTAAACAGCTGTTTGTGTCCACACTGGTACACACTTGTCTCTGCTATATATATAGAGAGAGAGATAGTAAACAGCTGTCTGTGTCCACACTGGTACACACTTGTCTCTGCTATATATATAGAGAGAGAGAGACATAGTAAACAGCTGTCTGTGTCCACACTGGTACACACTTGTCTCTGCTATATATATATAGAGAGAGAGATAGTAAACAGCTGTCTGTGTCCACACTGGTACACACTTGTCTCTGCTATATATATAGAGAGAGAGAGACATAGTAAACAGCTGTCTGTGTCCACACTGGTACACACTTGTCTCTGCTATATATATATATATAGAGAGATAGTAAACAGCTGTCTGTGTCCACACTGGTACACACTTGTCTTCACTATATATATAGAGAGAGATAGTAAACAGCTGTTTGTGTCCACACTGGTACACACTTGTCTCTGCTATATATAGAGAGAGATAGTAAACAGCTGTTTGTGTCCACACTGGTACACACTTGTCTCTGCTATATATAGAGAGAGAGATAGTAAACATCTGTCTGTGTCCACACTGGTACACACTTGTCTCTGCTATATATATAGAGAGAGAGATAGTAAACAGCTGTTTGTGTCCACACTGGTACACACTTGTCTCTGCTATATATATATAGAGAGATAGTAAACAGCTGTTTGTGTCCACACTGGTACACACTTGTCTCTGCTATATATATATATAGAGAGAGATAGTAAACAGCTGTCTGTGTCCACACTGGTACACACTTGTCTCTGCTATATATATATAGAGATAGTAAACAGCTGTTTGTGTCCACACTGGTACACACTTGTCTCTGCTATATATATAGAGAGAGAGATAGTAAACAGCTGTCTGTGTCCACACTGGTACACACTTGTCTCTGCTATATATATAGAGAGAGAGAGACATAGTAAACAGCTGTCTGTGTCCACACTGGTACACACTTGTCTCTGCTATATATATATAGAGAGAGAGATAGTAAACAGCTGTCTGTGTCCACACTGGTACACACTTGTCTCTGCTATATATATAGAGAGAGAGAGACATAGTAAACAGCTGTCTGTGTCCACACTGGTACACACTTGTCTCTGCTATATATATATATAGAGAGATAGTAAACAGCTGTCTGTGTCCACACTGGTACACACTTGTCTTCACTATATATATATAGAGAGAGATAGTAAACAGCTGTCTGTGTCCACACTGGTACACACATGTCTTCACTATATATAGAGAGAGAGATAGTAAACAGCTGTTTGTGTCCACACTGGTACACACTTTTCTCTGCTATATATAGAGAGAGATAGTAAACAGCTGTCTGTGTCCACACTGGTACACACTTGTCTCTGCTATATATATATATATAGAGAGAGATAGTAAACAGCTGTCTGTGTCCACACTGGTACACACTTGTCTTCACTATATATATATAGAGAGAGAGATAGTAAACCGCTGTCTGTGTCCACACTGGTACACACTTGTCTCTGCTATATATATATATAGAGAGAGATAGTAAACAGCTGTTTGTGTCCACACTGGTACACACTTGTCTCTGCTATATATAGAGAGAGATAGTAAACAGCTGTTTGTGTCCACACTGGTACACACTTGTCTCTGCTATATATATATAGAGAGAGATAGTAAACAGCTGTTTGTGTCCACACTGGTACACACTTGTCTTCACTATATATAGAGAGACATAGTAAACAGCTGTTTGTGTCCACACTGGTACACACTTGTCTCTGCTATATATATATAGAGAGAGATAGTAAACAGCTGTTTGTGTCCACACTGGTACACACTTGTCTCTGCTATATATAGAGAGAGTTAGTAAACAGCTGTTTGTGTCCACACTGGTACACACTTGTCTCTGCTATATATATAGAGAGAGAGATAGTAAACAGCTGTTTGTGTCCACACTGGTACACACTTGTCTCTGCTATATATATATAGAGAGAGATAGTAAACAGCTGTTTGTGTCCACACTGGTACACACTTGTCTCTGCTATATATATATAGAGAGAGAGACATAGTAAACAGCTGTCTGTGTCCACACTGGTACACACTTGTCTTCACTATATATATATAGAGAGAGATAGTAAACAGCTGTTTGTGTCCACACTGGTACACACTTGTCTCTGCTATATATATAGAGAGAGATAGTAAACAGCTGTTTGTGTCCACACTGGTACACACTTGTCTCTGCTATATATATATAGAGAGAGAGACATAGTAAACAGCTGTCTGTGTCCACACTGGTACACACTTGTCTCTGCTATATATATATATAGAGAGAGATAGTAAACAGCTGTCTGTGTCCACACTGGTACACACTTGTCTCTGCTATATATATAGAGAGAGAGAGACATAGTAAACAGCTGTCTGTGTCCACACTGGTACACACTTGTCTCTGCTATATATATATAGAGAGAGATAGTAAACAGCTGTTTGTGTCCACACTGGTACACACTTGTCTCTGCTATATATATATATAGAGAGAGACATAGTATACAGCTGTCTGTGTCCACACTGGTACACACTTGTCTTCACTATATATATAGAGAGAGAGATAGTAAACAGCTGTTTGTGTCCACACTGGTACACACTTGTCTTCACTATATATATATATAGGAGATAGTAAACAGCTGTTTGTGTCCACACTGGTACACACTTGTCTTCACTATATATATAGAGAGAGATAGTAAACAGCTGTTTGTGTCCACACTGGTACACACTTGTCTCTGCTATATATATATAGAGAGAGATAGTAAACAGCTGTTTGTGTCCACACTGGTACACACTTGTCTCTGCTATATATATAGAGAGAGAGATAGTAAACAGCTGTTTGTGTCCACACTGGTACACACTTGTCTCTGCTATATATATATAGAGAGAGAGACATAGTAAACAGCTGTCTGTGTCCACACTGGTACACACTTGTCTTCACTATATATATAGAGAGAGAGATAGTAAACAGCTGTTTGTGTCCACACTGGTACACACTTGTCTCTGCTATATATAGATAGAGAGAGATAGTAAACAGCTGTTTGTGTCCACACTGGTACACATTTGTCTCTGCTATATATATAGAGAGAGAGATAGTAAACAGCTGTTTGTGTCCACACTGGTACACACTTGTCTCTGCTATATATATATAGAGAGAGAGACATAGTAAACAGCTGTCTGTGTCCACACTGGTACACACTTGTCTCTGCTATATATATATAGAGAGAGAGATAGTAAACAGCTGTCTGTGTCCACACTGGTACACACTTGTCTCTGCTATATATATATAGAGAGAGAGATAGTAAACAGCTGTCTGTGTCCACACTGGTACACACTTGTCTTCACTATATATATAGAGAGAGAGATAGTAAACAGCTGTCTGTGTCCACACTGGTACACACTTGTCTCTGCTATATATATAGAGAGAGAGAGACATAGTAAACAGCTGTCTGTGTCCACACTGGTACACACTTGTCTTCACTATATATATAGAGAGAGAGATAGTAAACAGCTGTTTGTGTGCACACTGGTACACACTTGTCTCTGCTATATATATATAGAGAGAGACAGTAAACAGCTGTTTGTGTCCACACTGGTACACACTTGTCTCTGCTATATATATATAGAGAGAGATAGTAAACAGCTGTTTGTGTCCACACTGGTTCACACTTGTCTTCACTATAAATAGAGAGATAGTAAACAGCTGTCTGTGGCCACACTGGTACACACTTGTCTCTGCTATATATATATAGAGAGATAGTAAACAGCTGTTTGTGGCCACACTGGTACACACTTGTCTCTGCTATATATATAGAGAGAGACAGTAAACAGCTGTCTGTGTCCACACTGGCACACACTTGTCTCTGCTATATATATATAGAGAGAGATAGTAAACAGCTGTCTGTGTCCACACTGGTACACACTTGTCTCTGCTATATATAGAGAGAGATAGTAAACAGCTGTTTGTGTCCACACTGGTACACACTTGTCTCTGCTATATATATAGAGAGAGAGATAGTAAACAGCTGTTTGTGTCCACACTGGTACACACTTGTCTCTGCTATATATATAGAGAGAGAGATAGTAAACTGCTGTTTGTGTCCACACTGGTACACACTTGTCTTCACTATATATATATAGAGAGAGATAGTAAACAGCTGTCTGTGTCCACACTGGTACACACTTGTCTTCACTATATATATATAGAGAGAGAGATAGTAAACAGCTGTCTGTGTCCACACTGGTACACACTTGTCTCTGCTATATATATAGAGAGAGAGATAGTAAACAGCTGTCTGTGTCCACACTGGTACACACTTGTCTCTGCTATATATAGAGAGAGATAGTAAACAGCTGTCTGTGTCCACACTGGTACACACTTGTCTTCACTATATATATAGAGAGAGATATTAAACAGCTGTTTGTGTCCACACTGGTACACACTTGTCTCTGCTATATATATATAGAGAGAGATAGTAAACAGCTGTCTGTGTCCACACTGGTACACACTTGTCTCTGCTATATATATAGAGAGAGAGATAGTAAACAGCTGTCTGTGTCCACACTGGTACACACTTGTCTCTGCTATATATAGAGAGAGATAGTAAACAGCTCTTTGTGTCCACACTGGTACACACTTGTCTCTGCTATATATATATAGAGAGAGAGATAGTAAACAGCTGTTTGTGTCCACACTGGTATACACTTGTCTTCACTATATATATAGAGAGAGATAGTAAACAGCTGTCTGTGTCCACACTGGTACACACTTGTCTTCACTATATATATATATAGAGAGATAGTAAACAGCTGTTTGTGTCCACACTGGTACACACTTGTCTTCACTATATATATATATAGAGAGAGAGATAGTAAACAGCTGTTTGTGTCCACAATGGTACACACTTGTCTCTGCTATATATATATAGAGAGAGATAGTAAACAGCTGTCTGTGTCCACACTGGTACACACTTGTCTCTGCTATATATATAGAGAGAGAGACATAGTAAACAGCTGTTTGTGTCCACACTGGTACACACTTGTCTTCACTATATATATAGAGAGAGATAGTAAACAGCTGTCTGTGTCCACACTGGTACACACTTGTCTTCACTATATATATATATAGAGAGAGAGATAGTAAACAGCTGTTTGTGTCCACACTGGTACACACTTGTCTCTGCTATATATATATATAGAGAGAGATAGTAAACAGCTGTTTGTGTCCACACTGGTACACACTTGTCTCTGCTATATATATAGAGAGAGAGAGATAGTAAACCGCTGTCTGTGTCCACACTGGTACACACTTGTCTCTGCTATATATATATATATAGAGATAGTAAACAGCTGTCTGTGTCCACACTGGTACACACTTGTCTTCACTATATATAGAGAGAGAGATAGTAAACAGCTGTTTGTGTCCACACTGGTACACACTTGTCTCTGCTATATATAGAGAGAGATAGTAAACAGCTGTTTGTGTCCACACTGGTACACACTTGTCTCTGCTATATATATAGAGAGAGATAGTAAACATCTGTCTGTGTCCACACTGGTACACACTTGTCTTCACTATATATATATAGAGAGAGATAGTAAACATCTGTCTGTGTCCACACTGGTACACACTTGTCTTCACTATATATATATAGAGAGAGAGATAGTAAACAGCTGTCTGTGTCCACACTGGTACACACTTGTCTTCACTATATATAGAGAGAGAGATAGTAAACAGCTGTTTGTGTCCACACTGGTACACACTTTTCTCTGCTATATATAGAGAGAGATAGTAAACAGCTGTCTGTGTCCACACTGGTACACACTTGTCTCTGCTATATATATATAGAGAGAGAGATAGTAAACAGCTGTCTGTGTCCACACTGGTACACACTTGTCTTCACTATATATATATAGAGAGAGAGATAGTAAACCGCTGTCTGTGTCCACACTGGTACACACTTGTCTCTGCTATATATATATATATATAGAGAGAGATAGTAAACAGCTGTTTGTGTCCACACTGGTACACACTTGTCTCTGCTATATATAGAGAGAGATAGTAAACAGCTGTTTGTGTCCACACTGGTACACACTTGTCTCTGCTATATATATATAGAGAGAGATAGTAAACAGCTGTTTGTGTCCACACTGGTACACACTTGTCTTCACTATATATAGAGAGACATAGTAAACAGCTGTTTGTGTCCACACTGGTACACACTTGTCTCTGCTATATATATATAGAGAGAGATAGTAAACAGCTGTTTGTGTCCACACTGGTACACACTTGTCTCTGCTATATATAGAGAGAGATAGTAAACAGCTGTTTGTGTCCACACTGGTACACACTTGTCTCTGCTATATATATATAGAGAGAGATAGTAAACAGCTGTTTGTGTCCACACTGGTACACACTTGTCTCTGCTATATATATATAGAGAGAGATAGTAAACAGCTGTTTGTGTCCACACTGGTACACACTTGTCTCTGCTATATATATATAGAGAGAGAGACATAGTAAACAGCTGTCTGTGTCCACACTGGTACACACTTGTCTTCACTATATATATAGAGAGAGAGATAGTAAACAGCTGTTTGTGTCCACACTGGTACACACTTGTCTCTGCTATATATATATAGAGAGAGATAGTAAACAGCTGTTTGTGTCCACACTGGTACACACTTGTCTCTGCTATATATATATAGAGAGAGAGACATAGTAAACAGCTGTCTGTGTCCACACTGGTACACACTTGTCTCTGCTATATATATATAGAGAGAGAGATAGTAAACAGCTGTCTGTGTCCACACTGGTACACACTTGTCTCTGCTATATATATAGAGAGAGAGAGACATAGTAAACAGCTGTCTGTGTCCACACTGGTACACACTTGTCTCTGCTATATATATATAGAGAGAGATAGTAAACAGCTGTTTGTGTCCACACTGGTACACACTTGTCTCTGCTATATATATATAGAGAGAGAGACATAGTATACAGCTGTCTGTGTCCACACTGGTACACACTTGTCTTCACTATATATATAGAGAGAGAGATAGTAAACAGCTGTTTGTGTCCACACTGGTACACACTTGTCTTCACTATATATATATATAGGAGATAGTAAACAGCTGTTTGTGTCCACACTGGTACACACTTGTCTTCACTATATATATAGAGAGAGATAGTAAACAGCTGTTTGTGTCCACACTGGTACACACTTGTCTCTGCTATATATATATATAGAGAGAGATAGTAAACAGCTGTTTGTGTCCACACTGGTACACACTTGTCTCTGCTATATATATAGAGAGAGAGATAGTAAACAGCTGTTTGTGTCCACACTGGTACACACTTGTCTCTGCTATATATATATAGAGAGAGAGACATAGTAAACAGCTGTCTGTGTCCACACTGGTACACACTTGTCTTCACTATATATATAGAGAGAGAGATAGTAAACAGCTGTTTGTGTCCACACTGGTACACACTTGTCTCTGCTATATATATATAGAGAGAGATAGTAAACAGCTGTTTGTGTCCACACTGGTACACACTTGTCTCTGCTATATATATAGAGAGAGAGATAGTAAACAGCTGATTGTGTCCACACTGGTACACACTTGTCTCTGCTATATATATATAGAGAGAGAGACATAGTAAACAGCTGTCTGTGTCCACACTGGTACACACTTGTCTCTGCTATATATATATAGAGAGAGAGATAGTAAACAGCTGTCTGTGTCCACACTGGTACACACTTGTCTCTGCTATATATATAGAGAGAGAGAGATAGTAAACAGCTGTCTGTGTCCACACTGGTACACACTTGTCTTCACTATATATATATAGAGAGAGATAGTAAACAGCTGTCTGTGTCCACACTGGTACACACTTGTCTCTGCTATATATATATAGAGAGAGAGACATAGTAAACAGCTGTCTGTGTCCACACTGGTACACACTTGTCTTCACTATATATATATAGAGAGAGATAGTAAACAGCTGTTTGTGTCCACACTGGTACACACTTGTCTCTGCTATATATATATAGAGAGAGAGACATAGTAAACAGCTGTCTGTGTCCACACTGGTACACACTTGTCTCTGCTATATATATATAGAGAGAGAGATAGTAAACAGCTGTCTGTGTCCACACTGGTACACACTTGTCTCTGCTATATATATAGAGAGAGAGATAGTAAACAGCTGTTTGTGTCCACACTGGTACACACTTGTCTCTGCTATATATATATAGAGAGATAGTAAACAGCTGTTTGTGTCCACACTGGTACACACTTGTCTCTGCTATATATATATATAGAGAGAGATAGTAAACAGCTGTCTGTGTCCACACTGGTACACACTTGTCTCTGCTATATATATATAGAGATAGTAAACAGCTGTTTGTGTCCACACTGGTACACACTTGTCTCTGCTATATATATAGAGAGAGAGATAGTAAACAGCTGTCTGTGTCCACACTGGTACACACTTCTCTCTGCTATATATATATAGAGAGAGAGATAGTAAACAGCTGTTTGTGTCCACACTGGTACACACTTGTCTCTGCTATATATATATAGAGAGAGAGATAGTAAACAGCTGTTTGTGTCCACACTGGTACACACTTGTCTCTGCTATATATATATATATAGAGAGATAGTAAACAGCTGTCTGTGTCCACACTGGTACACACTTGCCTCTGCTATATATATATAGAGAGATAGTAAACAGCTGTTTGTGTCCACACTGGTACACACTTGTCTCTGCTATATATATATATAGAGAGAGATAGTAAACAGCTGTCTGTGTCCACACTGGTACACACTTGTCTTCACTATATATAGAGAGAGAGATAGTAAACAGCTGTTTGTGTCAACACTGGTACACACTTGTCTCTGCTATATATATATAGAGAGAGATAGTAAACAGCTGTTTGTGTCCACACTGGTACACACTTGTCTTCACTATATATATATAGAGAGAGATAGTAAACAGCTGTTTGTGTCCACACTGGTACACACTTGTCTCTGCTATATATATATAGAGAGAGATAGTAAACAGCTGTTTGTGTCCACACTGGTACACACTTGTCTCTGCTATATATATATAGAGAGAGAGATAGTAAACAGCTGTCTGTGTCCACACTGGTACACACTTGTCTCTGCTATATATATATATAGAGAGAGATAGTAAACAGCTGTTTGTGTCCACACTGGTACACACTTGTCTTCACTATATATATATATAGAGAGAGAGATAGTAAACAGCTGTTTGTGTCCACACTGGTACACACTTGTCTTCACTATATATATATAGAGAGAGATAGTAAACAGCTGTTTGTGTCCACACTGGTACACACTTGTCTCTGCTATATACATATAGAGAGAGAGATAGTAAACAGCTGTTTGTGTCCACACTGGTACACACTTGTCTCTGCTATATATATATAGAGAGAGAGATAGTAAACAGCTGTCTGTGTCCACACTGGTACACACTTGTCTCTGCTATATATAGAGAGAGATAGTAAACAGCTGTCTGTGTCCACACTGGTACACACTTGTCTCTGCTATATATATATAGAGAGAGAGATAGTAAAAAGCTGTTTGTGTCCACACTGGTACACACTTGTCTCTGCTATATATATATATAGAGAGAGATAGTAAACAGCTGTTTGTGTCCACACTGGTACACACTTGTCTTCACTATATATATATATAGAGAGAGATAGTAAACAGCTGTTTGTGTCCACACTGGTACACACTTGTCTTCACTATATATATAGAGAGAGATAGTAAACAGCTGTTTGTGTCCACACTGGTACACACTTTTCTCTGCTATATATATATATAGAGAGAGATAGTAAACAGCTGTCTGTGTCCACACTGGTACACACTTGTCTCTGCTATATATAGAGAGAGATAGTAAACAGCTGTTTGTGTCCACACTGGTACACACTTGTCTTCACTATATATATATATAGAGAGAGATAGTAAACAGCTGTCTGTGTCCACACTGGTACACACTTGTCTTCACTATATATATATATAGAGAGATAGTAAACAGCTGTTTGTGTCCACACTGGTACACACTTGTCTCTGCTATATATATATAGAGAGAGAGATAGTAAACAGCTGTTTGTGTCCACACTGGTACACACTTGTCTTCACTATATATATATATAGAGAGAGAGATAGTAAACAGCTGTTTGTGTCCACACTGGTACACACTTGTCTTCACTATATATATATATAGAGAGATAGTAAACAGCTGTTTGTGTCCACACTGGTACACACTTGTCTCTGCTATATATATATAGAGAGAGAGATAGTAAACAGCTGTTTGTGTCCACACTGGTACACACTTGTCTCTGCTATATATATATAGAGAGAGAGATAGTAAACAGCTGTCTGTGTCCACACTGGTACACACTTGTCTCTGCTATATATAGAGAGAGATAGTAAACAGCTGTCTGTGTCCACACTGGTACACACTTGTCTCTGCTATATATATAGAGAGAGAGATAGTAAACAGCTGTTTGTGTCAACACTGGTACACACTTGTCTCTGCTATATATATAGAGAGAGAGATAGTAAACAGCTGTTTGTGTCAACACTGGTACACACTTGTCTCTGCTATATATATATATAGAGAGAGAGATAGTAAACAGCTGTCTGTGTCAACACTGGTACACACTTGTCTTCACTATATATATAGAGAGAGATAGTAAACAGCTGTTTGTGTCCACACTGGTACACACTTGTCTCTGCTATATATATATGGAGAGAGATAGTAAACAGCTGTTTGTGTCAACACTGGTACACACTTGTCTTCACTATATATATAGAGAGAGATAGTAAACAGCTGTTTGTGTCCACACTGGTACACACTTGTCTCTGCTATATATATATAGAGAGAAATAGTAAACAGCTGTTTGTGTCAACACTGGTACACACTTGTCTCTGCTATATATATAGAGAGAGAGATAGTAAACAGCTGTTTGTGTCCACACTGGTACACACTTGTCTCTGCTATATATATAGAGAGAGATAGTAAACAGCTGTTTGTGTCCACACTGGTACACACTTGTCTCTGCTATATATATAGAGAGAGATAGTAAACAGCTGTTTGTGTCCACACTGGTACACACTTGCCTCTGCTAGATATATATAGAGAGAGATAGTAAACAGCTGTTTGTGTCCACACTGGTACACACTTGTCTCTGCTATATATATAGAGAGAGATAGTAAACAGCTGTTTGTGTCCACACTGGTACACACTTGTCTCTGCTATATATATAGAGAGAGAGATAGTAAACAGCTGTTTGTGTCCACACTGGTACACACTTGTCTCTGCTATATATATAGAGAGAGATAGTAAACAGCTGTTTGTGTCCACACTGGTACACACTTGTCTCTGCTATATATATAGAGAGAGAGATAGTAAACAGCTGTTTGTGCCAACACTGGTACACACTTGTCTCTGCTATATATATATAGAGAGAGAGAGATAGTAAACAGCTGTCTGTGTCAACACTGGTACACACTTGTCTCTGCTATATATATAGAGAGAGATAGTAAACAGCTGTTTGTGTCCACACTGGTACGCACTTGTCTCTGCTATATATATATAGAGAGAGATAGTAAACAGCTGTCTGTGTCCACACTGGTACACACTTGTCTCTGCTATATATATATAGAGAGAGATAGTAAACTGCTGTTTGTGTCCACACTGGTACACACATGTCTCTGCTATATATATAGAGAGAGATAGTAAACAGCTGTTTGTGTCCACACTGGTACACACTTGTCTCTGCTATATATATAGAGAGAGAGATAGTAAACAGCTGTTTGTGTCAACACTGGTACACACTTGTCTTCACTATATATATATAGAGAGATAGTAAACAGCTGTTTGTGTCCACACTGGTACACACTTGTCTCTGCTATATATATATAGAGAGAGATAGTAAACAGCTGTTTGTGTCCACACTGGTACACACTTGTCTCTGCTATATATATATAGAGAGAGATAGTAAACAGCTGTTTGTGCCAACACTGGTACACACTTGTCTCTGCTATATATATATATAGAGAGAGAGATAGTAAACAGCTGTCTGTGTCAACACTGGTACACACTTGTCTCTGCTATATATATAGAGAGAGATAGTAAACAGCTGTTTGTGTCCACACTGGTACGCACTTGTCTCTGCTATATATATATAGAGAGAGATAGTAAACAGCTGTCTGTGTCCACACTGGTACACACTTGTCTCTGCTATATATATATAGAGAGAGATAGTAAACTGCTGTTTGTGTCCACACTGGTACACACTTGTCTCTGCTATATATATAGAGAGAGATAGTAAACAGCTGTTTGTGTCCACACTGGTACACACTTGTCTCTGCTATATATATAGAGAGAGAGATAGTAAACAGCTGTTTGTGTCAACACTGGTACACACTTGTCTTCACTATATATATATAGAGAGATAGTAAACAGCTGTTTGTGTCCACACTGGTACACACTTTTCTCTGCTATATATATATAGAGAGAGATAGTAAACAGCTGTTTGTGTCCACACTGGTACACACTTGTCTCTGCTATATATATATAGAGAGAGACAGTAAACAGCTGTTTGTGTCCACACTGATACACACTTGTCTCTGCTATATATATATAGAGAGAGATAGTAAACAGCTGTTTGTGTCCACACTGGTACACACTTGTCTCTGGTATATATATAGAGAGAGACAGTAAACAGCTGTCTGTGTCCACACTGGTACACACTTGTCTCTGCTATATATATAGAGAGAGAGATAGTAAACAGCTGTCTGTGTCCACACTGGTACACACTTGTCTCTGCTATATATATAGAGAGAGACAGTAAACAGCTGTCTGTGTCCACACTGGTACACACTTGTCTCTGCTATATATGTAGAGAGAGAGATAGTAAACAGCTGTCTGTGTCCACACTGGTTCACACTTGTCTTCACTATATATAGAGAGATAGTAAACAGCTGTCTGTGTCCACACTGGTACACACTTGTCTCTGCTATATATATAGAGAGAGACAGTAAACAGCTGTCTGTGTCCACACTGGTACACACTTGTCTCTGCTATATATATAGAGAGAGAGATAGTAAACAGCTGTCTGTGTCCACACTGGTACACACTTGTCTCTGCTATATATAGAGAGAGATAGTAAACAGCTGTTTGTGTCCACACTGGTACGCACTTGTCTCTGCTATATATATAGAGAGAGAGATAGTAAACAGCTGTCTGTGTTCACACTGGTACACACTTGTCTCTGCTATATATAGAGAGAGATAGTAAACAGCTCTTTGTGTCCACACTGGTACACACTTGTCTCTGCTATATATATATAGAGAGAGAGATAGTAAACAGCTGTTTGTGTCCACACTGGTACACACTTGTCTTCACTATATATATAGAGAGAGATAGTAAACAGCTGTCTGTGTCCACACTGGTACACACTTGTCTTCACTATATATATATATAGAGAGATAGTAAACAGCTGTTTGTGTCCACACTGGTACACACTTGTCTCTGCTATATATATAGAGAGAGAGATAGTAAACAGCTGTTTGTGTCCACACTGGTACGCACTTGTCTCTGCTATATATATACAGAGAGAGATAGTAAACAGCTGTCTGTGTCCACACTGGTACACACTTGTCTCTGCTATATATATATAGAGAGAGATAGTAAACTGCTGTTTGTGTCCACACTGGTACACACTTGTCTCTGCTATATATATAGAGAGAGATAGTAAACAGCTGTTTGTGTCCACACTGGTACACACTTGTCTCTGCTATATATATAGAGAGAGAGATAGTAAACAGCTGTTTGTGTCAACACTGGTACACACTTGTCTTCACTATATATATATAGAGAGATAGTAAACAGCTGTTTGTGTCCACACTGGTACACACTTTTCTCTGCTATATATATATAGAGAGAGATAGTAAACAGCTGTTTGTGTCCACACTGGTACACACTTGTCTCTGCTATATATATATAGAGAGAGACAGTAAACAGCTGTTTGTGTCCACACTGATACACACTTGTCTCTGCTATATATATATAGAGAGAGATAGTAAACAGCTGTTTGTGTCCACACTGGTACACACTTGTCTCTGCTATATATATAGAGAGAGACAGTAAACAGCTGTCTGTGTCCACACTGGTACACACTTGTCTCTGCTATATATATAGAGAGAGAGATAGTAAACAGCTGTCTGTGTCCACACTGGTACACACTTGTCTCTGCTATATATATAGAGAGAGACAGTAAACAGCTGTCTGTGTCCACACTGGTACACACTTGTCTCTGCTATATATGTAGAGAGAGAGATAGTAAACAGCTGTCTGTGTCCACACTGGTTCACACTTGTCTTCACTATATATAGAGAGAGATAGTAAACAGCTGTTTGTGTCCACACTGGTACACACTTGTCTCTGCTATATATATAGAGAGAGACAGTAAACAGCTGTCTGTGTCCACACTGGTACACACTTGTCTCTGCTATATATATAGAGAGAGAGATAGTAAACAGCTGTCTGTGTCCACACTGGTACACACTTGTCTCTGCTATATATAGAGAGAGATAGTAAACAGCTGTTTGTGTCCACACTGGTACACACTTGTCTCTGCTATATATAGAGAGAGAGAGATAGTAAACAGCTGTTTGTGTCCACACTGGTACACACTTGTCTCTGCTATATATATAGAGAGAGATAGTAAACAGCTGTTTGTGTCCACACTGGTACACACTTGTCTTCACTATATATATAGGGAGAGATAGTAAACAGCTGTCTGTGTCCACACTGGTACACACTTGTCTCTGCTATATATAGAGAGAGACAGTAAACAGCTGTCTGTGTCCACACTGGTACACACTTGTCTCTGCTATATATATAGAGAGAGACAGTAAACAGCTGTCTGTGTCCACACTGGTACACACTTGTCTCTGCTATATATATAGAGAGATAGTAAACAGCTTTTTGTGTCCACACTGGTACACACTTGTCTCTGCTATATATATATAGAGAGAGATAGTAAACAGCTGTCTGTGTCCACACTGGTACACACTTGTCTTCACTATATATATATATAGAGAGAGATAGTAAACAGCTGTCTGTGTCCACACTGGTACACACTTGTCTCTGCTATATATAGAGAGAGATAGTAAACAGCTGTCTGTGTCCACACTGGTACACACTTGTCTTCACTATATATAGAGAGAGATATTAAACAGCTGTTTGTGTCCACACTGGTACACACTTGTCTCTGCTATATATATATAGAGAGAGATAGTAAACAGCTGTCTGTGTCCACACTGGTACACACTTGTCTCTGCTATATATATAGAGAGAGAGATAGTAAACAGCTGTCTGTGTTCACACTGGTACACACTTGTCTCTGCTATATATAGAGAGAGATAGTAAACAGCTCTTTGTGTCCACACTGGTACACTCTTGTCTCTGCTATATATATATAGAGAGAGAGATAGTAAACAGCTGTTTGTGTCCACACTGGTACACACTTGTCTTCACTATATATATAGAGAGAGATAGTAAACAGCTGTCTGTGTCCACACTGGTACACACTTGTCTTCACTATATATATATATAGAGAGATAGTAAACAGCTGTTTGTGTCCACACTGGTACACACTTGTCTTCACTATATATATATATAGAGAGAGAGATAGTAAACAGCTGTTTGTGTCCACACTGGTACACACTTGTCTCTGCTATATATATATATAGAGAGAGATAGTAAACAGCTGTTTGTGTCCACACTGGTACACACTTGTCTCTGCTATATATATAGAGGGAGAGACATAGTAAACAGCTGTTTGTGTCCACACTGGTACACACTTGTCTTCACTATATATAGAGAGAGAGATAGTAAAGAGCTGTCTGTGTCCACACTGGTACACACTTGTCTTCACTATATATATATATATAGAGAGAGATAGTAAACAGCTGTTTGTGTCCACACTGGTACACACTTGTCTCTGCTATATATATATATATAGAGAGAGATAGTAAACAGCTGTTTGTGTCCACACTGGTACACACTTGTCTCTGCTATATATATATATAGAGAGAGATAGTAAACCGCTGTCTGTGTCCACACTGGTACACACTTGTCTTCACTATATATAGAGAGAGAGATAGTAAACAGCTGTTTGCGTCCACACTGGTACACACTTGTCTCTGCTATATATAGAGAGAGATAGTAAACAGCTGTTTGTGTCCACACTGGTACACACTTGTCTCTGCTATATATAGAGAGAGAGATAGTAAACATCTGTCTGTGTCCACACTGGTACACACTTGTCTTCACTATATATATATAGAGAGAGATAGTAAACATCTGTCTGTGTCCACACTGGTACACACTTGTCTTCACTATATATATATATAGAGAGAGATAGTAAACAGCTGTCTGTGTCCACACTGGTACACACTTGTCTTCACTATATATAGAGAGAGAGATAGTAAACAGCTGTTTGTGTCCACACTGGTACACACTTTTCTCTGCTATATATAGAGAGAGATAGTAAACAGCTGTCTGTGTCCACACTGGTACACACTTGTCTCTGCTATATATATATAGAGAGAGAGATAGTAAACAGCTGTCTGTGTCCACACTGGTACACACTTGTCTTCACTATATATATATAGAGAGAGAGATAGTAAACCGCTGTCTGTGTCCACACTGGTACACACTTGTCTCTGCTATATATATATATATATAGAGAGATAGTAAACAGCTGTTTGTGTCCACACTGGTACACACTTGTCTCTGCTATATATAGAGAGAGATAGTAAACAGCTGTTTGTGTCCACACTGGTACACACTTGTCTCTGCTATATATATATAGAGAGAGATAGTAAACAGCTGTTTGTGTCCACACTGGTACACACTTGTCTTCACTATATATAGAGAGACATAGTAAACAGCTGTTTGTGTCCACACTGGTACACACTTGTCTCTGCTATATATATATAGAGAGAGATAGTAAACAGCTGTTTGTGTCCACACTGGTACACACTTGTCTCTGCTATATATAGAGAGAGATAGTAAACAGCTGTTTGTGTCCACACTGGTACACACTTGTCTCTGCTATATATATAGAGAGAGAGATAGTAAACAGCTGTTTGTGTCCACACTGGTACACACTTGTCTCTGCTATATATATATAGAGAGAGATAGTAAACAGCTGTTTGTGTCCACACTGGTACACACTTGTCTCTGCTATATATATATAGAGAGAGAGACATAGTAAACAGCTGTCTGTGTCCACACTGGTACACACTTGTCTTCACTATATATATATAGAGAGAGATAGTAAACAGCTGTTTGTGTCCACACTGGTACACACTTGTCTCTGCTATATATATAGAGAGAGAGATAGTAAACAGCTGTTTGTGTCCACACTGGTACACACTTGTCTCTGCTATATATATAGAGAGAGAGAGACATAGTAAACAGCTGTCTGTGTCCACACTGGTACACACTTGTCTCTGCTATATATATATATAGAGAGAGATAGTAAACAGCTGTCTGTGTCCACACTGGTACACACTTGTCTCTGCTATATATATAGAGAGAGAGAGACATAGTAAACAGCTGTCTGTGTCCACACTGGTACACACTTGTCTCTGCTATATATATATAGAGAGAGATAGTAAACAGCTGTTTGTGTCCACACTGGTACACACTTGTCTCTGCTATATATATATAGAGAGAGAGACATAGTATACAGCTGTCTGTGTCCACACTGGTACACACTTGTCTTCACTATATATATATAGAGAGAGATAGTAAACAGCTGTTTGTGTCCACACTGGTACACACTTGTCTTCACTATATATATATATAGGAGATAGTAAACAGCTGTTTGTGTCCACACTGGTACACACTTGTCTTCACTATATATATAGAGAGAGATAGTAAACAGCTGTTTGTGTCCACACTGGTACACACTTGTCTCTGCTATATATATATAGAGAGATAGTAAACAGCTGTTTGTGTCCACACTGGTACACACTTGTCTCTGCTATATATATAGAGAGAGATAGTAAACAGCTGTTTGTGTCCACACTGGTACACACTTGTCTCTGCTATATATATATATAGAGAGAGACATAGTAAACAGCTGTCTGTGTCCACACTGGTACACACTTGTCTTCACTATATATATAGAGAGAGAGATAGTAAACAGCTGTTTGTGTCCACACTGGTACACACTTGTCTCTGCTATATATAGATAGAGAGAGATAGTAAACAGCTGTTTGTGTCCACACTGGTACACACTTGTCTCTGCTATATATATATAGAGAGAGATAGTAAACAGCTGTTTGTGTCCACACTGGTACACACTTGTCTCTGCTATATATATATAGAGAGAGAGACATAGTAAACAGCTGTCTGTGTCCACACTGGTACACACTTGTCTCTGCTATATATATATAGAGAGAGAGATAGTAAACAGCTGTCTGTGTCCACACTGGTACACACTTGTCTCTGCTATATATATATAGAGAGAGAGATAGTAAACAGCTGTCTGTGTCCACACAGGTACACACTTGTCTTCACTATATATATATAGAGAGATAGATAGTAAACAGCTGTCTGTGTCCACACTGGTACACACTTGTCTCTGCTATATATATATAGAGAGAGAGACATAGTAAACAGCTGTCTGTGTCCACACTGGTACACACTTGTCTTCACTATATATATAGAGAGAGAGATAGTAAACAGCTGTTTGTGTGCACACTGGTACACACTTGTCTCTGCTATATATATATAGAGAGAGACAGTAAACAGCTGTTTGTGTCCACACTGGTACACACTTGTCTCTGCTATATATATATAGAGAGAGATAGTAAACAGCTGTTTGTGTCCACACTGGTTCACACTTGTCTTCACTATATATAGAGAGATAGTAAACAGCTGTCTGTGTCCACACTGGTACACACTTGTCTCTGCTATATATATAGAGAGAGACAGTAAACAGCTGTCTGTGTCCACACTGGTACACACTTGTCTCTGCTATATATATAGAGAGAGAGATAGTAAACAGCTGTCTGTGTCCACACTGGTACACACTTGTCTCTGCTATATATAGAGAGAGATAGTAAACAGCTGTTTGTGTCCACACTGGTACACACTTGTCTCTGCTATATATATATAGAGAGAGATAGTAAACAGCTGTTTGTGTCCACACTGGTACACACTTGTCTCTGCTATATATATAGAGAGAGAGATAGTAAACTGCTGTTTGTGTCCACACTGGTACACACTTGTCTTCACTATATATATAGGGAGAGATAGTAAACAGCTGTCTGTGTCCACACTGGTACACACTTGTCTCTGCTATATATATAGAGAGAGACAGTAAACAGCTGTTTGTGTCCACACTGGTACACACTTGTCTCTGCTATATATATATAGAGAGAGATAGTAAACAGCTGTCTGTGTCCACACTGGTACACACTTGTCTTCACTATATATATATAGAGAGAGAGATAGTAAACAGCTGTCTGTGTCCACACTGGTACACACTTGTCTCTGCTATATATAGAGAGAGATAGTAAACAGCTGTCTGTGTCCACACTGGTACACACTTGTCTTCACTATATATATAGAGAGAGATATTAAACAGCTGTTTGTGTCCACACTGGTACACACTTGTCTCTGCTATATATATAGAGAGAGAGATAGTAAACAGCTGTCTGTGTCCACACTGGTACACACTTGTCTCTGCTATATATATAGAGAGAGAGATAGTAAACAGCTGTCTGTGTCCACACTGGTACACACTTGTCTCTGCTATATATAGAGAGAGATAGTAAACAGCTCTTTGTGTCCACACTGGTACACACTTGTCTCTGCTATATATATATAGAGAGAGAGATAGTAAACAGCTGTTTGTGTCCACACTGGTACACACTTGTCTCTGCTATATATATATAGAGAGAGACAGTAAACAGCTGTCTGTGTCCACACTGGTACACACTTGTCTCTGCTATATATATAGAGAGAGACAGTAAACAGCTGTCTGTGTCCACACTGGTACACACTTGTCTCTGCTATATATATAGAGAGATAGTAAACAGCTTTTTGTGTCCACACTGGTACACACTTGTCTCTGCTATATATATATAGAGAGAGATAGTAAACAGCTGTCTGTGTCCACACTGGTACACACTTGTCTTCACTATATATATATAGAGAGAGAGATAGTAAACAGCTGTCTGTGTCCACACTGGTACACACTTGTCTCTGCTATATATAGAGAGAGATAGTAAACAGCTGTCTGTGTCCACGCTGGTACACACTTGTCTTCACTATATATATAGAGAGAGATATTAAACAGCTGTTTGTGTCCACACTGGTACACACTTGTCTCTGCTATATATATATAGAGAGAGATAGTAAACAGCTGTCTGTGTCCACACTGGTACACACTTGTCTCTGCTATATATATAGAGAGAGAGATAGTAAACAGCTGTCTGTGTCCACACTGGTACACACTTGTCTCTGCTATATATAGAGAGAGATAGTAAACAGCTCTTTGTGTCCACACTGGTACACACTTGTCTCTGCTATATATATATAGAGAGAGAGATAGTAAACAGCTGTTTGTGTCCACACTGGTACACACTTGTCTTCACTATATATATATAGAGAGATAGTAAACAGCTGTCTGTGTCCACACTGGTACACACTTGTCTTCACTATATATATATAGAGAGAGATAGTAAACAGCTGTTTGTGTCCACACTGGTACACACTTGTCTTCACTATATATATATATAGAGAGAGAGATAGTAAACAGCTGTTTGTGTCCACACTGGTACACACTTGTCTCTGCTATATATATATAGAGACAGATAGTAAACAGCTGTTTGTGTCCACACTGGTACACACTTGTCTCTGCTATATATATAGAGAGAGAGACATAGTAAACAGCTGTTTGTGTCCACACTGGTACACACTCGTCTTCACTATATATAGAGAGAGAGATAGTAATCAGCTGTCTGTGTCCACACTGGTACACACTTGTCTTCACTATATATATATATAGAGAGAGAGATAGTAAACAGCTGTTTGTGTCCACACTGGTACACACTTGTCTCTGCTATATATATATATAGAGAGAGATAGTAAACAGCTGTTTGTGTCCACACTGGTACACACTTGTCTCTGCTATATATATATAGAGAGAGAGATAGTAAACCGCTGTCTGTGTCCACACTGGTACACACTTGTCTCTGCTATATATATATATAGAGAGATAGTAAACAGCTGTCTGTGTCCACACTGGTACACACTTGTCTTCACTATATATAGAGAGAGAGATAGTAAACAGCTGTTTGTGTCCACACTGGTACACACTTGTCTCTGCTATATATAGAGAGAGATAGTAAACAGCTGTTTGTGTCCACACTGGTACACACTTGTCTCTGCTATATATAGAGAGAGAGATAGTAAACATCTGTCTGTGTCCACACTGGTACACACTTGTCTTCACTATATATATATAGAGAGAGATAGTAAACATCTGTCTGTGTCCACACTGGTACACACTTGTCTTCACTATATATATATATAGAGAGAGATAGTAAACAGCTGTCTGTGTCCACACTGGTACACACTTGTCTTCACTATATATAGAGAGAGAGATAGTAAACAGCTGTTTGTGTCCACACTGGTACACACTTTTCTCTGCTATATATATAGAGAGATAGTAACAGCTGTCTGTGTCCACACTGGTACACACTTGTCTCTGCTATATATATATATAGAGAGAGATAGTAAACAGCTGTCTGTGTCCACACTGGTACACACTTGTCTTCACTATATATATATAGAGAGAGAGATAGTAAACCGCTGTCTGTGTCCACACTGGTACACACTTGTCTCTGCTATATATATATATATATATAGAGAGAGAGAGATAGTAAACAGCTGTTTGTGTCCACACTGGTACACACTTGTCTCTGCTATATATAGAGAGAGATAGTAAACAGCTGTTTGTGTCCACACTGGTACACACTTGTCTCTGCTATATATATATAGAGAGAGATAGTAAACAGCTGTTTGTGTCCACACTGGTACACACTTTTCTTCACTATATATAGAGAGACATAGTAAACAGCTGTTTGTGTCCACACTGGTACACACTTGTCTCTGCTATATATATATAGAGAGAGATAGTAAACAGCTGTTTGTGTCCACACTGGTACACACTTGTCTCTGCTATATATAGAGAGAGATTGTAAACAGCTGTTTGTGTCCACACTGGTACACACTTGTCTCTGCTATATATATAGAGAGAGAGATAGTAAACAGCTGTTTGTGTCCACACTGGTACACACTTGTCTCTGCTATATATATATAGAGAGAGATAGTAAACAGCTGTTTATGTCCACACTGGTACACACATGTCTCTGCTATATATATATAGAGAGAGAGACATAGTAAACAGCTGTCTGTGTCCACACTGGTACACACTTGTCTTCACTATATATATATAGAGAGAGATAGTAAACAGCTGTTTGTGTCCACACTGGTACACACTTGTCTCTGCTATATATATATAGAGAGAGATAGTAAACAGCTGTTTGTGTCCACACTGGTACACACTTGTCTCTGCTATATATATATAGAGAGAGAGACATAGTAAGCAGCTGTCTGTGTCCACACTGGTACACACTTGTCTCTGCTATATATATATAGAGAGAGAGATAGTAAACAGCTGTCTGTGTCCACACTGGTACACACTTGTCTCTGCTATATATATATAGAGAGAGAGACATAGTAAACAGCTGTCTGTGTCCACACTGGTACACACTTGTCTCTGCTATATATATATAGAGAGAGATAGTAAACAGCTGTTTGTGTCCACACTGGTACACACTTGTCTCTGCTATATATATATAGAGAGAGAGACATAGTATACAGCTGTCTGTGTCCACACTGGTACACACTTTTCTTCACTATATATATAGGGAGAGAGAGATAGTAAACAGCTGTTTGTGTCCACACTGGTACACACTTGTCTTCACTATATATATATATAGGAGATAGTAAACAGCTGTTTGTGTCCACACTGGTACACACTTGTCTTCACTATATATATAGAGAGAGATAGTAAACAGCTGTTTGTGTCCACACTGGTACACACTTGTCTCTGCTATATATATAGAGAGAGAGAGACATAGTAAACAGCTGTCTGTGTCCACACTGGTACACACTTGTCTTCACTATATATATAGAGAGAGAGATAGTAAACAGCTGTTTGTGTCCACACTGGTACACACTTGTCTCTGCTATATATATAGAGAGAGAGATAGTAAACAGCTGTTTGTGTCCACACTGGTACACACTTGTCTCTGCTATATATATAGAGAGAGAGATAGTAAACAGCTGTTTGTGTCCACACTGGTACACACTTGTCTCTGCTATATATATATAGAGAGAGAGACATAGTAAACAGCTGTCTGTGTCCACACTGGTACACACTTGTCTCTGCTATATATATATAGAGAGAGAGATAGTAAACAGCTGTCTGTGTCCACACTGGTACACACTTGTCTCTGCTATATATATATAGAGAGAGAGATAGTAAACAGCTGTCTGTGTCCACACTGGTACACACTTGTCTTCACTATATATATAGAGAGAGAGATAGTAAACAGCTGTCTGTGTCCACACTGGTACACACTTGTCTCTGCTATATATATATAGAGAGAGAGACATAGTAAACAGCTGTCTGTGTCCACACTGGTACACACTTGTCTTCATTATATATATAGAGAGAGAGATAGTAAACAGCTGTTTGTGTCCACACTGGTACACACTTGTCTCTGCTATATATATAGAGAGAGAGAGACATAGTAAACAGCTGTCTGTGTCCACACTGGTACACACTTGTCTCTGCTATATATATATAGAGAGAGAGATAGTAAACAGCTGTCTGTGTCCACACTGGTACACACTTGTCTCTGCTATATATATATAGAGAGAGATAGTAAACAGCTGTTTGTGTCCACACTGGTACACACTTGTCTCTGCTATATATATAGAGAGAGATAGTAAACAGCTGTTTGTGTCCACACTGGTACACACTTGTCTCTGCTATATATATATATATAGAGAGATAGTAAACAGCTGTCTGTGTCCACACTGGTACACACTTGTCTCTGCTATATATATATATAGAGATAGTAAACAGCTGTTTGTGTCCACACTGGTACACACTTGTCTCTGCTATATATATAGAGAGAGAGATAGTAAACAGCTGTCTGTGTCCACACTGGTACACACTTCTCTCTGCTATATATATATATAGAGAGAGATAGTAAACAGCTGTTTGTGTCCACACTGGTACACACTTGTCTCTGCTATATATATAGAGAGAGAGAGATAGTAAACAGCTGTTTGTGTCCACACTGGTACACACTTGTCTCTGCTATATATATATATATAGAGAGAGATCGTAAACAGCTGTCTGTGTCCACACTGGTACACACTTGTCTCTGCTATATATATATAGAGAGATAGTAAACAGCTGTTTGTGTCCACACTGGTACACACTTGTCTCTGCTATATATATATATAGAGAGAGATAGTAAACAGCTGTCTGTGTCCACACTGGTACACACTTGTCTTCACTATATATAGAGAGAGAGATAGTAAACAGCTGTTTGTGTCAACACTGGTACACACTTGTCTCTGCTATATATATAGAGAGAGAGATAGTAAACAGCTGTTTGTGTCCACACTGGTACACACTTGTCTTCACTATATATATATAGAGAGAGAGATAGTAAACAGCTGTCTGTGTCCACACTGGTACACACTTGTCTTCACTATATATATAGAGAGAGAGAGATAGTAAACAGCTGTTTGTGTCAACACTGGTACACACTTGTCTCTGCTATATATATATATAGAGAGATAGTAAACAGCTGTTTGTGTCCACACTGGTACACACTTGTCTTCACTATATATATATAGAGAGAGAGATAGTAAACAGCTGTTTGTGTCCACACTGGTACACACTTGTCTTCACTATATATATATAGAAAGAGAGATAGTAAACAGCTGTTTGTGTCCACACTGGTACACACTTGTCTCTGCTATATATATAGAGAGAGAGACAGTAAAGAGCTGTTTGTGTCCACACTGGTACACACTTGTCTCTGCTATATATATATAGAGAGAGATAGTAAACAGCTGTTTGTGTCCACACTGGTTCACACTTGTCTTCACTATATATAGAGAGATAGTAAGCAGCTGTCTGTGTCCACACTGGTACACACTTGTCTCTGCTATATATATAGAGAGAGACAGTAAACAGCTGTCTGTGTCCACACTGGTACACACTTGTCTCTGCTATATATAGAGAGAGAGAGATAGTAAACAGCTGTTTGTGTCCACACTGGTACACACTTGTCTTCACTATATATATATAGAGAGAGATAGTAAACAGCTGTTTGTGTCCACACTGGTACACACTTGTCTCTGCTATATATATAGAGAGAGAGATAGTAAACAGCTGTTTGTGTCCACACTGGTACACACTTGTCTCTGCTATGTATATAGAGAGAGAGATAGTAAACAGCTGTTTGTGTCCACACTGGTACACACTTGTCTTCACTATATATATAGAGAGAGATAGTAAACAGCTGTCTGTGTCCACACTGGTACACACTTGTCTCTGCTATATATAGAGAGAGACAGTAAACAGCTGTCTGTGTCCACACTGGTACACACTTGTCTCTGCTATATATATAGAGAGAGACAGTAAACAGCTGTCTGTGTCCACACTGGTACACACTTGTCTCTGCTATATATATAGAGAGATAGTAAACAGCTTTTTGTGTCCACACTGGTACACACTTGTCTCTGCTATATATATATAGAGAGAGATAGTAAACAGCTGTCTGTGTCCACACTGGTACACACTTGTCTTCACTATATATATATAGAGAGAGAGATAGTAAACAGCTGTCTGCGTCCACACTGGTACACACTTGTCTCTGCTATATATAGAGAGAGATAGTAAACAGCTGTCTGTGTCCACACTGGTACACACTTGTCTCTGCTATATATATAGAGAGAGAGATAGTAAACAGCTGTCTGTGTCCACACTGGTACACACTTGTCTCTGCTATATATAGAGAGAGATAGTAAACAGCTGTTTGTGTCCACACTGGTACACACTTGTCTCTGCTATATATATATAGAGAGAGAGATAGTAAACAGCTGTTTGTGTCCACACTGGTACACACTTGTCTTCACTATATATATAGAGAGAGATAGTAAACAGCTGTCTGTGTCCACACTGGTACACACTTGTCTTCACTATATATATATATAGAGAGATAGTAAACAGCTGTTTGTGTCCACACTGGTACACACTTGTCTTCACTATATATATATATAGAGAGAGAGATAGTAAACAGCTGTTTGTGTCCACACTGGTACACACTTGTCTCTGCTATATATATATAGAGAGAGATAGTAAACAGCTGTTTGTGTCCACACTGGTACACACTTGTCTCTGCTATATATATAGAGAGAGAGACATAGTAAACAGCTGTTTGTGTCCACACTGGTACACACTTGTCTTCACTATATATAGAGAGAGAGATAGTAAACAGCTGTCTGTGTCCACACTGGTACACACTTGTCTTCACTATATATATATATAGAGAGAGAGATAGTAAACAGCTGTTTGTGTCCACACTGGTACACACTTGTCTCTGCTATATATATATATAGAGACAGATAGTAAACAGCTGTTTGTGTCCACACTGGTACACACTTGTCTCTGCTATATATATATATAGAGAGATAGTAAACAGCTGTCTGTGTCCACACTGGTACACACTTGTCTTCACTATATATAGAGAGAGAGATAGTAAACAGCTGTTTGTGTCCACACTGGTACACACTTGTCTCTGCTATATATAGAGAGAGATAGTAAACAGCTGTTTGTGTCCACACTGGTACACACCTGTCTCTGCTATATATAGAGAGAGAGATAGTAAACATCTGTCTGTGTCCACACTGGTACACACTTGTCTTCACTATATATATATATAGAGAGAGATAGTAAACAGTTGTCTGTGTCCACACTGGTACACACTTGTCTTCACTATATATAGAGAGAGAGATAGTAAACAGCTGTTTGTGTCCACACTGGTACACACTTTTCTCTGCTATATATAGAGAGAGATAGTAAACAGCTGTCTGTGTCCACACTGGTACACACTTGTCTCTGCTATATATATATATAGAGAGAGATAGTAAACAGCTGACTGTGTCCACACTGGTACACACATGTCTTCACTATATATATATAGAGAGAGAGATAGTAAACCGCTGTCTGTGTCCACACTGGTACACACTTGTCTCTGCTATATATATATATATAGAGAGAGATAGTAAACAGCTGTTTGTGTCCACACTGGTACACACTTGTCTCTGCTATATATAGAGAGAGATAGTAAACAGCTGTTTGTGTCCACACTGGTACACACTTGTCTCTGCTATATATATATATAGAGAGAGATAGTAAACAGCTGTTTGTGTCCACACTGGTACACACTTGTCTTCACTATATATAGAGAGACATAGTAAACAGCTGTTTGTGTCCACACTGGTACACACTTGTCTCTGCTATATATATATAGAGAGAGATAGTAAACAGCTGTTTGTGTCCACACTGGTACACACTTGTCTCTGCTATATATATATATAGAGAGAGATAGTAAACAGCTGTCTGTGTCCACACTGGTACACACTTGTCTTCACTATATATATATAGAGAGAGATAGTAAACAGCTGTTTGTGTCCACACTGGTACACACTTGTCTCTGCTATATATATACAGAGAGACAGTAAACAGCTGTCTGTGTCCACACTGGTACACACTTGTCTCTGCTATATATATAGAGAGATAGTAAACAGCTGTTTGTGTCCACACTGGTACACACTTGTCTCTGCTATATATATACAGAGAGACAGTAAACAGCTGACTGTGTCCACACTGGTACACACTTGTCTCTGCTATATATATATAGAGAGAGATAGTAAACAGCTGTTTGTGTCCACACTGGTACACACTTGTCTCTGCTATATATATATATAGAGAGAGATAGTAAACAGCTGTCTGTGTCCACACTGGTACACACTTGTCTCTGCTATATATAGAGAGAGAGATAGTAAACAGCTGTCTGTGTCCACACTGGTACACACTTGTCTTCACTATATATAGAGAGAGAGATAGTAAACAGCTGTTTGTGTCCACACTGGTACACACTTGTCCCTGCTATATATATATAGAGAGAGATAGTAAACAGCTGTTTGTGTCCACACTGGTACACACTTGTCTCTGCTATATATATAGAGAGAGATAGTAAACAGCTGTCTGTGTCAACACTGGTACACACTTGTCTCTGCTATATATATATATATAGAGAGAGAGATAGTAAACAGCTGTTTGTGTCCACACTGGTACACACTTGTCTCTGCTATATATATATATAGAGAGAGATAGTAAACAGCTGTTTGTGTCCACACTGGTACACACTTCTCTTCACTATATATATATATAGAGAGAGATAGTAAACAGCTGTTTGTGTCCACACTGGTACACACTTGTCTTCACTATATATATATAGAGAGAGATAGTAAACAGCTGTTTGTGTCCACACTGGTACACACTTGTCTCTGCTATATATATATAGAGAGAGAGATAGTAAACAGCTGTCTGTGTCCACACTGGTACACACTTGTCTCTGCTATATATAGAGAGAGATAGTAAACAGCTGTTTGTGTCCACACTGGTACACACTTGTCTTCACTATATATATATATATAGAGAGAGATAGTAAACAGCTGTCTGTGTCCACACTGGTACACACTTGTCTTCACTATATATATATATAGAGAGATAGTAAACAGCTGTTTGTGTCCACACTGGTACACACTTGTCTCTGCTATATATATATAGAGAGAGAGATAGTAAACAGCTGTTTGTGTCCACACTGGTACACACTTGTCTTCACTATATATATAGAGAGAGATAGTAAACAGCTGTCTGTGTCCACACTGGTACACACTTGTCTTCACTATATATATATATAGAGAGAGAGTAAACAGCTGTTTGTGTCCACACTGGTACACACTTGTCTTCACTATATATATATATAGAGAGAGAGATAGTAAACAGCTGTTTGTGTCCACACTGGTACACACTTGTCTCTGCTATATATATATAGAGACAGATAGTAAACAGCTGTTTGTGTCCACACTGGTACACACTTGTCTCTGCTATATATATAGAGAGAGAGACATAGTAAACAGCTGTTTGTGTCCACACTGGTACACACTTGTCTTCACTATATATAGAGAGAGAGATAGTAAACAGCTGTCTGTGTCCACACTGGTACACACTTGTCTTCACTATATATATATAGAGAGAGAGAGATAGTAAACAGCTGTTTGTGTCAACACTGGTACACACTTGTCTCTGCTATATATATATAGAGAGAGAGATAGTAAACAGCTGTTTGTGTCCACACTGGTACACTCTTGTCTCTGCTATATATATATATAGAGAGAGATAGTAAACCGCTGTCTGTGTCCACACTGGTACACACTTGTCTCTGCTATATATATATATAGAGAGATAGTAAACAGCTGTCTGTGTCCACACTGGTACACACTTGTCTTCACTATATATAGAGAGAGAGATAGTAAACAGCTGTTTGTGTCCACACTGGTACACACTTGTCTCTGCTATATATAGAGAGAGATAGTAAACAGCTGTTTGTGTCCACACTGGTACACACTTGTCTCTGCTATATATAGAGAGAGAGATAGTAAACATCTGTCTGTGTCCACACTGGTACACACTTGTCTTCACTATATATATATAGAGAGAGATAGTAAACATCTGTCTGTGTCCACACTGGTACACACTTGTCTTCACTATATATATATAGAGAGAGAGATAGTAAACAGCTGTTTGTGTGCACACTGGTACACACTTGTCTCTGCTATATATATATAGAGAGAGACAGTAAACAGCTGTTTGTGTCCACACTGGTACACACTTGTCTCTGCTATATATATAGAGAGAGACAGTAAACAGCTGTCTGTGTCCACACTGGTACACACTTGTCTCTGCTATATATATAGAGAGATAGTAAACAGCTTTTTGTGTCCACACTGGTACACACTTGTCTCTGCTATATATATATAGAGAGAGATAGTAAACAGCTGTCTGTGTCCACACTGGTACACACTTGTCTTCACTATATATATATAGAGAGAGAGATAGTAAACAGCTGTCTGTGTCCACACTGGTACACACTTGTCTCTGCTATATATAGAGAGAGATAGTAAACAGCTGTCTGTGTCCACACTGGTACACACTTGTCTTCACTATATATATAGAGAGAGATATTAAACAGCTGTTTGTGTCCACACTGGTACACACTTGTCTCTGCTATATATATATAGAGAGAGATAGTAAACAGCTGTCTGTGTCCACACTGGTACACACTTGTCTCTGCTATATATATAGAGAGAGAGATAGTAAACAGCTGTCTGTGTCCACACTGGTACACACTTGTCTCTGCTATATATAGAGAGAGATAGTAAACAGCTCTTTGTGTCCACACTGGTACACACTTGTCTCTGCTATATATATATAGAGAGAGAGATAGTAAACAGCTGTTTGTGTCCACACTGGTACACACTTGCCTTCACTATATATATATAGAGAGATAGTAAACAGCTGTCTGTGTCCACACTGGTACACACTTGTCTTCACTATATATATATATAGAGAGATAGTAAACAGCTGTTTGTGTCCACACTGGTACACACTTGTCTTCACTATATATATATAGAGAGAGAGAGATAGTAAACAGCTGTTTGTGTCCACACTGGTACACACTTGTCTCTGCTATATATATATAGAGACAGATAGTAAACAGCTGTTTGTGTCCACACTGGTACACACTTGTCTCTGCTATATATATAGAGAGAGAGACATAGTAAACAGCTGTTTGTGTCCACACTGGTACACACTCGTCTTCACTATATATAGAGAGAGAGATAGTAATCAGCTGTCTGTGTCCACACTGGTACACACTTGTCTTCACTATATATATATATAGAGAGAGAGATAGTAAACAGCTGTTTGTGTCCACACTGGTACACACTTGTCTCTGCTATATATATATATAGAGAGAGATAGTAAACAGCTGTTTGTGTCCACACTGGTACACACTTGTCTCTGCTATATATATATATAGAGAGAGATAGTAAACCGCTGTCTGTGTCCACACTGGTACACACTTGTCTCTGCTATATATATATAGAGAGAGATAGTAAACAGCTGTCTGTGTCCACACTGGTACACACTTGTCTTCACTATATATAGAGAGAGAGATAGTAAACAGCTGTTTGTGTCCACACTGGTACACACTTGTCTCTGCTATATATAGAGAGAGATAGTAAACAGCTGTTTGTGTCCACACTGGTACACACTTGTCTCTGCTATATATATAGAGAGAGATAGTAAACATCTGTCTGTGTCCACACTGGTACACACTTGTCTTCACTATATATATATAGAGAGAGATAGTAAACATCTGTCTGTGTCCACACTGGTACACACTTGTCTTCACTATATATATATATAGAGAGAGATAGTAAACAGCTGTCTGTGTCCACACTGGTACACACTTGTCTTCACTATATATAGAGAGAGAGATAGTAAACAGCTGTTTGTGTCCACACTGGTACACACTTTTCTCTGCTATATATATAGAGAGATAGTAACAGCTGTCTGTGTCCACACTGGTACACACTTGTCTCTGCTATATATATATATAGAGAGAGATAGTAAACAGCTGTCTGTGTCCACACTGGTACACACTTGTCTTCACTATATATATATAGAGAGAGAGATAGTAAACCGCTGTCTGTGTCCACACTGGTACACACTTGTCTCTGCTATATATATATATATATAGAGAGAGAGATAGTAAACAGCTGTTTGTGTCCACACTGGTACACACTTGTCTCTGCTATATATATGGAGAGAGATAGTAAACAGCTGTTTGTGTCCACACTGGTACACACTTGTCTCTGCTATATATATATAGAGAGAGATAGTAAACAGCTGTTTGTGTCCACACTGGTACACACTTTTCTTCACTATATATAGAGAGACGTAGTAAACAGCTGTTTGTGTCCACACTGGTACACACTTGTCTCTGCTATATATATATAGAGAGAGATAGTAAACAGCTGTTTGTGTCCACACTGGTACACACTTGTCTCTGCTATATATAGAGAGAGATTGTAAACAGCTGTTTGTGTCCACACTGGTACACACTTGTCTCTGCTATATATATAGAGAGAGAGATAGTAAACAGCTGTTTGTGTCCACACTGGTACACACTTGTCTCTGCTATATATATATAGAGAGAGATAGTAAACAGCTGTTTATGTCCACACTGGTACACACATGTCTCTGCTATATATATATAGAGAGAGAGACATAGTAAACAGCTGTCTGTGTCCACACTGGTACACACTTGTCTTCACTATATATATATAGAGAGAGATAGTAAACAGCTGTTTGTGTCCACACTGGTACACACTTGTCTCTGCTATATATATATAGAGAGAGATAGTAAACAGCTGTTTGTGTCCACACTGGTACACACTTGTCTCTGCTATATATATATAGAGAGAGAGACATAGTAAGCAGCTGTCTGTGTCCACACTGGTACACACTTGTCTCTGCTATATATATAGAGAGAGAGAGATAGTAAACAGCTGTCTGTGTCCACACTGGTACACACTTGTCTCTGCTATATATATAGAGAGAGAGAGACATAGTAAACAGCTGTCTGTGTCCACACTGGTACACACTTGTCTCTGCTATATATATATAGAGAGAGATAGTAAACAGCTGTTTGTGTCCACACTGGTACACACTTGTCTCTGCTATATATATATATAGAGAGAGACATAGTATACAGCTGTCTGTGTCCACACTGGTACACACTTGTCTTCACTATATATATAGAGAGAGAGATAGTAAACAGCTGTTTGTGTCCACACTGGTACACACTTGTCTTCACTATATATATATATAGGAGATAGTAAACAGCTGTTTGTGTCCACACTGGTACACACTTGTCTTCACTATATATATAGAGAGAGATAGTAAACAGCTGTTTGTGTCCACACTGGTACACACTTGTCTCTGCTATATATATATAGAGAGAGATAGTAAACAGCTGTTTGTGTCCACACTGGTACACACTTGTCTCTGCTATATATATAGAGAGAGAGATAGTAAACAGCTGTTTGTGTCCACACTGGTACACACTTGTCTCTGCTATATATATATAGAGAGAGAGACATAGTAAACAGCTGTCTGTGTCCACACTGGTACACACTTGTCTTCACTATATATATAGAGAGAGAGATAGTAAACAGCTGTTTGTGTCCACAGTGGTACACACTTGTCTCTGCTATATATATAGAGAGATAGTAAACAGCTGTTTGTGTCCACACTGGTACACACTTGTCTCTGCTATATATATAGAGAGAGAGATAGTAAACAGCTGTTTGTGTCCACACTGGTACACACTTGTCTCTGCTATATATATATAGAGAGAGAGACATAGTAAACAGCTGTCTGTGACCACACTGGTACACACTTGTCTCTGCTATATATATATAGAGATAGAGATAGTAAACAGCTGTCTGTGTCCACACTGGTACACACTTGTCTCTGCTATATATATATAGAGAGAGAGATAGTAAACAGCTGTCTGTGTCCACACTGGTACACACTTGTCTTCACTATATATATATAGAGAGAGATAGTAAACAGCTGTCTGTGTCCACACTGGTACACACTTGTCTCTGCTATATATATATAGAGAGAGAGACATAGTAAACAGCTGTCTGTGTCCACACTGGTACACACTTGTCTTCATTATATATATAGAGAGAGAGATAGTAAACAGCTGTTTGTGTCCACACTGGTACACACTTGTCTCTGCTATATATATATAGAGAGAGAGACATAGTAAACAGCTGTCTGTGTCCACACTGGTACACACTTGTCTCTGCTATATATATATAGAGAGAGAGATAGTAAACAGCTGTCTGTGTCCACACTGGTACACACTTGTCTCTGCTATATATATATAGAGAGAGATAGTAAACAGCTGTTTGTGTCCACACTGGTACACACTTGTCTCTGCTATATATATATAGAGAGATAGTAAACAGCTGTTTGTGTCCACACTGGTACACACTTGTCTCTGCTATATATATATATAGAGAGAGATAGTAAACAGCTGTCTGTGTCCACACTGGTACACACTTGTCTCTGCTATATATATATATATAGAGATAGTAAACAGCTGTTTGTGTCCACACTGGTACACACTTGTCTCTGCTATATATATAGAGAGAGAGATAGTAAACAGCTGTCTGTGTCCACACTGGTACACACTTCTCTCTGCTATATATATATAGAGAGAGAGATAGTAACCAGCTGTTTGTGTCCACACTGGTACACACTTGTCTCTGCTATATATATATAGAGAGAGAGATAGTAAACAGCTGTTTGTGTCCACACTGGTACACACTTGTCTCTGCTATATATATATATATATATAGAGAGAGATAGTAAACAGCTGTCTGTGTCCACACTGGTACACACTTGTCTCTGCTATATATATATAGAGAGATAGTAAACAGCTGTTTGTGTCCACACTGGTACACACTTGTCTCTGCTATATATATATATAGAGAGAGATAGTAAACAGCTGTCTGTGTCCACACTGGTACACACTTGTCTTCACTATATATAGAGAGAGAGATAGTAAACAGCTGTTTGTGTCAACACTGGTACACACTTGTCTCTGCTATATATATAGAGAGAGAGATAGTAAACAGCTGTTTGTGTCCACACTGGTACACACTTGTCTTCAATATATATATAGAGAGAGAGAGATAGTAAACAGCTGTCTGTGTCCACACTGGTACACACTTGTCTTCACTATATATATAGAGAGAGAGAGATAGTAAACAGCTGTTTGTGTCAACACTGGTACACACTTGTCTCTGCTATATATATATATAGAGAGATAGTAAACAGCTGTTTGTGTCCACACTGGTACACACTTGTCTTCACTATATATATAGAGAGAGAGAGATAGTAAACAGCTGTTTGTGTCCACACTGGTACACACTTGTCTTCACTATATATATAGAGAGAGAGAGATAGTAAACAGCTGTTTGTGTCCACACTGGTACACACTTGTCTCTGCTATATATATAGAGAGAGAGACAGTAAAGAGCTGTTTGTGTCCACACTGGTACACACTTGTCTCTGCTATATATATATAGAGAGAGATAGTAAACAGCTGTTTGTGTCCACACTGGTTCACACTTGTCTTCACTATATATAGAGAGATAGTAAACAGCTGTCTGTGTCCACACTGGTACACACTTGTCTCTGCTATATATATAGAGAGAGACAGTAAACAGCTGTCTGTGTCCACACTGGTACACACTTGTCTCTGCTATATATATAGAGAGAGAGATAGTAAAAAGCTGTCTGTGTCCACACTGGTACACACTTGTCTCTGCTATATATAGAGAGAGATAGTAAACAGCTGTTTGTGTCCACACTGGTACACACTTGTCTCTGCTATATATATAGAGAGAGAGATAGTAAACAGCTGTTTGTGTCCACACTGGTACACACTTGTCTCTGCTATATATATAGAGAGAGAGATAGTAAACAGCTGTTTGTGTCCACACTGGTACACACTTGTCTTCACTATATATATAGAGAGAGATAGTAAACAGCTGTCTGTGTCCACACTGGTACACACTTGTCTCTGCTATATATAGAGAGAGACAGTAAACAGCTGTCTGTGTCCACACTGGTACACACTTGTCTCTGCTATATATATAGAGAGAGACAGTAAACAGCTGTCTGTGTCCACACTGGTACACACTTGTCTCTGCTATATATATAGAGAGATAGTAAACAGCTTTTTGTGTCCACACTGGTACACACTTGTCTCTGCTATATATATATAGAGAGAGATAGTGAACAGCTGTCTGTGTCCACACTGGTACACACTTGTCTTCACTATATATATATAGAGAGAGAGATAGAAAACAGCTGTCTGTGTCCACACTGGTACACACTTGTCTCTGCTATATATAGAGAGAGATAGTAAACAGCTGTCTGTGTCCACACTGGTACACACTTGTCTTCACTATATATAGAGAGAGATATTAAACAGCTGTTTGTGTCCACACTGGTACACACTTGTCTCTGCTATATATATATAGAGAGAGATAGTAAACAGCTGTCTGTGTCCACACTGGTACACACTTGTCTCTGCTATATATATAGAGAGAGAGATAGTAAACAGCTGTCTGTGTCCACACTGGTACACACTTGTCTCTGCTATATATAGAGAGAGATAGTAAAAACAGCTGTTTGTGTCCACACTGGTACACACTTGTCTCTGCTATATATATATAGAGAGAGAGATAGTAAACAGCTGTTTGTGTCCACACTGGTACACACTTGTCTTCACTATATATATAGAGAGAGATAGTAAACAGCTGTCTGTGTCCACACTGGTACACACTTGTCTTCACTATATATATATAGAGAGAGATAGTAAACAGCTGTTTGTGTCCACACTGGTACACACTTGTCTTCACTATATATATATAGAGAGAGAGAGATAGTAAACAGCTGTTTGTGTCCACACTGGTACACACTTGTCTCTGCTATATATATATAGAGAGAGATAGTAAACAGCTGTTTGTGTCCACACTGGTACACACTTGTCTCTGCTATATATATAGAGAGAGAGACATAGTAAACAGCTGTTTGTGTCCACACTGGTACACACTTGTCTTCACTATATATAGAGAGAGAGATAGTAAACAGCTGTCTGTGTCCACACTGGTACACACTTGTCTTCACTATATATATATATAGAGAGAGAGATAGTAAACAGCTGTTTGTGTCCACACTGGTACACACTTGTCTCTGCTATATATATATATAGAGACGGATAGTAAACAGCTGTTTGTGTCCACACTGGTACACACTTGTCTCTGCTATATATATATATAGAGAGATAGTAAACAGCTGTCTGTGTCCACACTGGTACACACTTGTCTTCACTATATATAGAGAGAGAGATAGTAAACAGCTGTTTGTGTCCACACTGGTACACACTTGTCTCTGCTATATATAGAGGGAGATAGTAAACAGCTGTTTGTGTCCACACTGGTACACACCTGTCTCTGCTATATATAGAGAGAGAGATAGTAAACATCTGTCTGTGTCCACACTGGTACACACTTGTCTTCACTATATATATATATAGAGAGAGATAGTAAACAGTTGTCTGTGTCCACACTGGTACACACTTGTCTTCACTATATATAGAGAGAGAGATAGTAAACAGCTGTTTGTGTCCACACTGGTACACACTTTTCTCTGCTATATATAGAGAGAGATAGTAAACAGCTGTCTGTGTCCACACTGGTACACACTTGTCTCTGCTATATATATATATAGAGAGAGATAGTAAACAGCTGACTGTGTCCACACTGGTACACACTTGTCTTCACTATATATATATAGAGAGAGAGATAGTAAACCGCTGTCTGTGTCCACACTGGTACACACTTGTCTCTGCTATATATATATATATAGAGAGAGATAGTAAACAGCTGTTTGTGTCCACACTGGTACACACTTGTCTCTGCTATATATAGAGAGAGATAGTAAACAGCTGTTTGTGTCCACACTGGTACACACTTGTCTCTGCTATATATATAGAGAGAGAGATAGTAAACAGCTGTTTGTGTCCACACTGGTACACACTTGTCTTCACTATATATAGAGAGACATAGTAAACAGCTGTTTGTGTTCACACTGGTACACACTTGTCTCTGCTATATATATAGAGAGAGAGATAGTAAACAGCTGTTTGTGTCCACACTGGTACACACTTGTCTCTGCTATATATATATATAGAGAGAGATAGTAAACAGCTGTCTGTGTCCACACTGGTACACACTTGTCTTCACTATATATATATAGAGAGAGATAGTAAACAGCTGTTTGTGTCCACACTGGTACACACTTGTCTCTGCTATATATATACAGAGAGACAGTAAACAGCTGTCTGTGTCCACACTGGTACACACTTGTCTCTGCTATATATATAGAGAGATAGTAAACAGCTGTTTGTGTCCACACTGGTACACACTTGTCTCTGCTATATATATACAGAGAGACAGTAAACAGCTGTCTGTGTCCACACTGGTACACACTTGTCTCTGCTATATATATATAGAGAGAGATAGTAAACAGCTGTTTGTGTCCACACTGGTACACACTTGTCTCTGCTATATATATATATAGAGAGAGAGATAGTAAACAGCTGTCTGTGTCCACACTGGTACACACTTGTCTCTGCTATATATAGAGAGAGAGATAGTAAACAGCTGTCTGTGTCCACACTGGTACACACTTGTCTTCACTATATATAGAGAGAGAGATAGTAAACAGCTGTTTGTGTCCACACTGGTACACACTTGTCCCTGCTATATATATATATAGAGAGAGATAGTAAACAGCTGTTTGTGTCCACACTGGTACACACTTGTCTCTGCTATATATATAGAGAGAGATAGTAAACAGCTGTCTGTGTCAACACTGGTACACACTTGTCTCTGCTATATATATATAGAGAGAGAGAGATAGTAAACAGCTGTTTGTGTCCACACTGGTACACACTTGTCTCTGCTATATATATATATAGAGAGAGATAGTAAACAGCTGTTTGTGTCCACACTGGTACACACTTCTCTTCACTATATATATATATAGAGAGAGATAGTAAACAGCTGTTTGTGTCCACACTGGTACACACTTGTCTTCACTATATATATAGAGAGAGAGATAGTAAACAGCTGTTTGTGTCCACACTGGTACACACTTGTCTCTGCTATATATATATAGAGAGAGAGATAGTAAACAGCTGTCTGTGTCCACACTGGTACACACTTGTCTCTGCTATATATAGAGAGAGATAGTAAACAGCTGTTTGTGTCCACACTGGTACACACTTGTCTTCACTATATATATATATATAGAGAGAGATAGTAAACAGCTGTCTGTGTCCACACTGGTACACACTTGTCTTCACTATATATATATATAGAGAGATAGTAAACAGCTGTTTGTGTCCACACTGGTACACACTTGTCTCTGCTATATATATATAGAGAGAGAGATAGTAAACAGCTGTTTGTGTCCACACTGGTACACACTTGTCTTCACTATATATATATAGAGAGATAGTAAACAGCTGTCTGTGTCCACACTGGTACACACTTGTCTTCACTATATATATATATAGAGAGATAGTAAACAGCTGTTTGTGTCCACACTGGTACACACTTGTCTTCACTATATATATATAGAGAGAGAGAGATAGTAAACAGCTGTTTGTGTCCACACTGGTACACACTTGTCTCTGCTATATATATATAGAGACAGATAGTAAACAGCTGTTTGTGTCCACACTGGTACACACTTGTCTCTGCTATATATATAGAGAGAGAGACATAGTAAACAGCTGTTTGTGTCCACACTGGTACACACTTGTCTTCACTATATATAGAGAGAGAGATAGTAAACAGCTGTCTGTGTCCACACTGGTACACACTTGTCTTCACTATATATATATATATAGAGAGAGATAGTAAACAGCTGTTTGTGTCCACACTGGTACACACTTGTCTCTGCTATATATATATAGAGAGAGAGATAGTAAACAGCTGTTTGTGTCCACACTGGTACACTCTTGTCTCTGCTATATATATATATAGAGAGAGATAGTAAACCGCTGTCTGTGTCCACACTGGTACACACTTGTCTCTGCTATATATATATATAGAGAGATAGTAAACAGCTGTCTGTGTCCACACTGGTACACACTTGTCTTCACTATATATAGAGAGAGAGATAGTAAACAGCTGTTTGTGTCCACACTGGTACACACTTGTCTCTGCTATATATAGAGAGAGATAGTAAACAGCTGTTTGTGTCCACACTGGTACACACTTGTCTCTGCTATATATAGAGAGAGAGATAGTAAACATCTGTCTGTGTCCACACTGGTACACACTTGTCTTCACTATATATATATAGAGAGAGATAGTAAACATCTGTCTGTGTCCACACTGGTACACACTTGTCTTCACTATATATATATATAGAGAGAGATAGTAAACAGCTGTCTGTGTCCACACTGGTACACACTTGTCTTCACTATATATAGAGAGAGAGATAGTAAACAGCTGTTTGTGTCCACACTGGTACACACTTGTCTCTGCTATATATATATATAGAGAGAGATAGTAAACAGCTGTTTGTGTCCACACTGGTACACACTTGTCTCTGCTATATATAGAGAGAGATAGTAAACAGCTGTTTGTGTCCACACTGGTACACACTTGTCTCTGCTATATATATATAGAGAGAGATAGTAAACAGCTGTTTGTGTCCACACTGGTACACACTTTTCTTCACTATATATAGAGAGACATAGTAAACAGCTGTTTGTGTCCACACTGGTACACACTTGTCTCTGCTATATATATATAGAGAGAGATAGTAAACAGCTGTTTGTGTCCACACTGGTACACACTTGTCTCTGCTATATATAGAGAGAGATAGTAAACAGCTGTTTGTGTCCACACTGGTACACACTTGTCTCTGCTATATATATATAGAGAGAGATAGTAAACAGCTGTTTGTGTCCACACTGGTACACACTTGTCTCTGCTATATATATATAGAGAGAGATAGTAAACAGCTGTTTGTGTCCACACTGGTACACACATGTCTCTGCTATATATATAGAGAGAGAGAGACATAGTAAACAGCTGTCTGTGTCCACACTGGTACACACTTGTCTTCACTATATATATATATAGAGAGAGATAGTAAACAGCTGTTTGTGTCCACACTGGTACACACTTGTCTCTGCTATATATATATAGAGAGAGATAGTAAACAGCTGTTTGTGTCCACACTGGTACACACTTGTCTCTGCTATATATATATAGAGAGAGAGACATAGTAAGCAGCTGTCTGTGTCCACACTGGTACACACTTGTCTCTGCTATACATATATAGAGAGAGAGATAGTAAACAGCTGTCTGTGTCCACACTGGTACACACTTGTCTCTGCTATATATATAGAGAGAGAGAGAGACATAGTAAACAGCTCTCTGTGTCCACACTGGTACACACTTGTCTCTGCTATATATATATAGAGAGAGATAGTAAACAGCTGTTTGTGTCCACACTGGTACACACTTGTCTCTGCTATATAGATATATAGAGAGAGACATAGTATACAGCTGTCTGTGTCCACACTGGTACACACTTGTCTTCACTATATATATAGAGAGAGAGATAGTAAAAAGCTGTTTGTGTCCACACTGGTACACACTTGTCTTCACTATATATATATATAGGAGATAGTAAACAGCTGTTTGTGTCCACACTGGTACACACTTGTCTTCACTATATATATAGAGAGAGATAGTAAACAGCTGTTTGTGTCCACACTGGTACACACTTGTCTCTGCTATATATATATAGAGAGAGATAGTAAACAGCTGTTTGTGTCCACACTGGTACACACTTGTCTCTGCTATATATATATATAGAGAGAGATAGTAAACAGCTGTTTGTGTCCACACTGGTACACACTTGTCTCTGCTATATATATATAGAGAGAGAGACATAGTAAACAGCTGTCTGTGTCCACACTGGTACACACTTGTCTTCACTATATATATAGAGAGAGAGATAGTAAACAGCTGTTTGTGTCCACACTGGTACACACTTGTCTCTGCTATATATATATAGAGAGAGATAGTAAACAGCTGTTTGTGTCCACACTGGTACACACTTGTCTCTGCTATATATATAGAGAGAGAGATCGTAAACAGCTGTTTGTGTCCACACTGGTACACACTTGTCTCTGCTATATATATATAGAGAGAGAGACATAGTAAACAGCTGTCTGTGTCCACACTGGTACACACTTGTCTCTGCTATATATATATAGAGAGAGAGATAGTAAACAGCTGTCTGTGTCCACACTGGTACACACTTGTCTCTGCTATATATATATAGAGAGAGAGATAGTAAACAGCTGTCTGTGTCCACACTGGTACACACTTGTCTTCACTATATATATAGAGAGAGAGATAGTAAACAGCTGTCTGTGTCCACACTGGTACACACTTGTCTCTGCTATATATATATAGAGAGAGAGACATAGTAAACAGCTGTCTGTGTCCACACTGGTACACACTTGTCTTCACTATATATATAGAGAGAGAGATAGTAAACAGCTGTTTGTGTCCACACTGGTACACACTTGTCTCTGCTATATATATATAGAGAGAGAGACATAGTAAACAGCTGTCTGTGTCCACACTGGTACACACTTGTCTCTGCTATATATATATAGAGAGAGAGATAGTAAACAGCTGTCTGTGTCCACACTGGTACACACTTGTCTCTGCTATATATATAGAGAGAGAGATAGTAAACAGCTGTTTGTGTCCACACTGGTACACACTTGTCTCTGCTATATATATATAGAGAGATAGTAAACAGCTGTTTGTGTCCACACTGGTACACACTTGTCTCTGCTATATATATATATAGAGAGAGATAGTAAACAGCTGTCTGTGTCCACACTGGTACACACTTGTCTCTGCTATATATATATATATAGAGATAGTAAACAGCTGTTTGTGTCCACACTGGTACACACTTGTCTCTGCTATATATATAGAGAGAGAGATAGTAAACAGCTGTCTGTGTCCACACTGGTACACACTTCTCTCTGCTATATATATATAGAGAGAGAGATAGTAAACAGCTGTTTGTGTCCACACTGGTACACACTTGTCTCTGCTATATATATATAGAGAGAGAGATAGTAAACAGCTGTTTGTGTCCACACTGGTACACACTTGTCTCTGCTATATATATATAGAGAGAGAGATAGTAAACAGCTGTCTGTGTCCACACTGGTACACACTTGTCTCTGCTATATATATATAGAGAGATAGTAAACAGCTGTTTGTGTCCACACTGGTACACACTTGTCTCTGCTATATATATATATAGAGAGAGATAGTAAACAGCTGTCTGTGTCCACACTGGTACACACTTGTCTTCACTATATATAGAGAGAGATAGTAAACAGCTGTTTGTGTCAACACTGGTACACACTTGTCTCTGCTATATATATATAGAGAGAGATAGTAAACAGCTGTTTGTGTCCACACTGGTACACACTTGTCTTCACTATATATATATAGAGAGAGAGATAGTAAACAGCTGTCTGTGTCCACACTGGTACACACTTGTCTTCACTATATATATATAGAGAGAGAGATAGTAAACAGCTGTTTGTGTCAACACTGGTACACACTTGTCTCTGCTATATATATATAGAGAGAGATAGTAAACAGCTGTCTGTGTCCACACTGGTACACACTTGTCTTCACTATATATATATAGAGAGAGAGATAGTAAACAGCTGTTTGTGTCAACACTGGTACACACTTGTCTCTGCTATATATATATAGAGAGAGATAGTAAACAGCTGTCTGTGTCCACACTGGTACACACTTGTCTTCACTATATATATATATAGAGAGAGATAGTAAACAGCTGTTTGTGTCCACACTGGTACACACTTGTCTTCCCTATATATATATAGAGAGAGAGATAGTAAACAGCTGTTTGTGTCCACACTGGTACACACTTGTCTTCACTATATATATATAGAGAGAGAGGTAGTAAACAGCTGTTTGTGTCCACACTGGTACACACTTGTCTCTGCTATATATATAGAGAGAGAGACAGTAAAGAGCTGTTTGTGTCCACACTGGTACACACTTGTCTCTGCTATATATATATAGAGAGAGATAGTAAACAGCTGTTTGTGTCCACACTGGTTCACACTTGTCTTCACTATATATAGAGAGATAGTAAACAGCTGTCTGTGTCCACACTGGTACACACTTGTCTCTGCTATATATATAGAGAGAGACAGTAAACAGCTGTCTGTGTCCACACTGGTACACACTTGTCTCTGCTATATATATAGAGAGAGAGATAGTAAACAGCTGTCTGTGTCCACACTGGTACACACTTGTCTCTGCTATATATAGAGAGAGATAGTAAACAGCTGTTTGTGTCCACACTGGTACACACTTGTCTCTGCTATATATATAGAGAGAGAGATAGTAAACAGCTGTCTGTGTCCACACTGGTACACACTTGTCTTCACTATATATAGAGAGAGAGATAGTAAACAGCTGTTTGTGTCCACACTGGTACACACTTGTCTCTGCTATATATAGAGAGAGATAGTAAACAGCTGTTTGTGTCCACACTGGTACACACCTGTCTCTGCTATATATAGAGAGAGAGATAGTAAACATCTGTCTGTGTCCACACTGGTACACACTTGTCTTCACTATATATATATATAGAGAGAGATAGTAAACAGTTGTCTGTGTCCACACTGGTACACACTTGTCTTCACTATATATAGAGAGAGAGATAGTAAACAGCTGTTTGTGTCCACACTGGTACACACTTTTCTCTGCTATATATAGAGAGAGATAGTAAACAGCTGTCTGTGTCCACACTGGTACACACTTGTCTCTGCTATATATATATATAGAGAGAGATAGTAAACAGCTGACTGTGTCCACACTGGTACACACATGTCTTCACTATATATATATAGAGAGAGAGATAGAAAACCGCTGTCTGTGTCCACACTGGTACACACTTGTCTCTGCTATATATATATATATAGAGAGAGATAGTAAACAGCTGTTTGTGTCCACACTGGTACACACTTGTCTCTGCTATATATAGAGAGAGATAGTAAACAGCTGTTTGTGTCCACACTGGTACACACTTGTCTCTGCTATATATATATATAGAGAGAGATAGTAAACAGCTGTTTGTGTCCACACTGGTACACACTTGTCTTCACTATATATAGAGAGACATAGTAAACAGCTGTTTGTGTCCACACTGGTACACACTTGTCTCTGCTATATATATATAGAGAGAGATAGTAAACAGCTGTTTGTGTCCACACTGGTACACACTTGTCTCTGCTATATATATATATAGAGAGAGATAGTAAACAGCTGTCTGTGTCCACACTGGTACACACTTGTCTTCACTATATATATATAGAGAGAGATAGTAAACAGCTGTTTGTGTCCACACTGGTACACACTTGTCTCTGCTATATATATACAGAGAGACAGTAAACAGCTGTCTGTGTCCACACTGGTACACACTTGTCTCTGCTATATATATAGAGAGATAGTAAACAGCTGTTTGTGTCCACACTGGTACACACTTGTCTCTGCTATATATATACAGAGAGACAGTAAACAGCTGACTGTGTCCACACTGGTACACACTTGTCTCTGCTATATATATATAGAGAGAGATAGTAAACAGCTGTTTGTGTCCACACTGGTACACACTTGTCTCTGCTATATATATATATAGAGAGAGATAGTAAACAGCTGTCTGTGTCCACACTGGTACACACTTGTCTCTGCTATATATAGAGAGAGAGATAGTAAACAGCTGTCTGTGTCCACACTGGTACACACTTGTCTTCACTATATATAGAGAGAGAGATAGTAAACAGCTGTTTGTGTCCACACTGGTACACACTTGTCCCTGCTATATATATATAGAGAGAGATAGTAAACAGCTGTTTGTGTCCACACTGGTACACACTTGTCTCTGCTATATATATAGAGAGAGATAGTAAACAGCTGTCTGTGTCAACACTGGTACACACTTGTCTCTGCTATATATATATATATAGAGAGAGAGATAGTAAACAGCTGTTTGTGTCCACACTGGTACACACTTGTCTCTGCTATATATATATATAGAGAGAGATAGTAAACAGCTGTTTGTGTCCACACTGGTACACACTTCTCTTCACTATATATATATATAGAGAGAGATAGTAAACAGCTGTTTGTGTCCACACTGGTACACACTTGTCTTCACTATATATATATAGAGAGAGATAGTAAACAGCTGTTTGTGTCCACACTGGTACACACTTGTCTCTGCTATATATATATAGAGAGAGAGATAGTAAACAGCTGTCTGTGTCCACACTGGTACACACTTGTCTCTGCTATATATAGAGAGAGATAGTAAACAGCTGTTTGTGTCCACACTGGTACACACTTGTCTTCACTATATATATATATATAGAGAGAGATAGTAAACAGCTGTCTGTGTCCACACTGGTACACACTTGTCTTCACTATATATATATAGAGAGATAGTAAACAGCTGTTTGTGTCCACACTGGTACACACTTGTCTCTGCTATATATATATAGAGAGAGAGATAGTAAACAGCTGTTTGTGTCCACACTGGTACACACTTGTCTTCACTATATATATAGAGAGAGATAGTAAACAGCTGTCTGTGTCCACACTGGTACACACTTGTCTTCACTATATATATATATAGAGAGAGAGTAAACAGCTGTTTGTGTCCACACTGGTACACACTTGTCTTCACTATATATATATATAGAGAGAGAGATAGTAAACAGCTGTTTGTGTCCACACTGGTACACACTTGTCTCTGCTATATATATATAGAGACAGATAGTAAACAGCTGTTTGTGTCCACACTGGTACACACTTGTCTCTGCTATATATATAGAGAGAGAGACATAGTAAACAGCTGTTTGTGTCCACACTGGTACACACTTGTCTTCACTATATATAGAGAGAGAGATAGTAAACAGCTGTCTGTGTCCACACTGGTACACACTTGTCTTCACTATATATATATAGAGAGAGAGAGATAGTAAACAGCTGTTTGTGTCAACACTGGTACACACTTGTCTCTGCTATATATATATAGAGAGAGAGATAGTAAACAGCTGTTTGTGTCCACACTGGTACACTCTTGTCTCTGCTATATATATATATAGAGAGAGATAGTAAACCGCTGTCTGTGTCCACACTGGTACACACTTGTCTCTGCTATATATATATATAGAGAGATAGTAAACAGCTGTCTGTGTCCACACTGGTACACACTTGTCTTCACTATATATAGAGAGAGAGATAGTAAACAGCTGTTTGTGTCCACACTGGTACACACTTGTCTCTGCTATATATAGAGAGAGATAGTAAACAGCTGTTTGTGTCCACACTGGTACACACTTGTCTCTGCTATATATAGAGAGAGAGATAGTAAACATCTGTCTGTGTCCACACTGGTACACACTTGTCTTCACTATATATATATAGAGAGAGATAGTAAACATCTGTCTGTGTCCACACTGGTACACACTTGTCTTCACTATATATATATAGAGAGAGAGATAGTAAACAGCTGTTTGTGTGCACACTGGTACACACTTGTCTCTGCTATATATATATAGAGAGAGACAGTAAACAGCTGTTTGTGTCCACACTGGTACACACTTGTCTCTGCTATATATATAGAGAGAGACAGTAAACAGCTGTCTGTGTCCACACTGGTACACACTTGTCTCTGCTATATATATAGAGAGATAGTAAACAGCTTTTTGTGTCCACACTGGTACACACTTGTCTCTGCTATATATATATAGAGAGAGATAGTAAACAGCTGTCTGTGTCCACACTGGTACACACTTGTCTTCACTATATATATATAGAGAGAGAGATAGTAAACAGCTGTCTGTGTCCACACTGGTACACACTTGTCTCTGCTATATATAGAGAGAGATAGTAAACAGCTGTCTGTGTCCACACTGGTACACACTTGTCTTCACTATATATATAGAGAGAGATATTAAACAGCTGTTTGTGTCCACACTGGTACACACTTGTCTCTGCTATATATATATAGAGAGAGATAGTAAACAGCTGTCTGTGTCCACACTGGTACACACTTGTCTCTGCTATATATATAGAGAGAGAGATAGTAAACAGCTGTCTGTGTCCACACTGGTACACACTTGTCTCTGCTATATATAGAGAGAGATAGTAAACAGCTCTTTGTGTCCACACTGGTACACACTTGTCTCTGCTATATATATATAGAGAGAGAGATAGTAAACAGCTGTTTGTGTCCACACTGGTACACACTTGCCTTCACTATATATATATAGAGAGATAGTAAACAGCTGTCTGTGTCCACACTGGTACACACTTGTCTTCACTATATATATATATAGAGAGATAGTAAACAGCTGTTTGTGTCCACACTGGTACACACTTGTCTTCACTATATATATATAGAGAGAGAGAGATAGTAAACAGCTGTTTGTGTCCACACTGGTACACACTTGTCTCTGCTATATATATATAGAGACAGATAGTAAACAGCTGTTTGTGTCCACACTGGTACACACTTGTCTCTGCTATATATATAGAGAGAGAGACATAGTAAACAGCTGTTTGTGTCCACACTGGTACACACTCGTCTTCACTATATATAGAGAGAGAGATAGTAATCAGCTGTCTGTGTCCACACTGGTACACACTTGTCTTCACTATATATATATATAGAGAGAGAGATAGTAAACAGCTGTTTGTGTCCACACTGGTACACACTTGTCTCTGCTATATATATATATATAGAGAGAGATAGTAAACAGCTGTTTGTGTCCACACTGGTACACACTTGTCTCTGCTATATATATATATAGAGAGAGATAGTAAACCGCTGTCTGTGTCCACACTGGTACACACTTGTCTCTGCTATATATATATAGAGAGAGATAGTAAACAGCTGTCTGTGTCCACACTGGTACACACTTGTCTTCACTATATATAGAGAGAGAGATAGTAAACAGCTGTTTGTGTCCACACTGGTACACACTTGTCTCTGCTATATATAGAGAGAGATAGTAAACAGCTGTTTGTGTCCACACTGGTACACACTTGTCTCTGCTATATATATAGAGAGAGATAGTAAACATCTGTCTGTGTCCACACTGGTACACACTTGTCTTCACTATATATATATAGAGAGAGATAGTAAACATCTGTCTGTGTCCACACTGGTACACACTTGTCTTCACTATATATATATATAGAGAGAGATAGTAAACAGCTGTCTGTGTCCACACTGGTACACACTTGTCTTCACTATATATAGAGAGAGAGATAGTAAACAGCTGTTTGTGTCCACACTGGTACACACTTTTCTCTGCTATATATATAGAGAGATAGTAACAGCTGTCTGTGTCCACACTGGTACACACTTGTCTCTGCTATATATATATATAGAGAGAGATAGTAAACAGCTGTCTGTGTCCACACTGGTACACACTTGTCTTCACTATATATATATAGAGAGAGAGATAGTAAACCGCTGTCTGTGTCCACACTGGTACACACTTGTCTCTGCTATATATATATATATATAGAGAGAGAGATAGTAAACAGCTGTTTGTGTCCACACTGGTACACACTTGTCTCTGCTATATATAGAGAGAGATAGTAAACAGCTGTTTGTGTCCACACTGGTACACACTTGTCTCTGCTATATATATATAGAGAGAGATAGTAAACAGCTGTTTGTGTCCACACTGGTACACACTTTTCTTCACTATATATAGAGAGACGTAGTAAACAGCTGTTTGTGTCCACACTGGTACACACTTGTCTCTGCTATATATATATAGAGAGAGATAGTAAACAGCTGTTTGTGTCCACACTGGTACACACTTGTCTCTGCTATATATAGAGAGAGATTGTAAACAGCTGTTTGTGTCCACACTGGTACACACTTGTCTCTGCTATATATATAGAGAGAGAGATAGTAAACAGCTGTTTGTGTCCACACTGGTACACACTTGTCTCTGCTATATATATATAGAGAGAGATAGTAAACAGCTGTTTATGTCCACACTGGTACACACATGTCTCTGCTATATATATATAGAGAGAGAGACATAGTAAACAGCTGTCTGTGTCCACACTGGTACACACTTGTCTTCACTATATATATATAGAGAGAGATAGTAAACAGCTGTTTGTGTCCACACTGGTACACACTTGTCTCTGCTATATATATATAGAGAGAGATAGTAAACAGCTGTTTGTGTCCACACTGGTACACACTTGTCTCTGCTATATATATATAGAGAGAGAGACATAGTAAGCAGCTGTCTGTGTCCACACTGGTACACACTTGTCTCTGCTATATATATAGAGAGAGAGAGATAGTAAACAGCTGTCTGTGTCCACACTGGTACACACTTGTCTCTGCTATATATATAGAGAGAGAGAGACATAGTAAACAGCTGTCTGTGTCCACACTGGTACACACTTGTCTCTGCTATATATATATAGAGAGAGATAGTAAACAGCTGTTTGTGTCCACACTGGTACACACTTGTCTCTGCTATATATATATATAGAGAGAGACATAGTATACAGCTGTCTGTGTCCACACTGGTACACACTTGTCTTCACTATATATATAGAGAGAGAGATAGTAAACAGCTGTTTGTGTCCACACTGGTACACACTTGTCTTCACTATATATATATATAGGAGATAGTAAACAGCTGTTTGTGTCCACACTGGTACACACTTGTCTTCACTATATATATAGAGAGAGATAGTAAACAGCTGTTTGTGTCCACACTGGTACACACTTGTCTCTGCTATATATATATAGAGAGAGATAGTAAACAGCTGTTTGTGTCCACACTGGTACACACTTGTCTCTGCTATATATATAGAGAGAGAGATAGTAAACAGCTGTTTGTGTCCACACTGGTACACACTTGTCTCTGCTATATATATATAGAGAGAGAGACATAGTAAACAGCTGTCTGTGTCCACACTGGTACACACTTGTCTTCACTATATATAGAGAGAGAGAGATAGTAAACAGCTGTTTGTGTCCACACTGGTACACACTTGTCTCTGCTATATATATAGAGAGATAGTAAACAGCTGTTTGTGTCCACACTGGTACACACTTGTCTCTGCTATATATATAGAGAGAGAGATAGTAAACAGCTGTTTGTGTCCACACTGGTACACACTTGTCTCTGCTATATATATATAGAGAGAGAGACATAGTAAACAGCTGTCTGTGACCACACTGGTACACACTTGTCTCTGCTATATATATATAGAGATAGAGATAGTAAACAGCTGTCTGTGTCCACACTGGTACACACTTGTCTCTGCTATATATATATAGAGAGAGAGATAGTAAACAGCTGTCTGTGTCCACACTGGTACACACTTGTCTTCACTATATATATATAGAGAGAGATAGTAAACAGCTGTCTGTGTCCACACTGGTACACACTTGTCTCTGCTATATATATATAGAGAGAGAGACATAGTAAACAGCTGTCTGTGTCCACACTGGTACACACTTGTCTTCATTATATATATAGAGAGAGAGATAGTAAACAGCTGTTTGTGTCCACACTGGTACACACTTGTCTCTGCTATATATATATAGAGAGAGAGACATAGTAAACAGCTGTCTGTGTCCACACTGGTACACACTTGTCTCTGCTATATATATATAGAGAGAGAGATAGTAAACAGCTGTCTGTGTCCACACTGGTACACACTTGTCTCTGCTATATATATATAGAGAGAGATAGTAAACAGCTGTTTGTGTCCACACTGGTACACACTTGTCTCTGCTATATATATATAGAGAGATAGTAAACAGCTGTTTGTGTCCACACTGGTACACACTTGTCTCTGCTATATATATATATAGAGAGAGATAGTAAACAGCTGTCTGTGTCCACACTGGTACACACTTGTCTCTGCTATATATATATATATAGAGATAGTAAACAGCTGTTTGTGTCCACACTGGTACACACTTGTCTCTGCTATATATATAGAGAGAGAGATAGTAAACAGCTGTCTGTGTCCACACTGGTACACACTTCTCTCTGCTATATATATATAGAGAGAGAGATAGTAACCAGCTGTTTGTGTCCACACTGGTACACACTTGTCTCTGCTATATATATATATAGAGAGAGATAGTAAACAGCTGTTTGTGTCCACACTGGTACACACTTGTCTCTGCTATATATATATATATATATATATAGAGAGAGATAGTAAACAGCTGTCTGTGTCCACACTGGTACACACTTGTCTCTGCTATATATATATAGAGAGATAGTAAACAGCTGTTTGTGTCCACACTGGTACACACTTGTCTCTGCTATATATATATATAGAGAGAGATAGTAAACAGCTGTCTGTGTCCACACTGGTACACACTTGTCTTCACTATATATAGAGAGAGAGATAGTAAACAGCTGTTTGTGTCAACACTGGTACACACTTGTCTCTGCTATATATATAGAGAGAGAGATAGTAAACAGCTGTTTGTGTCCACACTGGTACACACTTGTCTTCAATATATATATAGAGAGAGAGAGATAGTAAACAGCTGTCTGTGTCCACACTGGTACACACTTGTCTTCACTATATATATAGAGAGAGAGAGATAGTAAACAGCTGTTTGTGTCAACACTGGTACACACTTGTCTCTGCTATATATATATATAGAGAGATAGTAAACAGCTGTTTGTGTCCACACTGGTACACACTTGTCTTCACTATATATATAGAGAGAGAGAGATAGTAAACAGCTGTTTGTGTCCACACTGGTACACACTTGTCTTCACTATATATATAGAGAGAGAGAGATAGTAAACAGCTGTTTGTGTCCACACTGGTACACACTTGTCTCTGCTATATATATAGAGAGAGAGACAGTAAAGAGCTGTTTGTGTCCACACTGGTACACACTTGTCTCTGCTATATATATATAGAGAGAGATAGTAAACAGCTGTTTGTGTCCACACTGGTTCACACTTGTCTTCACTATATATAGAGAGATAGTAAACAGCTGTCTGTGTCCACACTGGTACACACTTGTCTCTGCTATATATATAGAGAGAGACAGTAAACAGCTGTCTGTGTCCACACTGGTACACACTTGTCTCTGCTATATATATAGAGAGAGAGATAGTAAACAGCTGTCTGTGTCCACACTGGTACACACTTGTCTCTGCTATATATAGAGAGAGATAGTAAACAGCTGTTTGTGTCCACACTGGTACACACTTGTCTCTGCTATATATATAGAGAGAGAGATAGTAAACAGCTGTTTGTGTCCACACTGGTACACACTTGTCTCTGCTATATATATAGAGAGAGAGATAGTAAACAGCTGTTTGTGTCCACACTGGTACACACTTGTCTTCACTATATATATAGAGAGAGATAGTAAACAGCTGTCTGTGTCCACACTGGTACACACTTGTCTCTGCTATATATAGAGAGAGACAGTAAACAGCTGTCTGTGTCCACACTGGTACACACTTGTCTCTGCTATATATATAGAGAGAGACAGTAAACAGCTGTCTGTGTCCACACTGGTACACACTTGTCTCTGCTATATATATAGAGAGATAGTAAACAGCTTTTTGTGTCCACACTGGTACACACTTGTCTCTGCTATATATATATAGAGAGAGATAGTGAACAGCTGTCTGTGTCCACACTGGTACACACTTGTCTTCACTATATATATATAGAGAGAGAGATAGAAAACAGCTGTCTGTGTCCACACTGGTACACACTTGTCTCTGCTATATATAGAGAGAGATAGTAAACAGCTGTCTGTGTCCACACTGGTACACACTTGTCTTCACTATATATAGAGAGAGATATTAAACAGCTGTTTGTGTCCACACTGGTACACACTTGTCTCTGCTATATATATATAGAGAGAGATAGTAAACAGCTGTCTGTGTCCACACTGGTACACACTTGTCTCTGCTATATATATAGAGAGAGAGATAGTAAACAGCTGTCTGTGTCCACACTGGTACACACTTGTCTCTGCTATATATAGAGAGAGATAGTAAAAACAGCTGTTTGTGTCCACACTGGTACACACTTGTCTCTGCTATATATATATAGAGAGAGAGATAGTAAACAGCTGTTTGTGTCCACACTGGTACACACTTGTCTTCACTATATATATAGAGAGAGATAGTAAACAGCTGTCTGTGTCCACACTGGTACACACTTGTCTTCACTATATATATATAGAGAGAGATAGTAAACAGCTGTTTGTGTCCACACTGGTACACACTTGTCTTCACTATATATATATAGAGAGAGAGAGATAGTAAACAGCTGTTTGTGTCCACACTGGTACACACTTGTCTCTGCTATATATATATAGAGAGAGATAGTAAACAGCTGTTTGTGTCCACACTGGTACACACTTGTCTCTGCTATATATATAGAGAGAGAGACATAGTAAACAGCTGTTTGTGTCCACACTGGTACACACTTGTCTTCACTATATATAGAGAGAGAGATAGTAAACAGCTGTCTGTGTCCACACTGGTACACACTTGTCTTCACTATATATATATATAGAGAGAGAGATAGTAAACAGCTGTTTGTGTCCACACTGGTACACACTTGTCTCTGCTATATATATATATAGAGACGGATAGTAAACAGCTGTTTGTGTCCACACTGGTACACACTTGTCTCTGCTATATATATATATAGAGAGATAGTAAACAGCTGTCTGTGTCCACACTGGTACACACTTGTCTTCACTATATATAGAGAGAGAGATAGTAAACAGCTGTTTGTGTCCACACTGGTACACACTTGTCTCTGCTATATATAGAGGGAGATAGTAAACAGCTGTTTGTGTCCACACTGGTACACACCTGTCTCTGCTATATATAGAGAGAGAGATAGTAAACATCTGTCTGTGTCCACACTGGTACACACTTGTCTTCACTATATATATATATAGAGAGAGATAGTAAACAGTTGTCTGTGTCCACACTGGTACACACTTGTCTTCACTATATATAGAGAGAGAGATAGTAAACAGCTGTTTGTGTCCACACTGGTACACACTTTTCTCTGCTATATATAGAGAGAGATAGTAAACAGCTGTCTGTGTCCACACTGGTACACACTTGTCTCTGCTATATATATATATAGAGAGAGATAGTAAACAGCTGACTGTGTCCACACTGGTACACACTTGTCTTCACTATATATATATAGAGAGAGAGATAGTAAACCGCTGTCTGTGTCCACACTGGTACACACTTGTCTCTGCTATATATATATATATATAGAGAGAGATAGTAAACAGCTGTTTGTGTCCACACTGGTACACACTTGTCTCTGCTATATATAGAGAGAGATAGTAAACAGCTGTTTGTGTCCACACTGGTACACACTTGTCTCTGCTATATATATAGAGAGAGAGATAGTAAACAGCTGTTTGTGTCCACACTGGTACACACTTGTCTTCACTATATATAGAGAGACATAGTAAACAGCTGTTTGTGTCCACACTGGTACACACTTGTCTCTGCTATATATATAGAGAGAGAGATAGTAAACAGCTGTTTGTGTCCACACTGGTACACACTTGTCTCTGCTATATATATATATAGAGAGAGATAGTAAACAGCTGTCTGTGTCCACACTGGTACACACTTGTCTTCACTATATATATATAGAGAGAGATAGTAAACAGCTGTTTGTGTCCACACTGGTACACACTTGTCTCTGCTATATATATACAGAGAGACAGTAAACAGCTGTCTGTGTCCACACTGGTACACACTTGTCTCTGCTATATATATAGAGAGATAGTAAACAGCTGTTTGTGTCCACACTGGTACACACTTGTCTCTGCTATATATATACAGAGAGACAGTAAACAGCTGTCTGTGTCCACACTGGTACACACTTGTCTCTGCTATATATATATAGAGAGAGATAGTAAACAGCTGTTTGTGTCCACACTGGTACACACTTGTCTCTGCTATATATATATAGAGAGAGAGATAGTAAACAGCTGTCTGTGTCCACACTGGTACACACTTGTCTCTGCTATATATAGAGAGAGAGATAGTAAACAGCTGTCTGTGTCCACACTGGTACACACTTGTCTTCACTATATATAGAGAGAGAGATAGTAAACAGCTGTTTGTGTCCACACTGGTACACACTTGTCCCTGCTATATATATATATAGAGAGAGATAGTAAACAGCTGTTTGTGTCCACACTGGTACACACTTGTCTCTGCTATATATATAGAGAGAGATAGTAAACAGCTGTCTGTGTCAACACTGGTACACACTTGTCTCTGCTATATATATATAGAGAGAGAGAGATAGTAAACAGCTGTTTGTGTCCACACTGGTACACACTTGTCTCTGCTATATATATATATAGAGAGAGATAGTAAACAGCTGTTTGTGTCCACACTGGTACACACTTCTCTTCACTATATATATATATAGAGAGAGATAGTAAACAGCTGTTTGTGTCCACACTGGTACACACTTGTCTTCACTATATATATAGAGAGAGAGATAGTAAACAGCTGTTTGTGTCCACACTGGTACACACTTGTCTCTGCTATATATATATAGAGAGAGAGATAGTAAACAGCTGTCTGTGTCCACACTGGTACACACTTGTCTCTGCTATATATAGAGAGAGATAGTAAACAGCTGTTTGTGTCCACACTGGTACACACTTGTCTTCACTATATATATATATATAGAGAGAGATAGTAAACAGCTGTCTGTGTCCACACTGGTACACACTTGTCTTCACTATATATATATATATAGAGAGATAGTAAACAGCTGTTTGTGTCCACACTGGTACACACTTGTCTCTGCTATATATATATAGAGAGAGAGATAGTAAACAGCTGTTTGTGTCCACACTGGTACACACTTGTCTTCACTATATATATATAGAGAGATAGTAAACAGCTGTCTGTGTCCACACTGGTACACACTTGTCTTCACTATATATATATATAGAGAGATAGTAAACAGCTGTTTGTGTCCACACTGGTACACACTTGTCTTCACTATATATATATAGAGAGAGAGAGATAGTAAACAGCTGTTTGTGTCCACACTGGTACACACTTGTCTCTGCTATATATATATAGAGACAGATAGTAAACAGCTGTTTGTGTCCACACTGGTACACACTTGTCTCTGCTATATATATAGAGAGAGAGACATAGTAAACAGCTGTTTGTGTCCACACTGGTACACACTTGTCTTCACTATATATAGAGAGAGAGATAGTAAACAGCTGTCTGTGTCCACACTGGTACACACTTGTCTTCACTATATATATATATATAGAGAGAGATAGTAAACAGCTGTTTGTGTCCACACTGGTACACACTTGTCTCTGCTATATATATATAGAGAGAGAGATAGTAAACAGCTGTTTGTGTCCACACTGGTACACTCTTGTCTCTGCTATATATATATATAGAGAGAGATAGTAAACCGCTGTCTGTGTCCACACTGGTACACACTTGTCTCTGCTATATATATATATAGAGAGATAGTAAACAGCTGTCTGTGTCCACACTGGTACACACTTGTCTTCACTATATATAGAGAGAGAGATAGTAAACAGCTGTTTGTGTCCACACTGGTACACACTTGTCTCTGCTATATATAGAGAGAGATAGTAAACAGCTGTTTGTGTCCACACTGGTACACACTTGTCTCTGCTATATATAGAGAGAGAGATAGTAAACATCTGTCTGTGTCCACACTGGTACACACTTGTCTTCACTATATATATATAGAGAGAGATAGTAAACATCTGTCTGTGTCCACACTGGTACACACTTGTCTTCACTATATATATATATAGAGAGAGATAGTAAACAGCTGTCTGTGTCCACACTGGTACACACTTGTCTTCACTATATATAGAGAGAGAGATAGTAAACAGCTGTTTGTGTCCACACTGGTACACACTTTTCTCTGCTATATATATAGAGAGATAGTAAACAGCTGTCTGTGTCCACACTGGTACACACTTGTCTCTGCTATATATATATATATATAGAGAGAGATAGTAAACAGCTGTCTGTGTCCACACTGGTACACACTTGTCTTCACTATATATATATAGAGAGAGAGATAGTAAACCGCTGTCTGTGTCCACACTGGTACACACTTGTCTCTGCTATATATATATATAGAGAGAGATAGTAAACAGCTGTTTGTGTCCACACTGGTACACACTTGTCTCTGCTATATATAGAGAGAGATAGTAAACAGCTGTTTGTGTCCACACTGGTACACACTTGTCTCTGCTATATATATATAGAGAGAGATAGTAAACAGCTGTTTGTGTCCACACTGGTACACACTTTTCTTCACTATATATAGAGAGACATAGTAAACAGCTGTTTGTGTCCACACTGGTACACACTTGTCTCTGCTATATATATATAGAGAGAGATAGTAAACAGCTGTTTGTGTCCACACTGGTACACACTTGTCTCTGCTATATATAGAGAGAGATAGTAAACAGCTGTTTGTGTCCACACTGGTACACACTTGTCTCTGCTATATATATATAGAGAGAGATAGTAAACAGCTGTTTGTGTCCACACTGGTACACACTTGTCTCTGCTATATATATATAGAGAGAGATAGTAAACAGCTGTTTGTGTCCACACTGGTACACACATGTCTCTGCTATATATATAGAGAGAGAGAGACATAGTAAACAGCTGTCTGTGTCCACACTGGTACACACTTGTCTTCACTATATATATATATAGAGAGAGATAGTAAACAGCTGTTTGTGTCCACACTGGTACACACTTGTCTCTGCTATATATATATAGAGAGAGATAGTAAACAGCTGTTTGTGTCCACACTGGTACACACTTGTCTCTGCTATATATATATAGAGAGAGAGACATAGTAAGCAGCTGTCTGTGTCCACACTGGTACACACTTGTCTCTGCTATACATATATAGAGAGAGAGATAGTAAACAGCTGTCTGTGTCCACACTGGTACACACTTGTCTCTGCTATATATATAGAGAGAGAGAGAGACATAGTAAACAGCTCTCTGTGTCCACACTGGTACACACTTGTCTCTGCTATATATATATAGAGAGAGATAGTAAACAGCTGTTTGTGTCCACACTGGTACACACTTGTCTCTGCTATATAGATATATAGAGAGAGACATAGTATACAGCTGTCTGTGTCCACACTGGTACACACTTGTCTTCACTATATATATAGAGAGAGAGATAGTAAAAAGCTGTTTGTGTCCACACTGGTACACACTTGTCTTCACTATATATATATATAGGAGATAGTAAACAGCTGTTTGTGTCCACACTGGTACACACTTGTCTTCACTATATATATAGAGAGAGATAGTAAACAGCTGTTTGTGTCCACACTGGTACACACTTGTCTCTGCTATATATATATAGAGAGAGATAGTAAACAGCTGTTTGTGTCCACACTGGTACACACTTGTCTCTGCTATATATATATATAGAGAGAGATAGTAAACAGCTGTTTGTGTCCACACTGGTACACACTTGTCTCTGCTATATATATATAGAGAGAGAGACATAGTAAACAGCTGTCTGTGTCCACACTGGTACACACTTGTCTTCACTATATATATAGAGAGAGAGATAGTAAACAGCTGTTTGTGTCCACACTGGTACACACTTGTCTCTGCTATATATATATAGAGAGAGATAGTAAACAGCTGTTTGTGTCCACACTGGTACACACTTGTCTCTGCTATATATATAGAGAGAGAGATCGTAAACAGCTGTTTGTGTCCACACTGGTACACACTTGTCTCTGCTATATATATATAGAGAGAGAGACATAGTAAACAGCTGTCTGTGTCCACACTGGTACACACTTGTCTCTGCTATATATATATAGAGAGAGAGATAGTAAACAGCTGTCTGTGTCCACACTGGTACACACTTGTCTCTGCTATATATATAGAGAGAGAGAGATAGTAAACAGCTGTCTGTGTCCACACTGGTACACACTTGTCTTCACTATATATATAGAGAGAGAGATAGTAAACAGCTGTCTGTGTCCACACTGGTACACACTTGTCTCTGCTATATATATATAGAGAGAGAGACATAGTAAACAGCTGTCTGTGTCCACACTGGTACACACTTGTCTTCACTATATATATAGAGAGAGAGATAGTAAACAGCTGTTTGTGTCCACACTGGTACACACTTGTCTCTGCTATATATATATAGAGAGAGAGACATAGTAAACAGCTGTCTGTGTCCACACTGGTACACACTTGTCTCTGCTATATATATATAGAGAGAGAGATAGTAAACAGCTGTCTGTGTCCACACTGGTACACACTTGTCTCTGCTATATATATAGAGAGAGAGATAGTAAACAGCTGTTTGTGTCCACACTGGTACACACTTGTCTCTGCTATATATATATAGAGAGATAGTAAACAGCTGTTTGTGTCCACACTGGTACACACTTGTCTCTGCTATATATATATATAGAGAGAGATAGTAAACAGCTGTCTGTGTCCACACTGGTACACACTTGTCTCTGCTATATATATATATATAGAGATAGTAAACAGCTGTTTGTGTCCACACTGGTACACACTTGTCTCTGCTATATATATATAGAGAGAGATAGTAAACAGCTGTCTGTGTCCACACTGGTACACACTTCTCTCTGCTATATATATATAGAGAGAGAGATAGTAAACAGCTGTTTGTGTCCACACTGGTACACACATGTCTCTGCTATATATATATAGAGAGAGAGATAGTAAACAGCTGTTTGTGTCCACACTGGTACACACTTGTCTCTGCTATATATATATAGAGAGAGAGATAGTAAACAGCTGTCTGTGTCCACACTGGTACACACTTGTCTCTGCTATATATATATAGAGAGATAGTAAACAGCTGTTTGTGTCCACACTGGTACACACTTGTCTCTGCTATATATATATATAGAGAGAGATAGTAAACAGCTGTCTGTGTCCACACTGGTACACACTTGTCTTCACTATATATAGAGAGAGATAGTAAACAGCTGTTTGTGTCAACACTGGTACACACTTGTCTCTGCTATATATATATAGAGAGAGATAGTAAACAGCTGTTTGTGTCCACACTGGTACACACTTGTCTTCACTATATATATATAGAGAGAGAGATAGTAAACAGCTGTCTGTGTCCACACTGGTACACACTTGTCTTCACTATATATATATAGAGAGAGAGATAGTAAACAGCTGTTTGTGTCAACACTGGTACACACTTGTCTCTGCTATATATATATAGAGAGAGATAGTAAACAGCTGTCTGTGTCCACACTGGTACACACTTGTCTTCACTATATATATATAGAGAGAGAGATAGTAAACAGCTGTTTGTGTCAACACTGGTACACACTTGTCTCTGCTATATATATATAGAGAGAGATAGTAAACAGCTGTCTGTGTCCACACTGGTACACACTTGTCTTCACTATATATATATATAGAGAGAGATAGTAAACAGCTGTTTGTGTCCACACTGGTACACACTTGTCTTCCCTATATATATATAGAGAGAGAGATAGTAAACAGCTGTTTGTGTCCACACTGGTACACACTTGTCTTCACTATATATATATAGAGAGAGAGGTAGTAAACAGCTGTTTGTGTCCACACTGGTACACACTTGTCTCTGCTATATATATAGAGAGAGAGACAGTAAAGAGCTGTTTGTGTCCACACTGGTACACACTTGTCTCTGCTATATATATATAGAGAGAGATAGTAAACAGCTGTTTGTGTCCACACTGGTTCACACTTGTCTTCACTATATATAGAGAGATAGTAAACAGCTGTCTGTGTCCACACTGGTACACACTTGTCTCTGCTATATATATAGAGAGAGACAGTAAACAGCTGTCTGTGTCCACACTGGTACACACTTGTCTCTGCTATATATATAGAGAGAGAGATAGTAAACAGCTGTCTGTGTCCACACTGGTACACACTTGTCTCTGCTATATATAGAGAGAGATAGTAAACAGCTGTTTGTGTCCACACTGGTACACACTTGTCTCTGCTATATATATAGAGAGAGAGATAGTAAACAGCTGTTTGTGTCCACACTGGTACACACTTGTCTCTGCTATATATATAGAGAGAGAGATAGTAAACAGCTGTTTGTGTCCACACTGGTACACACTTGTCTTCACTATATATATAGAGAGAGATAGTAAACAGCTGTCTGTGTCCACACTGGTACACACTTGTCTCTGCTATATATAGAGAGAGACAGTAAACAGCTGTCTGTGTCCACACTGGTACACACTTGTCTCTGCTATATATATAGAGAGAGACAGTAAACAGCTGTCTGTGTCCACACTGGTACACACTTGTCTCTGCTATATATATAGAGAGATAGTAAACAGCTTTTTGTGTCCACACTGGTACACACTTGTCTCTGCTATATATATATATATAGAGAGAGATAGTAAACAGCTGTCTGTGTCCACACTGGTACACACTTGTCTTCACTATATATATATAGAGAGAGAGATAGTAAACAGCTGTCTGTGTCCACACTGGTACACACTTGTCTCTGCTATATATAGAGAGAGATAGTAAACAGCTGTCTGTGTCCACACTGGTACACACTTGTCTTCACTATATATAGAGAGAGATATTAAACAGCTGTTTGTGTCCAGACTGGTACACACTTGTCTCTGCTATATATATATAGAGAGAGATAGTAAACAGCTGTCTGTGTCCACACTGGTACACACTTGTCTCTGCTATATATATAGAGAGAGAGATAGTAAACAGCTGTCTGTGTCCACACTGGTACACACTTGTCTCTGCTATATATAGAGAGAGATAGTAAACAGCTGTTTGTGTCCACACTGGTACACACTTGTCTCTGCTATATATATATAGAGAGAGAGATAGTAAACAGCTGTTTGTGTCCACACTGGTACACACTTGTCTTCACTATATATATAGAGAGAGATAGTAAACAGCTGTCTGTGTCCACACTGGTACACACTTGTCTTCACTATATATATATATAGAGAAATAGTAAACAGCTGTTTATGTCCACACTGGTACACACTTGTCTTCACTATATATATATATAGAGAGAGAGATAGTAAACAGCTGTTTGTGTCCACACTGGTACACACTTGTCTCTGCTATATATATATAGAGAGAGATAGTAAACAGCTGTTTGTGTCCACACTGGTACACACTTGTCTCTGCTATATATATAGAGAGAGAGACATAGTAAACAGCTGTTTGTGTCCACACTGGTACACACTTGTCTTCACTATATATAGAGAGAGAGATAGTAAACAGCTGTCTGTGTCCACACTGGTACACACTTGTCTTCACTATATATATATATATAGAGAGAGAGATAGTAAACAGCTGTTTGTGTCCACACTGGTACACACTTGTCTCTGCTATATATATATATAGAGAGAGATAGTAAACAGCTGTTTGTGTCCACACTGGTACACACTTGTCTCTGCTATATATATATATAGAGAGAGATAGTAAACCGCTGTCTGTGTCCACACTGGTACACACTTGTCTCTGCTATATATATATATAGAGAGATAGTAAACAGCTGTCTGTGTCCACACTGGTACACACTTGTCTTCACTATATATAGAGAGAGAGATAGTAAACAGCTGTTTGTGTCCACACTGGTACACACTTGTCTCTGCTATATATAGAGAGAGATAGTAAACAGCTGTTTGTGTCCACACTGGTACACACCTGTCTCTGCTATATATAGAGAGAGAGATAGTAAACAGCTGTTTGTGTCCACACTGGTACACACTTGTCTCTGCTATATATATAGAGAGAGATAGTAAACAGCTGTCTGTGTCAACACTGGTACACACTTGTCTCTGCTATATATATATATAGAGAGAGAGAGATAGTAAACAGCTGTTTGTGTCCACACTGGTACACACTTGTCTCTGCTATATATATATAGAGAGAGAGATAGTAAACAGCTGTCTGTGTCCACACTGGTACACACTTGTCTTCACTATATATATATAGAGAGAGATAGTAAACAGCTGTTTGTGTCCACACTGGTACACACTTGTCTCTGCTATATATATACAGAGAGACAGTAAACAGCTGTCTGTGTCCACACTGGTACACACTTGTCTCTGCTATATATATAGAGAGATAGTAAACAGCTGTTTGTGTCCACACTGGTACACACTTGTCTCTGCTATATATATACAGAGAGACAGTAAACAGCTGTCTGTGTCCACACTGGTACACACTTGTCTCTGCTATATATATATAGAGAGAGATAGTAAACAGCTGTTTGTGTCCACACTGGTACACACTTGTCTCTGCTATATATATATATAGAGAGAGATAGTAAACAGCTGTCTGTGTCCACACTGGTACACACTTGTCTCTGCTATATAGAGAGAGAGAGATAGTAAACAGCTGTCTGTGTCCACACTGGTACACACTTGTCTTCACTATATATAGAGAGAGAGATAGTAAACAGCTGTTTGTGTCCACACTGGTACACACTTGTCCCTGCTATATATATAGAGAGAGAGATAGTAAACAGCTGTTTGTGTCCACACTGGTACACACTTGTCTCTGCTATATATATAGAGAGAGATAGTAAACAGCTGTCTGTGTCAACACTGGTACACACTTGTCTCTGCTATATATATATAGAGAGAGAGAGAGATAGTAAACAGCTGTTTGTGTCCACACTGGTACACACTTGTCTCTGCTATATATATATATAGAGAGAGATAGTAAACAGCTGTTTGTGTCCACACTGGTACACACTTCTCTTCACTATATATATATATAGAGAGAGATAGTAAACAGCTGTTTGTGTCCACACTGGTACACACTTGTCTTCACTATATATATATAGAGAGAGATAGTAAACAGCTGTTTGTGTCCACACTGGTACACACTTGTCTCTGCTATATATATATAGAGAGAGGGATAGTAAACAGCTGTCTGTGTCCACACTGGTACACACTTGTCTCTGCTATATATAGAGAGAGATAGTAAACAGCTGTTTGTGTCCACACTGGCACACACTTGTCTTCACTATATATATATATAGAGAGAGATAGTAAACAGCTGTCTGTGTCCACACTGGTACACACTTGTCTTCACTATATATATATATATAGAGATAGTAAACAGCTGTTTGTGTCCACACTGGTACACACTTGTCTCTGCTATATATATATAGAGAGAGATAGTAAACAGCTGTTTGTGTCCACACTGGTACACACTTGTCTTCACCATATATATAGAGAGAGAGATAGTAAACAGCGGTTTGTGTCCACACTGGTACACACTTGTCTTCACTATATATATATAGAGAGAGATAGTAAACAGCTGTTTGTGTCCACACTGGTACACACTTGTCTCTGCTATATATATATATAGAGAGAGATAGTAAACAGCTGTTTGTGTTCACACTGGTACACACTTGTCTCTGCTATATATATATAGAGAGAGATAGTAAACAGCTGTCTGTGTCCACACTGGTACACACTTGTCTCTGCTATATATAGAGAGAGATAGTAAACAGCTGTCTGTGTCCACACTGGTACACACTTGTCTCTGCTATATATAGAGAGAGAGAGAGATAGTAAACAGCTGTTTGTGTCCACACTGGTACACACTTGTCTCTGCTATATATATATAGAGAGAGAGATAGTAAACAGCTGTTTGTGTCCACACTGGTACACACTTGTCTTCACTATATATATATATAGAGAGAGATAGTAAACAGCTGTTTGTGTCCACACTGGTACACACTTGTCTTCACTATATATATATAGAGAGAGATAGTAAACAGCTGTTTGTGTCCACACTGGTACACACTTGTCTCTGCTATATATATATAGAGAGAGAGATAGTAAACAGCTGTCTGTGTCCACACTGGTACACACTTGTCTCTGCTATATATAGAGAGAGATAGTAAACAGCTGTTTGTGTCCACACTGGTACACACTTGTCTTCACTATATATATATATATAGAGAGAGATAGTAAACAGCTGTCTGTGTCCACACTGGTACACACTTGTCTTCACTATATATATATAGAGAGAGATAGTAAACAACTGTTTGTGTCCACACTGGTACACACTTGTCTCTGCTATATATATATATATAGAGAGAGATAGTAAACAGCTGTTTGTGTCCACACTGGTACACACTTGTCTTCACTATATATATATATATAGAGAGAGATAGTAAACAGCTGTTTGTGTCCACACTGGTACACACTTGTCTTCACTATATATATATATAGAGAGAGATAGTAAACAGCTGTTTGTGTCCACACTGGTACACACTTGTCTCTGCTATATATATATATAGAGAGAGATAGTAAACAGCTGTTTGTGTCCACACTGGTACACACTTGTCTCTGCTATATATATATAGAGAGAGAGATAGTAAACAGCTGTCTGTGTCCACACTGGTACACACTTGTCTCTGCTATATATAGAGAGAGATAGTAAACAGCTGTCTGTGTCCACACTGGTACACACTTGTCTCTGCTATATATATAGGGAGAGAGATAGTAAACAGCTGTTTGTGTCAACACTGGTACACACTTGTCTCTGCTATATATATATAGAGAGAGATAGTAAACAGCTGTTTGTGTCCACACTGGTACACACTTGTCTTCACTATATATATATATAGAGAGATAGTAAACAGCTGTTTGTGTCCACACTGGTACACACTTGTCTCTGCTATATATATATATAGAGAGAGATAGTAAACAGCTGTCTGTGTCCACACTGGTACACACTTGTCTCTGCCATATATAGAGAGAGATAGTAAACAGCTGTCTGTGTCCACACTGGTACACACTTGTCTCTGCTATATATAGAGAGAGACATAGTAAACAGCTGTTTGTGTCAACACTGGTACACACTTGTCTCTGCTATATATATAGAGAGAGAGATAGTAAACAGCTGTTTGTGTCAACACTGGTACACACTTGTCTCTGCTATATATATATATAGAGAGAGAGATAGTAAACAGCTGTCTGTGTCAACACTGGTACACACTTGTCTTCACTATATATATAGAGAGAGATAGTAAACAGCTGTTTGTGTCCACACTGGTACACACTTGTCTCTGCTATATATATATGGAGAGAGATAGTAAACAGCTGTTTGTGTCAACACTGGTACACACTTGTCTTCACTATATATATATAGAGAGATAGTAAACAGCTGTTTGTGTCCACACTGGTACACACTTGTCTCTGCTATATATATAGAGAGAGAAATAGTAAACAGCTGTTTGTGTCAACACTGGTACCCACTTGTCTCTGCTATATATATAGAGAGAGAGATAGTAAACAGCTGTTTGTGTCCACACTGGTACACACTTGTCTCTGCTATATATAGAGAGAGAGATAGTAAACAGCTGTTTGTGTCCACACTGGTACACACTTGTCTCTGCTATATATATAGAGAGAGATAGTAAACAGCTGTTTGTGTCCACACTGGTACACACTTGTCTCTGCTATATATAGGGAGAGAGAGATAGTAAACAGCTGTTTGTGTCCACACTGGTACACACTTGTCTCTGCTATATATATAGAGAGAGATAGTAAACAGCTGTTTGTGTCCACACTGGTACGCACTTGTCTCTGCTATATATATAGAGAGAGAGATAGTAAACAGCTGTTTGTGTCCACACTGGTACACACTTGTCTTCACTATATATATATAGAGAGAGAGGTAGTAAACAGCTGTTTGTGTCCACACTGGTACACACTTGTCTCTGCTATATATATAGAGAGAGAGACAGTAAAGAGCTGTTTGTGTCCACACTGGTACACACTTGTCTCTGCTATATATATATAGAGAGAGATAGTAAACAGCTGTTTGTGTCCACACTGGTTCACACTTGTCTTCACTATATATAGAGAGATAGTAAACAGCTGTCTGTGTCCACACTGGTACACACTTGTCTCTGCTATATATATAGAGAGAGACAGTAAACAGCTGTCTGTGTCCACACTGGTACACACTTGTCTCTGCTATATATATAGAGAGAGAGATAGTAAACAGCTGTCTGTGTCCACACTGGTACACACTTGTCTCTGCTATATATAGAGAGAGATAGTAAACAGCTGTTTGTGTCCACACTGGTACACACTTGTCTCTGCTATATATATAGAGAGAGAGATAGTAAACAGCTGTTTGTGTCCACACTGGTACACACTTGTCTCTGCTATATATATAGAGAGAGAGATAGTAAACAGCTGTTTGTGTCCACACTGGTACACACTTGTCTTCACTATATATATAGAGAGAGATAGTAAACAGCTGTCTGTGTCCACACTGGTACACACTTGTCTCTGCTATATATAGAGAGAGACAGTAAACAGCTGTCTGTGTCCACACTGGTACACACTTGTCTCTGCTATATATATAGAGAGAGACAGTAAACAGCTGTCTGTGTCCACACTGGTACACACTTGTCTCTGCTATATATATAGAGAGATAGTAAACAGCTTTTTGTGTCCACACTGGTACACACTTGTCTCTGCTATATATATATATATAGAGAGAGATAGTAAACAGCTGTCTGTGTCCACACTGGTACACACTTGTCTTCACTATATATATATAGAGAGAGAGATAGTAAACAGCTGTCTGTGTCCACACTGGTACACACTTGTCTCTGCTATATATAGAGAGAGATAGTAAACAGCTGTCTGTGTCCACACTGGTACACACTTGTCTTCACTATATATAGAGAGAGATATTAAACAGCTGTTTGTGTCCAGACTGGTACACACTTGTCTCTGCTATATATATATAGAGAGAGATAGTAAACAGCTGTCTGTGTCCACACTGGTACACACTTGTCTCTGCTATATATATAGAGAGAGAGATAGTAAACAGCTGTCTGTGTCCACACTGGTACACACTTGTCTCTGCTATATATAGAGAGAGATAGTAAACAGCTGTTTGTGTCCACACTGGTACACACTTGTCTCTGCTATATATATATAGAGAGAGAGATAGTAAACAGCTGTTTGTGTCCACACTGGTACACACTTGTCTTCACTATATATATAGAGAGAGATAGTAAACAGCTGTCTGTGTCCACACTGGTACACACTTGTCTTCACTATATATATATATAGAGAGATAGTAAACAGCTGTTTATGTCCACACTGGTACACACTTGTCTTCACTATATATATATATAGAGAGAGAGATAGTAAACAGCTGTTTGTGTCCACACTGGTACACACTTGTCTCTGCTATATATATATAGAGAGAGATAGTAAACAGCTGTTTGTGTCCACACTGGTACACACTTGTCTCTGCTATATATATAGAGAGAGAGACATAGTAAACAGCTGTTTGTGTCCACACTGGTACACACTTGTCTTCACTATATATAGAGAGAGAGATAGTAAACAGCTGTCTGTGTCCACACTGGTACACACTTGTCTTCACTATATATATATATATAGAGAGAGAGATAGTAAACAGCTGTTTGTGTCCACACTGGTACACACTTGTCTCTGCTATATATATATATAGAGAGAGATAGTAAACAGCTGTTTGTGTCCACACTGGTACACACTTGTCTCTGCTATATATATATATAGAGAGAGATAGTAAACCGCTGTCTGTGTCCACACTGGTACACACTTGTCTCTGCTATATATATATATAGAGAGATAGTAAACAGCTGTCTGTGTCCACACTGGTACACACTTGTCTTCACTATATATAGAGAGAGAGATAGTAAACAGCTGTTTGTGTCCACACTGGTACACACTTGTCTCTGCTATATATAGAGAGAGATAGTAAACAGCTGTTTGTGTCCACACTGGTACACACCTGTCTCTGCTATATATAGAGAGAGAGATAGTAAACAGCTGTTTGTGTCCACACTGGTACACACTTGTCTCTGCTATATATATAGAGAGAGATAGTAAACAGCTGTCTGTGTCAACACTGGTACACACTTGTCTCTGCTATATATATATATAGAGAGAGAGAGATAGTAAACAGCTGTTTGTGTCCACACTGGTACACACTTGTCTCTGCTATATATATATAGAGAGAGAGATAGTAAACAGCTGTCTGTGTCCACACTGGTACACACTTGTCTTCACTATATATATATAGAGAGAGATAGTAAACAGCTGTTTGTGTCCACACTGGTACACACTTGTCTCTGCTATATATATACAGAGAGACAGTAAACAGCTGTCTGTGTCCACACTGGTACACACTTGTCTCTGCTATATATATAGAGAGATAGTAAACAGCTGTTTGTGTCCACACTGGTACACACTTGTCTCTGCTATATATATACAGAGAGACAGTAAACAGCTGTCTGTGTCCACACTGGTACACACTTGTCTCTGCTATATATATATAGAGAGAGATAGTAAACAGCTGTTTGTGTCCACACTGGTACACACTTGTCTCTGCTATATATATATATAGAGAGAGATAGTAAACAGCTGTCTGTGTCCACACTGGTACACACTTGTCTCTGCTATATATATAGAGAGAGATAGTAAACAGCTGTCTGTGTCCACACTGGTACACACTTGTCTTCACTATATATAGAGAGAGAGATAGTAAACAGCTGTTTGTGTCCACACTGGTACACACTTGTCCCTGCTATATATATAGAGAGAGAGATAGTAAACAGCTGTTTGTGTCCACACTGGTACACACTTGTCTCTGCTATATATATAGAGAGAGATAGTAAACAGCTGTCTGTGTCAACACTGGTACACACTTGTCTCTGCTATATATATATAGAGAGAGAGAGAGATAGTAAACAGCTGTTTGTGTCCACACTGGTACACACTTGTCTCTGCTATATATATATATATAGAGAGATAGTAAACAGCTGTTTGTGTCCACACTGGTACACACTTCTCTTCACTATATATATATATAGAGAGAGATAGTAAACAGCTGTTTGTGTCCACACTGGTACACACTTGTCTTCACTATATATATATAGAGAGAGATAGTAAACAGCTGTTTGTGTCCACACTGGTACACACTTGTCTCTGCTATATATATAGAGAGAGAGGGATAGTAAACAGCTGTCTGTGTCCACACTGGTACACACTTGTCTCTGCTATATATAGAGAGAGATAGTAAACAGCTGTTTGTGTCCACACTGGCACACACTTGTCTTCACTATATATATATATAGAGAGAGATAGTAAACAGCTGTCTGTGTCCACACTGGTACACACTTGTCTTCACTATATATATATATATAGAGATAGTAAACAGCTGTTTGTGTCCACACTGGTACACACTTGTCTCTGCTATATATATATAGAGAGAGATAGTAAACAGCTGTTTGTGTCCACACTGGTACACACTTGTCTTCACTATATATATAGAGAGAGAGATAGTAAACAGCTGTTTGTGTCCACACTGGTACACACTTGTCTTCACTATATATATATAGAGAGAGATAGTAAACAGCTGTTTGTGTCCACACTGGTACACACTTGTCTCTGCTATATATATATATAGAGAGAGATAGTAAACAGCTGTTTGTGTTCACACTGGTACACACTTGTCTCTGCTATATATATATAGAGAGAGATAGTAAACAGCTGTCTGTGTCCACACTGGTACACACTTGTCTCTGCTATATATAGAGAGAGATAGTAAACAGCTGTCTGTGTCCACACTGGTACACACTTGTCTCTGCTATATATATAGAGAGAGAGAGATAGTAAACAGCTGTTTGTGTCCACACTGGTACACACTTGTCTCTGCTATATATATATAGAGAGAGAGATAGTAAACAGCTGTTTGTGTCCACACTGGTACACACTTGTCTTCACTATATATATATATAGAGAGAGAGATAGTAAACAGCTGTTTGTGTCCACACTGGTACACACTTGTCTTCACTATATATATATAGAGAGAGATAGTAAACAGCTGTTTGTGTCCACACTGGTACACACTTGTCTCTGCTATATATATATAGAGAGAGAGATAGTAAACAGCTGTCTGTGTCCACACTGGTACACACTTGTCTCTGCTATATATAGAGAGAGATAGTAAACAGCTGTTTGTGTCCACACTGGTACACACTTGTCTTCACTATATATATATATAGAGAGAGAGATAGTAAACAGCTGTCTGTGTCCACACTGGTACACACTTGTCTTCACTATATATATATAGAGAGAGATAGTAAACAACTGTTTGTGTCCACACTGGTACACACTTGTCTCTGCTATATATATATATAGAGAGAGATAGTAAACAGCTGTTTGTGTCCACACTGGTACACACTTGTCTTCACTATATATATATATATAGAGAGATAGTAAACAGCTGTTTGTGTCCACACTGGTACACACTTGTCTTCACTATATATATATATATAGAGAGATAGTAAACAGCTGTTTGTGTCCACACTGGTACACACTTGTCTCTGCTATATATATATATAGAGAGAGATAGTAAACAGCTGTTTGTGTCCACACTGGTACACACTTGTCTCTGCTATATATATATAGAGAGAGAGATAGTAAACAGCTGTCTGTGTCCACACTGGTACACACTTGTCTCTGCTATATATAGAGAGAGATAGTAAACAGCTGTCTGTGTCCACACTGGTACACACTTGTCTCTGCTATATATATAGAGAGAGAGATAGTAAACAGCTGTTTGTGTCAACACTGGTACACACTTGTCTCTGCTATATATATAGAGAGAGAGATAGTAAACAGCTGTTTGTGTCCACACTGGTGCACACTTGTCTTCACTATATATATATATAGAGAGATAGTAAACAGCTGTTTGTGTCCACACTGGTACACACTTGTCTCTGCTATATATATATAGAGAGAGAGATAGTAAACAGCTGTCTGTGTCCACACTGGTACACACTTGTCTCTGCCATATATAGAGAGAGATAGTAAACAGCTGTCTGTGTCCACACTGGTACACACTTGTCTCTGCTATATATAGAGAGAGACATAGTAAACAGCTGTTTGTGTCAACACTGGTACACACTTGTCTCTGCTATATATATAGAGAGAGAGATAGTAAACAGCTGTTTGTGTCAACACTGGTACACACTTGTCTCTGCTATATATAGAGAGAGATAGTAAACAGCTGTTTGTGTCCACACTGGTACACACCTGTCTCTGCTATATATAGAGAGAGAGATAGTAAACAGCTGTTTGTGTCCACACTGGTACACACTTGTCTCTGCTATATATATAGAGAGAGATAGTAAACAGCTGTCTGTGTCAACACTGGTACACACTTGTCTCTGCTATATATATATATAGAGAGAGAGAGATAGTAAACAGCTGTTTGTGTCCACACTGGTACACACTTGTCTCTGCTATATATATATAGAGAGAGAGATAGTAAACAGCTGTCTGTGTCCACACTGGTACACACTTGTCTCTGCTATAGATATATATAGAGAGAGATAGTAAACAGCTGTCTGTGTCCACACTGGTACACACTTGTCTCTGCCATATATAGAGAGAGATAGTAAACAGCTGTCTGTGTCCACACTGGTACACACTTGTCTCTGCTATATATATATAGAGAGAGATAGTAAACAGCTGTCTGTGTCCACACTGGTACACACTTGTCTTCACTATATATAGAGAGAGAGAGACATAGTAAACAGCTGTCTGTGTCCACACTGGTACACACTTGTCTTCACTATATATATATAGAGAGAGATAGTAAACAGCTGTTTATGTCCACACTGGTACACACTTGTCTCTGCTATATATATAGAGAGAGAGATAGTAAACAGCTGTTTGTGTCCACACTGGTACACACTTGTCTCTGCTATATATATATAGAGAGAGAGACATAGTAAACAGCTGTCTGTGTCCACACTGGTACACACTTGTCTCTGCTATATATATATATAGAGAGAGATAGTAAACAGCTGTCTGTGTCCACACTGGTACACACTTGTCTCTGCTATATATATATATAGAGAGAGACATAGTAAACAGCTGTCTGTGTCCACACTGGTACACACTTGTCTCTGCTATATATATATAGAGAGAGATAGTAAACAGCTGTTTGTGTCCACACTGGTACACACTTGTCTCTGCTATATATATATATAGAGAGAGACATAGTATACAGCTGTCTGTGTCCACACTGGTACACACTTGTCTTCACTATATATATAGAGAGAGAGATAGTAAACAGCTGTTTGTGTCCACACTGGTACACACTTGTCTTCACTATATATATATATAGGAGATAGTAAACAGCTGTTTGTGTCCACACTGGTACACACTTGTCTTCACTATATATATAGAGAGAGATAGTAAACAGCTGTTTGTGTCCACACTGGTACACACTTGTCTCTGCTATATATATAGAGAGAGAGATAGTAAACAGCTGTTTGTGTCCACACTGGTACACACTTGTCTCTGCTATATATAGAGAGAGATAGTAAACAGCTGTTTGTGTCCACACTGGTACACACCTGTCTCTGCTATATATAGAGAGAGAGATAGTAAACAGCTGTTTGTGTCCACACTGGTACACACTTGTCTCTGCTATATATATAGAGAGAGATAGTAAACAGCTGTCTGTGTCAACACTGGTACACACTTGTCTCTGCTATATATATATATAGAGAGAGAGAGATAGTAAACAGCTGTTTGTGTCCACACTGGTACACACTTGTCTCTGCTATATATATATAGAGAGAGAGATAGTAAACAGCTGTCTGTGTCCACACTGGTACACACTTGTCTTCACTATATATATATAGAGAGAGATAGTAAACAGCTGTTTGTGTCCACACTGGTACACACTTGTCTCTGCTATATATATACAGAGAGACAGTAAACAGCTGTCTGTGTCCACACTGGTACACACTTGTCTCTGCTATATATATAGAGAGATAGTAAACAGCTGTTTGTGTCCACACTGGTACACACTTGTCTCTGCTATATATATACAGAGAGACAGTAAACAGCTGTCTGTGTCCACACTGGTACACACTTGTCTCTGCTATATATATATAGAGAGAGATAGTAAACAGCTGTTTGTGTCCACACTGGTACACACTTGTCTCTGCTATATATATATATAGAGAGAGATAGTAAACAGCTGTCTGTGTCCACACTGGTACACACTTGTCTCTGCTATATATAGAGAGAGAGATAGTAAACAGCTGTCTGTGTCCACACTGGTACACACTTGTCTTCACTATATATAGAGAGAGAGATAGTAAACAGCTGTTTGTGTCCACACTGGTACACACTTGTCCCTGCTATATATATAGAGAGAGAGATAGTAAACAGCTGTTTGTGTCCACACTGGTACACACTTGTCTCTGCTATATATATAGAGAGAGATAGTAAACAGCTGTCTGTGTCAACACTGGTACACACTTGTCTCTGCTATATATATATAGAGAGAGAGAGAGATAGTAAACAGCTGTTTGTGTCCACACTGGTACACACTTGTCTCTGCTATATATATATATAGAGAGAGATAGTAAACAGCTGTTTGTGTCCACACTGGTACACACTTCTCTTCACTATATATATATATAGAGAGAGATAGTAAACAGCTGTTTGTGTCCACACTGGTACACACTTGTCTTCACTATATATATATAGAGAGAGATAGTAAACAGCTGTTTGTGTCCACACTGGTACACACTTGTCTCTGCTATATATATATAGAGAGAGGGATAGTAAACAGCTGTCTGTGTCCACACTGGTACACACTTGTCTCTGCTATATATAGAGAGAGATAGTAAACAGCTGTTTGTGTCCACACTGGCACACACTTGTCTTCACTATATATATATATAGAGAGAGATAGTAAACAGCTGTCTGTGTCCACACTGGTACACACTTGTCTTCACTATATATATATATATATAGAGATAGTAAACAGCTGTTTGTGTCCACACTGGTACACACTTGTCTCTGCTATATATATATAGAGAGAGATAGTAAACAGCTGTTTGTGTCCACACTGGTACACACTTGTCTTCACTATATATATAGAGAGAGAGATAGTAAACAGCTGTTTGTGTCCACACTGGTACACACTTGTCTTCACTATATATATATAGAGAGAGATAGTAAACAGCTGTTTGTGTCCACACTGGTACACACTTGTCTCTGCTATATATATATATAGAGAGAGATAGTAAACAGCTGTTTGTGTTCACACTGGTACACACTTGTCTCTGCTATATATATATAGAGAGAGATAGTAAACAGCTGTCTGTGTCCACACTGGTACACACTTGTCTCTGCTATATATAGAGAGAGATAGTAAACAGCTGTCTGTGTCCACACTGGTACACACTTGTCTCTGCTATATATATAGAGAGAGAGAGATAGTAAACAGCTGTTTGTGTCCACACTGGTACACACTTGTCTCTGCTATATATATATAGAGAGAGAGATAGTAAACAGCTGTTTGTGTCCACACTGGTACACACTTGTCTTCACTATATATATATATAGAGAGAGATAGTAAACAGCTGTTTGTGTCCACACTGGTACACACTTGTCTTCACTATATATATATAGAGAGAGATAGTAAACAGCTGTTTGTGTCCACACTGGTACACACTTGTCTCTGCTATATATATATAGAGAGAGAGATAGTAAACAGCTGTCTGTGTCCACACTGGTACACACTTGTCTCTGCTATATATAGAGAGAGATAGTAAACAGCTGTTTGTGTCCACACTGGTACACACTTGTCTTCACTATATATATATATATAGAGAGAGATAGTAAACAGCTGTCTGTGTCCACACTGGTACACACTTGTCTTCACTATATATATATAGAGAGAGATAGTAAACAACTGTTTGTGTCCACACTGGTACACACTTGTCTCTGCTATATATATATATAGAGAGAGATAGTAAACAGCTGTTTGTGTCCACACTGGTACACACTTGTCTTCACTATATATATATATAGAGAGAGATAGTAAACAGCTGTTTGTGTCCACACTGGTAGACACTTGTCTTCACTATATATATATATATAGAGAGATAGTAAACAGCTGTTTGTGTCCACACTGGTACACACTTGTCTCTGCTATATATATATATAGAGAGAGATAGTAAACAGCTGTTTGTGTCCACACTGGTACACACTTGTCTCTGCTATATATATATAGAGAGAGAGATAGTAAACAGCTGTCTGTGTCCACACTGGTACACACTTGTCTCTGCTATATATAGAGAGAGATAGTAAACAGCTGTCTGTGTCCACACTGGTACACACTTGTCTCTGCTATATATATAGAGAGAGAGATAGTAAACAGCTGTTTGTGTCAACACTGGTACACACTTGTCTCTGCTATATATATATAGAGAGAGATAGTAAACAGCTGTTTGTGTCCACACTGGTACACACTTGTCTTCACTATATATATATATAGAGAGATAGTAAACAGCTGTTTGTGTCCACACTGGTACACACTTGTCTCTGCTATATATATATATAGAGAGAGATAGTAAACAGCTGTCTGTGTCCACACTGGTACACACTTGTCTCTGCCATATATAGAGAGAGATAGTAAACAGCTGTCTGTGTCCACACTGGTACACACTTGTCTCTGCTATATATAGAGAGAGACATAGTAAACAGCTGTTTGTGTCAACACTGGTACACACTTGTCTCTGCTATATATATAGAGAGAGAGATAGTAAACAGCTGTTTGTGTCAACACTGGTACACACTTGTCTCTGCTATATATATATAGAGAGAGAGAGATAGTAAACAGCTGTCTGTGTCAACACTGGTACACACTTGTCTTCACTATATATATAGAGAGAGATAGTAAACAGCTGTTTGTGTCCACACTGGTACACACTTGTCTCTGCTATATATATATGGAGAGAGATAGTAAACAGCTGTTTGTGTCAACACTGGTACACACTTGTCTTCACTATATATATATAGAGAGATAGTAAACAGCTGTTTGTGTCCACACTGGTACACACTTGTCTCTGCTATATATATATAGAGAGAAATAGTAAACAGCTGTTTGTGTCAACACTGGTACACACTTGTCTCTGCTATATATATAGAGAGAGAGATAGTAAACAGCTGTTTGTGTCCACACTGGTACACACTTGTCTCTGCTATATATAGAGAGAGAGATAGTAAACAGCTGTTTGTGTCCACACTGGTACACACTTGTCTCTGCTATATATATAGAGAGAGATAGTAAACAGCTGTTTGTGTCCACACTGGTACACACTTGTCTCTGCTATATATAGAGAGAGAGAGATAGTAAACAGCTGTTTGTGTCCACACTGGTACACACTTGTCTCTGCTATATATATAGAGAGAGATAGTAAACAGCTGTTTGTGTCCACACTGGTACACACTTGTCTCTGCTATATATATAGAGAGAGAGATAGTAAACAGCTGTTTGTGTCCACACTGGTACACACTTGTCTTCACTATATATATATAGAGAGAGAGGTAGTAAACAGCTGTTTGTGTCCACACTGGTACACACTTGTCTCTGCTATATATATAGAGAGAGAGACAGTAAAGAGCTGTTTGTGTCCACACTGGTACACACTTGTCTCTGCTATATATATATAGAGAGAGATAGTAAACAGCTGTTTGTGTCCACACTGGTTCACACTTGTCTTCACTATATATAGAGAGATAGTAAACAGCTGTCTGTGTCCACACTGGTACACACTTGTCTCTGCTATATATATAGAGAGAGACAGTAAACAGCTGTCTGTGTCCACACTGGTACACACTTGTCTCTGCTATATATATAGAGAGAGAGATAGTAAACAGCTGTCTGTGTCCACACTGGTACACACTTGTCTCTGCTATATATAGAGAGAGATAGTAAACAGCTGTTTGTGTCCACACTGGTACACACTTGTCTCTGCTATATATATAGAGAGAGAGATAGTAAACAGCTGTTTGTGTCCACACTGGTACACACTTGTCTCTGCTATATATATAGAGAGAGAGATAGTAAACAGCTGTTTGTGTCCACACTGGTACACACTTGTCTTCACTATATATATAGAGAGAGATAGTAAACAGCTGTCTGTGTCCACACTGGTACACACTTGTCTCTGCTATATATAGAGAGAGACAGTAAACAGCTGTCTGTGTCCACACTGGTACACACTTGTCTCTGCTATATATATAGAGAGAGACAGTAAACAGCTGTCTGTGTCCACACTGGTACACACTTGTCTCTGCTATATATATAGAGAGATAGTAAACAGCTTTTTGTGTCCACACTGGTACACACTTGTCTCTGCTATATATATATATATAGAGAGAGAGAGATAGTAAACAGCTGTCTGTGTCCACACTGGTACACACTTGTCTTCACTATATATATATAGAGAGAGAGATAGTAAACAGCTGTCTGTGTCCACACTGGTACACACTTGTCTCTGCTATATATAGAGAGAGATAGTAAACAGCTGTCTGTGTCCACACTGGTACACACTTGTCTTCACTATATATAGAGAGAGATATTAAACAGCTGTTTGTGTCCAGACTGGTACACACTTGTCTCTGCTATATATATATAGAGAGAGATAGTAAACAGCTGTCTGTGTCCACACTGGTACACACTTGTCTCTGCTATATATATAGAGAGAGAGATAGTAAACAGCTGTCTGTGTCCACACTGGTACACACTTGTCTCTGCTATATATAGAGAGAGATAGTAAACAGCTGTTTGTGTCCACACTGGTACACACTTGTCTCTGCTATATATATATAGAGAGAGAGATAGTAAACAGCTGTTTGTGTCCACACTGGTACACACTTGTCTTCACTATATATATAGAGAGAGATAGTAAACAGCTGTCTGTGTCCACACTGGTACACACTTGTCTTCACTATATATATATATAGAGAGATAGTAAACAGCTGTTTATGTCCACACTGGTACACACTTGTCTTCACTATATATATATATAGAGAGAGAGATTGAAAAACAGCTGTTTGTGTCCACACTGGTACACACTTGTCTCTGCTATATATATATAGAGAGAGATAGTAAACAGCTGTTTGTGTCCACACTGGTACACACTTGTCTCTGCTATATATATAGAGAGAGAGACATAGTAAACAGCTGTTTGTGTCCACACTGGTACACACTTGTCTTCACTATATATATAGAGAGAGATAGTAAACAGCTGTCTGTGTCCACACTGGTACACACTTGTCTTCACTATATATATATATATATAGAGAGAGATAGTAAACAGCTGTTTGTGTCCACACTGGTACACACTTGTCTCTGCTATATATATATATAGAGAGAGATAGTAAACAGCTGTTTGTGTCCACACTGGTACACACTTGTCTCTGCTATATATATATATAGAGAGAGATAGTAAACCGCTGTCTGTGTCCACACTGGTACACACTTGTCTCTGCTATATATATATATAGAGAGATAGTAAACAGCTGTCTGTGTCCACACTGGTACACACTTGTCTTCACTATATATAGAGAGAGAGATAGTAAACAGCTGTTTGTGTCCACACTGGTACACACTTGTCTCTGCTATATATAGAGAGAGATAGTAAACAGCTGTTTGTGTCCACACTGGTACACACCTGTCTCTGCTATATATAGAGAGAGAGATAGTAAACAGCTGTTTGTGTCCACACTGGTACACACTTGTCTCTGCTATATATATAGAGAGAGATAGTAAACAGCTGTCTGTGTCAACACTGGTACACACTTGTCTCTGCTATATATATATATAGAGAGAGAGAGATAGTAAACAGCTGTTTGTGTCCACACTGGTACACACTTGTCTCTGCTATATATATATAGAGAGAGAGATAGTAAACAGCTGTCTGTGTCCACACTGGTACACACTTGTCTTCACTATATATATATAGAGAGAGATAGTAAACAGCTGTTTGTGTCCACACTGGTACACACTTGTCTCTGCTATATATATACAGAGAGACAGTAAACAGCTGTCTGTGTCCACACTGGTACACACTTGTCTCTGCTATATATATAGAGAGATAGTAAACAGCTGTTTGTGTCCACACTGGTACACACTTGTCTCTGCTATATATATACAGAGAGACAGTAAACAGCTGTCTGTGTCCACACTGGTACACACTTGTCTCTGCTATATATATATAGAGAGAGATAGTAAACAGCTGTTTGTGTCCACACTGGTACACACTTGTCTCTGCTATATATATATAGAGAGAGAGATAGTAAACAGCTGTTTGTGTCCACACTGGTACACACTTGTCTCTGCTATATATATATAGAGAGAGAGATAGTAAACAGCTGTTTGTGTCCACACTGGTACACACTTGTCTCTGCTATATATATATATAGAGAGAGATAGTAAACAGCTGTCTGTGTCAACACTGGTACACACTTGTCTCTGCTATATATATATAGAGAGAGAGAGAGATAGTAAACAGCTGTTTGTGTCCACACTGGTACACACTTGTCTCTGCTATATATATATATAGAGAGAGATAGTAAACAGCTGTTTGTGTCCACACTGGTACACACTTCTCTTCACTATATATATATATAGAGAGAGATAGTAAACAGCTGTTTGTGTCCACACTGGTACACACTTGTCTTCACTATATATATATAGAGAGAGATAGTAAACAGCTGTCTGTGTCCACACTGGTACACACTTGTCTTCACTATATATATAGAGAGAGAGGTAGTAAACAGCTGTTTGTGTCCACACTGGTACACACTTGTCTCTGCTATATATATATAGAGAGAGATAGTAAACAGCTGTTTTTGTCCACACTGGTACACACTTGTCTCTGCTATATATATAGAGACAGAGATAGTAAACAGCTGTTTGTGTCCACACTGGTACACACTTGTCTCTGCTATATATATATAGAGAGAGAGACATAGTAAACAGCTGTCTGTGTCCACACTGGTACACACTTGTCTTTGCTATATATATAGAGAGAGAGAGATAGTAAACAGCTGTCTGTGTCCACACTGGTACACACTTGTCTCTGCTATATATATATAGAGAGAGAGATAGTAAACAGCTGTCTGTGTCCACACTGGTACACACTTGTCTTCACTATATATATATAGAGAGAGATAGTAAACAGCTGTTTGTGTCCACACTGGTACACACTTGTCTCTGCTATATATATATATAGAGAGAGATAGTAAACAGCTGTTTGTGTTCACACTGGTACACACTTGTCTCTGCTATATATATATAGAGAGAGATAGTAAACAGCTGTCTGTGTCCACACTGGTACACACTTGTCTCTGCTATATATAGAGAGAGATAGTAAACAGCTGTCTGTGTCCACACTGGTACACACTTGTCTCTGCTATATATATATAGAGAGAGAGATAGTAAACAGCTGTTTGTGTCCACACTGGTACACACTTGTCTCTGCTATATATATATAGAGAGAGAGATAGTAAACAGCTGTTTGTGTCCACACTGGTACACACTTGTCTTCACTATATATATATATAGAGAGAGATAGTAAACAGCTGTTTGTGTCCACACTGGTACACACTTGTCTTCACTATATATATATAGAGAGAGATAGTAAACAGCTGTTTGTGTCCACACTGGTACACACTTGTCTCTGCTATATATATATAGAGAGAGAGATAGTAAACAGCTGTCTGTGTCCACACTGGTACACACTTGTCTCTGCTATATATAGAGAGAGATAGTAAACAGCTGTTTGTGTCCACACTGGTACACACTTGTCTTCACTATATATATATATATAGAGAGAGATAGTAAACAGCTGTCTGTGTCCACACTGGTACACACTTGTCTTCACTATATATATATAGAGAGAGATAGTAAACAACTGTTTGTGTCCACACTGGTACACACTTGTCTCTGCTATATATATATATAGAGAGAGATAGTAAACAGCTGTTTGTGTCCACACTGGTACACACTTGTCTTCACTATATATATATATAGAGAGAGATAGTAAACAGCTGTTTGTGTCCACACTGGTACACACTTGTCTTCACTATATATATATATAGAGAGAGATAGTAAACAGCTGTTTGTGTCCACACTGGTACACACTTGTCTCTGCTATATATATATATATAGAGAGATAGTAAACAGCTGTTTGTGTCCACACTGGTACACACTTGTCTCTGCTATATATATATAGAGAGAGAGATAGTAAACAGCTGTCTGTGTCCACACTGGTACACACTTGTCTCTGCTATATATAGAGAGAGATAGTAAACAGCTGTCTGTGTCCACACTGGTACACACTTGTCTCTGCTATATATATAGAGAGAGAGATAGTAAACAGCTGTTTGTGTCAACACTGGTACACACTTGTCTCTGCTATATATATATAGAGAGAGATAGTAAACAGCTGTTTGTGTCCACACTGGTACACACTTGTCTTCACTATATATATATATAGAGAGATAGTAAACAGCTGTTTGTGTCCACACTGGTACACACTTGTCTCTGCTATATATATATATAGAGAGAGATAGTAAACAGCTGTCTGTGTCCACACTGGTACACACTTGTCTCTGCCATATATAGAGAGAGATAGTAAACAGCTGTCTGTGTCCACACTGGTACACACTTGTCTCTGCTATATATAGAGAGAGACATAGTAAACAGCTGTTTGTGTCAACACTGGTACACACTTGTCTCTGCTATATATATAGAGAGAGAGATAGTAAACAGCTGTTTGTGTCAACACTGGTACACACTTGTCTCTGCTATATATATATAGAGAGAGAGAGATAGTAAACAGCTGTCTGTGTCAACACTGGTACACACTTGTCTTCACTATATATATAGAGAGAGATAGTAAACAGCTGTTTGTGTCCACACTGGTACACACTTGTCTCTGCTATATATATATGGAGAGAGATAGTAAACAGCTGTTTGTGTCAACACTGGTACACACTTGTCTTCACTATATATATATAGAGAGATAGTAAACAGCTGTTTGTGTCCACACTGGTACACACTTGTCTCTGCTATATATATAGAGAGAGAAATAGTAAACAGCTGTTTGTGTCAACACTGGTACACACTTGTCTCTGCTATATATATAGAGAGAGAGATAGTAAACAGCTGTTTGTGTCCACACTGGTACACACTTGTCTCTGCTATATATAGAGAGAGAGATAGTAAACAGCTGTTTGTGTCCACACTGGTACACACTTGTCTCTGCTATATATATAGAGAGAGATAGTAAACAGCTGTTTGTGTCCACACTGGTACACACTTGTCTCTGCTATATATAGAGAGAGAGAGATAGTAAACAGCTGTTTGTGTCCACACTGGTACACACTTGTCTCTGCTATATATATATAGAGAGATAGTAAACAGCTGTTTGTGTCCACACTGGTACACACTTGTCTCTGCTATATATATAGAGAGAGAGATAGTAAACAGCTGTTTGTGTCCACACTGGTACACACTTTTCTCTGCTATATATATAGAGAGAGAGACAGTAAACAGCTGTTTGTGTCCACACTGGTACACACTTGTCTCTGCTATATATATAGAGAGAGAGATAGTAAACAGCTGTTTGTGTCAACACTGGTACACACTTGTCTCTGCTATATATATATATAGAGAGAGAGATAGTAAACAGCTGTCTGTGTCAACACTGGTACACACTTGTCTCTGCTATATATATATAGAGAGATAGTAAACAGCTGTTTGTGTCCACACTGGTACGCACTTGTCTCTGCTATATATATATAGAGAGAGATAGTAAACAGCTGTCTGTGTCCACACTGGTACACACTTGTCTCTGCTATATATATATAGAGAGAGATAGTAAACAGCTGTTTGTGTCCACACTGGTACACACTTGTCTCTGCTATATATAGAGAGAGAGATAGTAAACAGCTGTTTGTGTCCACACTGGTACACACTTGTCTCTGCTATATATATAGAGAGAGAGATAGTAAACAGCTGTTTGTGTCAACACTGGTACACACTTGTCTTCACTATATATATAGAGAGAGATAGTAAACAGCTGTTTGTGTCCACACTGGTACACACTTGTCTCTGCTATATATATATAGAGAGAGATAGTAAACAGCTGTTTGTGTCCACACTGGTTCACACTTGTCTTCACTATATATAGAGAGAGAGTAAACAGCTGTCTGTGTCCACACTGGTACACACTTGTCTCTGCTATATATATAGAGAGAGACAGTAAACAGCTGTCTGTGTCCACACTGGTACACACTTGTCTCTGCTATATATATAGAGAGAGAGATAGTAAACAGCTGTCTGTGTCCACACTGGTACACACTTGTCTCTGCTATATATAGAGAGAGATAGTAAACAGCTGTTTGTGTCCACACTGGTACACACTTGTCTCTGCTATATATATATAGAGAGAGATAGTAAACAGCTGTTTGTGTCCACACTGGTACACACTTGTCTCTGCTATATATAGAGAGAGAGAGATAGTAAACAGCTGTTTGTGTCCACACTGGTACACACTTGTCTTCACTATATATATAGGGAGAGATAGTAAACAGCTGTCTGTGTCCACACTGGTACACACTTGTCTCTGCTATATATAGAGAGAGACAGTAAACAGCTGTCTGTGTCCACACTGGTACACACTTGTCTCTGCTATATATATAGAGAGAGACAGTAAACAGCTGTCTGTGTCCACACTGGTACACACTTGTCTCTGCTATATATATAGAGAGATAGTAAACAGCTTTTTGTGTCCACACTGGTACACACTTGTCTCTGCTATATATATATAGAGAGAGATAGTAAACAACTGTCTGTGTCCACACTGGTACACACTTGTCTTCACTATATATATATAGAGAGAGAGATAGTAAACAGCTGTCTGTGTCCACACTGGTACACACTTGTCTCTGCTATATATAGAGAGAGATAGTAAACAGCTGTCTGTGTCCACACTGGTACACACTTGTCTTCACTATATATAGAGAGAGATATTAAACAGCTGTTTGTGTCCACACTGGTACACACTTGTCTCTGCTATATATATAGAGAGAGAGATAGTAAACAGCTGTCTGTGTCCACACTGGTACACACTTGTCTCTGCTATATATATAGAGAGAGAGATAGAAAACAGCTGTCTGTGTCCACACTGGTACACACAAGTCTCTGCTATATATAGAGAGAGATAGTAAACAGCTCTTTGTGTCCACACTGGTACACACTTGTCTCTGCTATATATATATATATAGAGAGAGAGATAGTAAACAGCTGTTTGTGTCCACACTGGTACACACTTGTCTTCACTATATATATAGAGAGAGATAGTAAACAGCTGTCTGTGTCCACACTGGTACACACTTGTCTTCACTATATATATATATAGAGAGAGAGATAGTAAACAGCTGTTTGTGTCCACACTGGTACACACTTGTCTTCACTATATATATATATAGAGAGAGAGATAGGAAACAGCTGTTTGTGTCCACACTGGTACACACTTGTCTCTGCTATATATATATAGAGAGAGATAGTAAACAGCTGTTTGTGTCCACACTGGTACACACTTGTCTCTGCTATATATATAGAGAGAGAGACATAGTAAACAGCTGTTTGTGTCCACACTGGTACACACTTGTCTTCACTATATATAGAGAGAGAGATAGTAAACAGCTGTCTGTGTCCACACTGGTACACACTTCTCTTCACTATATATATATATAGAGAGAGAGATAGTAAACAGCTGTTTGTGTCCACACTGGTACACACTTGTCTCTGCTATATATATATATAGAGAGAGATAGTAAACAGCTGTTTGTGTCCACACTGGTACACACTTGTCTCTGCTATATATATATATATAGAGAGAGATAGTAAACCGCTGTCTGTGTCCACACTGGTACACACTTGTCTCTGCTATATATATATATATAGAGAGATAGTAAACAGCTGTCTGTGTCCACACTGGTACACACTTGTTTCACTATATATATAGAGAGAGATAGTAAACAGCTGTTTGTGTCCACACTGGTACACACTTGTCTCTGCTATATATAGAGAGAGATAGTAAACAGCTGTTTGTGTCCACACTGGTACACACCTGTCTCTGCTATATATATATAGAGAGAGAGACATAGTAAACAGCTGTCTGTGTCCACACTGGTACACACTTGTCTTCACTGTATATATAGAGAGAGAGATAGTAAACAGCTGTTTGTGTCCACACTGGTACACACTTGTCTCTGCTATATATATAGAGAGAGAGAGACATAGTAAACAGCTGTCTGTGTCCACACTGGTACACACTTGTCTCTGCTATATATATATAGAGAGAGAGATAGTAAACAGCTGTCTGTGTCCACACTGGTACACACTTGTCTCTGCTATATATATAGAGAGAGAGATAGTAAACAGCTGTTTGTGTCCACACTGGTACACACTTGTCTCTGCTATATATATATAGAGAGATAGTAAACAGCTGTTTGTGTCCACACTGGTACACACTTGTCTCTGCTATATATATATAGAGAGAGAGATAGTAAACAGCTGTCTGTGTCCACACTGGTACACACTTGTCTCTGCTATATATATTTATATAGAGAGAGATAGTAAACAGCTGTTTGTGTCCACACTGGTACACACTTGTCTCTGCTATATATAGAGAGAGATAGTAAACAGCTGTTTGTGTCCACACTGGTACACACTTGTCTCTGCTATATATATATAGAGAGAGATAGTAAACAGCTGTTTGTGTCCACACTGGTACACACTTGTCTTCACTATATATAGAGAGACATAGTAAACAGCTGTTTGTGTCCACACTGGTACACACTTTTCTCTGCTATATATATATAGAGAGAGATAGTAAACAGCTGTTTGTGTCCACACTGGTACACACTTGTCTCTGCTATATATAGAGAGAGATAGTAAACAGCTGTTTGTGTCCACACTGGTACACACTTGTCTCTGCTATATATATATAGAGAGAGATAGTAAACAGCTGTTTGTGTCCACACTGGTACACACTTGTCTCTGCTATATATATATAGAGAGAGATAGTAAACAGCTGTTTGTGTCCACACTGGTACACACTTGTCTCTGCTATATATATATAGAGAGAGAGACATAGTAAACAGCTGTCTGTGTCCACACTGGTACACACTTGTCTTCACTATATATATATAGAGAGAGATAGTAAACAGCTGTTTATGTCCACACTGGTACACACTTGTCTCTGCTATATATATAGAGAGAGAGATAGTAAACAGCTGTTTGTGTCCACACTGGTACACACTTGTCTCTGCTATATATATATAGAGAGAGAGACATAGTAAACAGCTGTCTGTGTCCACACTGGTACACACTTGTCTCTGCTATATATATATAGAGAGAGAGATAGTAAACAGCTGTCTGTGTCCACACTGGTACACACTTGTCTCTGCTATATATATATAGAGAGAGAGACATAGTAAACAGCTGTCTGTGTCCACACTGGTACACACTTGTCTCTGCTATATATATATAGAGAGAGATAGTAAACAGCTGTTTGTGTCCACACTGGTACACACTTGTCTCTGCTATATATATATAGAGAGAGAGACATAGTATACAGCTGTCTGTGTCCACACTGGTACACACTTGTCTTCACTATATATATAGAGAGAGAGATAGTAAACAGCTGTTTGTGTCCACACTGGTACACACTTGTCTTCACTATATATATATATAGGAGATAGTAAACAGCTGCTTGTGTCCACACTGGTACACACTTGTCTTCACTATATATATAGAGAGAGATAGTAAACAGCTGTTTGTGTCCACACTGGTACACACTTGTCTCTGCTATATATATAGAGAGAGAGATAGTAAACAGCTGTTTGTGTCCACACTGGTACACACTTGTCTCTGCTATATATATAGAGAGAGAGATAGTAAACAGCTGTTTGTGTCCACACTGGTACACACTTGTCTCTGCTATATATATATAGAGAGAGAGACATAGTAAACAGCTGTCTGTGTCCACACTGGTACACACTTGTCTTCACTATATATATAGAGAGAGAGGTAGTAAACAGCTGTTTGTGTCCACACTGGTACACACTTGTCTCTGCTATATATATATAGAGAGAGATAGTAAACAGCTGTTTTTGTCCACACTGGTACACACTTGTCTCTGCTATATATATAGAGACAGAGATAGTAAACAGCTGTTTGTGTCCACACTGGTACACACTTGTCTCTGCTATATATATATAGAGAGAGAGACATAGTAAACAGCTGTCTGTGTCCACACTGGTACACACTTGTCTTTGCTATATATATATAGAGAGAGAGATAGTAAACAGCTGTCTGTGTCCACACTGGTACACACTTGTCTCTGCTATATATATATAGAGAGAGAGATAGTAAACAGCTGTCTGTGTCCACACTGGTACACACTTGTCTTCACTATATATATATAGAGAGAGATAGTAAACAGCTGTCTGTGTCCACACTGGTACACACTTGTCTCTGCTATATATATATATAGAGAGAGACATAGTAAACAGCTGTCTGTGTCCACACTGGTACACACTTGTCTTCACTGTATATATAGAGAGAGAGATAGTAAACAGCTGTTTGTGTCCACACTGGTACACACTTGTCTCTGCTATATATATAGAGAGAGAGAGACATAGTAAACAGCTGTCTGTGTCCACACTGGTACACACTTGTCTCTGCTATATATATATAGAGAGAGAGATAGTAAACAGCTGTCTGTGTCCACACTGGTACACACTTGTCTCTGCTATATATATAGAGAGAGAGATAGTAAACAGCTGTTTGTGTCCACACTGGTACACACTTGTCTCTGCTATATATATATATAGAGAGATAGTAAACAGCTGTTTGTGTCCACACTGGTACACACTTGTCTCTGCTATATATATATATAGAGAGAGATAGTAAACAGCTGTCTGTGTCCACACTGGTACACACTTGTCTCTGCTATATATATATAGAGAGAGATAGTAAACAGCTGTTTGTGTCCACACTGGTACACACTTGTCTCTGCTATATATATATAGAGAGAGATAGTAAACAGCTGTCTGTGTCCACACTGGTACACACTTGTCTCTGCTATATATATAGAGAGAGAGAGATAGTAAACAGCTGTTTGTGTCCACACTGGTACACACTTGTCTCTGCTATATATATATATAGAGAGAGATAGTAAACAGCTGTCTGTGTCCACACTGGTACACACTTGTCTCTGCTATGTATATATAGAGAGATAGTAAACAGCTGTTTGTGTCCACACTGGTACACACTTGTCTCTGCTATATATATATAGAGAGAGAGATAGTAAACAGCTGTCTGTGTCCACACTGGTACACACTTGTCTTCACTATATATATAGAGAGAGATAGTAAACGGCTGTTTGTGTCAACACTGGTACACCCTTGTCTCTGCTATATATATATATAGAGAGATAGTAAACAGCTGTTTGTGTCCACACTGGTACACACTTGTCTTCACTATATATATAGAGAGAGAGAGATAGTAAGCAGCTGTCTGTGTCCACACTGGTACACACTTGTCTTCACTATATATATATAGAGAGAGAGATAGTAAACAGCTGTTTGTGTCAACACTGGTACACACTTGTCTCTGCTATATATATATATAGAGAGATAGTAAACAGCTGTTTGTGTCCACACTGGTACACACTTGTCTTCACTATATATATATAGAGAGAGAGATAGTAAACAGCTGTTTGTGTCCACACTGGTACACACTTGTCTTCACTATATATATATAGAGAGAGAGATAGTAAACAGCTGTTTGTGTCCACACTGGTACACACTTGTCTCTGCTATATATATAGAGAGAGAGACAGTAAAGAGCTGTTTGTGTCCACACTGGTACACACTTGTCTCTGCTATATATATATAGAGAGAGATAGTAAACAGCTGTTTGTGTCCACACTGGTTCACACTTGTCTTCACTATATATAGAGAGATAGTAAACAGCTGTCTGTGTCCACACTGGTACACACTTTTCTTCACTATATATATAGAGAGAGAGAGATAGTAAACAGCTGTCTGTGTCCACACTGGTACACACTTGTCTCTGCTATATATATATAGAGAGAGATAGTAAACAGCTGTCTGTGTCCACACTGGTACACACTTGTCTCTGCTATATATAGAGAGAGATAGTAAACAGCTGTTTGTGTCCACACTGTTACACACTTGTCTCTGCTATATATATATAGAGAGAGATAGTAAACAGCTGTTTGTGTCCACACTGGTACACACTTGTCTCTGCTATATATATAGAGAGAGAGACAGTAAACAGCTGTTTGTGTCCACACTGGTACACACTTGATCTGCTATATATATAGAGAGAGAGATAGTAAACAGCTGTTTGTGTCCACACTGGTACACACTTGTCTCTGCTATATATATAGAGAGAGAGATAGTAAACAGCTGTCTGTGTCCACACTGGTACACACTTGTCTCTGCTATATATAGAGAGAGATAGTAAACAGCTGTTTGTGTCCACACTGGTACACACTTGTCTCTGCTATATATATAGAGAGAGAGATAGTAAACAGCTGTTTGTGTCCACACTGGTACACACTTGTCTCTGCTATATATATAGAGAGAGAGATAGTAAACAGCTGTTTGTGTCCACACTGGTACACACTTGTCTTCACTATATATATAGGGAGAGATAGTAAACAGCTGTCTGTGTCCACACTGGTACACACTTGTCTCTGCTATATATAGAGATAGACAGTAAACAGCTGTCTGTGTCCACACTGGTACACACTTGTCTCTGCTATATATATAGAGAGAGACAGTAAACAGCTGTCTGTGTCCACACTGGTACACACTTGTCTCTGCTATATATATAGAGAGATAGTAAACAGCTTTTTGTGTCCACACTTGTACACACTTGTCTCTGCTATATATATATAGAGAGAGATAGTAAACAACTGTCTGTGTCCACACTGGTACACACTTGTCTTCACTATATATATATATATAGAGAGAGATAGTAAACAGCTGTCTGTGTCCACACTGGTACACACTTGTCTCTGCTATATATAGAGAGAGATAGTAAACAGCTGTCTGTGTCCACACTGGTACACACTTGTCTTCACTATATATAGAGAGAGATATTAAACAGCTGTTTGTGTCCACACTGGTACACACTTGTCTCTGCTATATATATATAGAGAGAGATAGTAAACAGCTGTCTGTGTCCACACTGGTACACACTTGTCTCTGCTATATATATAGAGAGAGAGATAGTAAACAGCTGTCTGTGTCCACACTGGTACACACAAGTCTCTGCTATATATAGAGAGAGATAGTAAACAGCTCTTTGTGTCCACACTGGTACACACTTGTCTCTGCTATATATATATAGAGAGAGAGAGATAGTAAACAGCTGTTTGTGTCCACACTGGTACACACTTGTCTTCACTATATATATAGAGAGAGATAGTAAACAGCTGTCTGTGTCCACACTGGTACACACTTGTCTTCACTATATATATATATAGAGAGAGAGATAGTAAACAGCTGTTTGTGTCCACACTGGTACACACTTGTCTTCACTATATATATATATAGAGAGAGAGATAGTAAACAGCTGTTTGTGTCCACACTGGTACACACTTGTCTCTGCTATATATATATAGAGAGAGATAGTAAACAGCTGTTTGTGTCCACACTGGTACACACTTGTCTCTGCTATATATATAGAGAGAGAGACGTAGTAAACAGCTGTTTGTGTCCACACTGGTACACACTTGTCTCCACTATATATAGAGAGAGAGATAGTAAACAGCTGTCTGTGTCCACACTGGTACACACTTGTCTTCACTATATATATATATAGAGAGAGAGATAGTAAACAGCTGTTTGTGTCCACACTGGTACACACTTGTCTCTGCTATATATATATATAGAGAGAGATAGTAAACAGCTGTTTGTGTCCACACTGGTACACACTTGTCTCTGCTATATATATATATATAGAGAGATAGTAAACCGCTGTCTGTGTCCACACTGGTACACACTTGTCTCTGCTATATATATATATAGAGAGATAGTAAACTGCTGTCTGTGTCCACACTGGTACACACTTGTCTTCACTATATATATAGAGAGAGATAGTAAACAGCTGTTTGTGTCCACACTGGTACACACTTGTCTCTGCTATATATAGAGAGAGATAGTAAACAGCTGTTTGTGTCCACACTGGTACACACCTGTCTCTGCTATATATATATAGAGAGAGAGACATAGTAAACAGCTGTCTGTGTCCACACTGGTACACACTTGTCTTCACTGTATATATAGAGAGAGAGATAGTAAACAGCTGTTTGTGTCCACACTGGTACACACTTGTCTCTGCTATATATATAGAGAGAGAGAGACATAGTAAACAGCTGTCTGTGTCCACACTGGTACACACTTGTCTCTGCTATATATATATAGAGAGAGAGATAGTAAACAGCTGTCTGTGTCCACACTGGTACACACTTGTCTCTGCTATATATATAGAGAGAGAGATAGTAAACAGCTGTTTGTGTCCACACTGGTACACACTTGTCTCTGCTATATATATATAGAGAGAGATAGTAAACAGCTGTTTGTGTCCACACTGGTACACACTTGTCTCTGCTATATATATATATAGAGAGAGATAGTAAACAGCTGTCCGTGTCCACACTGGTACACACTTGTCTCTGCTATATATATATATATAGAGAGAGATAGTAAACAGCTGTTTGTGTCCACACTGGTACACACTTGTCTCTGCTATATATAGAGAGAGATAGTAAACAGCTGTTTGTGTCCACACTGGTACACACTTGTCTCTGCTATATATATATAGAGAGAGATAGTAAACAGCTGTTTGTGTCCACACTGGTACACACTTGTCTTCACTATATATAGAGAGACATAGTAAACAGCTGTTTGTGTCCACACTGGTACACACTTGTCTCTGCTATATATATATAGAGAGAGATAGTAATCAGCTGTTTGTGTCCACACTGGTACACACTTGTCTCTGCTATATATAGAGAGAGATAGTAAACAGCTGTTTGTGTCCACACTGGTACACACTTGTCTCTGCTATATATATATAGAGAGAGATAGTAAACAGCTGTTTGTGTCCACACTGGTACACACTTGTCTCTGCTATATATATATAGAGAGAGATAGTAAACAGCTGTTTGTGTCCACACTGGTACACACTTGTCTCTGCTATATATATATAGAGAGAGAGACATAGTAAACAGCTGTCTGTGTCCACACTGGTACACACTTGTCTTCACTATATATATATAGAGAGAGATAGTAAACAGCTGTTTATGTCCACACTGGTACACACTTGTCTCTGCTATATATATAGAGAGAGAGATAGTAAACAGCTATTTGTGTCCACACTGGTACACACTTGTCTCTGCTATATATATATAGAGAGAGAGACATAGTAAACAGCTGTCTGTGTCCACACTGGTACACACTTGTCTCTGCTATATATATATATAGAGAGAGATAGTAAACAGCTGTCTGTGTCCACACTGGTACACACTTGTCTCTGCTATATATATATATAGAGAGAGACATAGTAAACAGCTGTCTGTGTCCACACTGGTACACACTTGTCTCTGCTATATATATATAGAGAGAGATAGTAAACAGCTGTTTGTGTCCACACTGGTACACACTTGTCTCTGCTATATATATATATAGAGAGAGACATAGTATACAGCTGTCTGTGTCCACACTGGTACACACTTGTCTTCACTATATATATAGAGAGAGAGATAGTAAACAGCTGTTTGTGTCCACACTGGTACACACTTGTCTTCACTATATATATATATAGGAGATAGTAAACAGCTGTTTGTGTCCACACTGGTACACACTTGTCTTCACTATATATATAGAGAGAGATAGTAAACAGCTGTTTGTGTCCACACTGGTACACACTTGTCTCTGCTATATATATAGAGAGAGAGATAGTAAACAGCTGTTTGTGTCCACACTGGTACACACTTGTCTCTGCTATATATATAGAGAGAGAGATAGTAAACAGCTGTTTGTGTCCACACTGGTACACACTTGTCTCTGCTATATATATATAGAGAGAGAGACATAGTAAACAGCTGTCTGTGTCCACACTGGTACACACTTGTCTTCACTATATATATAGAGAGAGAGATAGTAAACAGCTGTTTGTGTCCACACTGGTACACACTTGTCTCTGCTATATATATATAGAGAGAGATAGTAAACAGCTGTTTTTGTCCACACTGGTACACACTTGTCTCTGCTATATATATAGAGACAGAGATAGTAAACAGCTGTTTGTGTCCACACTGGTACACACTTGTCTCTGCTATATATATATAGAGAGAGAGACATAGTAAACAGCTGTCTGTGTCCACACTGGTACACACTTGTCTCTGCTATATATATATAGAGAGAGAGATAGTAAACAGCTGTCTGTGTCCACACTGGTACACACTTGTCTCTGCTATATATATATAGAGAGAGAGATAGTAAACAGCTGTCTGTGTCCACACTGGTACACACTTGTCTTCACTATATATATAGAGAGAGAGATAGTAAACAGCTGTCTGTGTCCACACTGGTACACACTTGTCTCTGCTATATATATATAGAGAGAGAGACATAGTAAACAGCTGTCTGTGTCCACACTGGTACACACTTGTCTTCACTGTATATATAGAGAGAGAGATAGTAAACAGCTCTTTGTGTCCACACTGGTACACACTTGTCTCTGCTATATATATAGAGAGAGAGAGACATAGTAAACAGCTGTCTGTGTCCACACTGGTACACACTTGTCTCTGCTATATATATATAGAGAGAGAGATAGTAAACAGCTGTCTGTGTCCACACTGGTACACACTTGTCTCTGCTATATATATAGAGAGAGAGATAGTAAACAGCTGTTTGTGTCCACACTGGTACACACTTGTCTCTGCTATATATATATATAGAGAGATAGTAAACAGCTGTTTGTGTCCACACTGGTACACACTTGTCTCTGCTATATATATATATAGAGAGAGATAGTAAACAGCTGTCCGTGTCCACACTGGTACACACTTGTCTCTGCTATATATATATATATAGAGAGATAGTAAACAGCTGTTTGTGTCCACACTGGTACACACTTGTCTCTGCTATATATAGAGAGAGATAGTAAACAGCTGTTTGTGTCCACACTGGTACACACTTGTCTCTGCTATATATATATAGAGAGAGATAGTAAACAGCTGTTTGTGTCCACACTGGTACACACTTGTCTTCACTATATATAGAGAGACATAGTAAACAGCTGTTTGTGTCCACACTGGTACACACTTGTCTCTGCTATATATATATAGAGAGAGATAGTAATCAGCTGTTTGTGTCCACACTGGTACACACTTGTCTCTGCTATATATAGAGAGAGATAGTAAACAGCTGTTTGTGTCCACACTGGTACACACTTGTCTCTGCTATATATATATAGAGAGAGATAGTAAACAGCTGTTTGTGTCCACACTGGTACACACTTGTCTCTGCTATATATATATAGAGAGAGATAGTAAACAGCTGTTTGTGTCCACACTGGTACACACTTGTCTCTGCTATATATATATAGAGAGAGAGACATAGTAAACAGCTGTCTGTGTCCACACTGGTACACACTTGTCTTCACTATATATATATAGAGAGAGATAGTAAACAGCTGTTTATGTCCACACTGGTACACACTTGTCTCTGCTATATATATAGAGAGAGAGATAGTAAACAGCTGTTTGTGTCCACACTGGTACACACTTGTCTCTGCTATATATATATAGAGAGAGAGACATAGTAAACAGCTGTCTGTGTCCACACTGGTACACACTTGTCTCTGCTATATATATATAGAGAGAGAGATAGTAAACAGCTGTCTGTGTCCACACTGGTACACACTTGTCTCTGCTATATATATATAGAGAGAGAGACATAGTAAACAGCTGTCTGTGTCCACACTGGTACACACTTGTCTCTGCTATATATATATAGAGAGAGATAGTAAACAGCTGTTTGTGTCCACACTGGTACACACTTGTCTCTGCTATATATATATATAGAGAGAGACATAGTATACAGCTGTCTGTGTCCACACTGGTACACACTTGTCTTCACTATATATATAGAGAGAGAGATAGTAAACAGCTGTTTGTGTCCACACTGGTACACACTTGTCTTCACTATATATATATATAGGAGATAGTAAACAGCTGTTTGTGTCCACACTGGTACACACTTGTCTTCACTATATATATAGAGAGAGATAGTAAACAGCTGTTTGTGTCCACACTGGTACACACTTGTCTCTGCTATATATATAGAGAGAGAGATAGTAAACAGCTGTTTGTGTCCACACTGGTACACACTTGTCTCTGCTATATATATAGAGAGAGAGATAGTAAACAGCTGTTTGTGTCCACACTGGTACACACTTGTCTCTGCTATATATATATAGAGAGAGAGACATAGTAAACAGCTGTCTGTGTCCACACTGGTACACACTTGTCTTCACTATATATATAGAGAGAGAGATAGTAAACAGCTGTTTGTGTCCACACTGGTACACACTTGTCTCTGCTATATATATATAGAGAGAGATAGTAAACAGCTGTTTTTGTCCACACTGGTACACACTTGTCTCTGCTATATATATAGAGACAGAGATAGTAAACAGCTGTTTGTGTCCACACTGGTACACACTTGTCTCTGCTATATATAGAGAGAGAGAGAGACATAGTAAACAGCTGTCTGTGTCCACACTGGTACACACTTGTCTCTGCTATATATATATAGAGAGAGAGATAGTAAACAGCTGTCTGTGTCCACACTGGTACACACTTGTCTCTGCTATATATATATAGAGAGAGAGATAGTAAACAGCTGTCTGTGTCCACACTGGTACACACTTGTCTTCACTATATATATAGAGAGAGAGATAGTAAACAGCTGTCTGTGTCCACACTGGTACACACTTGTCTCTGCTATATATATATATATAGAGAGAGAGACATAGTAAACAGCTGTCTGTGTCCACACTGGTACACACTTGTCTTCACTGTATATATAGAGAGAGAGATAGTAAACAGCTGTTTGTGTCCACACTGGTACACACTTGTCTCTGCTATATATATAGAGAGAGAGAGACATAGTAAACAGCTGTCTGTGTCCACACTGGTACACACTTGTCTCTGCTATATATATATAGAGAGAGAGATAGTAAACAGCTGTCTGTGTCCACACTGGTACACACTTGTCTCTGCTATATATATAGAGAGAGAGATAGTAAACAGCTGTTTGTGTCCACACTGGTACACACTTGTCTCTGCTATATATATATATAGAGAGATAGTAAACAGCTGTTTGTGTCCACACTGGTACACACTTGTCTCTGCTATATATATATATAGAGAGAGATAGTAAACAGCTGTCTGTGTCCACACTGGTACACACTTGTCTCTGCTATATATATAGAGAGAGAGATAGTAAACAGCTGTTTGTGTCCACACTGGTACACACTTGTCTCTGCTATATATATATAGAGAGAGATAGTAAACAGCTGTCTGTGTCCACACTGGTACACACTTGTCTCTGCTATATATATATAGAGAGAGAGATAGTAAACAGCTGTTTGTGTCCACACTGGTACACACTTGTCTCTGCTATATATATAGAGAGAGAGAGATAGTAAACAGCTGTTTGTGTCCACACTGGTACACACTTGTCTCTGCTATATATATATATATAGAGAGATAGTAAACAGCTGTCTGTGTCCACACTGGTACACGCTTGTCTCTGCTATGTATATATAGAGAGATAGTAAACAGCTGTTTGTGTCCACACTGGTACACACTTGTCTCTGCTATATATATATATAGAGAGAGATAGTAAACAGCTGTCTGTGTCCACACTGGTACACACTTGTCTTCACTATATATAGAGAGAGAGATAGTAAACAGCTGTTTGTGTCAACACTGGTACACCCTTGTCTCTGCTATATATATATATAGAGAGATAGTAAACAGCTGTTTGTGTCCACACTGGTACACACTTGTCTTCACTATATATATAGAGAGAGAGAGATAGTAAACAGCTGTCTGTGTCCACACTGGTACACACTTGTCTTCACTATATATATATAGAGAGAGAGATAGTAAACAGCTGTTTGTGTCAACACTGGTACACACTTGTCTCTGCTATATATATATATAGAGAGATAGTAAACAGCTGTTTGTGTCCACACTGGTACACCCTTGTCTTCACTATATATATATAGAGAGAGAGATAGTAAACAGCTGTTTGTGTCCACACTGGTACACACTTGTCTTCACTATATATATATAGAGAGAGAGATAGTAAACAGCTGTTTGTGTCCACACTGGTACACACTTGTCTCTGCTATATATATAGAGAGAGAGACAGTAAAGAGCTGTTTGTGTCCACACTGGTACACACTTGTCTCTGCTATATATATATAGAGAGAGATAGTAAACAGCTGTTTGTGTCCACACTGGTTCACACTTGTCTTCACTATATATAGAGAGATAGTAAACAGCTGTCTGTGTCCACACTGGTACACACTTGTCTCTGCTATATATATAGAGAGAGACAGTAAACAGCTGTCTGTGTCCACACTGGTACACACTTGTCTCTGCTATATATATAGAGAGAGAGATAGTAAACAGCTGTCTGTGTCCACACTGGTACACACTTGTCTCTGCTATATATAGAGAGAGATAGTAAACAGCTGTTTGTGTCCACACTGGTACACACTTGTCTCTGCTATATATATAGAGAGAGAGATAGTAAACAGCTGTTTGTGTCCACACTGGTACACACTTGTCTCTGCTATATATATATAGAGAGAGATAGTAAACAGCTGTTTGTGTCCACACTGGTACACACTTGTCTTCACTATATATATAGAGAGAGATAGTAAACAGCTGTCTGTGTCCACACTGGTACACACTTGTCTCTGCTATATATAGAGAGAGACAGTAAACAGCTGTCTGTGTCCACACTGGTACACACTTGTCTCTGCTATATATATAGAGAGAGACAGTAAACAGCAGTCTGTGTCCACACTGGTACACACTTGTCTCTGCTATATATATAGAGAGATAGTAAACAGCTTTTTGTGTCCACACTGGTACACACTTGTCTCGGCTATATATATATATAGAGAGATAGTAAACAGCTGTCTGTGTCCACACTGGTACACACTTGTCTTCACTATATATATATAGAGAGAGAGATAGTAAACAGCTGTCTGTGTCCACACTGGTACACACTTGTCTCTGCTATATATAGAGAGAGATAGTAAACAGCTGTCTGTGTCCACACTGGTACACACTTGTCTTCACTATATATAGAGAGAGATATTAAACAGCTGTTTGTGTCCACACTGGTACACACTTGTCTCTGCTATATATATATATAGAGAGAGACAGTAAACAGCTGTTTGTGTCCACACTGGTACACACTTGTCTCTGCTATATATATATAGAGAGAGAGATAGTAAACAGCTGTTTGTGTCCACACTGGTACACACTTGTCTTCACTATATATATAGAGAGAGATAGTAAACAGCTGTCTGTGTCCACACTGGTACACACTTGTCTTCACTATATATATATAGAGAGAGATAGTAAACAGCTGTTTGTGTCCACACTGGTACACACTTGTCTTCACTATATATATATATAGAGAGAGAGAGATAGTAAACAGCTGTTTGTGTCCACACTGGTACACACTTGTCTCTGCTATATATATATAGAGAGAGATAGTAAACAGCTGTTTGTGTCCACACTGGTACACACTTGTCTCTGCTATATATATAGAGAGAGAGACATAGTAAACAGCTGTTTGTGTCCACACTGGTACACACTTGTCTTCACTATATATAGAGAGAGAGATAGTAAACAGCTGTCTGTGTCCACACTGGTACACACTTGTCTTCACTATATATATATATAGAGAGAGAGATAGTAAACAGCTGTTTGTGTCCACACTGGTACACACTTGTCTCTGCTATATATATATATAGAGAGAGATAGTAAACAGCTGTTTGTGTCCACACTGGTACACACTTGTCTCTGCTATATATATATATAGAGAGAGATAGTAAACCGCTGTCTGTGTCCACACTGGTACACACTTGTCTCTGCTATATATATATATAGAGAGATAGTAAACAGCTGTCTGTGTCCACACTGGTACACACTTGTTTTCACTATATATAGAGAGAGAGATAGTAAACAGCTGTTTGTGTCCACACTGGTACACACTTGTCTCTGCTATATATAGAGAGAGATAGTAAACAGCTGTTTGTGTCCACACTGGTACACACTTGTCTCTGCTATATATATAGAGAGAGATAGTAAACAGCTGTCTGTGTCCACACTGGTACACACTTGTCTTCACTATATATATATATAGAGAGAGATAGTAAACAGTTGTCTGTGTCCACACTGGTACACACTTGTCTTCACTATATATAGAGAGAGAGATAGTAAACAGCTGTTTGTGTCCACACTGGTACACACTTTTCTCTGCTATATATAGAGAGAGATAGTAAACAGCTGTCTGTGTCCACACTGGTACACACTTGTCTCTGCTATATATATATATAGAGAGAGATAGTAAACAGCTGTCTGTGTCCACACTGGTACACACTTGTCTTCACTATATATATATAGAGAGAGAGATAGTAAACCGCTGTCTGTGTCCACACTGGTACACACTTGTCTCTGCTATATATATATATATAGAGAGAGATAGTAAACAGCTGTTTGTGTCCACACTGGTACACACTTGTCTCTGCTATATATATAGAGAGATAGTAAACAGCTGTTTGTGTCCACACTGGTACACACTTGTCTCTGCTATATATATATAGAGAGAGATAGTAAACAGCTGTTTGTGTCCACACTGGTACACACTTGTCTTCACTATATATAGAGAGACATAGTAAACAGCTGTTTGTGTCCACACTGGTACACACTTGTCTCTGCTATATATATATAGAGAGAGATAGTAAACAGCTGTTTGTGTCCACACTGGTACACACTTGTCTCTGCTATATATAGAGAGAGATAGTAAACAGCTGTTTGTGTCCACACTGGTACACACTTGTCTCTGCTATATATATAGAGAGAGAGATAGTAAACAGCTGTTTGTGTCCACACTGGTACACACTTGTCTCTGCTATATATATAGAGAGAGAGATAGTAAACAGCTATTTGTGTCCACACTGGTACACACTTGTCTCTGCTATATATATATAGAGAGAGAGACATAGTAAACAGCTGTCTGTGTCCACACTGGTACACACTTGTCTTCACTATATATATATAGAGAGAGATAGTAAACAGCTGTTTGTGTCCACACTGGTACACACTTGTCTCTGCGATATATATATAGAGAGAGATAGTAAACAGCTGTTTGTGTCCACACTGGTACACACTTGTCTCTGCTATATATATAGAGAGAGAGAGACATAGTAAACAGCTGTCTGTGTCCACACTGGTACACACTTGTCTCTGCTATATATATATAGAGAGAGAGATAGTAAACAGCTGTCTGTGTCCACAATGGTACACACTTGTCTCTGCTATATATATATAGAGAGAGACATAGTAAACAGCTGTCTGTGTCCACACTGGTACACACTTGTCTCTGCTATATATATATAGAGAGAGATAGTAAACAGCTGTTTGTGTCCACACTGGTACACACTTGTCTCTGCTATATATATATAGAGAGAGAGACATAGTATACAGCTGTCTGTGTCCACACTGGTACACACTTGTCTTCACTATATATATATATAGAGAGATAGTAAACAGCTGTTTGTGTCCACACTGGTACACACTTGTCTTCACTATATATATATATAGGAGATAGTAAACAGCTGTTTGTGTCCACACTGGTACACACTTGTCTTCACTATATATATAGAGAGAGATAGTAAACAGCTGTTTGTGTCCACACTGGTACACACTTGTCTCTGCTATATATATATAGAGAGAGATAGTAAACAGCTGTTTGTGTCCACACTGGTACACACTTGTCTCTGCTATATATATAGAGAGAGAGATAGTAAACAGCTGTTTGTGTCCACACTGGTACACACTTGTCTCTGCTATATATATATAGAGAGAGAGACATAGTAAACAGCTGTCTGTGTCCACACTGGTACACACTTGTCTTCACTATATATATAGAGAGAGAGATAGTAAACAGCTGTTTGTGTCCACACTGGTACACACTTGTCTCTGCTATATATATATAGAGAGAGATAGTAAACAGCTGTTTGTGTCCACACTGGTACACACTTGTCTCTGCTATATATATAGAGAGAGAGATAGTAAACAGCTGTTTGTGTCCACACTGGTACACACTTGTCTCTGCTATATATATATAGAGAGAGAGACATAGTAAACAGCTGTCTGTGTCCACACTGGTACACACTTGTCTCTGCTATATATATAGAGAGAGAGAGATAGTAAACAGCTGTCTGTGTCCACACTGGTACACACTTGTCTCTGCTATATATATATAGAGAGAGAGATAGTAAACAGCTGTCTGTGTCCACACTGGTACACACTTGTCTTCACTATATATATATAGAGAGAGATAGTAAACAGCTGTTTGTGTCCACACTGGTACACACTTGTCTCTGCTATATATATAGAGAGAGAGATAGTAAACAGCTGTTTGTGTCCACACTGGTACACACTTGTCTTCACTATATATATAGAGAGAGAGATAGTAAACAGCTGTTTGTGTCCACACTGGTACACACTTGTCTCTGCTATATATAGAGAGAGAGAGATAGTAAACAGCTGTTTGTGTCCACACTGGTACACACTTGTCTTCACTATATATATATAGAGAGAGATAGTAAACAGCTGTTTGTGTCCACACTGGTACACACTTGTCTCTGCTATATATATATAGAGAGAGATAGTAAACAGCTGTTTGTGTCCACACTGGTACACACTTGTCTTCACTATATATATAGAGAGAGAGATAGTAAACAGCTGTTTGTGTCCACACTGGTACACACTTGTCTCTGCCATATATATAGAGAGAGAGATAGTAAGCAGCTGTTTGTGTCCACACTGGTACACACTTGTCTCTGCTATATATATATAGAGAGAGAGACATAGTAAACAGCTGTCTGTGTCCACACTGGTACACACTTGTCTTCACTATATATATAGAGAGAGAGATAGTAAACAGCTGTCTGTGTCCACACTGGTACACACTTGTCTCTGCTATATATATATATATAGAGAGAGATAGTAAACAGCTGTCTGTGTCCACACTGGTACACACTTGTCTCTGCTATATATATATAGAGAGAGATAGTAAACAGCTGTTTGTGTCCACACTGGTACACACTTGTCTCTGCTATATATATATAGAGAGAGAGACATAGTATACAGCTGTTTGTGTCCACACTGGTACACACTTGTCTTCACTATATATAGAGAGAGATAGTAAACAGCTGTTTGTGTCCACACTGGTACACACTTGTCTCTGCTATATATATATAGAGAGAGAGATAGTAAACAGCTGTTTGTGTCCACACTGGTACACACTTGTCTTCACTATATATATAGAGAGAGAGATAGTAAACAGCTGTCTGTGTCCACACTGGTACACACTTGTCTCTGCTATATATATAGAGAGAGAGATAGTAAACGGCTGTTTGTGTCCACACTGGTACGAACTTGTCTCTGCTATATATATATATATAGAGAGATAGTAAACAGCTGTTTGTGTCCACACTGGTACACACTTGTCTTCACTATATATAGAGAGAGATAGTAAACAGCTGTTTGTGTCCACACTGGTACACACTTGTCTTCACTATATATAGAGAGAGATAGTAAACAGCTGTCTGTGTCCACACTGGTACACACTTGTCTCTGCTATATATATAGAGAGAGAGACATAGTAAACAGCTGTCTGTGTCCACACAGGTACACACTTGTCTTCACTATATATATATATAGAGAGAGATGGTAAACAGCTGTCTGTGTCCACACTGGTACACACTTGTCTCTGCTATATATAGAGAGAGATAGTAAACAGCTGTCTGTGTCCACACTGGTACACACTTGTCTCTGCTACATATATATATAGAGAGATAGTAAACAGCTGTTTGTGTCCACACTGGTACACACTTGTCTCTGCTATATATATATATAGAGAGAGATAGTAAACAGCTGTCTGTGTCAACACTGGTACACACTTGTCTTCACTATATATATAGAGAGACATAGTAAACAGCTGTCTGTGTCCACACTGGTACACACATGTCTCTGCTATATATAGAGAGAGATAGTAAACAGCTGTCTGTGTCCACACTGGTACACACTTGTCTCTGCTATATATAGAGAGAGAGATAGTAAACAGCTGTTTGTGTCCACACTGGTACACACTTGTCTTCACTATATATATATATAGAGAGAGATAGTAAACAGCTGTTTGTGTCCACACTGGTACACACTTGTCTTCACTATATATATAGAGAGAGAGAGATAGTAAACAGCTGTTTGTGTCCACACTGGTACACACTGGTCTTCACTATATATATATATATAGAGAGATAGTAAACAGCTGTCTGTGTCCACACTGGTACACACTTGTCTTCACTATATATATATATATAGAGAGAGAGATAGTAAACAGCTGTTTGTGTCAACACTGGTACACACTTGTCTCTGCTATATATATATATATAGAGAGAGAGATAGTAAACAGCTGTTTGTGTCCACACTGGTACACATTTGTCTTCACTATATATATAGAGAGAGAGAGATAGTAAACAGCTGTTTGTGTCCACACTGGTACACACTTATCTTCACTATATATATAGAGAGAGAGATAGTAAACAGCTGTTTGTGTCCACACTGGTACACACTTGTCTCTGCTATATATATATATAGAGAGAGATAGTAATCAGCTGTCTGTGTCCACACTGGTACACACTTGTCTTCACTATATATATATATAGAGAGATAGTAAACAGCTGTTTGTGTCCACACTGGTACACACTTGTCTCTGCTATATATATATAGAGAGACATAGTAAACAGCTGTTTGTGTCCACACTGGTACACACTTGTCTTCACTATATATATATAGAGAGAGATAGTAAACAGCTGTTTGTGTCCACACTGGTACACACTTGTCTCTGCTATATATATATATAGAGAGAGATAGTAAACAGCTGTTTGTGTCCACACTGGTACACACTTTTCTTCACTATATATATATAGAGAGAGATAGTAAACAGCTGTTTGTGTCCACACTGGTACACACTTGTCTCTGCTATATATATATAGAGAGAGATAGTAATCAGCTGTCTGTGTCCACACTGGTACACACTTGTCTTCACTATATATATATATATATATAGAGAGAGATAGTAAACAGCTGTTTGTGTCCACACTGGTACACACTTGTCTCTGCTATATATATATAGAGAGACATAGTAAACAGCTGTTTGTGTCCACACTGGTACACACTTGTCTTCACTATATATATAGAGAGAGAGATAGTAAACAGCTGTTTGTGTCCACACTGGTACACACTTGTCTCTGCTATATATATATAGAGAGAGAGATAGTAAACAGCTGTTTGTGTCCACACTGGTACACACTTGTCTTCACTATATATATAGAGAGAGAGATAGTAAACAGCTGTTTGTGTCCACACTGGTACACACTTGTCTTCACTATATATATATAGAGAGACATAGTAAACAGCTGTCTGTGTCCACACTGGTACACACTTGTCTTCACTATATATATAGAGAGAGAGATAGTAAACAGCTGTCTGTGTCCACACTGGTACACAGTTGTCTTCAATATATATATAGAGAGAGAGATAGTAAACAGCTGTTTGTGTCCACACTGGTACACATTTGTCTTCAATATATATATAGAGAGAGATAGTAATCAGCTGTTTGTGTCCACACTGGTACACACTTGTCTTCACTATATATATAGAGAGAGAGATAGTAATCAGCTGTTTGTGTCCACACTGGTACACACTTGTCTCTGCTATATATATATAGAGAGAGATAGTAATCAGCTGTTTGTGTCCACACTGGTACACACTTGTCTCTGCTATATATATATAGAGAGAGAGATAGTAATCAGCTGTCTGTGTCCACACTGGTACACACTTGTCTTCACTATATATATATAGAGAGAGAGATAGTAAACAGCTGTCTGTGTCCACACTGGTACACACTTGTCTCTGCTATATATATATATATATAGAGAGACAGTAAACAGCTGTTTGTGTCCACACTGGTACACACTTGTCTCTGCTATATATAGAGAGAGAGATAGTTAACAGCTGTCTGTGTCCACACTGGTACACACTTGTCTTCACTATATATATAGAAAGAGATAGTAAACAGCTGTCTGTGTCCACACTGGTACACACTTGTCTTCAATATATATATAGAGAGAGAGATAGTAAACAGCTGTTTGTGTCCACACTGGTACACACTTGTCTTCACCTTATATATAGAGAGAGATAGTAAACAGCTGTCTGTGTCCACACTGGTACACACTTGTCTTCAATATATATATAGAGAGAGAGATAGTAAACAGCTGTTTGTGTCCACACTGGTACACACTTGTCTCTGCTATATATATAGAGAGAGAGATAGTAAACAGCTGTCTGTGTCAACACTGGTACACACTTGTCTCTGCTATATATAGAGAGAGATAGTAAACATCTGTCTGTGTCCAAACTGGTACACACTTGTCTCTGCTATATATATATAGAGAGAGATAGTAAACAGCTGTCTGTGTCAACACTGGTACACACTTGTCTCTGCTATATATATATAGAGAGAGATAGTAAACAGCTGTCTGTGTCCACACTGGTACACACTTGTCTCTGCTATATATATATATAGAGAGAGATAGTAAACAGCTGTCTGTGTCAACACTGGTACACACTTGTCTCTGCTATATATATATAGAGAGAGATAGTAAACAGCTGTCTGTGTCAACACTGGTACACACTTGTCTTCACTATATATAGAGAGAGATAGTAAACAGCTGTCTGTGTCAACACTGGTACACACTTGTCTCTGCTATATATATAGAGAGAGAGATAGTAAACAGCTGTTTGTGTCCACACTGGTACACACTTGTCTCTGCTATATATAGAGAGAGAGAGATAGTAAACAGCTGTCTGTGTCAACACTGGTACACACTTGTCTCTGCTATATATATATAGAGAGAGATAGTAAACTGCTGTCTGTGTCCACACTGGTACACACTTGTCTTCACTATATATAGAGAGACATAGTAAACAGCTGTTTGTGTCAACACTGGTACACACTTGTCTCTGCTATATATATATAGAGAGAGATAGTAAACAGCTGTCTGTGTCCACACTGGTACACACTTGTCTTCACTATATATAGAGAGACATAGTAAACAGCTGTTTGTGTCAACACTGGTACACACTTGTCTTCACTATATATAGAGAGACATAGTAAACAGCTGTTTGTGTCAACACTGGTACACACTTGTCTTCACTATATATAGAGAGACATAGTAAACAGCTGTTTGTGTCCACACTGGTACACACTTGTCTTCACTATATATAGAGAGACATAGTAAACAGCTGTTTGTGTCAACACTGGTACACACTTGTCTCTGCTATATATATATAGAGAGAGATAGTAAACAGCTGTCTGTGTCCACACTGGTACACACTTGTCTCTGCTATATATATATAGAGAGAGATAGTAAACAGCTGTCTGTGTCAACACTGGTACACACTTGTCTCTGCTATATATATATAGAGAGAGATAGTAAACAGCTGTCTGTGTCCACACTGGTACACACTTGTCTCTGCTATATATATATAGAGAGAGATAGTAAACAGCTGTCTGTGTCCACACTGGTACACACTTGTCTTCACTATATATAGAGAGACATAGTAAACAGCTGTTTGTGTCCACACTGGTACACACTTGTCTTCACTATATATATATAGAGAGAGATAGTAAACAGCTGTCTGTGTCCACACTGGTACACACTTGTCTTCACTATATATATATAGAGAGAGAGATAGTAAACAGCTGTCTGTGTCCACACTGGTACACACTTGTCTCTGCTATATATATAGAGAGAGAGATAGTAAACAGCTGTCTGTGTCCACACTGGTACACACTTGTCTTCACTATATATATATAGAGAGAGATAGTAAACAGCTGTCTGTGTCCACACTGGTACACACTTGTCTTCACTATATATAGAGAGACATAGTAAACAGCTGTTTGTGTCCACACTGGTACACACTTGTCTTCACTATATATATATAGAGAGAGATAGTAAACAGCTGTCTGTGTCCACACTGGTACACACTTGTCTCTGCTATATATATATAGAGAGACATAGTAAACAGCTGTCTGTGTCCACACTGGTACACACTTGTCTTCACTATATATATATAGAGAGAGAGATAGTAAACAGCTGTCTGTGTCCACACTGGTACACACTTGTCTCTGCTATATATATATATAGAGAGAGATAGTAAACAGCTGTCTGTGTCCACACTGGTACACACTTGTCTTCACTATATATATATAGAGAGAGAGATAGTAAACAGCTGTCTGTGTCCACACTGTTACACACTTGTCTCTGCTATATATATATAGAGAGAGAGATAGTAAACAGCTGTCTGTGTCCACACTGGTACACACTTGTCTTCACTATATATAGAGAGACATAGTAAACAGCTGTTTGTGTCCACACTGGTACACACTTGTCTTCACTATATATACATAGAGAGACATAGTAAACAGCTGTCTGTGTCCACACTGGTACACACTTGTCTTCACTATATATATATATAGAGAGAGATAGTAAACAGCTGTCTGTGTCAACACTGGTACACACTTGTCTCTGCTATATATATATATAGAGAGAGATAGTCAACAGCTGTCTGTGTCCACACTGGTACACACTTGTCTCTGCTATATATATATATAGAGAGAGATAGTAAACAGCTGTTTGTGTCCACACTGGTACACACTTGTCTTCACTATATATATATAGAGAGAGAGATAGTAAACAGCTGTCTGTGTCCACACTGGTACACACTTGTCTCTGCTATATATATATAGAGAGAGAGATAGTAAACAGCTGTCTGTGTCCACACTGGTACACACTTGTCTTCACTATATATAGAGAGACATAGTAAACAGCTGTTTGTGTCCACACTGGTACACACCTGTCTTCACTATATATATATATAGAGAGAGAGAGTAAACAGCTGTCTGTGTCCACACTGGTACACACTTGTCTCTGCTATATATATATAGAGAGAGAGATAGTAAACAGCTGTCTGTGTCCACACTGGTACACACTTGTCTTCACTATATATAGAGAGACATAGAAAACAGCTGTTTGTGTCCACACTGGTACACACTTGTCTTCACAATATATATATAGAGAGAGATAGTAAACAGCTGTCTGTGTCCACACTGGTACACACTTGTCTTCACTATATATGTATAGAGAGAGAGATAGTAAACAGCTGTCTGTGTCCACACTGGTACACACTTGTCTTCACTATATATATAGAGAGAGAGATAGTAAACAGCTGTCTGTGTCCACACTGGTACACACTTGTCTTCACTATATATATATAGAGAGAGAGATAGTAAACAGCTGTCTGTGTCAACACTGGTACACACTTGTCTCTGCTATATATATATAGAGAGAGATAGTAAACAGCTGTCTGTGTCCACACTGGTACACACTTGTCTCTGCTATATATATAGAGAGAGAGATAGTAAACAGCTGTTTGTGTCCACACTGGTACACACTTGTCTCTGCTATATATATAGAGAGAGAGATAGTAAACAGCTGTTTGTGTCCACACTGGTACACACTTGTCTTCACTATATATATAGAGAGAGAGAGATAGTAAACAGCTGTCTGTGTCAACACTGGTACACACTTGTCTCTGCTATATATATATAGAGAGAGATAGTAAACAGCTGTCTGTGTCCACACTGGTACACACTTGTCTTCACTATATATATATAGAGAGAGATAGTAAACAGCTGTCTGTGTCCACACTGGTACACACTTGTCTTCACTATATATATATAGAGAGAGAGATAGTAAACAGCTGTCTGTGTCAACACTGGTACACACTTGTCTCTGCTATATATATAGAGAGAGAGATAGTAAACAGCTGTCTGTGTCCACACTGGTACACACTTGTCTCTGCTATATATATATAGAGAGAGATAGTAAACAGCTGTTTGTGTCCACACTGGTACACACTTGTCTTCACTATATATATAGAGAGAGAGATAGTAAACAGCTGTCTGTGTCAACACTGGTACACACTTGTCTTCACTATATATAGAGAGACATAGTAAACAGCTGTCTGTGTCCACACTGGTACACACTTGTCAACACTATATATATATATAGAGAGAGATAGTAAAAAGCTGTTTGTGTCCACACTGGTACACACTTGTCTTCAGTATATATATATAGAGAGAGAGATAGTAAACAGCTGTCTGTGTCCACACTGGTACACACTTGTCTCTGCTATATATATAGAGAGAGACATAGTAAACAGCTGTCTGTGTCCACACTGGTACACACTTGTCTTCACTATATATATATATAGAGAGAGAGATAGTAAACAGCTGTCTGTGTCCACACTGGTACACACTTGTCTCTGCTATATATATATATATAGAGAGATAGTAAACAGCTGTCTGTGTCCACACTGGTACACACTTGTCTTCACTATATATAGAGAGACATAGTAAACAGCTGTTTGTGTCCACACTGGTACACACTTGTCTTCACTATATATATATAGAGAGAGAGATAGTAAACAGCTGTCTGTGTCCACACTGGTACACATTTGTCTCTGCTATATATATATAGAGAGACATAGTAAACAGCTGTTTGTGTCAACACTGGTACACACTTGTCTCTGCTATATATATATAGAGAGAGAGATAGTAAACAGCTGTCTGTGTCCACACTGGTACACACTTGTCTTCACTATATATAGAGAGACATAGTAAACAGCTGTTTGTGTCCACACTGGTACACACTTGTCTTCACTATATATAGAGAGACATAGTAAACAGCTGTTTGTGTCAACACTGGTACACACTTGTCTCTGCTATATATATATATAGAGAGAGATAGTAAACAGCTGTCTGTGTCCACACTGGTACACACTTGTCTTCACTATATATAGAGAGACATAGTAAACAGCTGCTTGTGTCCACACTGGTACACACTTGTCTTCACTATATATAGAGAGACATAGTAAACAGTTGTCTGTGTCCACACTGGTACACACTTGTCTCTGCTATATATATAGAGAGAGAGAGATAGTAAACAGCTGTCTGTGTCCACACTGGTACACACTTGTCTTCACTATATATATATAGAGAGAGAGATAGTAAACAGCTTTCTGTGTCCACACTGGTACACACTTGTCTCTGCTATATATATATAGAGAGAGACATAGTAAACAGCTGTTTGTGTCAACACTGGTACACACTTGTCTCTGCTATATATATAGAGAGAGAGAGATAGTAAACAGCTGTTTGTGTCCACACTGGTACACACATGTCTCTGCTATATATATATAGAGAGAGATAGTAAACAGCTGTTTGTGTCCACACTGGTACACACTTGTCTCTGCTATATATATAGAGAGAGAGATAGTAAACAGCTGTTTGTGTCCACACTGGTACACACTTGTCTCTGCTATATATATATATAGAGAGAGATAGTAAACAGCTGTTTGTGTCCACACTGGTACACACTTGTCTCTGCTATATATATATAGAGAGAGATAGTAAACAGCTGTCTGTGTCCACACTGGTACACACTTGTCTTCACTATATATATAGAGAGAGATAGTAAACAGCTGTCTGTGTCCACACTGGTACACACTTGTCTTCACTATATATATATAGAGAGAGAGATAGTAAACAGCTGTTTGTGTCCACACTGGTACACACTTGTCTTCACTATATATATAGAGAGAGAGATAGTAAACAGTTGTCTGTGTCAACACTGGTACACACTTGTCTTCACTACATATAGAGAGACATAGTAAACAGCTGTCTGTGTCCACACTGGTACACACTTGTCTTCACTATATATATATAGAGAGAGAGATAGTAAACAGCTGTTTGTGTCCACACTGGTACACACTTGTCTTCACTATATATATAGAGAGAGAGATAGTAAACAGCTGTTTGTGTCAACACTGGTACACACTTGTCATCACTATATATATATAGAGAGAGAGATAGTAAACAGTTGTTTGTGTCAACACTGGTACACACTTGTCTCTGCTATATATAGAGAGAGATAGTAAACAGCTGTCTGTGTCAACACTGGTACACACTTGTCTCTGCTATATATATATAGAGAGAGAGATAGTAAACAGTTGTTTGTGTCAACACTGGTACACACTTGTCTTCACTATATATATATAGAGAGAGAGGTAGTACACAGTTGTTTGTGTCAACACTGGTACACACTTGTCTCTGCTATATATATAGAGAGAGAGATAGTAAACAGCTGTTTGTGTCAACACTGGTACACACTTGTCTTCACTATATATATAGAGAGAGAGAGATAGTAAACAGTTGTTTGTGTCAACACTGGTACACACTTGTCTCTGCTATATATAGAGAGAGATAGTAAACAGCTGTCTGTGTCAACACTGGTACACACTTGTCTCTGCTATATATATAGAGAGAGAGATAGTAAACAGCTGTCTGTGTCCACACTGGTACACACTTGTCTCTGCTATATATATATAGAGAGAGATAGTAAACAGCTGTCTGTGTCCACACTGGTACACACTTGTCTTCACTATATATAGAGAGACATAGTAAACAGCTGTTTGTGTCAACACTGGTACACACTTGCCTCTGCTATATATATAGAGAGAGAGATAGTAAACAGCTGTCTGTGTCCACACTGGTACACACTTGTCTCTGCTATATATAGAGAGAGATAGTAAACAGCTGTTTGTGTCCACACTGGTACACACTTGTCTTCAGTATATATATAGAGAGAGAGAGATAGTAAACAGCTGTCTGTGTCAACACTGGTACACACTTGTCTTCACTATATATAGAGAGAGATAGTAAACAGCTGTTTGTGTCAACACTGGTACACGCTTGTCTTCACTATATATAGAGAGAGATAGTAAACAGCTGTCTATGTCCACACTGGTACACACTTGTCTTCACTATATATAGAGAGAGATAGTAAACAGCTGTCTGTGTCCACACTGGTACACACTTGTCTTCACTATATATAGAGAGAGATAGTAAACAGCTGTCTGTGTCCACACTGGTACACACTTGTCTCTGCTATATATATATAGAGAGAGAGAGATAGTAAACAGCTGTCTGTGTCCACAGTGGTACACACTTGTCTTCACTATATATAGAGAGAGATAGTAAACAGCTGTCTGTGTCCACATTGGTACACACTTGTCTTCACTATATATAGAGAGAGATAGTAAACAGCTGTTTGTGTCAACACTGGTACACACTTGCCTCTGCTATATATAGAGAGAGAGAGATAGTAAACAGCTGTCTGTGTCCACACTGGTACACACTTGTCTCTGCTATATATATATATATAGAGAGAGATAGTAAACAGCTGTCTGTGTCCACACTGGTACACACTTGTCTTCACTATATATAGAGAGACATAGTAAACAGCTGTTTGTGTCCACACTGGTACACACTTGTCTTCACTATATATGTATAGAGAGACATAGTAAACAGCTGTCTGTGTCCACACTGGTACACACTTGTCTTCACTATATATATATATAGAGAGAGATAGTAAACAGCTGTCTGTGTCAACACTGGTACACACTTGTCTCTGCTATATATATATATAGAGAGAGATAGTAAACAGCTGTCTGTGTCCACACTGGTACACACTTGTCTCTGCTATATATATAGAGAGAGAGATAGTAAACAGCTGTTTGTGTCCACACTGGTACACACTTGTCTTCACTATATATATATAGAGAGAGAGATAGTAAACAGCTGTCTGTGTCCACACTGGTACACACTTGTCTCTGCTATATATATATAGAGAGAGAGATAGTAAACAGCTGTCTGTGTCCACACTGGTACACACTTGTCTTCACTATATATAGAGAGACATAGTAAACAGCTGTTTGTGTCCACACTGGTACACACTTGTCTTCACTATATATATAGAGAGAGAGAGATAGTAAACAGCTGTCTGTGTCCACACTGGTACACACTTGTCTCTGCTATATATATATAGAGAGAGAGATAGTAAACAGCTGTCTGTGTCCACACTGGTACACACTTGTCTTCACTATATATAGAGAGACATAGAAAACAGCTGTTTGTGTCCACACTGGTACACACTTGTCTTCACTATATATATATAGAGAGAGATAGTAAACAGCTGTCTGTGTCCACACTGGTACACACTTGTCTTCACTATATATATATAGAGAGAGAGATAGTAAACAGCTGTCTGTGTCCACACTGATACACACTTGTCTTCACTATATATATATAGAGAGAGATAGTAAACAGCTGTCTGTGTCCACACTGGTACACACTTGTCTTCACTATATATATAGAGAGAGAGAGATAGTAAACAGCTGTCTGTGTCAACACTGGTACACACTTGTCTCTGCTATATATATATAGAGAGAGATAGTAAAAAGCTGTCTGTGTCCACACTGGTACACACTTGTCTCTGCTATATATATAGAGAGAGAGATAGTAAACAGCTGTTTGTGTCCACACTGGTACACACTTTTCTCTGCTATATATATATAGAGAGAGATAGTAAACAGCTGTTTGTGTCCACACTGGTACACACTTGTCTTCACTATATATATATAGAGAGAGAGATAGTAAACAGCTGTCTGTGTCAACACTGGTACACACTTGTCTCTGCTATATATATATAGAGAGAGATAGTAAACAGCTGTCTGTGTCCACACTGGTACACACTTGTCTCTGCTATATATATATAGAGAGAGATAGTAAACAGCTGTTTGTGTCCACACTGGTACACACTTGTCTTCACTATATATATAGAGAGAGAGATAGTAAACAGCTGTCTGTGTCAACACTGGTACACACTTGTCTTCACTATATATAGAGAGACATAGTAAACAGCTGTCTGTGTCCACACTGGTACACACTTGTCTTCACTATATATATATATAAAGAGAGATAGTAAACAGCTGTTTGTGTCCACACTGGTACACACTTGTCTTCAGTATATATATATATAGAGAGAGATAGTAAACAGCTGTCTGTGTCCACACTGGTACACACTTGTCTCTGCTATATATATAGAGAGAGACATAGTAAACAGCTGTCTGTGTCCACACTGGTACACACTTGTCTTCACTATATATATAGAGAGAGAGATAGTAAACAGCTGTCTGTGTCCACACTGGTACACACTTGTCTCTGCTATATATATATATAGAGAGAGATAGTAAACAGCTGTCTGTGTCCACACTGGTACACACTTGTCTTCACTATATATAGAGAGACATAGTAAACAGCTGTTTGTGTCCACACTGGTACACACTTGTCTTCACTATATATAGAGAGACATAGTAAACAGTTGTCTGTGTCCACACTGGTACACACTTGTCTCTGCTATATATATATAGAGAGAGAGATAGTAAACAGCTGTCTGTGTCCACACTGGTACACACTTGTCTTCACTATATATATATAGAGAGAGAGAGATAGTAAACAGCTTTCTGTGTCCACACTGGTACACACTTGTCTCTGCTATATATATATAGAGAGAGACATAGTAAACAGCTGTTTGTGTCAACACTGGTACACACTTGTCTCTGCTATATATATATAGAGAGAGAGATAGTAAACAGCTGTTTGTGTCCACACTGGTACACACATGTCTCTGCTATATATATATAGAGAGAGATAGTAAACAGCTGTTTGTGTCCACACTGGTACACACTTGTCTCTGCTATATATATAGAGAGAGAGATAGTAAACAGCTGTTTGTGTCCACACTGGTACACACTTGTCTCTGCTATATATATATATAGAGAGAGATAGTAAACAGCTGTTTGTGTCCACACTGGTACACACTTGTCTTTGCTATATATATAGAGAGAGAGATAGTAAACAGCTGTCTGTGTCCACACTGGTACACACTTGTCTTCACTATATATATATAGAGAGAGATAGTAAACAGCTGTCTGTGTCCACACTGGTACACACTTGTCTTCACTATATATATATAGAGAGAGAGATAGTAAACAGCTGTTTGTGTCCACACTGGTACACACTTGTCTTCACTATATATATAGAGAGAGAGATAGTAAACAGCTGTCTGTGTCAACACTGGTACACACTTGTCTTCACTATATATAGAGAGACATAGTAAACAGCTGTCTGTGTCCACACTGGTACACACTTGTCTTCACTATATATATAGAGAGAGAGAGATAGTAAACAGCTGTTTGTGTCCACACTGGTACACACTTGTCTTCACTATATATATAGAGAGAGAGATAGTAAACAGCTGTTTGTGTCAACACTGGTACACACTTGTCTTCACTATATATATATAGAGAGAGAGATAGTAAACACTTGTTTGTGTCAACACTGGTACACACTTGTCTCTGCTATATATAGAGAGAGATAGTAAACAGCTGTCTGTGTCAACACTGGTACACACTTGTCTCTGCTATATATATAGAGAGAGAGAGATAGTAAACAGTTGTTTGTGTCAACACTGGTACACACTTGTCTTCACTATATATATATAGAGAGAGAGGTAGTAAACAGTTGTTTGTGTCAACACTGGTACACACTTGTCTCTGCTATATATATATAGAGAGAGATAGTAAACAGCTGTTTGTGTCAACACTGGTACACACTTGTCTTCACTATATATATATAGAGAGAGAGATAGTAAACAGTTGTTTGTGTCAACACTGGTACACACTTGTCTCTGCTATATATAGAGAGAGATAGTAAACAGCTGTCTGTGTCAACACTGGTACACACTTGTCTCTGCTATATATATATAGAGAGAGATAGTAAACAGCTGTCTGTGTCCACACTGGTACACACTTGTCTCTGCTATATATATATAGAGAGAGATAGTAAACAGCTGTCTGTGTCCACACTGGTACACACTTGTCGTCACTATATATAGAGAGACATAGTAAACAGCTGTTTGTGTCAACACTGGTACACACTTGCCTCTGCTATATATATAGAGAGAGAGATAGTAAACAGCTGTTTGTGTCCACACTGGTACACACTTGTCTCTGCTATATATATATAGAGAGAGAGATAGTAAACAGCTGTTTGTGTCCACACTGGTACACACTTGTCTTCACTATATATATATAGAGAGAGATAGTAAGCAGCTGTTTGTGTCCACACTGGTACACACTTGTCTTCACTATATATATATAGAGAGACATAGTAAACAGCTGTCTGTGTCCACACTGGTACACACTTGTCTTCACTATATATATATAGAGAGAGATAGTAAACAGCTGTCTGTGTCCACACTGGTACACAGTTGTCTTCAATATATATATAGAGAGAGAGATAGTAAACAGCTGTTTGTGTCCACACTGGTACACATTTGTCTTCAATATATATATAGAGAGAGATAGTAATCAGCTGTTTGTGTCCACACTGGTACACACTTGTCTTCACTATATATATAGAGAGAGAGATAGTAATCAGCTGTTTGTGTCCACACTGGTACACACTTGTCTCTGCTATATATATATAGAGAGAGATAGTAATCAGCTGTTTGTGTCCACACTGGTACACACTTGTCTCTGCTATATATATATATAGAGAGAGATAGTAATCAGCTGTCTGTGTCCACACTGGTACACACTTGTCTTCACTATATATATATAGAGAGAGAGATAGTAAACAGCTGTCTGTGTCCACACTGGTACACACTTGTCTCTGCTATATATATATAGAGAGAGATAGTAAACAGCTGTTTGTGTCCACACTGGTACACACTTGTCTTCACTATATATATAGAGAGAGAGATAGTAAACAGCTGTTTGTGTCCACACTGGTACACACTTGTCTCTGCTATATATATATAGATAGAGATAGTAAACAGCTGTTTGTGTCCACACTGGTACACACTTGTCTTCACTATATATAGAGAGACATAGTAAACAGCTGTTTGTGTCCACACTGGTACACACTTGTCTCTGCTATATATATATAGAGAGAGATAGTAAACAGCTGTTTGTGTCCACACTGGTACACACTTGTCTCTGCTATATATAGAGAGAGATAGTAAACAGCTGTTTGTGTCCACACTGGTACACACTTGTCTCTGCTATATATATAGAGAGAGAGATAGTAAACAGCTGTTTGTGTCCACACTGGTACACACTTGTCTCTGCTATATATATATAGAGAGAGATAGTAAACAGCTGTTTGTGTCCACACTGGTACACACTTGTCTCTGCTATATATATATAGAGAGAGAGACATAGTAAACAGCTGTCTGTGTCCACACTGGTACACACTTGTCTTCACTATATATATATAGAGAGAGATAGTAAACAGCTGTTTGTGTCCACACTGGTACACACTTGTCTCTGCTATATATATAGAGAGAGAGATAGTAAACAGCTGTTTGTGTCCACACTGGTACACACTTGTCTCTGCTATATATATAGAGAGAGAGAGACATAGTAAACAGCTGTCTGTGTCCACACTGGTACACACTTGTCTCTGCTATATATATATATAGAGAGAGATAGTAAACAGCTGTCTGTGTCCACACTGGTACACACTTGTCTCTGCTATATATATATAGAGAGAGAGACATAGTAAACAGCTGTCTGTGTCCACACTGGTACACACTTGTCTCTGCTATATATATATAGAGAGAGATAGTAAACAGCTGTTTGTGTCCACACTGGTACACACTTGTCTCTGCTATATATATATATAGAGAGAGACATAGTATACAGCTGTCTGTGTCCACACTGGTACACACTTGTCTTCACTATATATATAGAGAGAGAGATAGTAAACAGCTGTTTGTGTCCACACTGGTACACACTTGTCTTCACTATATATATATATAGGAGATAGTAAACAGCTGTTTGTGTCCACACTGGTACACACTTGTCTTCACTATATATATAGAGAGAGATAGTAAACAGCTGTTTGTGTCCACACTGGTACACACTTGTCTCTGCTATATATATAGAGAGAGAGATAGTAAACAGCTGTTTGTGTCCACACTGGTACACACTTGTCTCTGCTATATATCTAGAGAGAGAGATAGTAAACAGCTGTCTGTGTCCACACTGGTACACACTTGTCTTCACTATATATATATAGAGAGAGAGATAGTAAACAGCTTTCTGTGTCCACACTGGTACACACTTGTCTTCACTATATATATAGAGAGAGAGATAGTAAACAGCTGTTTGTGTCCACACTGGTACACACTTGTCTCTGCTATATATATATAGAGAGAGATAGTGAACAGCTGTTTTTGTCCACACTGGTACACACTTGTCTCTGCTATATATATAGAGACAGAGATAGTAAACAGCTGTTTGTGTCCACACTGGTACACACTTGTCTCTGCTATATATATATAGAGAGAGAGACATAGTAAACAGCTGTCTGTGTCCACACTGGTACACACTTGTCTCTGCTATATATATAGAGAGAGAGAGATAGTAAACAGCTGTCTGTGTCCACACTGGTACACACTTGTCTCTGCTATATATATATAGAGAGAGAGATAGTAAACAGCTGTCTGTGTCCACACTGGTACACACTTGTCTTCACTATATATATATAGAGAGAGATAGTAAACAGCTGTCTGTGTCCACACTGGTACACACTTGTCTCTGCTATATATATATAGAGAGAGAGACATAGTAAACAGCTGTCTGTGTCCACACTGGTACACACTTGTCTTCACTGTATATATAGAGAGAGAGATAGTAAACAGCTGTTTGTGTCCACACTGGTACACACTTGTCTCTGCTATATATAGAGAGAGAGAGAGACATAGTAAACAGCTGTCTGTGTCCACACTGTTACACACTTGTCTCTGCTATATATATATAGAGAGAGAGATAGTAAACAGCTGTCTGTGTCCACACTGGTACACACTTGTCTCTGCTATATATATAGAGAGAGAGATAGTAAACAGCTGTTTGTGTCCACACTGGTACACACTTGTCTCTGCTATATATATATATAGAGAGATAGTAAACAGCTGTTTGTGTCCACACTGGTACACACTTGTCTCTGCTATATATATATATAGAGAGAGATAGTAAACAGCTGTCTGTGTCCACACTGGTACACACTTGTCTCTGCTATATATATAGAGAGAGATAGTAAACAGCTGTTTGTGTCCACACTGGTACACACTTGTCTCTGCTATATATATATAGAGAGAGATAGTAAACAGCTGTCTGTGTCCACACTGGTACACACTTGTCTCTGCTATATATATATAGAGAGAGAGATAGTAAACAGCTGTTTGTGTCCACACTGGTACACACTTGTCTCTGCTATATATATAGAGAGAGAGAGATAGTAAACAGCTGTTTGTGTCCACACTGGTACACACTTGTCTCTGCTATATATATATATATAGAGAGATAGTAAACAGCTGTCTGTGTCCACACTGGTACACACTTGTCTCTGCTATGTATATATAGAGAGATAGTAAACAGCTGTTTGTGTCCACACTGGTACACACTTGTCTCTGCTATATATATATATAGAGAGAGATAGTAAACAGCTGTCTGTGTCCACACTGGTACACACTTGTCTTCACTATATATAGAGAGAGAGATAGTAAACAGCTGTTTGTGTCAACACTGGTACACCCTTGTCTCTGCTATATATATATATAGAGAGATAGTAAACAGCTGTTTGTGTCCACACTGGTACACACTTGTCTTCACTATATATATAGAGAGAGAGAGATAGTAAACAGCTGTCTGTGTCCACACTGGTACACACTTGTCTTCACTATATATATATAGAGAGAGAGATAGTAAACAGCTGTTTGTGTCAACACTGGTACACACTTGTCTCTGCTATATATATATAGAGAGAGATAGTAAACAGCTGTTTGTGTCCACACTGGTACACACTTGTCTTCACTATATATATATATAGAGAGAGATAGTAAACAGCTGTTTGTGTCCACACTGGTACACACTTGTCTTCACTATATATATAGAGAGAGAGAGATAGTAAACAGCTGTTTGTGTCCACACTGGTACACACTTGTCTCTGCTATATATATAGAGAGAGAGACAGTAAAGAGCTGTTTGTGTCCACACTGGTACACACTTGTCTCTGCTATATATATATAGAGAGAGATAGTAAACAGCTGTTTGTGTCCACACTGGTTCACACTTGTCTTCACTATATATAGAGAGATAGTAAACAGCTGTGTGTGTCCACACTGGTACACACTTGTCTCTGCTATATATATAGAGAGAGACAGTAAACAGCTGTCTGTGTCCACACTGGTACACACTTGTCTCTGCTATATATATAGAGAGAGAGATAGTAAACAGCTGTCTGTGTCCACACTGGTACACACTTGTCTCTGCTATATATAGAGAGAGATAGTAAACAGCTGTTTGTGTCCACACTGGTACACACTTGTCTCTGCTATATATATAGAGAGAGAGATAGTAAACAGCTGTTTGTGTCCACACTGGTACACACTTGTCTCTGCTATATATATAGAGAGAGAGATAGTAAACAGCTGTTTGTGTCCACACTGGTACACACTTGTCTTCACTATATATATAGAGAGAGATAGTAAACAGCTGTCTGTGTCCACACTGGTACACACTTGTCTCTGCTATATATAGAGAGAGACAGTAAACAGCAGTCTGTGTCCACACTGGTACACACTTGTCTCTGCTATATATATAGAGAGATAGTAAACAGCTTTTTGTGTCCACACTGGTACACACTTGTCTCTGCTATATATATATAGAGAGAGATAGTAAACAGCTGTCTGTGTCCACACTGGTACACACTTGTCTTCACTATATATATATAGAGAGAGAGATAGTAAACAGCTGTCTGTGTCCACACTGGTACACACTTGTCTCTGCTATATATAGAGAGAGATAGTAAACAGCTGTCTGTGTCCACACTGGTACACACTTGTCTTCTCTATATATAGAGAGAGATATTAAACAGCTGTTTGTGTCCACACTGGTACACACTTGTCTCTGCTATATATATAGAGAGATAGTAAACAGCTTTTTGTGTCCACACTGGTACACACTTGTCTCTGCTATATATATATATAGAGAGAGAGATAGTAAACAGCTGTCTGTGTCCACACTGGTACACACTTGTCTCTGCTATATATAGAGAGAGATAGTAAACAGCTGTTTGTGTCCACACTGGTACACACTTGTCTCTGCTATATATATATAGAGAGAGAGATAGTAAACAGCTGTTTGTGTCCACACTGGTACACACTTGTCTTCACTATATATATAGAGAGAGATAGTAAACAGCTGTCTGTGTCCACACTGGTACACACTTGTCTTCACTATATATATATATAGAGAGATAGTAAACAGCTGTTTGTGTCCACACTGGTACACACTTGTCTTCACTATATATATATATAGAGAGAGAGAGATAGTAAACAGCTGTTTGTGTCCACACTGGTACACACTTGTCTCTGCTATATATATATAGAGAGAGATAGTAAACAGCTGTTTGTGTCCACACTGGTACACACTTGTCTCTGCTATATATATAGAGAGAGAGACATAGTAAACAGCTGTTTGTGTCCACACTGGTACACACTTGTCTTCACTATATATAGAGAGAGAGATAGTAAACAGCTGTCTGTGTCCACACTGGTACACACTTGTCTTCACTATATATATATATAGAGAGAGAGATAGTAAACAGCTGTTTGTGTCCACACTGGTACACACTTGTCTCTGCTATATATATATATAGAGAGAGATAGTAAACAGCTGTTTGTGTCCACACTGGTACACACTTGTCTCTGCTATATATATATATATAGAGAGAGATAGTAAACCGCTGTCTGTGTCCACACTGGTACACACTTGTCTCTGCTATATATATATATAGAGAGATAGTAAACAGCTGTCTGTGTCCACACTGGTACACACTTGTCTTCACTATATATAGAGAGAGAGATAGTAAACAGCTGTTTGTGTCCACACTGGTACACACTTGTCTCTGCTATATATAGAGAGAGATAGTAAACAGCTGTTTGTGTCCACACTGGTACACACTTGTCTCTGCTATATATATAGAGAGAGATAGTAAACAGCTGTCTGTGTCCACACTGGTACACACTTGTCTTCACTATATATATATATAGAGAGAGATAGTAAACAGTTGTCTGTGTCCACACTGGTACACACTTGTCTTCACTATATATATAGAGAGAGATAGTAAACAGCTGTTTGTGTCCACACTGGTACACACTTTTCTCTGCTATATATAGATAGAGATAGTAAACAGCTGTCTGTGTCCACACTGGTACACACTTGTCTCTGCTATATATATATATAGAGAGAGATAGTAAACAGCTGTCTGTGTCCACACTGGTACACACTTGTCTTCACTATATATATAGAGAGAGAGAGATAGTAAACCGCTGTCTGTGTCCACACTGGTACACACTTGTCTCTGCTATATATATATATATAGAGAGAGATAGTAAACAGCTGTTTGTGTCCACACTGGTACACACTTGTCTCTGCTATATATAGAGAGAGATAGTAAACAGCTGTTTGTGTCCACACTGGTACACACTTGTCTCTGCTATATATATATAGAGAGAGATAGTAAACAGCTGTTTGTGTCCACACTGGTACACACTTGTCTTCACTATATATAGAGAGACATAGTAAACAGCTGTTTGTGTCCACACTGGTACACACTTGTCTCTGCTATATATATATAGAGAGAGATAGTAAACAGCTGTTTGTGTCCACACTGGTACACACTTGTCTCTGCTATATATAGAGAGAGATAGTAAACAGCTGTTTGTGTCCACACTGGTACACACTTGTCTCTGCTATATATATAGAGAGAGAGATAGTAAACAGCTGTTTGTGTCCACACTGGTACACACTTGTCTCTGCTATATATATAGAGAGAGAGATAGTAAACAGCTGTTTGTGTCCACACTGGTACACACTTGTCTCTGCTATATATATAGAGAGAGAGAGACATAGTAAACAGCTGTCTGTGTCCACACTGGTACACACTTGTCTTCACTATATATATATAGAGAGAGATAGTAAACAGCTGTTTGTGTCCACACTGGTACACACTTGTCTCTGCGATATATATATAGAGAGAGATAGTAAACAGCTGTTTGTGTCCACACTGGTACACACTTGTCTCTGCTATATATAGAGAGAGAGAGAGACATAGTAAACAGCTGTCTGTGTCCACACTGGTACACACTTGTCTCTGCTATATATATATAGAGAGAGAGATAGTAAACAGCTGTCTGTGTCCACACTGGTACACACTTGTCTCTGCTATATATATATAGAGAGAGACATAGTAAACAGCTGTCTGTGTCCACACTGGTACACACTTGTCTCTGCTATATATATATAGAGAGAGATAGTAAACAGCTGTTTGTGTCCACACTGGTACACACTTGTCTCTGCTATATATATATAGAGAGAGAGACATAGTATACAGCTGTCTGTGTCCACACTGGTACACACTTGTCTTCACTATATATATATAGAGAGAGATAGTAAACAGCTGTTTGTGTCCACACTGGTACACACTTGTCTTCACTATATATATATATAGGAGATAGTAAACAGCTGTTTGTGTCCACACTGGTACACACTTGTCTTCACTATATATATAGAGAGAGATAGTAAACAGCTGTTTGTGTCCACACTGGTACACACTTGTCTCTGCTATATATATATAGAGAGAGATAGTAAACAGCTGTTTGTGTCCACACTGGTACACACTTGTCTCTGCTATATATATATAGAGAGAGATAGTAAACAGCTGTTTGTGTCCACACTGGTACACACATGTCTCTGCTATATATATATAGAGAGAGAGACATAGTAAACAGCTGTCTGTGTCCACACTGGTACACACTTGTCTTCACTATATATATAGAGAGAGAGATAGTAAACAGCTGTTTGTGTCCACACTGGTACACACTTGTCTCTGCTATATATATAGAGAGAGAGATAGTAAACAGCTGTTTGTGTCCACACTGGTACACACTTGTCTCTGCTATATATATAGAGAGAGAGATAGTAAACAGCTGTTTGTGTCCACACTGGTACACACTTGTCTCTGCTATATATATAGAGAGAGAGAGACATAGTAAACAGCTGTCTGTGTCCACACTGGTACACACTTGTCTCTGCTATATATATATAGAGAGAGAGATAGTAAACAGCTGTCTGTGTCCACACTGGTACACACTTGTCTCTGCTATATATATATAGAGAGAGATAGTAAACAGCTGTCTGTGTCCACACTGGTACACACTTGTCTTCACTATATATATATAGAGAGAGATAGTAAACAGCTGTTTGTGTCCACACTGGTACACACTTGTCTCTGCTATATATATATAGAGAGAGATAGTAAACAGCTGTTTGTGTCCACACTGGTACACACTTGTCTTCACTATATATATAGAGAGAGAGATAGTAAACAGCTGTTTGTGTCCACACTGGTACACACTTGTCTCTGCTATATATATATAGAGAGAGATAGTAAACAGCTGTTTGTGTCCACACTGGTACACACTTGTCTTCACTATATATATATATAGAGAGAGATAGTAAACAGCTGTTTGTGTCCACACTGGTACACACTTGTCTCTGCTATATATATATAGAGAGAGATAGTAAACAGCTGTTTGTGTCCACACTGGTACACACTTGTCTTCACTATATATATAGAGAGAGAGATAGTAAACAGCTGTTTGTGTCCACACTGGTACACACTTGTCTCTGCCATATATATATAGAGAGAGATAGTAAGCAGCTGTTTGTGTCCACACTGGTACACACTTGTCTCTGCTATATATATATAGAGAGAGAGACATAGTAAACAGCTGTCTGTGTCCACACTGGTACACACTTGTCTTCACTATATATATATAGAGAGAGATAGTAAACAGCTGTTTGTGTCCACACTGTTACACACTTGTCTCTGCTATATATATAGAGAGAGAGATAGTAAACAGCTGTTTGTGTCCACACTGGTACACACTTGTCTCTGCTATATATATATATATAGAGAGAGAGACATAGTAAACAGCTGTCTGTGTCCACACTGGTACACACTTGTCTCTGCTATATATATATAGAGAGAGAGATAGTAAACAGCTGTCTGTGTCCACACTGGTACACACTTGTCTCTGCTATATATATATAGAGAGAGAGACATAGTAAACAGCTGTCTGTGTCCACACTGGTACACACTTGTCTCTGCTATATATATATAGAGAGAGATAGTAAACAGCTGTTTGTGTCCACACTGGTACACACTTGTCTCTGCTATATATATAGAGAGAGAGAGACATAGTATACAGCTGTTTGTGTCCACACTGGTACACACTTGTCTTCACTATATATAGAGAGAGATAGTAAACAGCTGTTTGTGTCCACACTGGTACACACTTGTCTCTGCTATATATATATATAGAGAGAGATAGTAAACAGCTGTTTGTGTCCACACTGGTACACACTTGTCTTCACTATATATAGAGAGAGAGAGATAGTAAACAGCTGTCTGTGTCCACACTGGTACACACTTGTCTCTGCTATATATAGAGAGAGAGGGATAGTAAACGGCTGTTTGTGTCCACACTGGTACGAACTTGTCTCTGCTATATATATATATAGAGAGAGATAGTAAACAGCTGTTTGTGTCCACACTGGTACACACTTGTCTTCACTATATATAGAGAGAGATAGTAAACAGCTGTTTGTGTCCACACTGGTACACACTTGTCTTCACTATATATAGAGAGAGATAGTAAACAGCTGTCTGTGTCCACACTGGTACACACTTGTCTCTGCTATATATATAGAGAGAGAGACATAGTAAACGGCTGTCTGTGTCCACACAGGTACACACTTGTCTTCACTATATATATATATATAGAGAGAGATGGTAAACAGCTGTCTGTGTCCACACTGGTACACACTTGTCTCTGCTATATATAGAGAGAGATAGTAAACAGCTGTCTGTGTCCACACTGGTACACACTTGTCTCTGCTACATATATATATAGAGAGATAGTAAACAGCTGTTTGTGTCCACACTGGTACACACTTGTCTCTGCTATATATATATAGAGAGAGAGATAGTAAACAGCTGTCTGTGTCAACACTGGTACACACTTGTCTTCACTATATATATAGAGAGACATAGTAAACAGCTGTCTGTGTCCACACTGGTACACACATGTCTCTGCTATATATAGAGAGAGATAGTAAACAGCTGTCTGTGTCCACACTGGTACACACTTGTCTCTGCTATATATAGAGAGAGAGATAGTAAACAGCTGTTTGTGTCCACACTGGTACACACTTGTCTTCACTATATATATATATATAGAGAGATAGTAAACAGCTGTTTGTGTCCACACTGGTACACACTTGTCTTCACTATATATATAGAGAGAGAGAGATAGTAAACAGCTGTTTGTGTCCACACTGGTACACACTGGTCTTCACTATATATATATATATATATAGAGAGATAGTAAACAGCTGTCTGTGTCCACACTGGTACACACTTGTCTTCACTATATATATATATATATATAGAGAGAGATAGTAAACAGCTGTTTGTGTCAACACTGGTACACACTTGTCTCTGCTATATATATATATATAGAGAGAGAGATAGTAAACAGCTGTTTGTGTCCACACTGGTACACATTTGTCTTCACTATATATATATAGAGAGAGAGATAGTAAACAGCTGTTTGTGTCCACACTGGTACACACTTGTCTTCACTATATATATAGAGAGAGAGATAGTAAACAGCTGTTTGTGTCCACACTGGTACACACTTGTCTCTGCTATATATATATATAGAGAGAGATAGTAATCAGCTGTCTGTGTCCACACTGGTACACACTTGTCTTCACTATATATATATATATAGAGAGATAGTATACAGCTGTTTGTGTCCACACTGGTACACACTTGTCTCTGCTATATATATAGAGAGAGACATAGTAAACAGCTGTTTGTGTCCACACTGGTACACACTTGTCTTCACTATATATATAGAGAGAGAGATAGTAAACAGCTGTTTGTGTCCACACTGGTACACACTTGTCTCTGCTATATATATATAGAGAGAGAGATAGTAAACAGCTGTTTGTGTCCACACTGGTACACATTTGTCTTCACTATATATATATAGAGAGAGATAGTAAACAGCTGTTTGTGTCCACACTGGTACACACTTGTCTCTGCTATATATATATATAGAGAGAGATAGTAATCAGCTGTCTGTGTCCACACTGGTACACACTTGTCTTCACTATATATATATATATATAGAGAGAGATAGTAAACAGCTGTTTGTGTCCACACTGGTACACACTTGTCTCTGCTATATATATATAGAGAGACATAGTTAACAGCTGTTTGTGTCCACACTGGTACACACTTGTCTTCACTATATATATAGAGAGAGAGATAGTAAACAGCTGTTTGTGTCCACACTGGTACACACTTGTCTCTGCTATATATATATATAGAGAGAGATAGTAAACAGCTGTTTGTGTCCACACTGGTACACACTTGTCTTCACTATATATATAGAGAGAGAGATAGTAAACAGCTGTTTGTGTCCACACTGGTACACACTTGTCTTCACTATATATATATAGAGAGACATAGTAAACAGCTGTCTGTGTCCACACTGGTACACACTTGTCTTCACTATATATATATAGAGAGAGATAGTAAACAGCTGTCTGTGTCCACACTGGTACACAGTTGTCTTCAATATATATAGAGAGAGAGAGATAGTAAACAGCTGTTTGTGTCCACACTGGTACACATTTGTCTTCAATATATATATAGAGAGAGATAGTAATCAGCTGTTTGTGTCCACACTGGTACACACTTGTCTTCACTATATATATAGAGAGAGAGATAGTAATCAGCTGTTTGTGTCCACACTGGTACACACTTGTCTCTGCTATATATATATAGAGAGAGATAGTAATCAGCTGTTTGTGTCCACACTGGTACACACTTGTCTCTGCTATATATATATAGAGAGAGAGATAGTAATCAGCTGTCTGTGTCCACACTGGTACACACTTGTCTTCACTATATATATATAGAGAGAGAGATAGTAAACAGCTGTCTGTGTCCACACTGGTACACACTTGTCTCTGCTATATATATAGAGAGAGAGATAGTAAACAGCTGTCTGTGTCCACACTGGTACACACTTGTCTCTGCTATATATATAGAGAGAGAGATAGTAAACAGCTGTCTGTGTCCACACTGGTACACACTTGTCTTCACTATATATATATAGAGAGAGATAGTAAACAGCTGTCTGTGTCCACACTGGTACACACTTGTCTTCACTATATATAGAGAGACATAGTAAACAGCTGTTTGTGTCCACACTGGTACACACTTGTCTTCACTATATATATAGAGAGAGAGATAGTAAACAGCTGTCTGTGTCCACACTGGTACACACTTGTCTCTGCTATATATATATAGAGAGACATAGTAAACCGCTGTCTGTGTCCACACTGGTACACACTTGTCTTCACTATATATATATATAGAGAGAGATAGTAAACAGCTGTCTGTGTCCACACTGGTACACACTTGTCTCTGCTATATATATATAGAGAGAGAGATAGTAAACAGCTGTCTGTGTCCACACTGGTACACACTTGTCTTCACTATATATATATAGAGAGAGAGATAGTAAACAGCTGTCTGTGTCCACACTGGTACACACTTGTCTCTGCTATATATATATAGAGAGAGAGATAGTAAACAGCTGTCGGTGTCCACACTGGTACACACTTGTCTTCACTATATATAGAGAGACATAGTAAACAGCTGTTTGTGTCCACACTGGTACACACTTGTCTTCACTATATATATAGAGAGAGACATAGTAAACAGCTGTCTGTGTCCACACTGGTACACACTTGTCTTCACTATATATATATATAGAGAGAGATAGTAAACAGCTGTCTGTGTCAACACTGGTACACACTTGTCTCTGCTATATATATATATAGAGAGAGATAGTTAACAGCTGTCTGTGTCCACACTGGTACACACTTGTCTCTGCTATATATATATAGAGAGAGATAGTAAACAGCTGTTTGTGTCCACACTGGTACACACTTGTCTTCACTATATATATATAGAGAGAGAGATAGTAAACAGCTGTCTGTGTCCACACTGGTACACACTTGTCTCTGCTATATATATATAGAGAGAGAGATAGTAAACAGCTGTCTGTGTCCACACTGGTACACACTTGTCTTCACTATATATAGAGAGACATAGTAAACAGCTGTTTGTGTCCACACTGGTACACACTTGTCTTCACTATATATATATAGAGAGAGAGAGAGTAAACAGCTGTCTGTGTCCACACTGGTACACACTTGTCTCTGCTATATATATAGAGAGAGAGAGATAGTAAACAGCTGTCTGTGTCCACACTGGTACACACTTGTCTTCACTATATATAGAGAGACATAGAAAACAGCTGTTTGTGTCCACACTGGAACACACTTGTCTTCACTATATTATATAGAGAGAGATAGTAAACAGCTGTCTGTGTCCACACTGGTACACACTTGTCTTCACTATATATGTATACAGAGAGAGATAGTAAACAGCTGTCTGTGTCCACACTGGTACACACTTGTCTTCACTATATATATATAGAGAGAGATAGTAAACAGCTGTCTGTGTCCACACTGGTACACACTTGTCTTCACTATATATATATAGAGAGAGAGATAGTAAACAGCTGTCTGTGTCAACACTGGTACACACTTGTCTCTGCTATATATATATAGAGAGAGATAGTAAACAGCTGTCTGTGTCCACACTGGTACACACTTGTCTCTGCTATATATAGAGAGAGAGAGATAGTAAACAGCTGTTTGTGTCCACACTGGTACACACTTGTCTCTGCTATATATATATAGAGAGAGATAGTAAACAGCTGTTTGTGTCCACACTGGTACACACTTGTCTTCACTATATATATAGAGAGAGAGAGATAGTAAACAGCTGTCTGTGTCAACACTGGTACACACTTGTCTCTGCTATATATAGATAGAGAGAGATAGTAAACAGCTGTCTGTGTCCACACTGGTACACACTTGTCTTCACTATATATATATAGAGAGAGATAGTAAACAGCTGTCTGTGTCCACACTGGTACACACTTGTCTTCACTATATATATATAGAGAGAGAGATAGTAAACAGCTGTCTGTGTCAACACTGGTACACACTTGTCTCTGCTATATATATAGAGAGAGAGATAGTAAACAGCTGTCTGTGTCCACACTGGTACACACTTGTCTCTGCTATATATATATAGAGAGAGATAGTAAACAGCTGTTTGTGTCCACACTGGTACACACTTGTCTTCACTATATATATAGAGAGAGAGATAGTAAACAGCTGTCTGTGTCAACACTGGTACACACTTGTCTTCACTATATATAGAGAGACATAGTAAACAGCTGTCTGTGTCCACACTGGTACACACTTGTCTTCACTATATATATATAGAGAGAGATAGTAAACAGCTGTTTGTGTCCACACTGGTACACACTTGTCTTCAGTATATATATATAGAGAGAGAGATAGTAAACAGCTGTCTGTGTCCACACTGGTACACACTTGTCTCTGCTATATATATAGAGAGAGACATAGTAAACAGCTGTCTGTGTCCACACTGGTACACACTTGTCTTCACTATATATATAGAGAGAGAGAGATAGTAAACAGCTGTCTGTGTCCACACTGGTACACACTTGTCTCTGCTATATATATATATAGAGAGATAGTAAACAGCTGTCTGTGTCCACACTGGTACACACTTGTCTTCACTATATATAGAGAGACATAGTAAACAGCTGTTTGTGTCCACACTGGTACACACTTGTCTTCACTATATATATATAGAGAGAGAGATAGTAAACAGCTGTCTGTGTCCACACTGGTACATACTGGTCTCTGCTATATATATATAGAGAGACATAGTAAACAGCTGTTTGTGTCAACACTGGTACACACTTGTCTCTGCTATATATATATATATAGAGAGAGATAGTAAACAGCTGTCTGTGTCCACACTGGTACACACTTGTCTCCACTATATATAGAGAGACATAGTAAACAGCTGTTTGTGTCCACACTGGTACACACTTGTCTTCACTATATATAGAGAGACATAGTAAACAGCTGTTTGTGTCAACACTGGTACACACTTGTCTCTGCTATATATATATATAGCGAGAGATAGTAAACAGCTGTCTGTGTCCACACTGGTACACACTTGTCTTCACTATATATAGAGAGACATAGTAAACAGCTGTTTGTGTCCACACTGGTACACACTTGTCTTCACTATATATAGAGAGACATAGTAAACAGTTGTCTGTGTCCACACTGGTACACACTTGTCTCTGCTATATATATATAGAGAGAGAGATAGTAAACAGCTGTCTGTGTCCACACTGGTACACACTTGTCTTCACTATATATATAGAGAGAGAGAGATAGTAAACAGCTTTCTGTGTCCACACTGGTACACACTTGTCTCTGCTATATATATATAGAGAGAGACATAGTAAACAGCTGTTTGTGTCAACACTGGTACACACTTGTCTCTGCTATATATATATAGAGAGAGAGATAGTAAACAGCTGTTTGTGTCCACACTGGTACACACATGTCTCTGCTATATATATATAGAGAGAGATAGTAAACAGCTGTTTGTGTCCACACTGGTACACACTTGTCTCTGCTATATATATAGAGAGAGAGATAGTAAACAACTGTTTGTGTCCACACTGGTACACACTTGTCTCTGCTATATATATATATAGAGAGAGATAGTAAACAGCTGTTTGTGTCCACACTGGTACACACTTGTCTCTGCTATATATATAGAGAGAGAGATAGTAAACAGCTGTCTGTGTCCACACTGGTACACACTTGTCTTCACTATATATATATAGAGAGAGATAGTAAACAGCTGTCTGTGTCCACACTGGTACACACTTGTCTTCACTATATATATATAGAGAGAGATAGTAAACAGCTGTTTGTGTCCACACTGGTACACACTTGTCTTCACTATATATATAGAGAGAGAGATAGTAAACAGCTGTCTGTGTCAACACTGGTACACACTTGTCTTCACTACATATAGAGAGACATAGTAAACAGCTGTCTGTGTCCACACTGGTACACACTTGTCTTCACTATATATATATAGAGAGAGAGATAGTAAACAGCTGTTTGTGTCCACACTGGTACACACTTGTCTTCACTATATATAGAGAGAGAGAGATAGTAAACAGCTGTTTGTGTCAACACTGGTACACACTTGTCTTCACTATATATATATAGAGAGAGAGATAGTAAACAGTTGTTTGTGTCAACACTGGTACACACTTGTCTCTGCTATATATAGAGAGAGATAGTAAACAGCTGTCTGTGTCAACACTGGTACACACTTGTCTCTGCTATATATATATAGAGAGAGAGATAGTAAACAGTTGTTTGTGTCAACACTGGTACACACTTGTCTTCACTATATATATAGAGAGAGAGATAGTAAACAGTTGTTTGTGTCAACACTGGTACACACTTGTCTCTGCTATATATATAGAGAGAGAGATAGTAAACAGCTGTTTGTGTCAACACTGGTACACACTTGTCTTCACTATATATATAGAGAGAGAGAGATAGTAAACAGTTGTTTGTGTCAACACTGGTACACACTTGTCTCTGCTATATATAGAGAGAGATAGTAAACAGCTGTCTGTGTCAACACTGGTACACACTTGTCTCTGCTATATATATATAGAGAGAGATAGTAAACAGCTGTCTGTGTCCACACTGGTACACACTTGTCTCTGCTATATATATATAGAGAGAGATAGTAAACAGCTGTCTGTGTCCACACTGGTACACACTTGTCTTCACTATATATAGAGAGACATAGTAAACAGCTGTTTGTGTCAACACTGGTACACACTTGCCTCTGCTATATATATAGAGAGAGAGATAGTAAACAGCTGTCTGTGTCCACACTCGTACACACTTGTCTCTGCTATATATAGAGAGAGATAGTAAACAGCTGTTTGTGTCCACACTGGTACACACTTGTCTTCAGTATATATATAGAGAGAGAGAGATAGTAAACAGCTGTCTGTGTCCACACTGGTACACACTTGTCTTCACTATATATAGAGAGAGATAGTAAACAGCTGTTTGTGTCAACACTGGTACACACTTGTCTTCACTATATATAGAGAGAGATAGTAAACAGCTGTCTATGTCCACACTGGTACACACTTGTCTTCACTATATATAGAGAGAGATAGTAAACAGCTGTCTGTGTCCACACTGGTACACACTTGTCTTCACTATATATAGAGAGAGATAGTAAACAGCTGTCTGTGTCCACACTGGTACACACTTGTCTCTGCTATATATATATATAGAGAGAGATAGTAAACAGCTGTCTGTGTCCACAGTGGTACACACTTGTCTTCACTATATATAGAGAGAGATAGTAAACAGCTGTCTGTGTCCACATTGGTACACACTTGTCTTCACTATATATAGAGAGAGCTAGTAAACAGCTGTTTGTGTCAACACTGGTACACACTTGCCTCTGCTATATATAGAGAGAGAGAGAGATAGTAAACAGCTGTCTGTGTCCACACTGGTACACACTTGTCTCTGCTATATATATATATAGAGAGAGAGATAGTAAACAGCTGTCTGTGTCCACACTGGTACACACTTGTCTTCACTATATATAGAGAGACATAGTAAACAGCTGTTTGTGTCCACACTGGTACACACTTGTCTTCACTATATATATATAGAGAGACATAGTAAACAGCTGTCTGTGTCCACACTGGTACACACTTGTCTTCACTATATATATATATAGAGAGAGATAGTAAACAGCTGTCTGTGTCAACACTGGTACACACTAGTCTCTGCTATATATATATATAGAGAGAGATAGTAAACAGCTGTCTGTGTCCACACTGGTACACACTTGTCTCTGCTATATATATAGAGAGAGAGATAGTAAACAGCTGTTTGTGTCCACACTGGTACACACTTGTCTTCACTATATATATATATAGAGAGAGATAGTAAACAGCTGTCTGTGTCCACACTGGTACACACTTGTCTCTGCTATATATATATAGAGAGAGAGATAGTAAACAGCTGTCTGTGTCCACACTGGTACACACTTGTCTTCACTATATATAGAGAGACATAGTAAACAGCTGTTTGTGTCCACACTGGTACACACTTGTCTTCACTATATATATATAGAGAGAGAGATAGTAAACAGCTGTCTGTGTCCACACTGGTACACACTTGTCTCTGCTATATATATAGAGAGAGAGAGATAGTAAACAGCTGTCTGTGTCCACACTGGTACACACTTGTCTTCACTATATATAGAGAGACATAGAAAACAGCTGTTTGTGTCCACACTGGTACACACTTGTCTTCACTATATATATAGAGAGAGATAGTAAACAGCTGTCTGTGTCCACACTGGTACACACTTGTCTTCACTATATATATATAGAGAGAGAGATAGTAAACAGCTGCCTGTGTCCACACTGATACACACTTGTCTTCACTATATATATATAGAGAGAGATAGTAAACAGCTGTCTGTGTCCACACTGGTACACACTTGTCTTCACTATATATATATATAGAGAGAGATAGTAAACAGCTGTCTGTGTCAACACTGGTACACACTTGTCTCTGCTATATATATATAGAGAGAGATAGTAAACAGCTGTCTGTGTCCACACTGGTACACACTTGTCTCTGCTATATATATAGAGAGAGAGATAGTAAACAGCTGTTTGTGTCCACACTGGTACACACTTGTCTCTGCTATATATATATAGAGAGAGATAGTAAACAGCTGTTTGTGTCCACACTGGTACACACTTGTCTTCACTATATATATATATAGAGAGAGATAGTAAACAGCTGTCTGTGTCAACACTGGTACACACTTGTCTCTGCTATATATATATAGAAAGAGATAGTAAACAGCTGTCTGTGTCCACACTGGTACACACTTGTCTTCACTATATATATATAGACAGAGATAGTAAACAGCTGTCTGTGTCCACACTGGTACACACTTGTCTTCACTATATATATATAGAGAGAGAGATAGTAAACAGCTGTCTGTGTCAACACTGGTACACACTTGTCTCTGCTATATATATATAGAGAGAGATAGTAAACAGCTGTCTGTGTCCACACTGGTACACACTTGTCTCTGCTATATATATATAGAGAGAGATAGTAAACAGCTGTTTGTGTCCACACTGGTACACACTTGTCTTCACTATATATATAGAGAGAGAGATAGTAAACAGCTGTCTGTGTCAACACTGGTACACACTTGTCTTCACTATATATAGAGAGACATAGTAAACAGCTGTCTGTGTCCACACTGGTACACACTTGTCTTCACTATATATATATATAGAGAGAGATAGTAAACAGCTGTTTGTGTCCACACTGGTACACACTTGTCTTCAGTATATATATATAGAGAGAGAGATAGTAAACAGCTGTCTGTGTCCACACTGGTACACACTTGTCTCTGCTATATATATAGAGAGAGACATAGTAAACAGCTGTCTGTGTCCACACTGGTACACACTTGTCTTCACTATATACATAGAGAGAGAGAGATAGTAAACAGCTGTCTGTGTCCACACTGGTACACACTTGTCTCTGCTATATATATATATATAGAGAGATAGTAAACAGCTGTCTGTGTCCACACTGGTACACACTTGTCTTCACTATATATAGAGAGACATAGTAAACAGCTGTTTGTGTCCACACTGGTACACACTTGTCTTCACTATATATATATAGAGAGAGAGATAGTAAACAGCTGTCTGTGTCCACACTGGTACACACTTGTCTCTGCTATATATATAGAGAGAGACATAGTAAACAGCTGTTTGTGTCAACACTGGTACACACTAGTCTCTGCTATATATATATAGAGAGAGAGATAGTAAACAGCTGTCTGTGTCCACACTGGTACACACTTGTCTTCACTATATATAGAGAGACATAGTAAACAGCTGTTTGTGTCCACACTGGTACACACTTGTCTTCACTATATATAGAGAGACATAGTAAACAGCTGTTTGTGTCAACACTGGTACACACTTGTCTCTGCTATATATATATATATATAGAGAGATAGTAAACAGCTGTCTGTGTCCACACTGGTACACACTTGTCTTCACTATATATAGAGAGACATAGTAAACAGCTGTTTGTGTCCACACTGGTACACACTTGTCTTCACTATATATAGAGAGACATAGTAAACAGTTGTCTGTGTCCACACTGGTACACACTTGTCTCTGCTATATATATATAGAGAGAGAGATAGTAAACAGCTGTCTGTGTCCACACTGGTACACACTTGTCTTCACTATATATATATAGAGAGAGAGATAGTAAACAGCTGTTTGTGTCCACACTGGTACACACATGTCTCTGCTATATATATATAGAGAGAGATAGTAAACAGCTGTTTGTGTCCACACTGGTACACACTTGTCTCTGCTATATATATAGAGAGAGAGATAGTAAACAGCTGTTTGTGTCCACACTGGTACACACTTGTCTCTGCTATATATATATATAGAGAGAGATAGTAAACAGCTGTTTGTGTCCACACTGGTACACACTTCTCTCTGCTATATATATAGAGAGAGAGATAGTAAACAGCTGTCTGTGTCCACACTGGTACACACTTGTCTTCACTATATATATATAGAGAGAGATAGTAAACAGCTGTCTGTGTCCACACTGGTACACACTTGTCTTCACTATATATATATAGAGAGAGAGATAGTAAACAGCTGTTTGTGTCCACGCTGGTACACACTTGTCTTCACTATATATATAGAGAGAGAGATAGTAAACAGCTGTCTGTGTCAACACTGGTACACACTTGTCTTCACTATATATAGAGAGACATAGTAAACAGCTGTCTGTGTCCACACTGGTACACACTTGTCTTCACTATATATATAGAGAGAGAGAGATAGTAAACAGCTGTTTGTGTCCACACTGGTACACACTTGTCTTCACTATATATATAGAGAGAGAGATAGTAAACAGCTGTTTGTGTCAACACTGGTACACACTTGTCTTCACTATATATATATAGAGAGAGAGATAGTAAACACTTGTTTGTGTCAACACTGGTACACACTTGTCTCTGCTATATATAGAGAGAGATAGTAAACAGCTGTCTGTGTCAACACTGGTACACACTTGTCTCTGCTATATATATATATAGAGAGAGATAGTAAACAGTTGTTTGTGTCAACACTGGTACACACTTGTCTTCACTATATATATAGAGAGAGAGAGGTAGTAAACAGTTGTTTGTGTCAACACTGGTACACACTTGTCTCTGCTATATATATATATAGAGAGAGATAGTAAACAGCTGTTTGTGTCAACACTGGTACACACTTGTCTTCACTATATATATAGAGAGAGAGAGATAGTAAACAGTTGTTTGTGTCAACACTGGTACACACTTGTCTCTGCTATATATAGAGAGAGATAGTAAACAGCTGTCTGTGTCAACACTGGTACACACTTGTCTCTGCTATATATATATAGAGAGAGATAGTAAACAGCTGTCTGTGTCCACACTGGTACACACTTGTCTCTGCTATATATATATAGAGAGAGATAGTAAACAGCTGTCTGTGTCCACACTGGTACACACTTGTCTTCACTATATATAGAGAGACATAGTAAACAGCTGTTTGTGTCAACACTGGTACACACTTGCCTCTGCTATATATATAGAGAGAGAGATAGTAAACAGCTGTTTGTGTCCACACTGGTACACACTTGTCTCTGCTATATATATATAGAGAGAGAGATAGTAAACAGCTGTTTGTGTCCACACTGGTACACACTTGTCTTCACTATATATATAGAGAGAGAGATAGTAAACAGCTGTTTGTGTCCACACTGGTACACACTTGTCTTCACTATATATATATAGAGAGACATAGTAAACAGCTGTCTGTGTCCACACTGGTACACACTTGTCTTCACTATATATATATAGAGAGAGATAGTAAACAGCTGTCTGTGTCCACACTGGTACACAGTTGTCTTCAATATATATATAGAGAGAGAGATAGTAAACAGCTGTTTGTGTCCACACTGGTACACATTTGTCTTCAATATATATATAGAGAGAGATAGTAATCAGCTGTTTGTGTCCACACTGGTACACACTTGTCTTCACTATATATATAGAGAGAGAGATAGTAATCAGCTGTTTGTGTCCACACTGGTACACACTTGTCTCTGCTATATATATAGAGAGAGAGATAGTAATCAGCTGTTTGTGTCCACACTGGTACACACTTGTCTCTGCTATATATATATATAGAGAGAGATAGTAATCAGCTGTCTGTGTCCACACTGGTACACACTTGTCTTCACTATATATATATAGAGAGAGAGATAGTAAACAGCTGTCTGTGTCCACACTGGTACACATTGTCTGTGCTATATATATATATATAGAGAGACAGTAAACAGCTGTTTGTGTCCACACTGGTACACACTTGTCTCTGCTATATATATATAGAGAGATAGTTAACAGCTGTCTGTGTCCACACTGGTACACACTTGTCTTCACTATATATATAGAAAGAGATAGTAAACAGCTGTCTGTGTCCACACTGGTACACACTTGTCTTCAATATATATATAGAGAGAGAGATAGTAAACAGCTGTTTGTGTCCACACTGGTACACACTTGTCTTCACCTTATATATAGAGAGAGATAGTAAACAGCTGTCTGTGTCCACACTGGTACACACTTGTCTTCAATATATATATAGAGAGAGAGATAGTAAACAGCTGTTTGTGTCCACACTGGTACACACTTGTCTCTGCTATATATATATAGAGAGAGATAGTAAACAGCTGTCTGTGTCAACACTGGTACACACTTGTCTCTGCTATATATAGAGAGAGATAGTAAACATCTGTCTGTGTCCAAACTGGTACACACTTGTCTCTGCTATATATATATAGAGAGAGATAGTAAACAGCTGTCTGTGTCAACACTGGTACACACTTGTCTCTGCTATATATATATAGAGAGAGATAGTAAACAGCTGTCTGTGTCCACACTGGTACACACTTGTCTCTGCTATATATATATATAGAGAGAGATAGTAAACAGCTGTCTGTGTCAACACTGGTACACACTTGTCTCTGCTATATATACATAGAGAGAGATAGTAAACAGCTGTCTGTGTCAACACTGGTACACACTTGTCTTCACTATATATAGAGAGAGATAGTAAACAGCTGTCTGTGTCAACACTGGTACACACTTTTCTCTGCTATATATATAGAGAGAGAGATAGTAAACAGCTGTTTGTGTCCACACTGGTACACACTTGTCTCTGCTATATATATAGAGAGAGAGATAGTAAACAGCTGTCTGTGTCAACACTGGTACACACTTGTCTCTGCTATATATATATAGAGAGAGATAGTAAACTGCTGTCTGTGTCCACACTGGTACACACTTGTCTTCACTATATATAGAGAGACATAGTAAACAGCTGTTTGTGTCAACACTGGTACACACTTGTCTCTGCTATATATATATAGAGAGAGATAGTAAACAGCTGTCTGTGTCCACACTGGTACACACTTGTCTTCACTATATATAGAGAGACATAGTAAACAGCTGTTTGTGTCAACACTGGTACACACTTGTCTTCACTATATATAGAGAGACATAGTAAACAGCTGTTTGTGTCAACACTGGTACACACTTGTCTTCACTATATATAGAGAGACATAGTAAACAGCTGTTTGTGTCCACACTGGTACACACTTGTCTTCACTATATATAGAGAGACATAGTAAACAGCTGTTTGTGTCAACACTGGTACACACTTGTCTCTGCTATATATATATAGAGAGAGATAGTAAACAGCTGTCTGTGTCCACACTGGTACACACTTGTCTCTGCTATATATATATAGAGAGAGATAGTAAACAGCTGTCTGTGTCAACACTGGTACACACTTGTCTCTGCTATATATATATAGAGAGAGATAGTAAACAGCTGTCTGTGTCCACACTGGTACACACTTGTCTCTGCTATATATATAGAGAGAGAGATAGTAAACAGCTGTCTGTGTCCACACTGGTACACACTTGTCTTCACTATATATAGAGAGACATAGTAAACAGCTGTTTGTGTCCACACTGGTACACACTTGTCTTCACTATATATATATAGAGAGAGATAGTAAACAGCTGTCTGTGTCCACACTGGTACACACTTGTCTTCACTATATATATATAGAGAGAGAGATAGTAAACAGCTGTCTGTGTCCACACTGGTACACACTTGTCTCTGCTATATATATATAGAGAGAGATAGTAAACAGCTGTCTGTGTCCACACTGGTACACACTTGTCTTCACTATATATATCTAGAGAGAGATAGTAAACAGCTGTCTGTGTCCACACTGGTACACACTTGTCTTCACTATATATAGAGAGACATAGTAAACAGCTGTTTGTGTCCACACTGGTACACACTTGTCTTCACTATATATATATATAGAGAGAGAGATAGTAAACAGCTGTCTGTGTCCACACTGGTACACACTTGTCTCTGCTATATATATATAGAGAGACATAGTAAACAGCTGTCTGTGTCCACACTGGTACACACTTGTCTTCACTATATATATATAGAGAGAGAGATAGTAAACAGCTGTCTGTGTCCACACTGGTACACACTTGTCTCTGCTATATATATATATAGAGAGAGATAGTAAACAGCTGTCTGTGTCCACACTGGTACACACTTGTCTTCACTATATATATATAGAGAGAGAGATAGTAAACAGCTGTCTGTGTCCACACTGGTACACACTTGTCTCTGCTATATATATATAGAGAGAGAGATAGTAAACAGCTGTCTGTGTCCACACTGGTACACACTTGTCTTCACTATATATAGAGAGACATAGTAAACAGCTGTTTGTGTCCACACTGGTACACACTTGTCTTCACTATATATATATAGAGAGACATAGTAAACAGCTGTCTGTGTCCACACTGGTACACACTTGTCTTCACTATATATATATAGAGAGAGAGATAGTAAACAGCTGTCTGTGTCAACACTGGTACACACTTGTCTCTGCTATATATATATAGAGAGAGAGATAGTAAACAGCTGTCTGTGTCCACACTGGTACACACTTGTCTCTGCTATATATATATATAGAGAGATAGTAAACAGCTGTTTGTGTCCACACTGGTACACACTTGTCTTCACTATATATATATAGAGAGAGAGATAGTAAACAGCTGTCTGTGTCCACACTGGTACACACTTGTCTCTGCTATATATATATAGAGAGAGAGATAGTAAACAGCTGTCCGTGTCCACACTGGTACACACTTGTCTTCACTATATATAGAGAGACATAGTAAACAGCTGTTTGTGTCCACACTGGTACACACTTGTCTTCACTATATATATATATAGAGAGAGAGAGTAAACAGCTGTCTGTGTCCACACTGGTACACACTTGTCTCTGCTATATATATATATAGAGAGAGAGATAGTAAACAGCTGTCTGTGTCCACACTGGTACACACTTGTCTTCACTATATATAGAGAGACATAGAAAACAGCTGTTTGTGTCCACACTGGTACACACTTGTCTTCACTATATATATAGAGAGAGAGATTGTAAACAGCTGTCTGTGTCCACACTGGTACACACTTGTCTTCACTATATATGTATAGAGAGAGAGATAGTAAACAGCTGTCTGTGTCCACACTGGTACACACTTGTCTTCACTATATATATATAGAGAGAGATAGTAAACAGCTGTCTGTGTCCACACTGGTACACACTTTTCTTCACTATATATATATATAGAGAGAGATAGTAAACAGCTGTCTGTGTCAACACTGGTACACACTTGTCTCTGCTATATATATATAGAGAGAGATAGTAAACAGCTGTCTGTGTCCACACTGGTACACACTTGTCTCTGCTATATATATAGAGAGAGAGATAGTAAACAGCTGTTTGTGTCCACACTGGTACACAATTGTCTCTGCTATATATATATAGAGAGAGATAGTAAACAGCTGTTTGTGTCCACACTGGTACACACTTGTCTTCACTATATATATAGAGAGAGAGAGATAGTAAACAGCTGTCTGTGTCAACACTGGTACACACTTGTCTCTGCTATATATATATAGAGAGAGATAGTAAACAGCTGTCTGTGTCCACACTGGTACACACTTGTCTTCACTATATATATATAGAGAGAGATAGTAAACAGCTGTCTGTGTCCACACTGGTACACACTTGTCTTCACTATATATATATAGAGAGAGAGATAGTAAACAGCTGTCTGTGTCAACACTGGTACACACTTGTCTCTGCTATATATATAGAGAGAGAGATAGTAAACAGCTGTCTGTGTCCACACTGGTACACACTTGTCTCTGCTATATATATATAGAGAGAGATATTAAACAGCTGTTTGTGTCCACACTGGTACACACTTGTCTTCACTATATATATATAGAGAGAGATAGTAAACAGCTGTCTGTGTCAACACTGGTACACACTTGTCTTCACTATATATAGAGAGACATAGTAAACAGCTGTCTGTGTCCACACTGGTACACACTTGTCTTCACTATATATATATATAGAGAGAGATAGTAAACAGCTGTTTGTGTCCACACTGGTACACACTTGTCTTCAGTATATATATATAGAGAGAGAGATAGTAAACAGCTGTCTGTGTCCACACTGGTACACACTTGTCTCTGCTATATATATAGAGAGAGACATAGTAAACAGCTGTCTGTGTCCACACTGGTACACACTTGTCTTCACTATATATATATAGAGAGAGAGATAGTAAACAGCTGTCTGTGTCCACACTGGTACACACTTGTCTCTGCTATATATATATATATAGAGAGATAGTAAACAGCTGTCTGTGTCCACACTGGTACACACTTGTCTTCACTATATATAGAGAGACATAGTAAACAGCTGTTTGTGTCCACACTGGTACACACTTGTCTTCACTATATATATATAGAGAGAGATAGTAAACAGCTGTCTGTGTCCACACTGGTACACACTTGTCTCTGCTATATATATATAGAGAGACATAGTAAACAGCTGTTTGTGTCAACACTGGTACACACTTGTCTCTGCTATATATATATATATAGAGAGAGAGATAGTAAACAGCTGTCTGTGTCCACACTGGTACACACTTGTCTTCACTATATATAGAGAGACATAGTAAACAGCTGTTTGTGTCAACACTGGTACACACTTGTCTCTGCTTTATATATATATAGAGAGAGATAGTAAACAGCTGTCTGTGTCCACACTGGTACACACTTGTCTTCACTATATATAGAGAGACATAGTAAACAGCTGTTTGTGTCCACACTGGTACACACTTGTCTTCACTATATATAGAGAGACATAGTAAACAGTTGTCTGTGTCCACACTGGTACACACTTGTCTCTGCTATATATATATAGAGAGAGAGATAGTAAACAGCTGTCTGTGTCCACACTGGTACACACTTGTCTTCACTATATATATATAGAGAGAGAGATAGTAAACAGCTTTCTGTGTCCACACTGGTACACACTTGTCTCTGCTATATATATATAGAGAGAGACATAGTAAACAGCTGTTTGTGTCAACACTGGTACACACTTGTCTCTGCTATATATATATAGAGAGAGAGATAGTAAACAGCTGTTTGTGTCCACACTGGTACACACATGTCTCTGCTATATATATATAGAGAGAGATAGTAAACAGCTGTTTGTGTCCACACTGGTACACACTTGTCTCTGCTATATATATAGAGAGAGAGATAGTAAACAGCTGTTTGTGTCCACACTGGTACACACTTGTCTCTGCTATATATATATAGAGAGAGAGATAGTAAACAGCTGTTTGTGTCCACACTGGTACACACTTGTCTCTGCTATATATATAGAGAGAGAGATAGTAAACAGCTGTCTGTGTCCACACTGGTACACACTTGTCTTCACTATATATATATATAGAGAGATAGTAAACAGCTGTCTGTGTCCACACTGGTACACACTTGTCTTCACTATATATATATAGAGAGAGAGATAGTAAACAGCTGTTTGTGTCCACACTGGTACACACTTGTCTTCACTATATATATAGAGAGAGAGATAGTAAACAGCTGTCTGTGTCAACACTGGTACACACTTGTCTTCACTATATATAGAGAGACATAGTAAACAGCTGTCTGTGTCCACACTGGTACACACTTGTCTTCACTATATATATAGAGAGAGAGAGATAGTAAACAGCTGTTTGTGTCCACACTGGTACACACTTGTCTTCACTATATATATAGAGAGAGAGATAGTAAACAGCTGTTTGTGTCAACACTGGTACGCACTTGTCTTCACTATATATATATAGAGAGAGAGATAGTAAACAGTTGTTTGTGTCAACACTGGTACACACTTGTCTCTGCTATATATAGAGAGAGATAGTAAACAGCTGTCTGTGTCAACACTGGTACACACTTGTCTCTGCTATATATATATAGAGAGAGAGATAGTAAACAGTTGTTTGTGTCAACACTGGTACACACTTGTCTTCACTATATATATATAGAGAGAGAGGTAGTAAACAGTTGTTGTGTCAACACTGGTACACACTTGTCTCTGCTATATATATATAGAGAGAGATAGTAAACAGCTGTTTGTGTCAACACTGGTACACACTTGTCTTCACTATATATATAGAGAGAGAGAGATAGTAAACAGTTGTTTGTGTCAACACTGGTACACACTTGTCTCTGCTATATATAGAGAGAGATAGTAAACAGCTGTCTGTGTCAACACTGGTACACACTTGTCTCTGCTATATATATATAGAGAGAGATAGTAAACAGCTGTCTGTGTCCACACTGGTACACACTTGTCTCTGCTATATATATATAGAGAGAGATAGTAAACAGCTGTCTGTGTCCACACTGGTACACACTTGTCTTCACTATATATAGAGAGACATAGTAAACAGCTGTTTGTGTCAACACTGGTACACACTTGCCTCTGCTATATATATAGAGAGAGAGATAGTAAACAGCTGTCTGTGTCCACACTGGTACACACTTCTCTCTGCTATATATAGAGAGAGATAGTAAACAGCTGTTTGTGTCCACACTGGTACACACTTGTCTTCAGTATATATAGAGAGAGAGAGAGATAGTAAACAGCTGTCTGTGTCCACACTGGTACACACTTGTCTTCACTATATATAGAGAGAGATAGTAAACAGCTGTTTGTGTCAACACTGGTACACACTTGTCTTCACTATATATAGAGAGAGATAGTAAACAGCTGTCTATGTCCACACTGGTACACACTTGTCTTCACTATATATAGAGAGAGATAGTAAACAGCTGTCTGTGTCCACACTGGTACACACTTGTCTTCACTATATATAGAGAGAGATAGTAAACAGCTGTCTGTGTCCACACTGGTACACACTTGTCTCTGCTATATATATATATAGAGAGAGAGATAGTAAACAGCTGTCTGTGTCCACAGTGGTACACACTTGTCTTCACTATATATAGAGAGAGATAGTAAACAGCTGTCTGTGTCCACATTGGTACACACTTGTCTTCACTATATATAGAGAGAGATAGTAAACAGCTGTTTGTGTCAACACTGGTACACACTTGCCTCTGCTATATATAGAGAGAGAGAGATAGTAAACAGCTGTCTGTGTCCACACTGGTACACACTTGTCTCTGCTATATATAGAGAGAGAGAGATAGTAAACAGCTGTCTGTGTCAACACTGGTACACACTTGTCTCTGCTACATATAGAGAGAGATAGTAAACAGCTGTTTGTGTCCACACTGGTACACACTTGTCTTCACTATATATATAGAGAGAGAGATAGTAAACAGCTGTCTGTGTCCACACTGGTACACACTTGTCTTCTCTATATATATATAGAGAGAGATAGTAAACAGCTGTTTGTGTCCACACTGGTACACACTTGTCTCTGCTATATATATAGAGAGAGAGATATTAAACAGCTCTCTGTGCCCACACTGGTACACACTTGTCTTCACTATATATAGAGAGAGATAGTAAACAGCTGTCTGTGTCCACACTGGTACACACTTGTCTTCACTATATATAGAGAGAGATAGTAAACAGCTGTTTGTGTCAACACTGGTACACACTTGCCTCTGCTATATATATAGAGAGAGAGATAGTAAACAGCTGTCTGTGTCCACACTGGTACACACTTGTCTCTGCTATATATAGAGAGAGATAGTAAACAGCTGTTTGTGTCCACACTGGTACACACTTGTCTCTGCTATATATAGAGAGAGATAGTAAACAGCTCTCTGTGTCCACACTGGTACACACTTGTCTTCACTATATATATAGAGAGAGAGATAGTAAACAGCTGTCTGTGTCCACACTGGTACACACTTGTCTCTGCTATATATATATAGAGAGAGAGATAGTAAACAGCTGTCTGTGTCCACACTGGTACACACTTGTCTCTGCTATATATATATAGAGAGAGAGATAGTAAACAGCTGTCTGTGTCCACACTGGTACACACTTGTCTTCACTATATATATAGAGAGAGATAGTAAACAGCTGTTTGTGTCCACACTGGTACACACTTGTCTATGCTATATATATATAGAGAGAGATAGTAAACAGCTGTTTGTGTCCACACTGGTACACACTTGTCTCTGCTATATATATATATATAGAGAGATAGTAAACAGCTGTCTGTGTCCACACTGGTACACACTTGTCTCTGCTATATATATAGAGAGAGATAGTAAACAGCTGTCTGTGTCCACACTGGTACACACTTGTCTTCACTATATATACAGAGAGAGATAGTAAACAGCTGTTTGTGTCCACACTGGTACACACTTGTCTCTGCTATATATATATAGAGAGAGATAGTAAACAGCTGTTTGTGTCAACACTGGTACACACTTGTCTTCACTATATATATAGAGAGAGATAGTAAACAGCTGTTTGTGTCCACACTGGTACACACTTGTCTTCACTATATATATAGAGAGAGATAGTAAACAGCTGTTTGTGTCCACACTGGTACACACTTGTCTCTGCTATATATATATAGAGAGAGACATAGTAAACAGCTGTTTGTGTCAACACTGGTACACACTTGTCTTCACTATATATATAGAGAGAGATAGTAAACAGCTGTTTGTGTCCACACTGGTACACACTTGTCTTCACTATATATATAGAGAGAGATAGTAAACCGCTGTTTGTGTCCACACTGGTACACACTTGTCTTCACTATATATATAGGGAGAGATAGTAAACAGCTGTTTGTGTCCACACTGGTACACACTTGTCTCTGCTATATATATATAGAGAGAGACATAGTAAACAGCTGTTTGTGTCCACACTGGTACACACTTGTCTCTGCTATATATAGAGAGAGAGAGATAGTAAACAGCTGTTTGTGTCCACACTGGTACACACTTGTCTCTGCTATATATATATAGAGAGAGAGATAGTAAACAGCTGTTTGTGTCCACACTGGTACACACTTGTCTTCACTATATATAGAGAGAGATAGTAAACAGCTGTTTGTGTCCACACTGGTACACACTTGTCTCTGCTATATATATAGAGAGAGAGATAGTAAACAGCTGTTTGTGTCCACACTGGTACACACTTGTCTCTGCTATATATAGAGAGGGATAGTAAACAGCTGTTTGTGTCCACACTGGTACACACTTGTCTTCACTATATATAGAGAGAGATAGTAAACAGCTGTCTGTGTCCACACTGGTACACACTTGTCTCTGCTATATATATAGAGAGAGAGACATAGTCAACAGCTGTCTGTGTCCACACTGGTACACACTTGTCTTCAATATATATATAGAGAGAGAGATAGTAAACAGCTGTTTGTGTCCACACTGGTACACACTTGTCTTCACTATATATAGAGAGAGATAGTAAACAGCTGTTTGTGTCCACACTGGTACACACTTGTCTCTGCTATATATATATAGAGAGAGATAGTAAACAGCTGTTTGTGTCCACACTGGTACACACTTGTCTCTGCTATATATATATAGAGAGAGATAGTAAACAGCTGTTTGTGTCCACACTGGTACACACTTGTCTCCGCTATATATATAGAGAGAGAGAGATAGTAAACAGCTGTCTGTGTCCACACTGGTACACACTTGTCTCTGCTATATATATAGAGAGAGTGAGATAGTAAACAGCTGTTTGTGTCCACACTGGTACACACTTGTCTTCACTATATATAGAAAGAGATAGTAAACAGCTGTTTGTGTCCACACTGGTACACACTTGTCTTCACTATATATAGAGAGAGATAGTAAACAGCTGTTTGTGTCCACACTGGTACACACTTGTCTTCACTATATATAGAGAGAGAGAGATAGTAAACAGCTGTTTGTGTCCACACTGGTACACACTTGTCTTCACTATATATAGAGAGAGAGAGACATAGTAAACAGCTGTCTGTGTCCACACTGGTACACACTTGTCTTCACTATATATATAGAGAGAGAGAGATAGTAAACAGCTGTTTGTGTCCACACTGGTACACACTTGTCTCTGCTATATATATATATATAGAGAGAGATAGTAAACAGCTGTTTGTGTCCACACTGGTACACACTTGTCTCTGCTATATATATAGAGAGAGAGACATAGTAAACAGCTGTCTGTGTCCACACTGGTACACACTTGTCTCTGCTATATATATAGAGAGAGAGAGATAGTAAACAGCTGTCTGTGTCCACACTGGTACACACTTGTCTTCACTATATATAGAGAGACATAGAAAACAGCTGTTTGTGTCCACACTGGTACACACTTGTCTTCACTATATATATAGAGAGAGATAGTAAACAGCTGTCTGTGTCCACACTGGTACACACTTGTCTTCACTATATATATATAGAGAGAGAGATAGTAAACAGCTGCCTGTGTCCACACTGATACACACTTGTCTTCACTATATATATATAGAGAGAGATAGTAAACAGCTGTCTGTGTCCACACTGGTACACACTTGTCTTCACTATATATATATAGAGAGAGAGATAGTAAACAGCTGTCTGTGTCAACACTGGTACACACTTGTCTCTGCTATATATATATAGAGAGAGATAGTAAACAGCTGTCTGTGTCCACACTGGTACACACTTGTCTCTGCTATATATATAGAGAGAGAGATAGTAAACAGCTGTTTGTGTCCACACTGGTACACACTTGTCTCTGCTATATATATATAGAGAGAGATAGTAAACAGCTGTTTGTGTCCACACTGGTACACACTTGTCTTCACTATATATATATATAGAGAGAGATAGTAAACAGCTGTCTGTGTCAACACTGGTACACACTTGTCTCTGCTATATATATATAGAAAGAGATAGTAAACAGCTGTCTGTGTCCACACTGGTACACACTTGTCTTCACTATATATATATAGACAGAGATAGTAAACAGCTGTCTGTGTCCACACTGGTACACACTTGTCTTCACTATATATATATAGAGAGAGAGATAGTAAACAGCTGTCTGTGTCAACACTGGTACACACTTGTCTCTGCTATATATATATAGAGAGAGATAGTAAACAGCTGTCTGTGTCCACACTGGTACACACTTGTCTCTGCTATATATATATAGAGAGAGATAGTAAACAGCTGTTTGTGTCCACACTGGTACACACTTGTCTTCACTATATATATAGAGAGAGAGATAGTAAACAGCTGTCTGTGTCAACACTGGTACACACTTGTCTTCACTATATATAGAGAGACATAGTAAACAGCTGTCTGTGTCCACACTGGTACACACTTGTCTTCACTATATATATATATAGAGAGAGATAGTAAACAGCTGTTTGTGTCCACACTGGTACACACTTGTCTTCAGTATATATATATAGAGAGAGAGATAGTTAACAGCTGTCTGTGTCCACACTGGTACACACTTGTCTCTGCTATATATATAGAGAGAGACATAGTAAACAGCTGTCTGTGTCCACACTGGTACACACTTGTCTTCACTATATACATAGAGAGAGAGAGATAGTAAACAGCTGTCTGTGTCCACACTGGTACACACTTGTCTCTGCTATATATATATATATAGAGAGATAGTAAACAGCTGTCTGTGTCCACACTGGTACACACTTGTCTTCACTATATATAGAGAGACATAGTAAACAGCTGTTTGTGTCCACACTGGTACACACTTGTCTTCACTATATATATATAGAGAGAGAGATAGTAAACAGCTGTCTGTGTCCACACTGGTACACACTTGTCTCTGCTATATATATAGAGAGAGACATAGTAAACAGCTGTTTGTGTCAACACTGGTACACACTTGTCTCTGCTATATATATATATAGAGAGAGATAGTAAACAGCTGTCTGTGTCCACACTGGTACACACTTGTCTTCACTATATATAGAGAGACATAGTAAACAGCTGTTTGTGTCCACACTGGTACACACTTGTCTTCACTATATATAGAGAGACATAGTAAACAGCTGTTTGTGTCAACACTGGTACACACTTGTCTCTGCTATATATATATATATATAGAGAGATAGTAAACAGCTGTCTGTGTCCACACTGGTACACACTTGTCTTCACTATATATAGAGAGACATAGTAAACAGCTGTTTGTGTCCACACTGGTACACACTTGTCTTCACTATATATAGAGAGACATAGTAAACAGTTGTCTGTGTCCACACTGGTACACACTTGTCTCTGCTATATATATATATAGAGAGAGATAGTAAACAGCTGTCTGTGTCCACACTGGTACACACTTGTCTTCACTATATATATATAGAGAGAGAGATAGTAAACAGCTGTTTGTGTCCACACTGGTACACACATGTCTCTGCTATATATATATAGAGAGAGATAGTAAACAGCTGTTTGTGTCCACACTGGTACACACTTGTCTCTGCTATATATATAGAGAGAGAGATAGTAAACAGCTGTTTGTGTCCACACTGGTACACACTTGTCTCTGCTATATATATATATAGAGAGAGATAGTAAACAGCTGTTTGTGTCCACACTGGTACACACTTCTCTCTGCTATATATATAGAGAGAGAGATAGTAAACAGCTGTCTGTGTCCACACTGGTACACACTTGTCTTCACTATATATATATAGAGAGAGATAGTAAACAGCTGTCTGTGTCCACACTGGTACACACTTGTCTTCACTATATATATATAGAGAGAGAGATAGTAAACAGCTGTTTGTGTCCACGCTGGTACACACTTGTCTTCACTATATATATAGAGAGAGAGATAGTAAACAGCTGTCTGTGTCAACACTGGTACACACTTGTCTTCACTATATATAGAGAGACATAGTAAACAGCTGTCTGTGTCCACACTGGTACACACTTGTCTTCACTATATATATAGAGAGAGAGAGATAGTAAACAGCTGTTTGTGTCCACACTGGTACACACTTGTCTTCACTATATATATAGAGAGAGAGATAGTAAACAGCTGTTTGTGTCAACACTGGTACACACTTGTCTTCACTATATATATATAGAGAGAGAGATAGTAAACACTTGTTTGTGTCAACACTGGTACACACTTGTCTCTGCTATATATAGAGAGAGATAGTAAACAGCTGTCTGTGTCAACACTGGTACACACTTGTCTCTGCTATATATATATATAGAGAGAGATAGTAAACAGTTGTTTGTGTCAACACTGGTACACACTTGTCTTCACTATATATATAGAGAGAGAGAGGTAGTAAACAGTTGTTTGTGTCAACACTGGTACACACTTGTCTCTGCTATATATATATATAGAGAGAGATAGTAAACAGCTGTTTGTGTCAACACTGGTACACACTTGTCTTCACTATATATATAGAGAGAGAGAGATAGTAAACAGTTGTTTGTGTCAACACTGGTACACACTTGTCTCTGCTATATATAGAGAGAGATAGTAAACAGCTGTCTGTGTCAACACTGGTACACACTTGTCTCTGCTATATATATATAGAGAGAGATAGTAAACAGCTGTCTGTGTCCACACTGGTACACACTTGTCTCTGCTATATATATATAGAGAGAGATAGTAAACAGCTGTCTGTGTCCACACTGGTACACACTTGTCTTCACTATATATAGAGAGACATAGTAAACAGCTGTTTGTGTCAACACTGGTACACACTTGCCTCTGCTATATATATAGAGAGAGAGATAGTAAACAGCTGTTTGTGTCCACACTGGTACACACTTGTCTCTGCTATATATATATAGAGAGAGAGATAGTAAACAGCTGTTTGTGTCCACACTGGTACACACTTGTCTTCACTATATATATAGAGAGAGAGATAGTAAACAGCTGTTTGTGTCCACACTGGTACACACTTGTCTTCACTATATATATATAGAGAGACATAGTAAACAGCTGTCTGTGTCCACACTGGTACACACTTGTCTTCACTATATATATATAGAGAGAGATAGTAAACAGCTGTCTGTGTCCACACTGGTACACAGTTGTCTTCAATATATATATAGAGAGAGAGATAGTAAACAGCTGTTTGTGTCCACACTGGTACACATTTGTCTTCAATATATATATAGAGAGAGATAGTAATCAGCTGTTTGTGTCCACACTGGTACACACTTGTCTTCACTATATATATAGAGAGAGAGATAGTAATCAGCTGTTTGTGTCCACACTGGTACACACTTGTCTCTGCTATATATATAGAGAGAGAGATAGTAATCAGCTGTTTGTGTCCACACTGGTACACACTTGTCTCTGCTATATATATATATAGAGAGAGATAGTAATCAGCTGTCTGTGTCCACACTGGTACACACTTGTCTTCACTATATATATATAGAGAGAGAGATAGTAAACAGCTGTCTGTGTCCACACTGGTACACATTGTCTGTGCTATATATATATATATAGAGAGACAGTAAACAGCTGTTTGTGTCCACACTGGTACACACTTGTCTCTGCTATATATATATAGAGAGATAGTTAACAGCTGTCTGTGTCCACACTGGTACACACTTGTCTTCACTATATATATAGAAAGAGATAGTAAACAGCTGTCTGTGTCCACACTGGTACACACTTGTCTTCAATATATATATAGAGAGAGAGATAGTAAACAGCTGTTTGTGTCCACACTGGTACACACTTGTCTTCACCTTATATATAGAGAGAGATAGTAAACAGCTGTCTGTGTCCACACTGGTACACACTTGTCTTCAATATATATATAGAGAGAGAGATAGTAAACAGCTGTTTGTGTCCACACTGGTACACACTTGTCTCTGCTATATATATATAGAGAGAGATAGTAAACAGCTGTCTGTGTCAACACTGGTACACACTTGTCTCTGCTATATATAGAGAGAGATAGTAAACATCTGTCTGTGTCCAAACTGGTACACACTTGTCTCTGCTATATATATATAGAGAGAGATAGTAAACAGCTGTCTGTGTCAACACTGGTACACACTTGTCTCTGCTATATATATATAGAGAGAGATAGTAAACAGCTGTCTGTGTCCACACTGGTACACACTTGTCTCTGCTATATATATATATAGAGAGAGATAGTAAACAGCTGTCTGTGTCAACACTGGTACACACTTGTCTCTGCTATATATACATAGAGAGAGATAGTAAACAGCTGTCTGTGTCAACACTGGTACACACTTGTCTTCACTATATATAGAGAGAGATAGTAAACAGCTGTCTGTGTCAACACTGGTACACACTTTTCTCTGCTATATATATAGAGAGAGAGATAGTAAACAGCTGTTTGTGTCCACACTGGTACACACTTGTCTCTGCTATATATATAGAGAGAGAGATAGTAAACAGCTGTCTGTGTCAACACTGGTACACACTTGTCTCTGCTATATATATATAGAGAGAGATAGTAAACTGCTGTCTGTGTCCACACTGGTACACACTTGTCTTCACTATATATAGAGAGACATAGTAAACAGCTGTTTGTGTCAACACTGGTACACACTTGTCTCTGCTATATATATATAGAGAGAGATAGTAAACAGCTGTCTGTGTCCACACTGGTACACACTTGTCTTCACTATATATAGAGAGACATAGTAAACAGCTGTTTGTGTCAACACTGGTACACACTTGTCTTCACTATATATAGAGAGACATAGTAAACAGCTGTTTGTGTCAACACTGGTACACACTTGTCTTCACTATATATAGAGAGACATAGTAAACAGCTGTTTGTGTCCACACTGGTACACACTTGTCTTCACTATATATAGAGAGACATAGTAAACAGCTGTTTGTGTCAACACTGGTACACACTTGTCTCTGCTATATATATATAGAGAGAGATAGTAAACAGCTGTCTGTGTCCACACTGGTACACACTTGTCTCTGCTATATATATATAGAGAGAGATAGTAAACAGCTGTCTGTGTCAACACTGGTACACACTTGTCTCTGCTATATATATATAGAGAGAGATAGTAAACAGCTGTCTGTGTCCACACTGGTACACACTTGTCTCTGCTATATATATAGAGAGAGAGATAGTAAACAGCTGTCTGTGTCCACACTGGTACACACTTGTCTTCACTATATATAGAGAGACATAGTAAACAGCTGTTTGTGTCCACACTGGTACACACTTGTCTTCACTATATATATATAGAGAGAGATAGTAAACAGCTGTCTGTGTCCACACTGGTACACACTTGTCTTCACTATATATATATAGAGAGAGAGATAGTAAACAGCTGTCTGTGTCCACACTGGTACACACTTGTCTCTGCTATATATATATAGAGAGAGATAGTAAACAGCTGTCTGTGTCCACACTGGTACACACTTGTCTTCACTATATATATCTAGAGAGAGATAGTAAACAGCTGTCTGTGTCCACACTGGTACACACTTGTCTTCACTATATATAGAGAGACATAGTAAACAGCTGTTTGTGTCCACACTGGTACACACTTGTCTTCACTATATATATATATAGAGAGAGAGATAGTAAACAGCTGTCTGTGTCCACACTGGTACACACTTGTCTCTGCTATATATATATAGAGAGACATAGTAAACAGCTGTCTGTGTCCACACTGGTACACACTTGTCTTCACTATATATATATAGAGAGAGAGATAGTAAACAGCTGTCTGTGTCCACACTGGTACACACTTGTCTCTGCTATATATATATATAGAGAGAGATAGTAAACAGCTGTCTGTGTCCACACTGGTACACACTTGTCTTCACTATATATATATAGAGAGAGAGATAGTAAACAGCTGTCTGTGTCCACACTGGTACACACTTGTCTCTGCTATATATATATAGAGAGAGAGATAGTAAACAGCTGTCTGTGTCCACACTGGTACACACTTGTCTTCACTATATATAGAGAGACATAGTAAACAGCTGTTTGTGTCCACACTGGTACACACTTGTCTTCACTATATATATATAGAGAGACATAGTAAACAGCTGTCTGTGTCCACACTGGTACACACTTGTCTTCACTATATATATATAGAGAGAGAGATAGTAAACAGCTGTCTGTGTCAACACTGGTACACACTTGTCTCTGCTATATATATATATAGAGAGAGATAGTAAACAGCTGTCTGTGTCCACACTGGTACACACTTGTCTCTGCTATATATATATATAGAGAGATAGTAAACAGCTGTTTGTGTCCACACTGGTACACACTTGTCTTCACTATATATATATAGAGAGAGAGATAGTAAACAGCTGTCTGTGTCCACACTGGTACACACTTGTCTCTGCTATATATATATAGAGAGAGAGATAGTAAACAGCTGTCCGTGTCCACACTGGTACACACTTGTCTTCACTATATATAGAGAGACATAGTAAACAGCTGTTTGTGTCCACACTGGTACACACTTGTCTTCACTATATATATATATAGAGAGAGAGAGTAAACAGCTGTCTGTGTCCACACTGGTACACACTTGTCTCTGCTATATATATATATAGAGAGAGAGATAGTAAACAGCTGTCTGTGTCCACACTGGTACACACTTGTCTTCACTATATATAGAGAGACATAGAAAACAGCTGTTTGTGTCCACACTGGTACACACTTGTCTTCACTATATATATAGAGAGAGAGATTGTAAACAGCTGTCTGTGTCCACACTGGTACACACTTGTCTTCACTATATATGTATAGAGAGAGAGATAGTAAACAGCTGTCTGTGTCCACACTGGTACACACTTGTCTTCACTATATATATATAGAGAGAGATAGTAAACAGCTGTCTGTGTCCACACTGGTACACACTTTTCTTCACTATATATATATATAGAGAGAGATAGTAAACAGCTGTCTGTGTCAACACTGGTACACACTTGTCTCTGCTATATATATATAGAGAGAGATAGTAAACAGCTGTCTGTGTCCACACTGGTACACACTTGTCTCTGCTATATATATAGAGAGAGAGATAGTAAACAGCTGTTTGTGTCCACACTGGTACACAATTGTCTCTGCTATATATATATAGAGAGAGATAGTAAACAGCTGTTTGTGTCCACACTGGTACACACTTGTCTTCACTATATATATAGAGAGAGAGAGATAGTAAACAGCTGTCTGTGTCAACACTGGTACACACTTGTCTCTGCTATATATATATAGAGAGAGATAGTAAACAGCTGTCTGTGTCCACACTGGTACACACTTGTCTTCACTATATATATAGAGAGAGAGATAGTAAACAGCTGTCTGTGTCCACACTGGTACACACTTGTCTTCACTATATATATATAGAGAGAGAGATAGTAAACAGCTGTCTGTGTCAACACTGGTACACACTTGTCTCTGCTATATATATAGAGAGAGAGATAGTAAACAGCTGTCTGTGTCCACACTGGTACACACTTGTCTCTGCTATATATATATAGAGAGAGATATTAAACAGCTGTTTGTGTCCACACTGGTACACACTTGTCTTCACTATATATATATAGAGAGAGATAGTAAACAGCTGTCTGTGTCAACACTGGTACACACTTGTCTTCACTATATATAGAGAGACATAGTAAACAGCTGTCTGTGTCCACACTGGTACACACTTGTCTTCACTATATATATATATAGAGAGAGATAGTAAACAGCTGTTTGTGTCCACACTGGTACACACTTGTCTTCAGTATATATATATAGAGAGAGAGATAGTAAACAGCTGTCTGTGTCCACACTGGTACACACTTGTCTCTGCTATATATATAGAGAGAGACATAGTAAACAGCTGTCTGTGTCCACACTGGTACACACTTGTCTTCACTATATATATATAGAGAGAGAGATAGTAAACAGCTGTCTGTGTCCACACTGGTACACACTTGTCTCTGCTATATATATATATATAGAGAGATAGTAAACAGCTGTCTGTGTCCACACTGGTACACACTTGTCTTCACTATATATAGAGAGACATAGTAAACAGCTGTTTGTGTCCACACTGGTACACACTTGTCTTCACTATATATATATAGAGAGAGATAGTAAACAGCTGTCTGTGTCCACACTGGTACACACTTGTCTCTGCTATATATATATAGAGAGACATAGTAAACAGCTGTTTGTGTCAACACTGGTACACACTTGTCTCTGCTATATATATATATATATAGAGAGAGATAGTAAACAGCTGTCTGTGTCCACACTGGTACACACTTGTCTTCACTATATATAGAGAGACATAGTAAACAGCTGTTTGTGTCAACACTGGTACACACTTGTCTCTGCTTTATATATATATAGAGAGAGATAGTAAACAGCTGTCTGTGTCCACACTGGTACACACTTGTCTTCACTATATATAGAGAGACATAGTAAACAGCTGTTTGTGTCCACACTGGTACACACTTGTCTTCACTATATATAGAGAGACATAGTAAACAGTTGTCTGTGTCCACACTGGTACACACTTGTCTCTGCTATATATATATAGAGAGAGAGATAGTAAACAGCTGTCTGTGTCCACACTGGTACACACTTGTCTTCACTATATATATATAGAGAGAGAGATAGTAAACAGCTTTCTGTGTCCACACTGGTACACACTTGTCTCTGCTATATATATATAGAGAGAGACATAGTAAACAGCTGTTTGTGTCAACACTGGTACACACTTGTCTCTGCTATATATATATAGAGAGAGAGATAGTAAACAGCTGTTTGTGTCCACACTGGTACACACATGTCTCTGCTATATATATATAGAGAGAGATAGTAAACAGCTGTTTGTGTCCACACTGGTACACACTTGTCTCTGCTATATATATAGAGAGAGAGATAGTAAACAGCTGTTTGTGTCCACACTGGTACACACTTGTCTCTGCTATATATATATAGAGAGAGAGATAGTAAACAGCTGTTTGTGTCCACACTGGTACACACTTGTCTCTGCTATATATATAGAGAGAGAGATAGTAAACAGCTGTCTGTGTCCACACTGGTACACACTTGTCTTCACTATATATATATATATAGAGAGATAGTAAACAGCTGTCTGTGTCCACACTGGTACACACTTGTCTTCACTATATATATATAGAGAGAGAGATAGTAAACAGCTGTTTGTGTCCACACTGGTACACACTTGTCTTCACTATATATATAGAGAGAGAGATAGTAAACAGCTGTCTGTGTCAACACTGGTACACACTTGTCTTCACTATATATAGAGAGACATAGTAAACAGCTGTCTGTGTCCACACTGGTACACACTTGTCTTCACTATATATATAGAGAGAGAGAGATAGTAAACAGCTGTTTGTGTCCACACTGGTACACACTTGTCTTCACTATATATATAGAGAGAGAGATAGTAAACAGCTGTTTGTGTCAACACTGGTACGCACTTGTCTTCACTATATATATATAGAGAGAGAGATAGTAAACAGTTGTTTGTGTCAACACTGGTACACACTTGTCTCTGCTATATATAGAGAGAGATAGTAAACAGCTGTCTGTGTCAACACTGGTACACACTTGTCTCTGCTATATATATATAGAGAGAGAGATAGTAAACAGTTGTTTGTGTCAACACTGGTACACACTTGTCTTCACTATATATATATAGAGAGAGAGGTAGTAAACAGTTGTTGTGTCAACACTGGTACACACTTGTCTCTGCTATATATATATAGAGAGAGATAGTAAACAGCTGTTTGTGTCAACACTGGTACACACTTGTCTTCACTATATATATAGAGAGAGAGAGATAGTAAACAGTTGTTTGTGTCAACACTGGTACACACTTGTCTCTGCTATATATAGAGAGAGATAGTAAACAGCTGTCTGTGTCAACACTGGTACACACTTGTCTCTGCTATATATATATAGAGAGAGATAGTAAACAGCTGTCTGTGTCCACACTGGTACACACTTGTCTCTGCTATATATATATAGAGAGAGATAGTAAACAGCTGTCTGTGTCCACACTGGTACACACTTGTCTTCACTATATATAGAGAGACATAGTAAACAGCTGTTTGTGTCAACACTGGTACACACTTGCCTCTGCTATATATATAGAGAGAGAGATAGTAAACAGCTGTCTGTGTCCACACTGGTACACACTTCTCTCTGCTATATATAGAGAGAGATAGTAAACAGCTGTTTGTGTCCACACTGGTACACACTTGTCTTCAGTATATATAGAGAGAGAGAGAGATAGTAAACAGCTGTCTGTGTCCACACTGGTACACACTTGTCTTCACTATATATAGAGAGAGATAGTAAACAGCTGTTTGTGTCAACACTGGTACACACTTGTCTTCACTATATATAGAGAGAGATAGTAAACAGCTGTCTATGTCCACACTGGTACACACTTGTCTTCACTATATATAGAGAGAGATAGTAAACAGCTGTCTGTGTCCACACTGGTACACACTTGTCTTCACTATATATAGAGAGAGATAGTAAACAGCTGTCTGTGTCCACACTGGTACACACTTGTCTCTGCTATATATATATATAGAGAGAGAGATAGTAAACAGCTGTCTGTGTCCACAGTGGTACACACTTGTCTTCACTATATATAGAGAGAGATAGTAAACAGCTGTCTGTGTCCACATTGGTACACACTTGTCTTCACTATATATAGAGAGAGATAGTAAACAGCTGTTTGTGTCAACACTGGTACACACTTGCCTCTGCTATATATAGAGAGAGAGAGATAGTAAACAGCTGTCTGTGTCCACACTGGTACACACTTGTCTCTGCTATATATAGAGAGAGAGAGATAGTAAACAGCTGTCTGTGTCAACACTGGTACACACTTGTCTCTGCTACATATAGAGAGAGATAGTAAACAGCTGTTTGTGTCCACACTGGTACACACTTGTCTTCACTATATATATAGAAAGAGAGATAGTAAACAGCTGTCTGTGTCCACACTGGTACACACTTGTCTTCTCTATATATATATAGAGAGAGATAGTAAACAGCTGTTTGTGTCCACACTGGTACACACTTGTCTCTGCTATATATATAGAGAGAGAGATATTAAACAGCTCTCTGTGCCCACACTGGTACACACTTGTCTTCACTATATATAGAGAGAGATAGTAAACAGCTGTCTGTGTCCACACTGGTACACACTTGTCTTCACTATATATAGAGAGAGATAGTAAACAGCTGTTTGTGTCAACACTGGTACACACTTGCCTCTGCTATATATATAGAGAGAGAGATAGTAAACAGCTGTCTGTGTCCACACTGGTACACACTTGTCTCTGCTATATATAGAGAGAGATAGTAAACAGCTGTTTGTGTCCACACTGGTACACACTTGTCTCTGCTATATATAGAGAGAGATAGTAAACAGCTCTCTGTGTCCACACTGGTACACACTTGTCTTCACTATATATATAGAGAGAGAGATAGTAAACAGCTGTCTGTGTCCACACTGGTACACACTTGTCTCTGCTATATATATATAGAGAGAGAGATAGTAAACAGCTGTCTGTGTCCACACTGGTACACACTTGTCTCTGCTATATATATATAGAGAGAGAGATAGTAAACAGCTGTCTGTGTCCACACTGGTACACACTTGTCTTCACTATATATATAGAGAGAGATAGTAAACAGCTGTTTGTGTCCACACTGGTACACACTTGTCTATGCTATATATATATAGAGAGAGATAGTAAACAGCTGTTTGTGTCCACACTGGTACACACTTGTCTCTGCTATATATATATATATAGAGAGATAGTAAACAGCTGTCTGTGTCCACACTGGTACACACTTGTCTCTGCTATATATATAGAGAGAGATAGTAAACAGCTGTCTGTGTCCACACTGGTACACACTTGTCTTCACTATATATACAGAGAGAGATAGTAAACAGCTGTTTGTGTCCACACTGGTACACACTTGTCTCTGCTATATATATATAGAGAGAGATAGTAAACAGCTGTTTGTGTCAACACTGGTACACACTTGTCTTCACTATATATATAGAGAGAGATAGTAAACAGCTGTTTGTGTCCACACTGGTACACACTTGTCTTCACTATATATATAGAGAGAGATAGTAAACAGCTGTTTGTGTCCACACTGGTACACACTTGTCTCTGCTATATATATATAGAGAGAGACATAGTAAACAGCTGTTTGTGTCAACACTGGTACACACTTGTCTTCACTATATATATAGAGAGAGATAGTAAACAGCTGTTTGTGTCCACACTGGTACACACTTGTCTTCACTATATATATAGAGAGAGATAGTAAACCGCTGTTTGTGTCCACACTGGTACACACTTGTCTTCACTATATATATAGGGAGAGATAGTAAACAGCTGTTTGTGTCCACACTGGTACACACTTGTCTCTGCTATATATATATAGAGAGAGACATAGTAAACAGCTGTTTGTGTCCACACTGGTACACACTTGTCTCTGCTATATATAGAGAGAGAGAGATAGTAAACAGCTGTTTGTGTCCACACTGGTACACACTTGTCTCTGCTATATATATATAGAGAGAGAGATAGTAAACAGCTGTTTGTGTCCACACTGGTACACACTTGTCTTCACTATATATAGAGAGAGATAGTAAACAGCTGTTTGTGTCCACACTGGTACACACTTGTCTCTGCTATATATATAGAGAGAGAGATAGTAAACAGCTGTTTGTGTCCACACTGGTACACACTTGTCTCTGCTATATATAGAGAGGGATAGTAAACAGCTGTTTGTGTCCACACTGGTACACACTTGTCTTCACTATATATAGAGAGAGATAGTAAACAGCTGTCTGTGTCCACACTGGTACACACTTGTCTCTGCTATATATATAGAGAGAGAGACATAGTCAACAGCTGTCTGTGTCCACACTGGTACACACTTGTCTTCAATATATATATAGAGAGAGAGATAGTAAACAGCTGTTTGTGTCCACACTGGTACACACTTGTCTTCACTATATATAGAGAGAGATAGTAAACAGCTGTTTGTGTCCACACTGGTACACACTTGTCTCTGCTATATATATATAGAGAGAGATAGTAAACAGCTGTTTGTGTCCACACTGGTACACACTTGTCTCTGCTATATATATATAGAGAGAGATAGTAAACAGCTGTTTGTGTCCACACTGGTACACACTTGTCTCCGCTATATATATAGAGAGAGAGAGATAGTAAACAGCTGTCTGTGTCCACACTGGTACACACTTGTCTCTGCTATATATATAGAGAGAGTGAGATAGTAAACAGCTGTTTGTGTCCACACTGGTACACACTTGTCTTCACTATATATAGAAAGAGATAGTAAACAGCTGTTTGTGTCCACACTGGTACACACTTGTCTTCACTATATATAGAGAGAGATAGTAAACAGCTGTTTGTGTCCACACTGGTACACACTTGTCTTCACTATATATAGAGAGAGAGAGATAGTAAACAGCTGTTTGTGTCCACACTGGTACACACTTGTCTTCACTATATATAGAGAGAGAGAGACATAGTAAACAGCTGTCTGTGTCCACACTGGTACACACTTGTCTTCACTATATATATAGAGAGAGAGAGATAGTAAACAGCTGTTTGTGTCCACACTGGTACACACTTGTCTCTGCTATATATATATATATAGAGAGAGATAGTAAACAGCTGTTTGTGTCCACACTGGTACACACTTGTCTCTGCTATATATATAGAGAGAGAGACATAGTAAACAGCTGTCTGTGTCCACACTGGTACACACTTGTCTCTGCTATATATATAGAGAGAGAGATAGTAAACAGCTGTCTGTGTCAACACTGGTACACACTTGTCTCTGCTACATATAGAGAGAGATAGTAAACAGCTGTTTGTGTCCACACTGGTACACACTTGTCTTCACTATATATATATAGAGAGAGATAGTAAACAGCTGTTTGTGTCCACACTGGTACACACTTGTCTCTGCTATATATATATAGAGAGAGATAGTAAACAGCTGTTTGTGTCCACACTGGTACACACTTGTCTTCACTATATATATATAGAGAGAGATAGTAAACAGCTGTTTGTGTCCACACTGGTACACACTTGTCTCTGCTATATATATATAGAGAGAGATAGTAAACAGCTGTTTGTGTCCACACTGGTACACACTTGTCTTCACTATATATATAGAGAGAGAGATAGTAAACAGCTGTTTGTGTCCACACTGGTACACACTTGTCTCTGCTATATATATAGAGAGAGAGATAGTAAACAGCTGTTTGTGTCCACACTGGTACACACTTGTCTTCACTATATATAGAGAGAGAGAGATAGTAAACAGCTGTTTGTGTCCACACTGGTACACACTTGTCTCTGCCATATATATAGAGAGAGAGATAGTAAACAGCTGTTTGTGTCCACACTGGTACACACTTGTCCTCACTATATATATATAGAGAGAGATAGTAAACAGCTGTTTGTGTCCACAATGGTACACACTTGTCTCTGCTATATATATAGAGAGAGAGAGACATAGTAAACAGCTGTCTGTGTCCACACTGGTACACACTTGTCTCTGCTATATATATATATAGAGAGAGATAGTAAACAGCTGTCTGTGTCCACACTGGTACACACTTGTCTCTGCTATATATATATAGAGAGAGAGACATAGTAAACAGCTGTCTGTGTCCACACTGGTACACACTTGTCTCTGCTATATATATATAGAGAGAGATAGTAAACAGCTGTTTGTGTCCACACTGGTACACACTTGTCTCTGCTATATATATATAGAGAGAGAGACATAGTATACAGCTGTTTGTGTCCACACTGGTACACACATGTCTTCACTATATATAGAGAGAGATAGTAAACAGCTGTTTGTGTCCACACTGGTACACACTTGTCTCTGCTATATATATATATAGAGAGAGATAGTAAACAGCTGTTTGTTTCCACACTGGTACACACTTGTCTTCACTATATATAGAGAGAGAGAGACAGTAAACAGCTGTTTGTGTCCACACTGGTACACACTTGTCTCTGCTATATATAGAGAGAGAGAGATAGTAAACGGCTGTTTGTGTCCACACTGGTACACACTTGTCTCTGCTATATATAGAGAGAGAGAGATAGTAAACAGCTGTTTGTGTCCACACTGGTACACACTTGTCTTCACTATATATAGAGAGAGATAGTAAACAGCTGTTTGTGTCCACACTGGTACACACTTGTCTTCACTATATATAGAGAGAGATAGTAAACAGCTGTCTTTGTCCACACTGGTACACACTTGTCTCTGCTATATATATAGAGAGAGAGACATAGTAAACAGCTGTCTGTGTCCACACTGGTACACACTTGTCTTCACTATATATATATATAGAGAGAGATAGTAAACAGCTGTCTGTGTCCACACTGGTACACACTTGTCTTCACTATATATATAGAGAGAGAGATAGTAATCAGCTGTTTGTGTCCACACTGGTACACACTTGTCTCTGCTATATATATATAGAGAGAGAGATAGTAAACAGCTGTCTGTGTCCACACTGGTACACACTTGTCTTCACTATATATATAGAGAGAGAGATAGTAATCAGCTGTTTGTGTCCACACTGGTACACACTTGTCTCTGCTATATATATATAGAGAGAGAGATAGTAAACAGCTGTCTGTGTCCACACTGGTACACACTTGTCTTCACTATATATATAGAGAGAGAGATAGTAATCAGCTGTTTGTGTCCACACTGGTACACACTTGTCTCTGCTATATATATATAGAGAGAGAGATAGTAAACAGCTATCTGTGTCCACACTGGTACACACTTGTCTTCACTATATATATAGAGAGACATAGTAAACAGCTGTCTGTGTCCACACTGGTACACACATGTCTCTGCTAGATATAGAGAGAGATAGTAAACAGCTGTCTGTGTCCACACTGGTACACACTTGTCTCTGCTATATATATAGAGAGAGATAGTAAACAGCTGTTTGTGTCCACACTGGTACACACTTGTCTCTGCTATATATATAGAGAGAGAGATAGTAAACAGCTGTCTGTGTCAACACTGGTACACACTTGTCTTCACTATATATATAGAGAGACATAGTAAACAGCTGTCTGTGTCCACACTGGTACACACATGTCTCTGCTATATATAGAGAGAGATAGTAAACAGCTGTCTGTGTCCACACTGGTACACACTTGTCTCTGCTATATATAGAGAGAGAGATAGTAAACAGCTGTTTGTGTCCACACTGGTACACACTTGTCTTCACTATATATATATATATAGAGAGATAGTAAACAGCTGTTTGTGTCCACACTGGTACACATTTGTCTTCACTATATATATAGAGAGAGAATAGTAAACAGCTGTTTGTGTCCACACTGGTACACACTTTTCTTCACTATATATATAGAGAGAGAGATAGTAAACAGCTGTTTGTGTCCACACTGGTACACACTTGTCTCTGCTATATATATATAGAGAGACATAGTAAACAGCTGTTTGTGTCCACACTGGTACACACTTGTCTTCACTATATATATAGAGAGAGAGATAGTAAACAGCTGTTTGTGTCCACACTGGTACACACTTGTCTCTGCTATATATATATAGAGAGAGAGATAGAAAACAGCTGTTTGTGTCCACACTGGTACACACTTGTCTTCACTATATATAGAGAGAGAGAGATAGTAAACAGCTGTTTGTGTCCACACTGGTACACACTTGTCTTCACTATATATATAGAGAGAGACATAGTAAACAGCTGTCTGTGTCCACACTGGTACACACTTGTCTTCACTATATATATATATAGAGAGATAGTAATCAGCTGTTTGTGTCCACACTGGTACACACTTGTCTCTGCTATATATATATAGAGAGAGATAGTAATCAGCTGTTTGTGTCCACACTGGTACACACTTGTCTCTGCTATATATATATATAGAGAGAGATAGTAATCAGCTGTCTGTGTCCACACTGGTACACACTTGTCTTCACTATATATATAGAGAGAGAGAGATAGTAAACAGCTGTCTGTGTCCACACTGGTACACACTTGTCTCTGCTATATATATAGAGAGAGAGACAGTAAACAGCTGTTTGTGTCCACACTGGTACACACTTGTCTCTGCTATATATAGAGAGAGAGATAGTAAACAGCTGTCTGTGTCCACACTGGTACACACTTGTCTTCACTATATATATAGAGAGAGATAGTAAACAGCTGTCTGTGTCCACACTGGTACACACTTGTCTTCAATATATATATAGAGAGAGAGATAGTAAACAGCTGTTTGTGTCCACACTGGTACACACTTGTCTTCAATATATATATAGAGAGAGAGATAGTAAACAGCTGTCTGTGTCCACACTGGTACACACTTGTCTCTGCTATATATATATAGAGAGAGAGATAGTAAACAGCTGTCCGTGTCCACACTGGTACACACTTGTCTTCACTATATATAGAGAGACATAGTAAACAGCTGTTTGTGTCCACACTGGTACACACTTGTCTTCACTATATATATATAGAGAGAGAGAGAGTAAACAGCTGTCTGTGTCCACACTGGTACACACTTGTCTCTGCTATATATATATAGAGAGAGAGATAGTAAACAGCTGTCTGTGTCCACACTGGTACACACTTGTCTTCACTATATATAGAGAGACATAGAAAACAGCTGTTTGTGTCCACACTGGTACACACTTGTCTTCACTATATATATATAGAGAGAGATAGTAAACAGCTGTCTGTGTCCACACTGGTACACACTTGTCTTCACTATATATGTATAGAGAGAGAGATAGTAAACAGCTGTCTGTGTCCACACTGGTACACACTTGTCTTCACTATATATATATAGAGAGAGATAGTAAACAGCTGTCTGTGTCCACACTGGTACACACTTTTCTTCACTATATATATATAGAGAGAGAGATAGTAAACAGCTGTCTGTGTCAACACTGGTACACACTTGTCTCTGCTATATATATATAGAGAGAGATAGTAAACAGCTGTCTGTGTCCACACTGGTACACACTTGTCTCTGCTATATATATATAGAGAGAGATAGTAAACAGCTGTTTGTGTCCACACTGGTACACACTTGTCTCTGCTATATATATATAGAGAGAGATAGTAAACAGCTGTTTGTGTCCACACTGGTACACACTTGTCTTCACTATATATATAGAGAGAGAGAGATAGTAAACAGCTGTCTGTGTCAACACTGGTACACACTTGTCTCTGCTATATATATATAGAGAGAGATAGTAAACAGCTGTCTGTGTCCACACTGGTACACACTTGTCTTCACTATATATATAAAGAGAGAGATAGTAAACAGCTGTCTGTGTCCACACTGGTACACACTTGTCTTCACTATATATATATAGAGAGAGAGATAGTAAACAGCTGTCTGTGTCAACACTGGTACACACTTGTCTCTGCTATATATATAGAGAGAGAGATAGTAAACAGCTGTCTGTGTCCACACTGGTACACACTTGTCTCTGCTATATATATATAGAGAGAGATAGTAAACAGCTGTTTGTGTCCACACTGGTACACACTTGTCTTCACTATATATATAGAGAGAGAGTAAACAGCTGTCTGTGTCAACACTGGTACACACTTGTCTTCACTATATATAGAGAGACATAGTAAACAGCTGTCTGTGTCCACACTGGTACACACTTGTCTTCACTATATATATATAGAGAGAGATAGTAAACAGCTGATTGTGTCCACACTGGTACACACTTGTCTTCAGTATATATATATAGAGAGAGAGATAGTAAACAGCTGTCTGTGTCCACACTGGTACACACTTGTCTCTGCTATATATATAGAGAGAGACATAGTAAACAGCTGTCTGTGTCCACACTGGTACACACTTGTCTTCACTATATATATATAGAGAGAGAGATAGTAAACAGCTGTCTGTGTCCACACTGGTACACACTTGTCTCTGCTATATATATATATATAGAGAGATAGTAAACAGCTGTCTGTGTCCACACTGGTACACACTTGTCTTCACTATATATAGAGAGACATAGTAAACAGCTGTCTGTGTCCACACTGGTACACACTTGTCTTCACTATATATATATAGAGAGAGAGATAGTAAACAGCTGTCTGTGTCCACACTGGTACACACTTGTCTCTGCTATATATATATATAGAGAGAGATAGTAAACAGCTGTCTGTGTCCACACTGGTACACACTTGTCTTCACTATATATATATAGAGAGAGAGATAGTAAACAGCTGTCTGTGTCCACACTGGTACACACTTGTCTCTGCTATATATATATAGAGAGAGAGATAGTAAACAGCTGTCTGTGTCCACACTGGTACACACTTGTCTTCACTATATATAGAGAGACATAGTAAACAGCTGTTTGTGTCCACACTGGTACACACTTGTCTTCACTATATATATATAGAGAGACATAGTAAACAGCTGTCTGTGTCCACACTGGTACACACTTGTCTTCACTATATATATATAGAGAGAGAGATAGTAAACAGCTGTCTGTGTCAACACTGGTACACACTTGTCTCTGCTATATATATATATAGAGAGAGATAGTAAACAGCTGTCTGTGTCCACACTGGTACACACTTGTCTCTGCTATATATATATATAGAGAGATAGTAAACAGCTGTTTGTGTCCACACTGGTACACACTTGTCTTCACTATATATATATATAGAGAGAGATAGTAAACAGCTGTCTGTGTCCACACTGGTACACACTTGTCTCTGCTATATATATATAGAGAGAGAGATAGTAAACAGCTGTCCGTGTCCACACTGGTACACACTTGTCTTCACTATATATAGAGAGACATAGTAAACAGCTGTTTGTGTCCACACTGGTACACACTTGTCTTCACTATATATATATATAGAGAGAGAGAGTAAACAGCTGTCTGTGTCCACACTGGTACACACTTGTCTCTGCTATATATATATATAGAGAGAGAGATAGTAAACAGCTGTCTGTGTCCACACTGGTACACACTTGTCTTCACTATATATAGAGAGACATAGAAAACAGCTGTTTGTGTCCACACTGGTACACACTTGTCTTCACTATATATATAGAGAGAGAGATTGTAAACAGCTGTCTGTGTCCACACTGGTACACACTTGTCTTCACTATATATGTATAGAGAGAGAGATAGTAAACAGCTGTCTGTGTCCACACTGGTACACACTTGTCTTCACTATATATATATAGAGAGAGATAGTAAACAGCTGTCTGTGTCCACACTGGTACACACTTTTCTTCACTATATATATATATAGAGAGAGATAGTAAACAGCTGTCTGTGTCAACACTGGTACACACTTGTCTCTGCTATATATATATAGAGAGAGATAGTAAACAGCTGTCTGTGTCCACACTGGTACACACTTGTCTCTGCTATATATATAGAGAGAGAGATAGTAAACAGCTGTTTGTGTCCACACTGGTACACAATTGTCTCTGCTATATATATATAGAGAGAGATAGTAAACAGCTGTTTGTGTCCACACTGGTACACACTTGTCTTCACTATATATATAGAGAGAGAGAGATAGTAAACAGCTGTCTGTGTCAACACTGGTACACACTTGTCTCTGCTATATATATATAGAGAGAGATAGTAAACAGCTGTCTGTGTCCACACTGGTACACACTTGTCTTCACTATATATATATAGAGAGAGATAGTAAACAGCTGTCTGTGTCCACACTGGTACACACTTGTCTTCACTATATATATATAGAGAGAGAGATAGTAAACAGCTGTCTGTGTCAACACTGGTACACACTTGTCTCTGCTATATATATAGAGAGAGAGATAGTAAACAGCTGTCTGTGTCCACACTGGTACACACTTGTCTCTGCTATATATATATAGAGAGAGATATTAAACAGCTGTTTGTGTCCACACTGGTACACACTTGTCTTCACTATATATATATAGAGAGAGATAGTAAACAGCTGTCTGTGTCAACACTGGTACACACTTGTCTTCACTATATATAGAGAGACATAGTAAACAGCTGTCTGTGTCCACACTGGTACACACTTGTCTTCACTATATATATATATAGAGAGAGATAGTAAACAGCTGTTTGTGTCCACACTGGTACACACTTGTCTTCAGTATATATATATAGAGAGAGAGATAGTAAACAGCTGTCTGTGTCCACACTGGTACACACTTGTCTCTGCTATATATATAGAGAGAGACATAGTAAACAGCTGTCTGTGTCCACACTGGTACACACTTGTCTTCACTATATATATATAGAGAGAGAGATAGTAAACAGCTGTCTGTGTCCACACTGGTACACACTTGTCTCTGCTATATATATATATATAGAGAGATAGTAAACAGCTGTCTGTGTCCACACTGGTACACACTTGTCTTCACTATATATAGAGAGACATAGTAAACAGCTGTTTGTGTCCACACTGGTACACACTTGTCTTCACTATATATATATAGAGAGAGATAGTAAACAGCTGTCTGTGTCCACACTGGTACACACTTGTCTCTGCTATATATATATAGAGAGACATAGTAAACAGCTGTTTGTGTCAACACTGGTACACACTTGTCTCTGCTATATATATATATATATAGAGAGAGATAGTAAACAGCTGTCTGTGTCCACACTGGTACACACTTGTCTTCACTATATATAGAGAGACATAGTAAACAGCTGTTTGTGTCAACACTGGTACACACTTGTCTCTGCTTTATATATATATAGAGAGAGATAGTAAACAGCTGTCTGTGTCCACACTGGTACACACTTGTCTTCACTATATATAGAGAGACATAGTAAACAGCTGTTTGTGTCCACACTGGTACACACTTGTCTTCACTATATATAGAGAGACATAGTAAACAGTTGTCTGTGTCCACACTGGTACACACTTGTCTCTGCTATATATATATAGAGAGAGAGATAGTAAACAGCTGTCTGTGTCCACACTGGTACACACTTGTCTTCACTATATATATATAGAGAGAGAGATAGTAAACAGCTTTCTGTGTCCACACTGGTACACACTTGTCTCTGCTATATATATATAGAGAGAGACATAGTAAACAGCTGTTTGTGTCAACACTGGTACACACTTGTCTCTGCTATATATATAGAGAGAGAGAGATAGTAAACAGCTGTTTGTGTCCACACTGGTACACACATGTCTCTGCTATATATATATAGAGAGAGATAGTAAACAGCTGTTTGTGTCCACACTGGTACACACTTGTCTCTGCTATATATATAGAGAGAGAGATAGTAAACAGCTGTTTGTGTCCACACTGGTACACACTTGTCTCTGCTATATATATATAGAGAGAGAGATAGTAAACAGCTGTTTGTGTCCACACTGGTACACACTTGTCTCTGCTATATATATAGAGAGAGAGATAGTAAACAGCTGTCTGTGTCCACACTGGTACACACTTGTCTTCACTATATATATATATATAGAGAGATAGTAAACAGCTGTCTGTGTCCACACTGGTACACACTTGTCTTCACTATATATATATAGAGAGAGAGATAGTAAACAGCTGTTTGTGTCCACACTGGTACACACTTGTCTTCACTATATATATAGAGAGAGAGATAGTAAACAGCTGTCTGTGTCAACACTGGTACACACTTGTCTTCACTATATATAGAGAGACATAGTAAACAGCTGTCTGTGTCCACACTGGTACACACTTGTCTTCACTATATATATAGAGAGAGAGAGATAGTAAACAGCTGTTTGTGTCCACACTGGTACACACTTGTCTTCACTATATATATAGAGAGAGAGATAGTAAACAGCTGTTTGTGTCAACACTGGTACGCACTTGTCTTCACTATATATATATAGAGAGAGAGATAGTAAACAGTTGTTTGTGTCAACACTGGTACACACTTGTCTCTGCTATATATAGAGAGAGATAGTAAACAGCTGTCTGTGTCAACACTGGTACACACTTGTCTCTGCTATATATATAGAGAGAGAGAGATAGTAAACAGTTGTTTGTGTCAACACTGGTACACACTTGTCTTCACTATATATATATAGAGAGAGAGGTAGTAAACAGTTGTTGTGTCAACACTGGTACACACTTGTCTCTGCTATATATATATAGAGAGAGATAGTAAACAGCTGTTTGTGTCAACACTGGTACACACTTGTCTTCACTATATATATAGAGAGAGAGAGATAGTAAACAGTTGTTTGTGTCAACACTGGTACACACTTGTCTCTGCTATATATAGAGAGAGATAGTAAACAGCTGTCTGTGTCAACACTGGTACACACTTGTCTCTGCTATATATATATAGAGAGAGATAGTAAACAGCTGTCTGTGTCCACACTGGTACACACTTGTCTCTGCTATATATATATAGAGAGAGATAGTAAACAGCTGTCTGTGTCCACACTGGTACACACTTGTCTTCACTATATATAGAGAGACATAGTAAACAGCTGTTTGTGTCAACACTGGTACACACTTGCCTCTGCTATATATATAGAGAGAGAGATAGTAAACAGCTGTCTGTGTCCACACTGGTACACACTTCTCTCTGCTATATATAGAGAGAGATAGTAAACAGCTGTTTGTGTCCACACTGGTACACACTTGTCTTCAGTATATATAGAGAGAGAGAGAGATAGTAAACAGCTGTCTGTGTCCACACTGGTACACACTTGTCTTCACTATATATAGAGAGAGATAGTAAACAGCTGTTTGTGTCAACACTGGTACACACTTGTCTTCACTATATATAGAGAGAGATAGTAAACAGCTGTCTATGTCCACACTGGTACACACTTGTCTTCACTATATATAGAGAGAGATAGTAAACAGCTGTCTGTGTCCACACTGGTACACACTTGTCTTCACTATATATAGAGAGAGATAGTAAACAGCTGTCTGTGTCCACACTGGTACACACTTGTCTCTGCTATATATATATATAGAGAGAGAGATAGTAAACAGCTGTCTGTGTCCACAGTGGTACACACTTGTCTTCACTATATATAGAGAGAGATAGTAAACAGCTGTCTGTGTCCACATTGGTACACACTTGTCTTCACTATATATAGAGAGAGATAGTAAACAGCTGTTTGTGTCAACACTGGTACACACTTGCCTCTGCTATATATAGAGAGAGAGAGATAGTAAACAGCTGTCTGTGTCCACACTGGTACACACTTGTCTCTGCTATATATAGAGAGAGAGAGATAGTAAACAGCTGTCTGTGTCAACACTGGTACACACTTGTCTCTGCTACATATAGAGAGAGATAGTAAACAGCTGTTTGTGTCCACACTGGTACACACTTGTCTTCACTATATATATAGAAAGAGAGATAGTAAACAGCTGTCTGTGTCCACACTGGTACACACTTGTCTTCTCTATATATATATAGAGAGAGATAGTAAACAGCTGTTTGTGTCCACACTGGTACACACTTGTCTCTGCTATATATATAGAGAGAGAGATATTAAACAGCTCTCTGTGCCCACACTGGTACACACTTGTCTTCACTATATATAGAGAGAGATAGTAAACAGCTGTCTGTGTCCACACTGGTACACACTTGTCTTCACTATATATAGAGAGAGATAGTAAACAGCTGTTTGTGTCAACACTGGTACACACTTGCCTCTGCTATATATATAGAGAGAGAGATAGTAAACAGCTGTCTGTGTCCACACTGGTACACACTTGTCTCTGCTATATATAGAGAGAGATAGTAAACAGCTGTTTGTGTCCACACTGGTACACACTTGTCTCTGCTATATATAGAGAGAGATAGTAAACAGCTCTCTGTGTCCACACTGGTACACACTTGTCTTCACTATATATATAGAGAGAGAGATAGTAAACAGCTGTCTGTGTCCACACTGGTACACACTTGTCTCTGCTATATATATATAGAGAGAGAGATAGTAAACAGCTGTCTGTGTCCACACTGGTACACACTTGTCTCTGCTATATATATATAGAGAGAGAGATAGTAAACAGCTGTCTGTGTCCACACTGGTACACACTTGTCTTCACTATATATATAGAGAGAGATAGTAAACAGCTGTTTGTGTCCACACTGGTACACACTTGTCTATGCTATATATATATAGAGAGAGATAGTAAACAGCTGTTTGTGTCCACACTGGTACACACTTGTCTCTGCTATATATATATATATAGAGAGATAGTAAACAGCTGTCTGTGTCCACACTGGTACACACTTGTCTCTGCTATATATATAGAGAGAGATAGTAAACAGCTGTCTGTGTCCACACTGGTACACACTTGTCTTCACTATATATACAGAGAGAGATAGTAAACAGCTGTTTGTGTCCACACTGGTACACACTTGTCTCTGCTATATATATATAGAGAGAGATAGTAAACAGCTGTTTGTGTCAACACTGGTACACACTTGTCTTCACTATATATATAGAGAGAGATAGTAAACAGCTGTTTGTGTCCACACTGGTACACACTTGTCTTCACTATATATATAGAGAGAGATAGTAAACAGCTGTTTGTGTCCACACTGGTACACACTTGTCTCTGCTATATATATATAGAGAGAGACATAGTAAACAGCTGTTTGTGTCAACACTGGTACACACTTGTCTTCACTATATATATAGAGAGAGATAGTAAACAGCTGTTTGTGTCCACACTGGTACACACTTGTCTTCACTATATATATAGAGAGAGATAGTAAACCGCTGTTTGTGTCCACACTGGTACACACTTGTCTTCACTATATATATAGGGAGAGATAGTAAACAGCTGTTTGTGTCCACACTGGTACACACTTGTCTCTGCTATATATATATAGAGAGAGACATAGTAAACAGCTGTTTGTGTCCACACTGGTACACACTTGTCTCTGCTATATATAGAGAGAGAGAGATAGTAAACAGCTGTTTGTGTCCACACTGGTACACACTTGTCTCTGCTATATATATATAGAGAGAGAGATAGTAAACAGCTGTTTGTGTCCACACTGGTACACACTTGTCTTCACTATATATAGAGAGAGATAGTAAACAGCTGTTTGTGTCCACACTGGTACACACTTGTCTCTGCTATATATATAGAGAGAGAGATAGTAAACAGCTGTTTGTGTCCACACTGGTACACACTTGTCTCTGCTATATATAGAGAGGGATAGTAAACAGCTGTTTGTGTCCACACTGGTACACACTTGTCTTCACTATATATAGAGAGAGATAGTAAACAGCTGTCTGTGTCCACACTGGTACACACTTGTCTCTGCTATATATATAGAGAGAGAGACATAGTCAACAGCTGTCTGTGTCCACACTGGTACACACTTGTCTTCAATATATATATAGAGAGAGAGATAGTAAACAGCTGTTTGTGTCCACACTGGTACACACTTGTCTTCACTATATATAGAGAGAGATAGTAAACAGCTGTTTGTGTCCACACTGGTACACACTTGTCTCTGCTATATATATATAGAGAGAGATAGTAAACAGCTGTTTGTGTCCACACTGGTACACACTTGTCTCTGCTATATATATATAGAGAGAGATAGTAAACAGCTGTTTGTGTCCACACTGGTACACACTTGTCTCCGCTATATATATAGAGAGAGAGAGATAGTAAACAGCTGTCTGTGTCCACACTGGTACACACTTGTCTCTGCTATATATATAGAGAGAGTGAGATAGTAAACAGCTGTTTGTGTCCACACTGGTACACACTTGTCTTCACTATATATAGAAAGAGATAGTAAACAGCTGTTTGTGTCCACACTGGTACACACTTGTCTTCACTATATATAGAGAGAGATAGTAAACAGCTGTTTGTGTCCACACTGGTACACACTTGTCTTCACTATATATAGAGAGAGAGAGATAGTAAACAGCTGTTTGTGTCCACACTGGTACACACTTGTCTTCACTATATATAGAGAGAGAGAGACATAGTAAACAGCTGTCTGTGTCCACACTGGTACACACTTGTCTTCACTATATATATAGAGAGAGAGAGATAGTAAACAGCTGTTTGTGTCCACACTGGTACACACTTGTCTCTGCTATATATATATATATAGAGAGAGATAGTAAACAGCTGTTTGTGTCCACACTGGTACACACTTGTCTCTGCTATATATATAGAGAGAGAGACATAGTAAACAGCTGTCTGTGTCCACACTGGTACACACTTGTCTCTGCTATATATATAGAGAGAGAGATAGTAAACAGCTGTCTGTGTCAACACTGGTACACACTTGTCTCTGCTACATATAGAGAGAGATAGTAAACAGCTGTTTGTGTCCACACTGGTACACACTTGTCTTCACTATATATATATAGAGAGAGATAGTAAACAGCTGTTTGTGTCCACACTGGTACACACTTGTCTCTGCTATATATATATAGAGAGAGATAGTAAACAGCTGTTTGTGTCCACACTGGTACACACTTGTCTTCACTATATATATATAGAGAGAGATAGTAAACAGCTGTTTGTGTCCACACTGGTACACACTTGTCTCTGCTATATATATATAGAGAGAGATAGTAAACAGCTGTTTGTGTCCACACTGGTACACACTTGTCTTCACTATATATATAGAGAGAGAGATAGTAAACAGCTGTTTGTGTCCACACTGGTACACACTTGTCTCTGCTATATATATAGAGAGAGAGATAGTAAACAGCTGTTTGTGTCCACACTGGTACACACTTGTCTTCACTATATATAGAGAGAGAGAGATAGTAAACAGCTGTTTGTGTCCACACTGGTACACACTTGTCTCTGCCATATATATAGAGAGAGAGATAGTAAACAGCTGTTTGTGTCCACACTGGTACACACTTGTCCTCACTATATATATATAGAGAGAGATAGTAAACAGCTGTTTGTGTCCACAATGGTACACACTTGTCTCTGCTATATATATATAGAGAGAGAGACATAGTAAACAGCTGTCTGTGTCCACACTGGTACACACTTGTCTCTGCTATATATATATATAGAGAGAGATAGTAAACAGCTGTCTGTGTCCACACTGGTACACACTTGTCTCTGCTATATATATATAGAGAGAGAGACATAGTAAACAGCTGTCTGTGTCCACACTGGTACACACTTGTCTCTGCTATATATATATATAGAGAGAGATAGTAAACAGCTGTTTGTGTCCACACTGGTACACACTTGTCTCTGCTATATATATATAGAGAGAGAGACATAGTATACAGCTGTTTGTGTCCACACTGGTACACACATGTCTTCACTATATATAGAGAGAGATAGTAAACAGCTGTTTGTGTCCACACTGGTACACACTTGTCTCTGCTATATATATATATAGAGAGAGATAGTAAACAGCTGTTTGTTTCCACACTGGTACACACTTGTCTTCACTATATATAGAGAGAGAGAGACAGTAAACAGCTGTTTGTGTCCACACTGGTACACACTTGTCTCTGCTATATATAGAGAGAGAGAGATAGTAAACGGCTGTTTGTGTCCACACTGGTACACACTTGTCTCTGCTATATATAGAGAGAGAGAGATAGTAAACAGCTGTTTGTGTCCACACTGGTACACACTTGTCTTCACTATATATAGAGAGAGATAGTAAACAGCTGTTTGTGTCCACACTGGTACACACTTGTCTTCACTATATATAGAGAGAGATAGTAAACAGCTGTCTTTGTCCACACTGGTACACACTTGTCTCTGCTATATATATAGAGAGAGAGACATAGTAAACAGCTGTCTGTGTCCACACTGGTACACACTTGTCTTCACTATATATATATATAGAGAGAGATAGTAAACAGCTGTCTGTGTCCACACTGGTACACACTTGTCTTCACTATATATATAGAGAGAGAGATAGTAATCAGCTGTTTGTGTCCACACTGGTACACACTTGTCTCTGCTATATATATATAGAGAGAGAGATAGTAAACAGCTGTCTGTGTCCACACTGGTACACACTTGTCTTCACTATATATATAGAGAGAGAGATAGTAATCAGCTGTTTGTGTCCACACTGGTACACACTTGTCTCTGCTATATATATATAGAGAGAGAGATAGTAAACAGCTGTCTGTGTCCACACTGGTACACACTTGTCTTCACTATATATATAGAGAGAGAGATAGTAATCAGCTGTTTGTGTCCACACTGGTACACACTTGTCTCTGCTATATATATATAGAGAGAGAGATAGTAAACAGCTATCTGTGTCCACACTGGTACACACTTGTCTTCACTATATATATAGAGAGACATAGTAAACAGCTGTCTGTGTCCACACTGGTACACACATGTCTCTGCTAGATATAGAGAGAGATAGTAAACAGCTGTCTGTGTCCACACTGGTACACACTTGTCTCTGCTATATATATAGAGAGAGATAGTAAACAGCTGTTTGTGTCCACACTGGTACACACTTGTCTCTGCTATATATATAGAGAGAGAGATAGTAAACAGCTGTCTGTGTCAACACTGGTACACACTTGTCTTCACTATATATATAGAGAGACATAGTAAACAGCTGTCTGTGTCCACACTGGTACACACATGTCTCTGCTATATATAGAGAGAGATAGTAAACAGCTGTCTGTGTCCACACTGGTACACACTTGTCTCTGCTATATATAGAGAGAGAGATAGTAAACAGCTGTTTGTGTCCACACTGGTACACACTTGTCTTCACTATATATATATATATAGAGAGATAGTAAACAGCTGTTTGTGTCCACACTGGTACACATTTGTCTTCACTATATATATAGAGAGAGAATAGTAAACAGCTGTTTGTGTCCACACTGGTACACACTTTTCTTCACTATATATATAGAGAGAGAGATAGTAAACAGCTGTTTGTGTCCACACTGGTACACACTTGTCTCTGCTATATATATATAGAGAGACATAGTAAACAGCTGTTTGTGTCCACACTGGTACACACTTGTCTTCACTATATATATAGAGAGAGAGATAGTAAACAGCTGTTTGTGTCCACACTGGTACACACTTGTCTCTGCTATATATATATAGAGAGAGAGATAGAAAACAGCTGTTTGTGTCCACACTGGTACACACTTGTCTTCACTATATATAGAGAGAGAGAGATAGTAAACAGCTGTTTGTGTCCACACTGGTACACACTTGTCTTCACTATATATATAGAGAGAGACATAGTAAACAGCTGTCTGTGTCCACACTGGTACACACTTGTCTTCACTATATATATATATAGAGAGATAGTAATCAGCTGTTTGTGTCCACACTGGTACACACTTGTCTCTGCTATATATATATAGAGAGAGATAGTAATCAGCTGTTTGTGTCCACACTGGTACACACTTGTCTCTGCTATATATATATATAGAGAGAGATAGTAATCAGCTGTCTGTGTCCACACTGGTACACACTTGTCTTCACTATATATATAGAGAGAGAGAGATAGTAAACAGCTGTCTGTGTCCACACTGGTACACACTTGTCTCTGCTATATATATAGAGAGAGAGACAGTAAACAGCTGTTTGTGTCCACACTGGTACACACTTGTCTCTGCTATATATAGAGAGAGAGATAGTAAACAGCTGTCTGTGTCCACACTGGTACACACTTGTCTTCACTATATATATAGAGAGAGATAGTAAACAGCTGTCTGTGTCCACACTGGTACACACTTGTCTTCAATATATATATAGAGAGAGAGATAGTAAACAGCTGTTTGTGTCCACACTGGTACACACTTGTCTTCAATATATATATAGAGAGAGAGATAGTAAACAGCTGTCTGTGTCCACACTGGTACACACTTGTCTCTGCTATATATATATAGAGAGAGAGATAGTAAACAGCTGTCCGTGTCCACACTGGTACACACTTGTCTTCACTATATATAGAGAGACATAGTAAACAGCTGTTTGTGTCCACACTGGTACACACTTGTCTTCACTATATATATATAGAGAGAGAGAGAGTAAACAGCTGTCTGTGTCCACACTGGTACACACTTGTCTCTGCTATATATATATAGAGAGAGAGATAGTAAACAGCTGTCTGTGTCCACACTGGTACACACTTGTCTTCACTATATATAGAGAGACATAGAAAACAGCTGTTTGTGTCCACACTGGTACACACTTGTCTTCACTATATATATATAGAGAGAGATAGTAAACAGCTGTCTGTGTCCACACTGGTACACACTTGTCTTCACTATATATGTATAGAGAGAGAGATAGTAAACAGCTGTCTGTGTCCACACTGGTACACACTTGTCTTCACTATATATATATAGAGAGAGATAGTAAACAGCTGTCTGTGTCCACACTGGTACACACTTTTCTTCACTATATATATATAGAGAGAGAGATAGTAAACAGCTGTCTGTGTCAACACTGGTACACACTTGTCTCTGCTATATATATATAGAGAGAGATAGTAAACAGCTGTCTGTGTCCACACTGGTACACACTTGTCTCTGCTATATATATATAGAGAGAGATAGTAAACAGCTGTTTGTGTCCACACTGGTACACACTTGTCTCTGCTATATATATATAGAGAGAGATAGTAAACAGCTGTTTGTGTCCACACTGGTACACACTTGTCTTCACTATATATATAGAGAGAGAGAGATAGTAAACAGCTGTCTGTGTCAACACTGGTACACACTTGTCTCTGCTATATATATATAGAGAGAGATAGTAAACAGCTGTCTGTGTCCACACTGGTACACACTTGTCTTCACTATATATATAAAGAGAGAGATAGTAAACAGCTGTCTGTGTCCACACTGGTACACACTTGTCTTCACTATATATATATAGAGAGAGAGATAGTAAACAGCTGTCTGTGTCAACACTGGTACACACTTGTCTCTGCTATATATATAGAGAGAGAGATAGTAAACAGCTGTCTGTGTCCACACTGGTACACACTTGTCTCTGCTATATATATATAGAGAGAGATAGTAAACAGCTGTTTGTGTCCACACTGGTACACACTTGTCTTCACTATATATATAGAGAGAGAGTAAACAGCTGTCTGTGTCAACACTGGTACACACTTGTCTTCACTATATATAGAGAGACATAGTAAACAGCTGTCTGTGTCCACACTGGTACACACTTGTCTTCACTATATATATATAGAGAGAGATAGTAAACAGCTGATTGTGTCCACACTGGTACACACTTGTCTTCAGTATATATATATAGAGAGAGAGATAGTAAACAGCTGTCTGTGTCCACACTGGTACACACTTGTCTCTGCTATATATATAGAGAGAGACATAGTAAACAGCTGTCTGTGTCCACACTGGTACACACTTGTCTTCACTATATATATATAGAGAGAGAGATAGTAAACAGCTGTCTGTGTCCACACTGGTACACACTTGTCTCTGCTATATATATATATATAGAGAGATAGTAAACAGCTGTCTGTGTCCACACTGGTACACACTTGTCTTCACTATATATAGAGAGACATAGTAAACAGCTGTTTGTGTCCACACTGGTACACACTTGTCTTCACTATATATATATAGAGAGAGAGATAGTAAACAACTGTCTGTGTCCACACTGGTACACACTTGTCTCTGCTATATATATATAGAGAGACATAGTAAACAGCTGTTTGTGTCAACACTGGTACACACTTGTCTCTGCTATATATATATATAGAGAGAGAGATAGTAAACAGCTGTCTGTGTCCACACTGGTACACACTTGTCTTCACTATATATAGAGAGACATAGTAAACAGCTGTTTGTGTCCACACTGGTACACACTTGTCTTCACTATATATAGAGAGACATAGTAAACAGCTGTTTGTGTCAACACTGGTACACACTTGTCTCTGCTATATATATATATATAGAGAGAGATAGTAAACAGCTGTCTGTGTCCACACTGGTACACACTTGTCTTCACTATATATAGAGAGACATAGTAAACAGCTGTTTGTGTCCACACTGGTACACACTTGTCTTCACTATATATAGAGAGACATAGTAAACAGTTGTCTGTGTCCACACTGGTACACACTTGTCTCTGCTATATATATATAGAGAGAGAGATAGTAAACAGCTGTCTGTGTCCACACTGGTACACACTTGTCTTCACTATATATATAGAGAGAGAGAGATAGTAAACAGCTTTCTGTGTCCACACTGGTACACACTTGTCTCTGCTATATATATATAGAGAGAGACATAGTAAACAGCTGTTTGTGTCAACACTGGTACACACTTGTCTCTGCTATATATATATAGAGAGAGAGATAGTAAACAGCTGTTTGTGTCCACACTGGTACACACATGTCTCTGCTATATATATATAGAGAGAGATAGTAAACAGCTGTTTGTGTCCACACTGGTACACACTTGTCTCTGCTATATATATAGAGAGAGAGATAGTAAACAGCTGTTTGTGTCCACACTGGTACACACTTGTCTCTGCTATATATATATATAGAGAGAGATAGTAAACAGCTGTTTGTGTCCACACTGGTACACACTTGTCTCTGCTATATATATAGAGAGAGAGATAGTAAACAGCTGTCTGTGTCCACACTGGTACACACTTGTCTTCACTATATATATATAGAGAGAGATAGTAAACAGCTGTCTGTGTCCACACTGGTACACACTTGTCTTCACTATATATATATAGAGAGAGAGATAGTAAACAGCTGTTTGTGTCCACACTGGTACACACTTGTCTTCACTATATATATAGAGAGAGAGATAGTAAACAGCTGTCTGTGTCAACACTGGTACACACTTGTCTTCACTATATATAGAGAGACATAGTAAACAGCTGTCTGTGTCCACACTGGTACACACTTGTCTTCACTATATATATAGAGAGAGAGAGATAGTAAACAGCTGTTTGTGTCCACACTGGTACACACTTGTCTTCACTATATATATAGAGAGAGAGATAGTAAACAGCTGTTTGTGTCAACACTGGTACACACTTGTCTTCACTATATATATATAGAGAGAGAGATAGTAAACAGTTGTTTGTGTCAACACTGGTACACACTTGTCTCTGCTATATATAGAGAGAGATAGTAAACAGCTGTCTGTGTCAACACTGGTACACACTTGTCTCTGCTATATATATATAGAGAGAGAGATAGTAAACAGTTGTTTGTGTCAACACTGGTACACACTTGTCTTCACTATATATATATAGAGAGAGAGGTAGTAAACAGTTGTTTGTGTCAACACTGGTACACACTTGTCTCTGCTATATATATATAGAGAGAGATAGTAAACAGCTGTTTGTGTCAACACTGGTACACACTTGTCTTCACTATATATATATAGAGAGAGAGATAGTAAACAGTTGTTTGTGTCAACACTGGTACACACTTGTCTCTGCTATATATAGAGAGAGATAGTAAACAGCTGTCTGTGTCAACACTGGTACACACTTGTCTCTGCTATATATATATAGAGAGAGATAGTAAACAGCTGTCTGTGTCCACACTGGTACACACTTGTCTCTGCTATATATATATAGAGAGAGATAGTAAACAGCTGTCTGTGTCCACACTGGTACACACTTGTCTTCACTATATATAGAGAGACATAGTAAACAGCTGTTTGTGTCAACACTGGTACACACTTGCCTCTGCTATATATATAGAGAGAGAGATAGTAAACAGCTGTCTGTGTCCACACTGGTACACACTTCTCTCTGCTATATATAGAGAGAGATAGTAAACAGCTGTTTGTGTCCACACTGGTACACACTTGTCTTCAGTATATATAGAGAGAGAGAGAGATAGTAAACAGCTGTCTGTGTCCACACTGGTACACACTTGTCTTCACTATATATAGAGAGAGATAGTAAACAGCTGTTTGTGTCAACACTGGTACACACTTGTCTTCACTATATATAGAGAGAGATAGTAAACAGCTGTCTATGTCCACACTGGTACACACTTGTCTTCACTATATATAGAGAGAGATAGTAAACAGCTGTCTGTGTCCACACTGGTACACACTTGTCTTCACTATATATAGAGAGAGATAGTAAACAGCTGTCTGTGTCCACACTGGTACACACTTGTCTCTGCTATATATATATATAGAGAGAGAGATAGTAAACAGCTGTCTGTGTCCACAGTGGTACACACTTGTCTTCACTATATATAGAGAGAGATAGTAAACAGCTGTCTGTGTCCACATTGGTACACACTTGTCTTCACTATATATAGAGAGAGATAGTAAACAGCTGTTTGTGTCAACACTGGTACACACTTGCCTCTGCTATATATAGAGAGAGAGAGATAGTAAACAGCTGTCTGTGTCCACACTGGTACACACTTGTCTCTGCTATATATAGAGAGAGAGAGATAGTAAACAGCTGTCTGTGTCAACACTGGTACACACTTGTCTCTGCTACATATAGAGAGAGATAGTAAACAGCTGTTTGTGTCCACACTGGTACACACTTGTCTTCACTATATATATAGAGAGAGAGATAGTAAACAGCTGTCTGTGTCCACACTGGTACACACTTGTCTTCTCTATATATATATAGAGAGAGATAGTAAACAGCTGTTTGTGTCCACACTGGTACACACTTGTCTCCGCTATATATATAGAGAGAGAGATATTAAACAGCTCTCTGTGTCCACACTGGTACACACTTGTCTTCACTATATATAGAGAGAGATAGTAAACAGCTGTCTGTGTCCACACTGGTACACACTTGTCTTCACTATATATAGAGAGAGATAGTAAACAGCTGTTTGTGTCAACACTGGTACACACTTGCCTCTGCTATATATATAGAGAGAGAGATAGTAAACAGCTGTCTGTGTCCACACTGGTACACACTTGTCTCTGCTATATATAGAGAGAGATAGTAAACAGCTGTTTGTGTCCACACTGGTACACACTTGTCTCTGCTATATATAGAGAGAGATAGTAAACAGCTCTCTGTGTCCACACTGGTACACACTTGTCTTCACTATATATATAGAGAGAGAGATAGTAAACAGCTGTCTGTGTCCACACTGGTACACACTTGTCTCTGCTATATATATATATAGAGAGAGAGATAGTAAACAGCTGTCTGTGTCCACACTGGTACACACTTGTCTCTGCTATATATATATAGAGAGAGAGATAGTAAACAGCTGTCTGTGTCCACACTGGTACACACTTGTCTTCACTATATATATAGAGAGAGATAGTAAACAGCTGTTTGTGTCCACACTGGTACACACTTGTCTATGCTATATATATATAGAGAGAGATAGTAAACAGCTGTTTGTGTCCACACTGGTACACACTTGTCTCTGCTATATATATATATAGAGAGATAGTAAACAGCTGTCTGTGTCCACACTGGTACACACTTGTCTCTGCTATATATATAGAGAGAGATAGTAAACAGCTGTCTGTGTCCACACTGGTACACACTTGTCTTCACTATATATACAGAGAGAGATAGTAAACAGCTGTTTGTGTCCACACTGGTACACACTTGTCTCTGCTATATATATATAGAGAGAGATAGTAAACAGCTGTTTGTGTCAACACTGGTACACACTTGTCTTCACTATATATATAGAGAGAGATAGTAAACAGCTGTTTGTGTCCACACTGGTACACACTTGTCTTCACTATATATATAGAGAGAGATAGTAAACAGCTGTTTGTGTCCACACTGGTACACACTTGTCTCTGCTATATATATATAGAGAGAGACATAGTAAACAGCTGTTTGTGTCAACACTGGTACACACTTGTCTTCACTATATATATAGAGAGAGATAGTAAACAGCTGTTTGTGTCCACACTGGTACACACTTGTCTTCACTATATATATAGAGAGAGATAGTAAACCGCTGTTTGTGTCCACACTGGTACACACTTGTCTTCACTATATATATAGGGAGAGATAGTAAACAGCTGTTTGTGTCCACACTGGTACACACTTGTCTCTGCTATATATATATAGAGAGAGACATAGTAAACAGCTGTGTGTGTCCACACTGGTACACACTTGTCTCTGCTATATATATAGAGAGAGAGATAGTAAACAGCTGTTTGTGTCCACACTGGTACACACTTGTCTCTGCTATATATATATAGAGAGAGAGATAGTAAACAGCTGTTTGTGTCCACACTGGTACACACTTGTCTTCACTATATATAGAGAGAGATAGTAAACAGCTGTTTGTGTCCACACTGGTACACACTTGTCTCTGCTATATATATAGAGAGAGAGATAGTAAACAGCTGTTTGTGTCCACACTGGTACACACTTGTCTCTGCTATATATAGAGAGGGATAGTAAACAGCTGTTTGTGTCCACACTGGTACACACTTGTCTTCACTATATATAGAGAGAGATAGTAAACAGCTGTCTGTGTCCACACTGGTACACACTTGTCTCTGCTATATATATAGAGAGAGAGACATAGTCAACAGCTGTCTGTGTCCACACTGGTACACAGTTGTCTTCAATATATATATATAGAGAGAGATAGTAAACAGCTGTTTGTGTCCACACTGGTACACACTTGTCTTCACTATATATAGAGAGAGATAGTAAACAGCTGTTTGTGTCCACACTGGTACACACTTGTCTCTGCTATATATATATAGAGAGAGATAGTAAACAGCTGTTTGTGTCCACACTGGTACACACTTGTCTCTGCTATATATATAGAGAGAGAGATAGTAAACAGCTGTTTGTGTCCACACTGGTACACACTTGTCTCCGCTATATATAGAGAGAGAGAGAGATAGTAAACAGCTGTCTGTGTCCACACTGGTACACACTTGTCTCTGCTATATATATAGAGAGAGTGAGATAGTAAACAGCTGTTTGTGTCCACACTGGTACACACTTGTCTCTGCTATATATAGAGAGAGAGAGATAGTAAACAGCTGTTTGTGTCCACAATGGTACACACTTCTCTTCACTATATATATAGAGAGAGATAGTAAACAGCTGTTTGTGTCCACACTGGTACACACTTGTCTTCACTATATATAGAAAGAGATAGTAAACAGCTGTTTGTGTCCACACTGGTACACACTTGTCTTCACTATATATAGAGAGAGATAGTAAACAGCTGTTTGTGTCCACACTGGTACACACTTGTCTTCACTATATATAGAGAGAGAGAGATAGTAAACAGCTGTTTGTGTCCACAATGGTACACACTTGTCTTCACTATATATAGAGAGAGAGAGACATAGTAAACAGCTGTCTGTGTCCACACTGGTACACACTTGTCTTCACTATATATATAGAGAGAGAGAGATAGTAAACAGCTGTTTGTGTCCACACTGGTACACACTTGTCTCTGCTATATATATATATATAGAGAGAGAGAGTAAACAGCTGTTTGTGTCCACACTGGTACACACTTGTCTCTGCTATATATATAGAGAGAGAGACATAGTAAACAGCTGTCTGTGTCCACACTGGTACACACTTGTCTCTGCTATATATATATAGAGAGAGATAGTAAACAGCTGTCTGTGTCAACACTGGTACACACTTGTCTCTGCTACATATAGAGAGAGATAGTAAACAGCTGTTTGTGTCCACACTGGTACACACTTGTCTTCACTATATATATATAGAGAGAGATAGTAAACAGCTGTTTGTGTCCACACTGGTACACACTTGTCTCTGCTATATATATATAGAGAGAGATAGTAAACAGCTGTTTGTGTCCACACTGGTACACACTTGTCTCTGCTATATATATATAGAGAGAGATAGTAAACAGCTCTTTGTGTCCACACTGGTACACACTTGTCTTCACTATATATATATAGAGAGAGATAGTAAACAGCTGTTTGTGTCCACACTGGTACACACTTGTCTCTGCTATATATATATAGAGAGAGATAGTAAACAGCTCTTTGTGTCCACACTGGTACACACTTGTCTTCACTATATATATAGAGAGAGAGATAGTAAACAGCTGTTTGTGTCCACACTGGTACACACTTGTCTCTGCTACATATAGAGAGAGATAGTAAACAGCTGTCTGTGTCCACACTGGTACACACTTGTCTTCACTATATATATATAGAGAGAGATAGTAAACAGCTGTTTGTGTCCACACTGGTACACACTTGTCTCTGCTATATATATATAGAGAGAGATAGTAAACAGCTGTTTGTGTCCACACTGGTACACACTTGTCTTCACTATATATATAGAGAGAGAGATAGTAAACAGCTGTTTGTGTCCACACTGGTACACACTTGTCTCTGCTATATATATATAGAGAGAGATAGTAAACAGCTCTTTGTGTCCACACTGGTACACACTTGTCTTCACTATATATATAGAGAGAGAGATAGTAAACAGCTGTTTGTGTCCACACTGGTACACACTTGTCTCTGCTATATATATAGAGAGAGAGATAGTAAACAGCTGTTTGTGTCCACACTGGTACACACTTGTCTTCACTATATATAGAGAGAGAGAGATAGTAAACAGCTGTTTGTGTCCACACTGGTACACACTTGTCTCTGCCATATATATAGAGAGAGAGATAGTAAACAGCTGTTTGTGTCCACACTGGTACACACTTGTCCTCACTATATATATAGAGAGAGAGATAGTAAACAGCTGTTTGTGTCCACACTGGTACACACTTGTCTCTGCTATATATATATAGAGAGAGAGACATAGTAAACAGCTGTCTGTGTCCACACTGGTACACACTTGTCTCTGCTATATATATATATAGAGAGAGATAGTAAACAGCTGTCTGTGTCCACACTGGTACACACTTGTCTCTGCTATATATATATAGAGAGAGAGACATAGTAAACAGCTGTCTGTGTCCACACTGGTACACACTTGTCTCTGCTATATATATAGAGAGAGAGATAGTAAACAGCTGTTTGTGTCCACACTGGTACACACTTGTCTCTGCTATATATATATAGAGAGAGAGACATAGTATACAGCTGTTTGTGTCCACACTGGTACACACATGTCTTCACTATATATAGAGAGAGATAGTAAACAGCTGTTTGTGTCCACACTGGTACACACTTGTCTCTGCTATATATATATAGAGAGAGAGATAGTAAACAGCTGTTTGTTTCCACACTGGTACACACTTGTCTTCACTATATATAGAGAGAGAGAGACAGTAAACAGCTGTTTGTGTCCACACTGGTACACACTTGTCTCTGCTATATATAGAGAGAGAGAGATAGTAAACGGCTGTTTGTGTCCACACTGGTACACACTTGTCTCTGCTATATATAGAGAGAGAGAGATAGTAAACAGCTGTTTGTGTCCACACTGGTACACACTTGTCTTCACTATATATAGAGAGAGATAGTAAACTGCTGTTTGTGTCCACACTGGTACACACTTGTCTTCACTATATATAGAGAGAGATAGTAAACAGCTGTCTTTGTCCACACTGGTACACACTTGTCTCTGCTATATATATAGAGAGAGAGACATAGTAAACAGCTGTCTGTGTCCACACTGGTACACACTTGTCTTCACTATATATATATATAGAGAGAGATAGTAAACAGCTGTCTGTGTCCACACTGGTACACACTTGTCTTCACTATATATATAGAGAGAGAGATAGTAATCAGCTGTTTGTGTCCACACTGGTACACACTTGTCTCTGCTATATATATATATAGAGAGAGATAGTAAACAGCTGTCTGTGTCCACACTGGTACACACATGTCTCTGCTATATATATAGAGAGAGAGATAGTAAACAGCTGTTTGTGTCCACACTGGTACACACTTGTCTCTGCTATATATATATATAGAGAGAGAGATAGTAAACAGCTGTTTGTGTCCACACTGGTACACACTTGTCTTCACTATATATATAGAGAGAGAGATAGTAAACAGCTGTTTGTGTCCACACTGGTACACACTTGTCTTCACTATATATATAGAGAGAGACATAGTAAACAGCTGTCTGTGTCCACACTGGTACACACTTGTCTTCACTATATATATATATAGAGAGATAGTAATCAGCTGTTTGTGTCCACACTGGTACACACTTGTCTCTGCTATATATATATAGAGAGAGATAGTAATCAGCTGTTTGTGTCCACACTGGTACACACTTGTCTCTGCTATATATATATATAGAGAGAGATAGTAATCAGCTGTCTGTGTCCACACTGGTACACACTTGTCTTCACTATATATATATAGAGAGAGAGATAGTAAACAGCTGTCTGTGTCCACACTGGTACACACTTGTCTCTGCTATATATATATATAGAGAGACAGTAAACAGCTGTTTGTGTCCACACTGGTACACACTTGTCTCTGCTATATATAGAGAGAGAGATAGTAAACAGCTGTCTGTGTCCACACTGGTACACACTTGCCTTCACTATATATATAGAGAGAGATAGTAAACAGCTGTCTGTGTCCACACTGGTACACACTTGTCTTCAATATATATATAGAGAGAGAGATAGTAAACAGCTGTTTGTGTCCACACTGGTACACACTTGTCTTCAATATATATATAGAGAGAGAGATAGTAATCAGCTGTTTGTGTCCACACTGGTACACACTTGTCTCTGCTATATATATAGAGAGAGAGATAGTAAACAGCTGTTTGTGTCCACACTGGTACACACTTGTCTTCACTATATATATAGAGAGAGAGATAGTAATCAGCTGTTTGTGTCCACACTGGTACACACTTGTCTCTGCTATATATATAGAGAGAGAGATAGTAATCAGCTGTCTGTGTCCACACTGGTACACACTTGTCTCTGCTATATATATATAGAGAGAGATAGTAATCAGCTGTCTGTGTCCACACTGGTACACACTTGTCTCTGCTATATATATATAGAGAGAGAGATAGTAATCAGCTGTTTGTGTCCACACTGGTACACACTTGTCTCTGCTATATATATATAGAGAGAGAGATAGTAATCAGCTGTCTGTGTCCACACTGGTACACACTTGTCTCTGCTATATATATATAGAGAGAGATAGTAATCAGCTGTTTGTGTCCACACTGGTACACACTTGTCTTCACTATATATATAGAGAGAGAGATAGTAATCAGCTGTTTGTGTCCACACTGGTACACACTTGTCTCTGCTATATATATATAGAGAGAGATAGTAATCAGCTGTTTGTGTCCACACTGGTACACACTTGTCTCTGCTATATATATATATAGAGAGAGATAGTAATCAGCTGTCTGTGTCCACACTGGTACACACTTGTCTTCACTATATATATATAGAGAGAGAGATAGTAAACAGCTGTCTGTGTCCACACTGGTACACACTTGTCTCTGCTATATATATATATAGAGAGAGACAGTAAACAGCTGTTTGTGTCCACACTGGTACACACTTGTCTCTGCTATATATAGAGAGAGAGATAGTAAACAGCTGTCTGTGTCCACACTGGTACACACTTGTCTTCACTATATATATAGAGAGAGATAGTAAACAGCTGTCTGTGTCCACACTGGTACACACTTGTCTTCAATATATATATATAGAGAGAGATAGTAAACAGCTGTTTGTGTCCACACTGGTACACACTTGTCTTCACTATATATATAGAGAGAGATAGTAAACAGCTGTCTGTGTCCACACTGGTACACACTTGTCTTCAATATATATATAGAGAGAGAGATAGTAAACAGCTGTTTGTGTCCACACTGGTACACACTTGTCTCTGCTATATATATAGAGAGAGAGATAGTAAACAGCTGTCTGTGTCAACACTGGTACACACTTGTCTCTGCTATATATAGAGAGAGATAGTAAACAGCTGTCTGTGTCCACACTGGTACACACTTGTCTCTGCTATATATATATAGAGAGAGATAGTAAACAGCTGTCTGTGTCAACGCTGGTACACACTTGTCTCTGCTATATATATAGAGAGAGAGATAGTAAACAGCTGTCTGTGTCCACACTGGTACACACTTGTCTCTGCTATATATATAGAGAGAGAGATAGTAAACAGCTGTCTGTGTCAACACTGGTACACACTTGTCTCTGCTATATATATATAGAGAGAGATAGTAAACAGCTGTCTGTGTCAACACTGGTACACACTTGTCTTCACTATATATAGAGAGAGATAGTAAACAGCTGTCTGTGTCAACACTGGTACACACTTGTCTCTGCTATATATATATAGAGAGAGATAGTAAACAGCTGTTTGTGTCCACACTGGTACACACTTGTCTCTGCTATATATATATAGAGAGAGATAGTAAACAGCTGTCTGTGTCAACACTGGTACACACTTGTCTCTGCTATATATATAGAGAGAGAGATAGTAAACAGCTGTCTGTGTCCACACTGGTACACACTTGTCTTCACTATATATAGAGAGACATAGTAAACAGCTGTTTGTGTCAACACTGGTACACACTTGTCTCTGCTATATATAGAGAGAGAGAGATAGTAAACAGCTGTCTGTGTCCACACTGGTACACACTTGTCTTCACTATATATAGAGAGACATAGTAAGCAGCTGTTTGTGTCAACACTGGTACACACTTGTCTTCACTATATATAGAGAGACATAGTAAACAGCTGTTTGTGTCAACACTGGTACACACTTGTCTTCACTATATATAGAGAGACATAGTAAAGAGCTGTTTGTGTCCACACTGGTACACACTTGTCTTCACTATATATAGAGAGACATAGTAAACAGCTGTTTGTGTCAACACTGGTACACACTTGTCTCTGCTATATATATATAGAGAGAGATAGTAAACAGCTGTCTGTGTCCACACTGGTACACACTTGTCTCTGCTATATATATAGAGAGAGAGATAGTAAACAGCTGTCTGTGTCAACACTGGTACACACTTGTCTCTGCTATATATATATAGAGAGAGATAGTAAACAGCTGTCTGTGTCCACACTGGTACACACTTGTCTCTGCTATATATATATAGAGAGAGATAGTAAACAGCTGTCTGTGTCCACACTGGTACACACTTGTCTTCACTATATATAGAGAGACATAGTAAACAGCTGTTTGTGTCCACACTGGTACACACTTGTCTTCACTATATATATATAGAGAGAGATAGTAAACAGCTGTCTGTGTCCACACTGGTACACACTTGTCTTCACTATATATATATAGAGAGAGAGATAGTAAACAGCTGTCTGTGTCCACACTGGTACACACTTGTCTCTGCTATATATATAGAGAGAGAGATAGTAAACAGCTGTCTGTGTCCACACTGGTACACACTTGTCTTCACTATATATATAGAAGGAGAGAGATAGTAAACAGCTGTCTGTGTCCACACTGGTACACACTTGTCTTCACTATATATAGAGAGACATAGTAAACAGCTGTTTGTGTCCACACTGGTACACACTTGTCTTCACTATATATATATAGAGAGAGATAGTCAACAGCTGTCTGTGTCCACACTGGTACACACTTGTCTCTGCTATATATATAGAGAGAGACATAGTAAACAGCTGTCTGTGTCCACACTGGTACACACTTGTCTTCACTATATATATATAGAGAGAGAGATAGTAAACAGCTGTCTGTGTCCACACTGGTACACACTTGTCTCTGCTATATATATATATAGAGAGAGATAGTAAACAGCTGTCTGTGTCCACACTGGTACACACTTGTCTTCACTATATATATATAGAGAGAGAGATAGTAAACAGCTGTCTGTGTCCACACTGGTACACACTTGTCTCTGCTATATATATATAGAGAGAGAGATAGTAAACAGCTGTCTGTGTCCACACTGGTACACACTTGTCTTCACTATATATAGAGAGACATAGTAAACAGCTGTTTGTGTCCACACTGGTACACACTTGTCTTCACTATATATATATAGAGAGAGATAGTAAACAGCTGTCTGTGTCCACACTGGTACACACTTGTCTTCACTATATATATATAGAGAGAGAGATAGTAAACAGCTGTCTGAGTCAACACTGGTACACACTTGTCTCTGCTATATATATATATAGAGAGAGATAGTAAACAGCTGTCTGTGTCCACACTGGTACACACTTGTCTCTGCTATATATATATAGAGAGAGATAGTAAACAGCTGTTTGTGTCCACACTGGTACACACTTGTCTTCACTATATATATATAGAGAGAGAGATAGTAAACAGCTGTCTGTGTCCACACTGGTACACACTTGTCTCTGCTATATATATATAGAGAGAGAGATAGTAAACAGCTGTCTGTGTCCACACTGGTACACACTTGTCTTCACTATATATAGAGAGACATAGTAAACAGCTGTTTGTGTCCACACTGGTACACACTTGTCTTCACTATATATATAGAGAGAGAGAGATAGTAAACAGCTGTCTGTGTTCACACTGGTACACACTTGTCTCTGCTATATATATAGAGAGAGAGAGATAGTAAACAGCTGTCTGTGTCCACACTGGTACACACTTGTCTTCACTATATATAGAGAGACATAGAAAACAGCTGTTTGTGTCCACACTGGTACACACTTGTCTTCACTATATATATATAGAGAGAGATAGTAAACAGCTGTCTGTGTCCACACTGGTACACACTTGTCTTCACTATATATATATAGAGAGAGAGATAGTAAACAGCTGTCTGTGTCCACACTGGTACACACTTGTCTTCACTATATATATATAGAGAGAGATAGTAAACAGCAGTCTGTGTCCACACTGGTACAGACTTGTCTTCACTATATATATATAGAGAGAGAGATAGTAAACAGCTGTCTGTGTCAACACTGGTACACACTTGTCGCTGCTATATATATAGGGGGAGAGATAGTAAACAGCTGTCTGTGTCCACACTGGTACACACTTGTCTCTGCTATATATATAGAGAGAGAGATAGTAAACAGCTGTTTGTGTCCACACTGGTACACACTTGTCTCTGCTATATATATATATAGAGAGAGATAGTAAACAGCTGTTTGTGTCCACACTGGTACACACTTGTCTTCACTATATATATAGAGAGAGAGAGAGATAGTAAACAGCTGTCTGTGTCAACACTGGTACACACTTGTCTCTGCTATATATATATAGAAAGAGATAGTAAACAGCTGTTTGTGTCCACACTGGTACACACTTGTCTTCACTATATATAGAGAGAGATAGTAAACAGCTGTCTGTGTCCACACTGGTACACACTTGTCTCTGCTATATATATATAGAGAGAGATAGTAATCAGCTGTTTGTGTCCACACTGGTACACACTTGTCTCTGCTATATATATATAGAGAGAGATAGTAATCAGCTGTTTGTGTCCACACTGGTACACACTTGTCTTCACTATATATATAGAGAGAGAGATAGTAAACAGCTGTCTGTGTCAACACTGGTACACACTTGTCTTCACTATATATAGAGAGACATAGTAAACAGCTGTCTGTGTCCACACTGGTACACACTTGTCTTCACTATATATATATATAGAGAGAGATAGTAAACAGCTGTTTGTGTCCACACTGGTACACACTTGTCTTCACTATATATATAGAGAGAGAGAGATAGTATACAGCTGTCTGTGTCAACACTGGTACACACTTGTCTCTGCTATATATATATAGAGAGAGATAGTAAACAGCTGTCTGTGTCCACACTGGTACACACTTGTCTCTGCTATATATATATAGAGAGAGATAGTAAACAGCTGTTTGTGTCCACACTGGTACACACTTGTCTTCACTATATATATAGAGAGAGAGATAGTAAACAGCTGTCTGTGTCAACGCTGGTACACACTTGTCTTCACTATATATAGAGAGACATAGTAAACAGCTGTCTGTGTCCACACTGGTACACACTTGTCTTCACTATATATATATATAGAGAGAGATAGTAAACAGCTGTTTGTGTCCACACTGGTACACACTTGTCTTCACTATATATATAGAGAGAGAGAGATAGTAAACAGCTGTCTGTGTCCACACTGGTACACACTTGTCTCTGCTATATATATAGAGAGAGACATAGAAAACAGCTGTCTGTGTCCACACTGGTACACACTTGTCTTCACTATATATATAGAGAGAGAGAGATAGTAAACAGCTGTCTGTGTCCACACTGGTACACACTTGTCTCTGCTATATATATATAGAGAGAGAGATAGTAAACAGCTGTCTGTGTCCACACTGGTACACACTTGTCTTCACTATATATAGAGAGACATAGTAAACAGCTGTTTGTGTCCACACTGGTACACACTTGTCTTCACTATATATATAGAGAGAGAGAGATAGTAAACAGCTGTCTGTGTCCACACTGGTACACACTTGTCTCTGCTATATATATATAGAGAGACATAGTAAACAGCTGTTTGTGTCAACACTGGTACACACTTGTCTCTGCTATATATATATAGAGAGAGAGATAGTAAACAGCTGTCTGTGTCCACACTGGTACACACTTGTCTTCACTATATATAGAGAGACATAGTAAACAGCTGTTTGTGTCCACACTGGTACATACTTGTCTTCACTGTATATAGAGAGACATAGTAAACAGCTGTTTGTATCAACACTGGTACACACTTGTCTCTGCTATATATATATAGAGAGAGAGATAGTAAACAGCTGTCTGTGTCCACACTGGTACACACTTGTCTTCACTATATATAGAGAGACATAGTAAACAGCTGTTTGTGTCCACACTGGTACACACTTGTCTTCACTATATATAGAGAGACATAGTAAACAGCTGTCTGTGTCCACACTGGTACACACTTGTCTCTGCTATATATATATAGAGAGAGAGATAGTAAACAGCTGTCTGTGTCCACACTGGTACACACTTGTCTTCACTATATATATATAGAGAGAGAGATAGTAAACAGCTGTCTGTGTCCACACTGGTACACACTTGTCTCTGCTATATATATAGAGAGAGAGACATAGTAAACAGCTGTTTGTGTCAACACTGGTACACACTTGTCTCTGCTATATATATATAGAGAGAGAGATAGTAAACAGCTGTTTGTGTCCACACTGGTACACACATGTCTCTGCTATATATATATAGAGAGAGATAGTAAACAGCTCTTTGTGTCCACACTGGTACACACTTGTCTCTGCTATATATATAGAGAGAGAGATAGTAAACAGCTGTTTGTGTCCACACTGGTACACACTTGTCTCTGCTATATATATATATAGAGAGAGAGATAGTAAACAGCTGTTTGTGTCCACACTGGTCCACACTTGTCTCTGCTATATATATAGAGAGAGAGATAGTAAACAGCTGTCTGTGTCCACACTGGTACACACTTGTCTTCACTATATATATATAGCGAGAGATAGTAAACAGCTGTCTGTGTCCACACTGGTACACACTTGTCTTCACTATATATATATAGAGAGAGAGATAGTAAACAGCTGTTTGTGTCCACACTGGTACACACTTGTCTTCACTATATATATAGAGAGAGAGATAGTAAACAGCTGTCTGTGTCAACACTGGTACACACTTGTCTTCACTATATATAGACATAGTAAACAGCTGTCTGTGTCCACACTGGTACACACTTGTCTTCACTATATATATATAGAGAGAGAGATAGTAAACAGCTGTTTGTGTCCACACTGGTACACACTTGTCTTCACTATATATATAGAGAGAGAGATAGTAAACAGCTGTTTGTGTCAACACTGGTACACACTTGTCTTCACTATATATATATAGAGAGAGAGATAGTAAACAGTTGTTTGTGTCAACACTGGTACACACTTGTCTCTGCTATATATATATATAGAGAGATAGTAAACAGCTGTCTGTGTCAACACTGGTACACACTTGTCTCTGCTATATATATATAGAGAGAGATAGTAAACAGCTGTCTGTGTCCACACTGGTACACACTTGTCTCTGCTATATATATAGAGAGAGAGATAGTAAACAGCTGTCTGTGTCCACACTGGTACACACTTGTCTTAACTATATATAGAGAGACATAGTAAACAGCTGTTTGTGTCAACACTGGTACACACTTGTCTCTGCTATATATAGAGAGAGATAGTAAACAGCTGTTTGTGTCCACACTGGTACACACTTGTCTTCAGTATATATAGAGAGAGAGAGATAGTAAACAGCTGTCTGTGTCCACACTGGTACACACTTGTCTTCACTATATATAGAGAGAGATAGTAAACAGCTGTTTGTGTCAACACTGGTACACACTTGTCTTCACTATATATAGAGAGAGATAGTAAACAGCTGTCTGTGTCCACACTGGTACACACTTGTCTTCACTATATATAGGGAGAGATAGTAAACAGCTGTCTGTGTCCACACTGGTACACACTTGTCTCTGCTATATATATATATATAGAGAGAGATAGTAAACAGCTGTCTGTGTCCACACTGGTACACACTTGTCTTCACTATATATAGAGAGAGATAGTAAACAGCTGTCTGTGTCCACACTGGTACACACTTGTCTTCACTATATATAGAGAGAGATAGTAAACAGCTGTTTGTGTCAACACTGGTACACACTTGCCTCTGCTATATATATAGAGAGAGAGATAGTAAACAGCTGTCTGTGTCCACACTGGTACACACTTGTCTCTGCTATATATAGAGAGAGAGAGATAGTAAACAGCTGTCTGTGTCAACACTGGTACACACTTGTCTCTGCTATATATAGAGAGAGATAGTAAACAGCTGTTTGTGTCCACACTGGTACACACTTGTCTTCACTATATATAGAGAGAGAGAGATAGTAAACAGCTGTCTGTGTCCACACTGGTACACACTTGTCTTCACTATATATAGAGAGAGATAGTAAACAGCTGTTTGTGTCCACACTGGTACACACTTGTCTCTGCTATATATATAGAGAGAGAGATATTAAACAGCTGTCTGTGTCCACACTGGTACACACTTGTCTTCACTATATATAGAGAGAGATAGTAAACAGCTGTCTGTGTCCACACTGGTACACACTTGTCTTCACTATATATAGAGAGAGATAGTAAACAGCTGTTTGTGTCAACACTGGTACACACTTGCCTCTGCTATATATATAGAGAGAGAGATAGTAAACAGCTGTCTGTGTCCACACTGGTACACACTTGTCTCTGCTATATATAGAGAGAGATAGTAAACAGCTGTTTGTGTCCACACTGGTACACACTTGTCTCTGCTATATATAGAGAGAGATAGTAAACAGCTCTCTGTGTCCACACTGGTACACACTTGTCTTCACTATATATATAGAGAGAGAGATAGTAAACAGCTGCCTGTGTCCACACTGGTACACACTTGTCTCTGCTATATATATATAGAGAGAGAGATAGTAAACAGCTGTCTGTGTCCACACTGGTACACACTTGTCTCTGCTATATATATATATATAGAGAGAGATAGTAAACAGCTGTCTGTGTCCACACTGGTACACACTTGTCTTCACTATATATATAGAGAGAGATAGTAAACAGCTGTTTGTGTCCACACTGGTACACACTTGTCTGTGCTATATATATAGAGAGAGAGAGATAGTAAACAGCTGTTTGTGTCCACACTGGTACACACTTGTCTCTGTTATATATATATATAGAGAGATAGTAAACAGCTGTCTGTGTCCACACTGGTACACACTTGTCTCTGCTATATATATAGAGATAGATAGTAAACAGCTGTCTGTGTCCACACTGGTACACACTTGTCTTCACTATATATACAGAGAGAGATAGTAAACAGCTGTTTGTGTCCACACTGGTACACACTTGTCTTCACTATATATATAGAGAGAGATAGTAAACAGCTGTTTGTGTCCACACTGGTACACACTTGTCTTCACTATATATAGAGAGAGAGATAGTAAACAGCTGTTTGTGTCCACACTGGTACACACTTGTCTCTGCTATATATATAGAGAGAGAGACATAGTAAACAGCTGTTTGTGTCCACACTGGTACACACTTGTCTCTGCTATATATATAGAGAGAGAGATAGTAAACAGCTGTTTGTGTCCACACTGGTACACACTTGTCTCTGCTATATATCTATAGAGAGAGAGATAGTAAACAGCTGTTTGTGTCCACACTGGTACACACTTGTCTTCACTATATATAGAGAGAGATAGTAAACAGCTGTTTGTGTCCACACTGGTACACACTTGTCTCTGCTATATATATAGAGAGAGAGATAGTAAACAGCTGTTTGTGTCCACACTGGTACACACTTGTCTCTGCTATATATAGAGAGAGATAGTAAACAGCTGTTTGTGTCCACACTGGTACACACTTGTCTTCACTATATATAGAGAGAGATAGTAAACAGCTCTCTGTGTCCACACTGGTACACACTTGTCTCTGCTATATATAGAGAGAGAGAGACATAGTAAACAGCTGTCTGTGTCCACACTGGTACACACTTGTCTTCACTATATATATAGAGAGAGAGATAGTAAACAGCTGTTTGTGTCCACACTGGTACACACTTGTCTTCACTATATATAGAGAGAGATAGTAAACAGCTGTTTGTGTCCACACTGGTACACACTTGTCTCTGCTATATATATATATAGAGAGAGATAGTAAACAGCTGTCTGTGTCCACACTGGTACACACTTGTCTCTGCTATATATATAGAGAGAGATAGTAAACAGCTGTCTGTGTCCACACTGGTACACACTTGTCTTCACTATATATACAGAGAGAGATAGTAAACAGCTGTTTGTGTCCACACTGGTACACACTTGTCTCTGCTATATATATATAGAGAGAGATAGTAAACAGCTGTTTGTGTCCACACTGGTACACACTTGTCTCTGCTATATATATAGAGAGAGAGAGATAGTAAACAGCTGTCAGTGTCCACACTGGTACACACTTGTCTCTGCTATATATATAGAGAGAGAGAGATAGTAAACAGCTGTTTGTGTCCACACTGGTACACACTTGTCTTCACTATATATAGAGAGAGATAGTAAACAGCTGTTTGTGTCCACACTGGTACACACTTGTCTTCACTATATATAGAGAGAGATAGTAAACAGCTGTTTGTGTCCACACTGGTACACACTTGTCTTCACTATATATAGAGAGAGAGAGATAGTAAACAGCTGTTTGTGTCCACACTGGGACACACTTGTATTCACTATATATAGAGAGAGAGAGACATAGTAAACAGCTGTTTGTGTCCACACTGGTACACACTTGTCTTCACTATATATATATAGCGAGAGAGATAGTAAACAGCTGTTTGTGTCCACACTGGTACACACTTGTCTCTGCTATATATATATAGAGAGACAGTAAACAGCTGTTTGTGTCCACACTGGTACACTCTTGTCTTCACTATATATATAGAGAGAGAGAGATAGTAAACAGCTGTTTGTGTCCACACTGGTACACACTTGTCTTCACTATATATAGAGAGAGAGAGATAGTAAACAGCTGTTTGTGTCCACACTGGTACACACTTGTCTTCACTATATATATAGAGAGAGAGATAGTAAACAGCTGTTTGTGTCCACACTGGTACACACTTGTCTCTGCTATATATATAGAGAGAGATAGTAAACAGCTGTTTGTGTCCACACTGGTACACACTTGTCTTCACTATATATAGAGAGAGATAGTAAACAGCTGTCTGTGTCCACACTGGTACACACTTGTCTCTGCTATATATATAGAGAGAGAGATAGTAATCAGCTGTTTGTGTCCACACTGGTACACACTTGTCTCTGCTATATATATATAGAGAGAGATAGTAATCAGCTGTTTGTGTCCACACTGGTACACACTTGTCTCTGCTATATATATATAGAGAGAGATAGTAAACAGCTGTTTGTGTCCACACTCTTACACACTTGTCTCTGCTATATATATATAGAGAGAGATAGTAATCAGCTGTTTGTGTCCACACTGGTACACACTTGTCTCAGCTATATATATATAGAGAGAGATAGTAAACAGCTGTTTGTGTCCACACTGGTACACACTTGTCTTCACTATATATAGAGAGAGATAGTAAACAGCTGTCTGTGTCCACACTGGTACACACTTGTCTCTGCTATATATATATAGAGAGAGATAGTAATCAGCTGTTTGTGTCCACACTGGTACACACTTGTCTCTGCTATATATATAGAGAGATAGTAAACAGCTGTTTGTGTCCACACTGGTACACACTTGTCTCTGCTATATATATAGGGAGAGATAGTAAACAGCTGTTTGTGTCCACACTGGTACACACTTGTCTTCACTATATATATAGAGAGAGAGATAGTAAACAGCTGTTTGTGTCCACACTGGTACACACTTGTCTCTGCCATATATAGAGAGAGAGATAGTAAACAGCTGTTTGTGTCCACACTGGTACACACTTGTCTCTGCTATATATATAGAGAGAGATAGTAAACAGCTGTTTGTGTCCACACTGGTACACACTTGTCTTCACTATATATATAGAGAGGGAGATAGTAAACAGCTGTTTGTGTCCACACTGGTACACACTTGTCTCTGCTATATATAGAGAGAGATAGTAAACAGCTCTTTGTGTCCACACTGGTACACACTTGTCTCTGCTATATATAGAGAGAGATAGTAAACAGCTGTCTGTGTCCACACTGGTACACACTTGTCTTCACTATATATATATAGAGAGAGATAGTAAACAGCTGTTTGTGTCCACACTGGTACACACTTGTCTCTGCTATATATATAGAGAGAGAGATAGTAAACAGCTGTTTGTGTCCACACTGGTACACACTTGTCTCTGCTATATATATATAGAGAGAGATAGTAAACAGCTGTTTGTGTCCACACTGGTACACACTTGTCTCCGCTATATATAGAGAGAGAGAGAGATAGTAAACAGCTGTCTGTGTCCACACTGGTACACACTTGTCTCTGCTATATATATAGAGAGAGTGAGATAGTAAACAGCTGTTTGTGTCCACACTGGTACACACTTGTCTCTGCTATATATAGAGAGAGAGAGATAGTAAACAGCTGTTTGTGTCCACAATGGTACACACTTGTCTTCACTATATATATAGAGAGAGATAGTAAACAGCTGTTTGTGTCCACACTGGTACACACTTGTCTTCACTATATATAGAAAGAGATAGTAATCAGCTGTTTGTGTCCACACTGGTACACACTTGTCTTCACTATATATAGAGAGAGGTAGTAAACAGCTGTTTGTGTCCACACTGGTACACACTTGTCTTCACTATATATAGAGAGAGAGAGATAGTAAACAGCTGTTTGTGTCCACAATGGTACACACTTGTCTTCACTATATATAGAGAGAGAGAGACATAGTAAACAGCTGTCTGTGTCCACACTGGTACACACTTGTCTTCACTATATATATAGAGAGAGAGAGATAGTAAACAGCTGTTTGTGTCCACACTGGTACACACTTGTCTCTGCTATATATATATATATAGAGAGAGAGAGTAAACAGCTGTTTGTGTCCACACTGGTACACACTTGTCTCTGCTATATATATAGAGAGAGAGACATAGTAAACAGCTGTCTGTGTCCACACTGGTACACACTTGTCTCTGCTATATATATATAGAGAGAGATAGTAAACAGCTGTCTGTGTCAACACTGGTACACACTTGTCTCTGCTACATATAGAGAGAGATAGTAAACAGCTGTTTGTGTCCACACTGGTACACACTTGTCTTCACTATATATATATAGAGAGAGATAGTAAACAGCTGTTTGTGTCCACACTGGTACACACTTGTCTCTGCTATATATATATAGAGAGAGATAGTAAACAGCTGTTTGTGTCCACACTGGTACACACTTGTCTTCACTATATATATAGAGAGAGAGATAGTAAACAGCTGTTTGTGTCCACACTGGTACACACTTGTCTCTGCTATATATATATAGAGAGAGATAGTAAACAGCTCTTTGTGTCCACACTGGTACACACTTGTCTTCACTATATATATAGAGAGAGAGATAGTAAACAGCTGTTTGTGTCCACACTGGTACACACTTGTCTCTGCTATATATATATAGAGAGAGATAGTAAACAGCTCTTTGTGTCCACACTGGTACACACTTGTCTTCACTATATATATAGAGAGAGAGATAGTAAACAGCTGTTTGTGTCCACACTGGTACACACTTGTCTCTGCTATATATATATAGAGAGAGATAGTAAACAGCTCTTTGTGTCCACACTGGTACACACTTGTCTTCACTATATATATAGAGAGAGAGATAGTAAACAGCTGTTTGTGTCCACACTGGTACACACTTGTCTCTGCTATATATATATAGAGAGAGATAGTAAACAGCTCTTTGTGTCCACACTGGTACACACTTGTCTTCACTATATATATAGAGAGAGAGATAGTATACAGCTGTTTGTGTCCACACTGGTACACACTTGTCTCTGCTATATATATAGAGAGAGAGATAGTAAACAGCTGTTTGTGTCCACACTGGTACACACTTGTCTTCACTATATATATAGAGAGAGAGATAGTAAACAGCTGTTTGTGTCCACACTGGTACACACTTTTCTCTGCCATATATATAGAGAGAGAGATAGTAAACAGCTGTTTGTGTCCACACTGGTACACACTTGTCCTCACTATATATATATAGAGAGAGATAGTAAACAGCTGTTTGTGTCCACACTGGTACACACTTGTCTCTGCTATATATATATAGAGAGAGAGACATAGTAAACAGCTGTCTGTGTCCACACTGGTACACACTTGTCTCTGCTATATATATATATAGAGAGAGATAGTAAACAGCTGTCTGTGTCCACACTGGTACACACTTGTCTCTGCTATATATATATAGAGAGAGAGACATAGTAAACAGCTGTCTGTGTCCACACTGGTACACACTTGTCTCTGCTATATATATATAGAGAGAGATAGTAAACAGCTGTTTGTGTCCACACTGGTACACACTTGTCTCTGCTATATATATAGAGAGAGAGAGACATAGTATACAGCTGTTTGTGTCCACACTGGTACACACATGTCTTCACTATATATAGAGAGAGATAGTAAACAGCTGTTTGTGTCCACACTGGTACACACTTGTCTCTGCTATATATATATATAGAGAGAGATAGTAAACAGCTGTTTGTTTCCACACTGGTACACACTTGTCTTCACTATATATAGAGAGAGAGAGACAGTAAACAGCTGTTTGTGTCCACACTGGTACACACTTGTCTCTGCTATATATAGAGAGAGAGAGATAGTAAACGGCTGTTTGTGTCCACACTGGTACACACTTGTCTCTGCTATATATAGAGAGAGAGAGATAGTAAACAGCTGTTTGTGTCCACACTGGTACACACTTGTCTTCACTATATATAGAGAGAGATAGTAAACTGCTGTTTGTGTCCACACTGGTACACATTTGTCTTAACTATATATAGAGAGAGATAGTAAACAGCTGTCTTTGTCCACACTGGTACACACTTGTCTCTGCTATATATATAGAGAGAGAGACATAGTAAACAGCTGTCTGTGTCCACACTGGTACACACTTGTCTTCACTATATATATATATAGAGAGAGATAGTAAACAGCTGTCTGTGTCCACACTGGTACACACTTGTCTTCACTATATATATAGAGAGAGAGATAGTAATCAGCTGTTTGTGTCCACACTGGTACACACTTGTCTCTGCTATATATATATATATAGAGAGAGATAGTAAACAGCTGTCTGTGTCCACACTGGTACACACATGTCTCTGCTATATATATAGAGAGAGAGATAGTAAACAGCTGTTTGTGTCCACACTGGTACACACTTGTCTCTGCTATATATATATATATAGAGAGAGAGATAGTAAACAGCTGTTTGTGTCCACACTGGTACACACTTGTCTTCACTATATATATAGAGAGAGAGATAGTAAACAGCTGTTTGTGTCCACACTGGTACACACTTGTCTTCACTATATATATAGAGAGAGACATAGTAAACAGCTGTCTGTGTCCACACTGGTACACACTTGTCTTCACTATATATATATATAGAGAGATAGTAATCACCTGTTTGTGTCCACACTGGTACACACTTGTCTCTGCTATATATATATAGAGAGAGATAGTAATCAGCTGTTTGTGTCCACACTGGTACACACTTGTCTCTGCTATATATATATATAGAGAGAGATAGTAATCAGCTGTCTGTGTCCACACTGGTACACACTTGTCTTCACTATATATATATAGAGAGAGAGATAGTAAACAGCTGTCTGTGTCCACACTGGTACACACTTGTCTCTGCTATATATATATATAGAGAGACAGTAAACAGCTGTTTGTGTCCACACTGGTACACACTTGTCTCTGCTATATATAGAGAGAGAGATAGTAAACAGCTGTCTGTGTCCACACTGGTACACACTTGTCTTCACTATATATATAGAGAGAGATAGTAAACAGCTGTCTGTGTCCACACTGGTACACACTTGTCTTCAATATATATATAGAGAGAGAGATAGTAAACAGCTGTTTGTGTCCACACTGGTACACACTTGTCTTCAATATATATATAGAGAGAGAGATAGTAATCAGCTGTTTGTGTCCACACTGGTACACACTTGTCTCTGCTATATATATAGAGAGAGAGATAGTAAACAGCTGTTTGTGTCCACACTGGTACACACTTGTCTTCACTATATATATAGAGAGAGAGATAGTAATCAGCTGTTTGTGTCCACACTGGTACACACTTGTCTCTGCTATATATATAGAGAGAGAGATAGTAATCAGCTGTCTGTGTCCACACTGGTACACACTTGTCTCTGCTATATATATATAGAGAGAGATAGTAATCAGCTGTCTGTGTCCACACTGGTACACACTTGTCTCTGCTATATATATATAGAGAGAGAGATAGTAATCAGCTGTTTGTGTCCACACTGGTACACACTTGTCTCTGCTATATATATATAGAGAGAGAGATAGTAATCAGCTGTCTGTGTCCACACTGGTACACACTTGTCTCTGCTATATATATAGAGAGAGAGATAGTAATCAGCTGTTTGTGTCCACACTGGTACACACTTGTCTTCACTATATATATAGAGAGAGAGATAGTAATCAGCTGTTTGTGTCCACACTGGTACACACTTGTCTCTGCTATATATATATAGAGAGAGATAGTAATCAGCTGTTTGTGTCCACACTGGTACACACTTGTCTTCACTATATATATATAGAGAGAGATAGTAAACAGCTGTCTGTGTCCACACTGGTACACACTTGTCTTCACTATATATATATAGAGAGAGAGATAGTAAACAGCTGTCTGTGTCCACACTGGTACACACTTGTCTCTGCTATATATATAGAGAGAGAGATAGTAAACAGCTGTCTGTGTCCACACTGGTACACACTTGTCTTCACTATATATATAGAAGGAGAGAGATAGTAAACAGCTGTCTGTGTCCACACTGGTACACACTTGTCTTCACTATATATAGAGAGACATAGTAAACAGCTGTTTGTGTCCACACTGGTACACACTTGTCTTCACTATATATATATAGAGAGAGATAGTAAACAGCTGTCTGTGTCCACACTGGTACACACTTGTCTCTGCTATATATATAGAGAGAGACATAGTAAACAGCTGTCTGTGTCCACACTGGTACACACTTGTCTTCACTATATATATATAGAGAGAGAGATAGTAAACAGCTGTCTGTGTCCACACTGGTACACACTTGTCTCTGCTATATATATATATAGAGAGAGATAGTAAACAGCTGTCTGTGTCCACACTGGTACACACTTGTCTTCACTATATATATATAGAGAGAGAGATAGTAAACAGCTGTCTGTGTCCACACTGGTACACACTTGTCTCTGCTATATATATATAGAGAGAGAGATAGTAAACAGCTGTCTGTGTCCACACTGGTACACACTTGTCTTCACTATATATAGAGAGACATAGTAAACAGCTGTTTGTGTCCACACTGGTACACACTTGTCTTCACTATATATATATAGAGAGAGATAGTAAACAGCTGTCTGTGTCCACACTGGTACACACTTGTCTTCACTATATATATATAGAGAGAGAGATAGTAAACAGCTGTCTGAGTCAACACTGGTACACACTTGTCTCTGCTATATATATATATATAGAGAGAGATAGTAAACAGCTGTCTGTGTCCACACTGGTACACACTTGTCTCTGCTATATATATATAGAGAGAGATAGTAAACAGCTGTTTGTGTCCACACTGGTACACACTTGTCTTCACTATATATATATAGAGAGAGAGATAGTAAACAGCTGTCTGTGTCCACACTGGTACACACTTGTCTCTGCTATATATAGAGAGAGAGAGAGATAGTAAACAGCTGTCTGTGTCCACACTGGTACACACTTGTCTTCACTATATATAGAGAGACATAGTAAACAGCTGTTTGTGTCCACACTGGTACACACTTGTCTTCACTATATATATAGAGAGAGAGAGATAGTAAACAGCTGTCTGTGTTCACACTGGTACACACTTGTCTCTGCTATATATATAGAGAGAGAGAGATAGTAAACAGCTGTCTGTGTCCACACTGGTACACACTTGTCTTCACTATATATAGAGAGACATAGAAAACAGCTGTTTGTGTCCACACTGGTACACACTTGTCTTCACTATATATATATAGAGAGAGATAGTAAACAGCTGTCTGTGTCCACACTGGTACACACTTGTCTTCACTATATATATATAGAGAGAGAGATAGTAAACAGCTGTCTGTGTCCACACTGGTACACACTTGTCTTCACTATATATATATAGAGAGAGATAGTAAACAGCAGTCTGTGTCCACACTGGTACAGACTTGTCTTCACTATATATATATAGAGAGAGAGATAGTAAACAGCTGTCTGTGTCAACACTGGTACACACTTGTCTCTGCTATATATATAGGGGGAGAGATAGTAAACAGCTGTCTGTGTCCACACTGGTACACACTTGTCTCTGCTATATATATAGAGAGAGAGATAGTAAACAGCTGTTTGTGTCCACACTGGTACACACTTGTCTCTGCTATATATATATATATAGAGAGAGATAGTAAACAGCTGTTTGTGTCCACACTGGTACACACTTGTCTTCACTATATATATAGAGAGAGAGAGATAGTAAACAGCTGTCTGTGTCAACACTGGTACACACTTGTCTCTGCTATATATATATAGAAAGAGATAGTAAACAGCTGTTTGTGTCCACACTGGTACACACTTGTCTTCACTATATATAGAGAGAGATAGTAAACAGCTGTCTGTGTCCACACTGGTACACACTTGTCTCTGCTATATATATATAGAGAGAGATAGTAATCAGCTGTTTGTGTCCACACTGGTACACACTTGTCTCTGCTATATATATATAGAGAGAGATAGTAATCAGCTGTTTGTGTCCACACTGGTACACACTTGTCTTCACTATATATATAGAGAGAGAGATAGTAAACAGCTGTCTGTGTCAACACTGGTACACACTTGTCTTCACTATATATAGAGAGACATAGTAAACAGCTGTCTGTGTCCACACTGGTACACACTTGTCTTCACTATATATATATATAGAGAGAGATAGTAAACAGCTGTTTGTGTCCACACTGGTACACACTTGTCTTCACTATATATATAGAGAGAGAGAGATAGTATACAGCTGTCTGTGTCAACACTGGTACACACTTGTCTCTGCTATATATATATAGAGAGAGATAGTAAACAGCTGTCTGTGTCCACACTGGTACACACTTGTCTCTGCTATATATATATAGAGAGAGATAGTAAACAGCTGTTTGTGTCCACACTGGTACACACTTGTCTTCACTATATATATAGAGAGAGAGATAGTAAACAGCTGTCTGTGTCAACACTGGTACACACTTGTCTTCACTATATATAGAGAGACATAGTAAACAGCTGTCTGTGTCCACACTGGTACACACTTGTCTTCACTATATATATATATAGAGAGAGATAGTAAACAGCTGTTTGTGTCCACACTGGTACACACTTGTCTTCACTATATATATAGAGAGAGAGAGATAGTAAACAGCTGTCTGTGTCCACACTGGTACACACTTGTCTCTGCTATATATATAGAGAGAGACATAGAAAACAGCTGTCTGTGTCCACACTGGTACACACTTGTCTTCACTATATATATAGAGAGAGAGAGATAGTAAACAGCTGTCTGTGTCCACACTGGTACACACTTGTCTCTGCTATATATATATAGAGAGAGAGATAGTAAACAGCTGTCTGTGTCCACACTGGTACACACTTGTCTTCACTATATATAGAGAGACATAGTAAACAGCTGTTTGTGTCCACACTGGTACACACTTGTCTTCACTATATATATAGAGAGAGAGAGATAGTAAACAGCTGTCTGTGTCCACACTGGTACACACTTGTCTTCACTATATATACAGAGAGAGATAGTAAACAGCTGTTTGTGTCCACACTGGTACACACTTGTCTCTGCTATATATATATAGAGAGAGATAGTAAACAGCTGTTTGTGTCCACACTGGTACACACTTGTCTCTGCTATATATATAGAGAGAGAGAGATAGTAAACAGCTGTCTGTGTCCACACTGGTACACACTTGTCTCTGCTATATATATATAGAGAGAGAGATAGTAAACAGCTGTTTGTGTCCACACTGGTACACACTTGTCTTCACTATATATAGAGAGAGATAGTAAACAGCTGTTTGTGTCCACACTGGTACACACTTGTCTTCACTATATATAGAGAGAGATAGTAAACAGCTGTTTGTGTCCACACTGGTACACACTTGTCTTCACTATATATATAGAGAGAGAGATAGTAAACAGCTGTTTGTGTCCACACTGGGACACACTTGTATTCACTATATATAGAGAGAGAGAGACATAGTAAACAGCTGTTTGTGTCCACACTGGTACACACTTGTCTTCACTATATATATATAGCGAGAGAGATAGTAAACAGCTGTTTGTGTCCACACTGGTACACACTTGTCTCTGCTATATATATATAGAGAGACAGTAAACAGCTGTTTGTGTCCACACTGGTACACACTTGTCTTCACTATATATATAGAGAGAGAGAGATAGTAAACAGCTGTTTGTGTCCACACTGGTACACACTTGTCTTCACTATATATAGAGAGAGAGAGATAGTAAACAGCTGTTTGTGTCCACACTGGCACACACTTGTCTTCACTATATATATAGAGAGAGAGATAGTAAACAGCTGTTTGTGTCCACACTGGTACACACTTGTCTCTGCTATATATATAGAGAGAGATAGTAAACAGCTGTTTGTGTCCACACTGGTACACACTTGTCTTCACTATATATAGAGAGAGATAGTAAACAGCTGTCTGTGTCCACACTGGTACACACTTGTCTCTGCTATATATATAGAGAGAGAGATAGTAATCAGCTGTTTGTGTCCACACTGGTACACACTTGTCTCTGCTATATATATATAGAGAGAGATAGTAATCAGCTGTTTGTGTCCACACTGGTACACACTTGTCTCTGCTATATATATATAGAGAGAGATAGTAAACAGCTGTTTGTGTCCACACTCTTACACACTTGTCTCTGCTATATATATATAGAGAGAGATAGTAATCAGCTGTTTGTGTCCACACTGGTACACACTTGTCTCAGCTATATATATATAGAGAGAGATAGTAAACAGCTGTTTGTGTCCACACTGGTACACACTTGTCTTCACTATATATAGAGAGAGATAGTAAACAGCTGTCTGTGTCCACACTGGTACACACTTGTCTCTGCTATATATATATATAGAGAGATAGTAATCAGCTGTTTGTGTCCACACTGGTACACACTTGTCTCTGCTATATATATAGAGAGATAGTAAACAGCTGTTTGTGTCCACACTGGTACACACTTGTCTCTGCTATATATATAGGGAGAGATAGTAAACAGCTGTTTGTGTCCACACTGGTACACACTTGTCTTCACTATATATATAGAGAGAGAGATAGTAAACAGCTGTTTGTGTCCACACTGGTACACACTTGTCTCTGCCATATATAGAGAGAGAGATAGTAAACAGCTGTTTGTGTCCACACTGGTACACACTTGTCTCTGCTATATATATAGAGAGAGATAGTAAACAGCTGTTTGTGTCCACACTGGTACACACTTGTCTTCACTATATATATAGAGAGGGAGATAGTAAACAGCTGTTTGTGTCCACACTGGTACACACTTGTCTCTGCTATATATAGAGAGAGATAGTAAACAGCTCTTTGTGTCCACACTGGTACACACTTGTCTCTGCTATATATAGAGAGAGATAGTAAACAGCTGTTTGTGTCCACACTGGTACACACTTGTCTCTGCTATATATATATAGAGAGAGATAGTAAACAGCTGTTTGTGTCCACACTGGTACACACTTGTCTCTGCTATATATATATAGAGAGAGATAGTAAACAGCTGTTTGTGTCCACACTGGTACACACTTGTCTCTGCTATATATATAGAGAGAGAGATAGTAAACAGCTGTTTGTGTCCACACTGGTACACACTTGTCTCTGCTATATATATAGAGAGAGAGACATAGTAAACAGCTGTTTGTGTCCACACTGGTACACACTTGTCTTCACTATATATAGAGAGAGAGATAGTAAACAGCTGTCTGTGTCCACACTGGTACACACTTGTCTTCACTATATATATATATATAGAGAGAGAGATAGTAAACAGCTGTTTGTGTCCACACTGGTACACACTTGTCTCTGCTATATATATATAGAGAGAGATAGTAATCAGCTGTTTGTGTCCACACTGGTACACACTTGTCTCTGCTATATATATATATAGAGAGATAGTAATCAGCTGTTTGTGTCCACACTGGTACACACTTGTCTCTGCTATATATATATATATAGAGAGAGATAGTAAACAGCTCTCTGTGTCCACACTGGTGCACACTTGTCTCTGCTATATATGTATGGAGAGAGAGATAGTAAACAGCTGTCTGTGTCCACACTGGTACACACTTGCTTCTGCTATATATATAGAGAGATAGTAAACAGCTGTCTGTGTCCACACTGGTACACACTTGTCTTCACTATATATATATAGAGAGAGATAGTAATCAGCTGTTTGTGTCCACACTGGTACACACATGTCTCTGCTATATATATAGAGAGAGAGATAGTAATCAGCTGTCTGTGTCCACACTGGTACACACTTGTCTCTGCTATATATATACAGAGAGACAGTAAACAGCTGTTTGTGTCCACACTGGTACACACTTGTCTCTGCTATATATATATAGAGAGACATAGTAAACAGCTGTCTGTGTCCACACTGGTACACACTTGTCTTCACTATATATATATAGAGAGAGATAGTAATCAGCTGTTTGTGTCCACACTGGTACACACTTTTCTCTGCTATATATATATAGAGAGAGATAGTAATCAGCTGTTTGTGTCCACACTGGTACACACTTGTCTCTGCTATATATATATAGAGAGACATAGTAAACAGCTGTCTGTGTCCACACTGGTACACACTTGTCTTCACTATATATATATAGAGAGAGATAGTAATCAGCTGTTTGTGTCCACACTGGTACACACTTGTCTCTGCTATATATATATAGAGAGACAAAGTAAACGGCTGTCTGTGTCCACACTGGTACACCCTTGTCTTCAATATATATATATAGAGAGAGATAGTAATCAGCTGTTTGTGTCCACACTGGTACACACTTGTCTCTGCTATATATATATAGAGAGAGATAGTAATCAGCTGTTTGTGTCCACACTGGTACACACTTGTCTCTGCTATATATATATAGAGAGAGATAGTAAACAGTTGTCTGTGTCCACACTGGTACACACTTGTCTCTGCTATATATATATATAGAGAGAGATAGTAAACAGCTGTCTGTGTCCACACTCGTACACACTTTTCTTCACTATATATATAGAGAGAGAGACATAGTAAACAGCTGTCTGTGTCCACACTGGTACACACTTTTCTTCACTATATATATATAGAGAGAGAGATAGTAAACAGCTGTCTGTGTCCACACTGGTACACACTTGTCTCTGCTATATATATATAGAGAGAGATAGTAAACAGCTGTTTGTGTCCACACTGGTACACACTTGTCTCTGCTATATATAGAGAGAGAGATAGTAAACAGCTGTCTGTGTCCACACTGGTACACACTTGTCTCTGCTATATATATAGAGAGAGATAGTAAACAGCTGTCTGTGTCCACACTGGTACACACTTGTCTCTGCTATATATATAGAGAGAGAGAGATAGTAAACAGCTGTTTGTGTCCACACTGGTACACACTTGTCTCTGCTATATATATAGAGAGAGAGATAGTAAACAGCTGTCTGTGTCCACACTGGTACACACTTGTCTCTGCTATATATATATATAGAGAGATAGTAAACAGCTGTCTGTGTCCACACTGGTACACACTTGTCTTCACTATATATATATATATATATATATATAGAGAGATAGTAAACAGCTGTCTGTGTCCACACTGGTACACACTTGTCTCTGCCATATATATAGAGAGAGATAGTAAACAGCTGTCTGTGTCCACACTGGTACACACTTGTCTCTGCTATATATATAGAGAGAGAGATAGTAAACAGCTGTCTGTGTCCACACTGGTACACACTTGTCTCTGCTATATATATATAGAGAGAGATAGTAAACAGCTGTCTGTGTCCACACTGGTACACACTTGTCTTCACTATATATATATATATAGAGAGATAGTAAACAGCTGTTTGTGTCCACACTGGTACACACTTGTCTCTGCTATATATATAGAGAGATAGTAAACAGCTGTTTGTGTCCACACTGGTACAAACTTGTCTCTGCTATATATAGAGAGAGATAGTAAACAGCTGTTTGTGTCCACACTGGTACACACTTGTCTTCACTATATATATATATATAGAGAGATAGTAAACAGCTGTCTGTGTCCACACTGGTACACACTTGTCTTCACTATATATATATATAGAGAGAGATAGTAAACAGCTGTTTGTGTCAACACTGGTACACACTTGTCTCTGCTATATATATAGAGAGAGAGAGATAGTAAACAGCTGTTTGTGTCCACACTGGTACACACTTGTCTTCACTATATATATAGAGAGAGAGATAGTAATCAGCTGTCTGTGTCCACACTGGTACACACTTGTCTTCACTATATATATATATATAGAGAGATAGTAAACAGCTGTTTGTGTCCACACTGGTACACACTTGTCTTCACTATATATAGAGAGAGAGAGATAGTAAACAGCTGTTTTTGTCCACACTGGTACACACTTGTCTCTGCTATATATCTATAGAGAGAGAGATAGTAAACAGCTGTTTGTGTCCACACTGGTACACACTTGTCTTCACTATATATAGAGAGAGATAGTAAACAGCTGTTTGTGTCCACACTGGTACACACTTGTCTCTGCTATATATATAGAGAGAGAGATAGTAAACAGCTGTTTGTGTCCACACTGGTACACACTTGTCTCTGCTATATATAGAGAGAGATAGTAAACAGCTGTTTGTGTCCACACTGGTACACACTTGTCTTCACTATATATAGAGAGAGATAGTAAACAGCTCTCTGTGTCCACACTGGTACACACTTGTCTCTGCTATATATATAGAGAGAGAGACATAGTAAACAGCTGTCTGTGTCCACACTGGTACACACTTGTCTTCACTATATATATAGAGAGAGAGATAGTAAACAGCTGTTTGTGTCCACACTGGTACACACTTGTCTTCACTATATATAGAGAGAGATAGTAAACAGCTGTTTGTGTCCACACTGGTACACACTTGTCTCTGCTATATATATATATAGAGAGAGATAGTAAACAGCTGTCTGTGTCCACACTGGTACACACTTGTCTCTGCTATATATATAGAGAGAGATAGTAAACAGCTGTCTGTGTCCACACTGGTACACACTTGTCTTCACTATATATACAGAGAGAGATAGTAAACAGCTGTTTGTGTCCACACTGGTACACACTTGTCTCTGCTATATATATATAGAGAGAGATAGTAAACAGCTGTTTGTGTCCACACTGGTACACACTTGTCTCTGCTATATATATAGAGAGAGAGAGATAGTAAACAGCTGTCTGTGTCCACACTGGTACACACTTGTCTCTGCTATATATATAGAGAGAGAGAGATAGTAAACAGCTGTTTGTGTCCACACTGGTACACACTTGTCTTCACTATATATAGAGAGAGATAGTAAACAGCTGTTTGTGTCCACACTGGTACACACTTGTCTTCACTATATATAGAGAGAGATAGTAAACAGCTGTTTGTGTCCACACTGGTACACACTTGTCTTCACTATATATAGAGAGAGAGAGATAGTAAACAGCTGTTTGTGTCCACACTGGGACACACTTGTATTCACTATATATAGAGAGAGAGAGACATAGTAAACAGCTGTTTGTGTCCACACTGGTACACACTTGTCTTCACTATATATATATAGCGAGAGAGATAGTAAACAGCTGTTTGTGTCCACACTGGTACACACTTGTCTCTGCTATATATATAGAGAGAGACAGTAAACAGCTGTTTGTGTCCACACTGGTACACACTTGTCTTCACTATATATATAGAGAGAGAGAGATAGTAAACAGCTGTTTGTGTCCACACTGGTACACACTTGTCTTCACTATATATAGAGAGAGAGAGATAGTAAACAGCTGTTTGTGTCCACACTGGTACACACTTGTCTTCACTATATATATAGAGAGAGAGATAGTAAACAGCTGTTTGTGTCCACACTGGTACACACTTGTCTCTGCTATATATATAGAGAGAGATAGTAAACAGCTGTTTGTGTCCACACTGGTACACACTTGTCTTCACTATATATAGAGAGAGATAGTAAACAGCTGTCTGTGTCCACACTGGTACACACTTGTCTCTGCTATATATATATAGAGAGAGATAGTAATCAGCTGTTTGTGTCCACACTGGTACACACTTGTCTCTGCTATATATATATAGAGAGAGATAGTAATCAGCTGTTTGTGTCCACACTGGTACACACTTGTCTCTGCTATATATATATAGAGAGAGATAGTAAACAGCTGTTTGTGTCCACACTCTTACACACTTGTCTCTGCTATATATATATAGAGAGAGATAGTAATCAGCTGTTTGTGTCCACACTGGTACACACTTGTCTCAGCTATATATATATAGAGAGAGATAGTAAACAGCTGTTTGTGTCCACACTGGTACACACTTGTCTTCACTATATATAGAGAGAGATAGTAAACAGCTGTCTGTGTCCACACTGGTACACACTTGTCTCTGCTATATATATATATAGAGAGATAGTAATCAGCTGTTTGTGTCCACACTGGTACACACTTGTCTCTGCTATATATATAGAGAGATAGTAAACAGCTGTTTGTGTCCACACTGGTACACACTTGTCTCTGCTATATATATAGGGAGAGATAGTAAACAGCTGTTTGTGTCCACACTGGTACACACTTGTCTTCACTATATATATAGAGAGAGAGATAGTAAACAGCTGTTTGTGTCCACACTGGTACACACTTGTCTCTGCCATATATAGAGAGAGAGATAGTAAACAGCTGTTTGTGTCCACACTGGTACACACTTGTCTCTGCTATATATATAGAGAGAGATAGTAAACAGCTGTTTGTGTCCACACTGGTACACACTTGTCTTCACTATATATATAGAGAGGGAGATAGTAAACAGCTGTTTGTGTCCACACTGGTACACACTTGTCTCTGCTATATATAGAGAGAGATAGTAAACAGCTCTTTGTGTCCACACTGGTACACACTTGTCTCTGCTATATATAGAGAGAGATAGTAAACAGCTGTCTGTGTCCACACTGGTACACACTTGTCTTCACTATATATATATAGAGAGAGATAGTAAACAGCTGTTTGTGTCCACACTGGTACACACTTGTCTCTGCTATATATATATAGAGAGAGATAGTAAACAGCTGTTTGTGTCCACACTGGTACACACTTGTCTCTGCTATATATATATAGAGAGAGATAGTAAACAGCTGTTTGTGTCCACACTGGTACACACTTGTCTCCGCTATATATATAGAGAGAGAGATAGTAAACAGCTGTTTGTGTCCACACTGGTACACACTTGTCTCTGCTATATATATAGAGAGAGAGACATAGTAAACAGCTGTTTGTGTCCACACTGGTACACACTTGTCTTCACTATATATAGAGAGAGAGATAGTAAACAGCTGTCTGTGTCCACACTGGTACACACTTGTCTTCACTATATATATATATATATAGAGAGAGAGATAGTAAACAGCTGTTTGTGTCCACACTGGTACACACTTGTCTCTGCTATATATATATAGAGAGAGATAGTAATCAGCTGTTTGTGTCCACACTGGTACACACTTGTCTCTGCTATATATATATATAGAGAGATAGTAATCAGCTGTTTGTGTCCACACTGGTACACACTTGTCTCTGCTATATATATATATATATAGAGAGATAGTAAACAGCTCTCTGTGTCCACACTGGTGCACACTTGTCTCTGCTATATATATATAGAGAGAGAGATAGTAAACAGCTGTCTGTGTCCACACTGGTACACACTTGCTTCTGCTATATATATAGAGAGATAGTAAACAGCTGTCTGTGTCCACACTGGTACACACTTGTCTTCACTATATATATATAGAGAGAGATAGTAATCAGCTGTTTGTGTCCACACTGGTACACACTTGTCTCTGCTATATATAGAGAGAGAGAGATAGTAATCAGCTGTCTGTGTCCACACTGGTACACACTTGTCTCTGCTATATATATACAGAGAGACAGTAAACAGCTGTTTGTGTCCACACTGGTACACACTTGTCTCTGCTATATATATATAGAGAGACATAGTAAACAGCTGTCTGTGTCCACACTGGTACACACTTGTCTTCACTATATATATATAGAGAGAGATAGTAATCAGCTGTTTGTGTCCACACTGGTACACACTTTTCTCTGCTATATATATATAGAGAGAGATAGTAATCAGCTGTTTGTGTCCACACTGGTACACACTTGTCTCTGCTATATATATATAGAGAGACATAGTAAACAGCTGTCTGTGTCCACACTGGTACACACTTGTCTTCACTATATATATATAGAGAGAGATAGTAATCAGCTGTTTGTGTCCACACTGGTACACACTTGTCTCTGCTATATATATATAGAGAGACAAAGTAAACGGCTGTCTGTGTCCACACTGGTACACCCTTGTCTTCAATATATATATATAGAGAGAGATAGTAATCAGCTGTTTGTGTCCACACTGGTACACACTTGTCTCTGCTATATATATATAGAGAGAGATAGTAATCAGCTGTTTGTGTCCACACTGGTACACACTTGTCTCTGCTATATATATATAGAGAGAGATAGTAAACAGTTGTCTGTGTCCACACTGGTACACACTTGTCTCTGCTATATATATATAGAGAGAGAGATAGTAAACAGCTGTTTGTGTCCACACTGGAACACACTTGTCTCTGCTATATATATAGAGAGAGAGATAGTAAACAGCTGTTTGTGTCCACACTGGTACACACTTGTCTCTGCTATATATATATATAGAGAGAGATAGTAAACAGCTGTCTGTGTCCACACTCGTACACACTTGTCTTCACTATATATATAGAGAGAGAGACATAGTAAACAGCTGTCTGTGTCCACACTGGTACACACTTGTCTTCACTATATATATATAGAGAGAGAGATAGTAAACAGCTGTCTGTGTCCACACTGGTACACACTTGTCTCTGCTATATATATATAGAGAGAGATAGTAAACAGCTGTTTGTGTCCACACTGGTACACACTTGTCTCTGCTATATATAGAGAGAGAGATAGTAAACAGCTGTCTGTGTCCACACTGGTACACACTTGTCTCTGCTATATATATAGAGAGAGATAGTAAACAGCTGTCTGTGTCCACACTGGTACACACTTGTCTCTGCTATATATATAGAGAGAGAGAGATAGTAAACAGCTGTTTGTGTCCACACTGGTACACACTTGTCTCTGCTATATATATAGAGAGAGAGATAGTAAACAGCTGTCTGTGTCCACACTGGTACACACTTGTCTCTGCTATATATATATATATAGAGAGATAGTAAACAGCTGTCTGTGTCCACACTGGTACACACTTGTCTTCACTATATATATATATATATATATAGAGAGATAGTAAACAGCTGTCTGTGTCCACACTGGTACACACTTGTCTCTGCCATATATATAGAGAGAGATAGTAAACAGCTGTCTGTGTCCACACTGGTACACACTTGTCTCTGCTATATATAGAGAGAGAGAGATAGTAAACAGCTGTCTGTGTCCACACTGGTACACACTTGTCTCTGCTATATATATATAGAGAGAGATAGTAAACAGCTGTCTGTGTCCACACTGGTACACACTTGTCTTCACTATATATATATATAGAGAGATAGTAAACAGCTGTTTGTGTCCACACTGGTACACACTTGTCTCTGCTATATATATAGAGAGATAGTAAACAGCTGTTTGTGTCCACACTGGTACAAACTTGTCTCTGCTATATATAGAGAGAGATAGTAAACAGCTGTTTGTGTCCACACTGGTACACACTTGTCTTCACTATATATATATATATAGAGAGATAGTAAACAGCTGTCTGTGTCCACACTGGTACACACTTGTCTTCACTATATATATATATAGAGAGAGATAGTAAACAGCTGTTTGTGTCAACACTGGTACACACTTGTCTCTGCTATATATATATAGAGAGAGAGATAGTAAACAGCTGTTTGTGTCCACACTGGTACACACTTGTCTTCACTATATATATAGAGAGAGAGATAGTAAACAGCTGTCTGTGTCCACATTGGTACACACTTGTCTTCACTATATATAGAGAGAGATAGTAAACAGCTGTTTGTGTCCACACTGGTACACACTTGTCTTCACTATATATATAGAGAGAGAGATAGTAATCAGCTGTCTGTGTCCACACTGGTACACACTTGTCTTCACTATATATATATATATAGAGAGATAGTAAACAGCTGTTTGTGTCCACACTGGTACACACTTGTCTTCACTATATATAGAGAGAGAGAGATAGTAAACAGCTGTTTGTGTCCACACTGGTACACACTTGTCTCTGCTATATATATATAGAGAGAGAGATAGTAAACAGCTGTTTGTGTCCACACTGGTACACACTTGTCTTCACTATATATATATAGAGAGAGATAGTAAACAGCTGTTTGTGTCCACACTGGTACACACTTGTCTTCACTATATATATAGAGAGAGATAGTAATCAGCTGTTTGTGTCCACACTGGTACACACTTGTCTCTGCTATATATATATAGAGAGAGATAGTAATCAGCTGTCTGTGTCCACACTGGTACACACTTGTCTCTGCTATATATATAGAGAGAGACATAGTAAACAGCTGTCTGTGTCCACACTGGTACACACTTGTCTTCACTATATATATATATAGAGAGAGATAGTAATCAGCTGTTTGTGTCCACACTGGTACACACTTGTCTCTGCTATATATATAGAGAGAGAGATAGTAATCAGCTGTTTGTGTCCACACTGGTACACACTTGTCTTCACTATATATATATAGAGAGAGATAGTAATCAGCTGTTTGTGTCCACACTGGTACACACTTGTCTCTGCTATATATATATATAGAGAGAGATAGTAAACAGCTGTCTGTGTCCACACTGGTACACACTTGTCTTCACTATATATATAGAGAGAGAGAGATAGTAAACAGCTGTCTCTGTCCACACTGGTACACACTTGTCTCTGCTATATATATAGAGAGATAGTAAACAGCTGTCTGTGTCCACACTGGTACACACTTGTCTCTGCTATATATATATAGAGAGAGAGATAGTAAACAGCTGTTTGTGTCCACACTGGTACACACTTGTCTCTGCTATATATATATAGAGAGATAGTAAACAGCTGTTTGTGTCAACACTGGTACACACTTGTCTTCACTATATATATAGAGAGACAGTAAACAGCTGTTTGTGTCCACACTGGTACACACTTGTCTCTGCTATATATAGAGAGAGAGAGATAGTAAACAGCTGTCTGTGTCCACACTGGTACACACTTGTCTTCACTATATATATAGAGAGATAGTAAACAGCTGTCTGTGTCCACACTGGTACACACTTGTCTCTGCTATATATATAGAGAGAGATAGTAAACAGCTGTCTGTGTCCACACTGGTACACACTTGTCTCTGCTATATATATATAGAGAGAGACAGTAAACAGCTGTTTGTGACCACACTGGTACACACTTGTCTTCACTATACATATATAGAGAGAGATAGTAAACAGCTGTCTGTGTCCACACTGGTACACACTTGTCTCTGCTATATATATAGAGAGAGAGATAGTAAACAGCTGTCTGTGTCCACACTGGTACACACTTGTCTTCACTATATATATAGAGAGAGAGATAGTAATCAGCTGTTTGTGTCCACACTGGTACACACTTGTCTCTGCTATATATATGTATAGAGAGAGAGATAGTAAACAGCTGTCTGTGTCAACACTGGTACACACTTGTCTTCACTATATATATAGAGAGACAGTAAACAGCTGTTTGTGTCCACACTGGTACACACTTGTCTCTGCTATATATATAGAGAGAGATAGTAAACAGCTGTCTGTGTCCACACTGGTACACACTTGTCTCTGCTATATATATATAGAGAGATAGTAAACAGCTGTCTGTGTCAACACTGGTACACACTTGTCTTCACTATATATATAGAGAGACAGTAAACAGCTGTTTGTGTCCACACTGGTACACACTTGTCTCTGCTATATATATAGAGAGAGATAGTAAACAGCTGTCTGTGTCCACACTGGTACACACTTGTCTCTGCTATATATATATAGAGAGATAGTAAACAGCTGTTTGTGTCCACACTGGTACACACTTGTCTTCACTATATATATAGAGAGAGAGAGATAGTAAACAGCTGTCTGTGTCCACACTGGTACACACTTGTCTTCACTATATATAGAGAGAGAGAGATAGAAAACAGCTGTTTGTGTCCACACTGGTACACACTTGTCTTCACTATATATATAGAGAGAGAGATAGTAAACAGCTGTTTGTGTCCACACTATTACACACTTGTCTTCACTATATATATAGAGAGAGAGATAGTAAACAGCTGTCTGTGTCCACACTGGTACACACTTGTCTCTGCTATATATATAGAGAGATAGTAAACAGCTGTTTGTGTCCACACTGGTACACACTTGTCTTCACTATATATATATAGAGAGAGATAGTAAACAGCTGTCTGTGTCCACACTGGTACACACTTGTCTCTGCTATATATAGAGAGAGATAGTAAACAGCTGTCTGTGTCCACACTGGTACACACTTGTCTTCACTATATATATAGAGAGAGAGATAGTAAACAGCTGTTTGTGTCCACACTGGTACACACTTGTCTTCACTATATATATAGAGAGAGAGATAGTAAACAGCTGTTTGTGTCCACACTGGTACACACTTGTCTTCACTATATATATATATAGAGAGAGAGATAGTAAACAGCTGTTTGTGTCCACACTGGTACACACTTGTCTTCACTATATATATATAGAGAGAGATAGTAAACAGCTGTTTGTGTCCACACTGGTACACACTTGTCTTCACTATATATATATATATAGAGAGAGATAGTAAACAGCTGTCTGTGTCCACACTGGTACACACTTGTCTCTGCTATATATATAGAGAGAGAGATAGTAAACAGCTGTTTGTGTCCACACTGGTACACACTTGTCTTCACTATATATATAGAGAGAGAGATAGTAAACAGCTGTTTGTGTCCACACTGGTACACACTTGTCCTCACTATATATATAGAGAGAGAGAGATAGTAAACAGCTGTTTGTGTCCACACTGGTACACACTTGTCTCTGCTATATATATATATATAGAGAGATAGTAAACAGCTGTTTGTGTCCACACTGGTACACACTTGTCTCTGCTATATATATATAGAGAGACATAGTAAACAGCTGTCTGTGTCCACACTGGTACACACTTGTCTTCACTATATATATATAGAGAGAGAGATAGTAAACAGCTGTCTGTGTCCACACTGGTACACACTTGTCTCTGCTATATATATATATAGAGAGAGATAGTAAACAGCTGTCTGTGTCCACACTGGTACACACTTGTCTTCACTATATATATAGAGAGAGAGAGATAGTAAACAGCTGTCTGTGTCCACACTGGTACACACTTGTCTCTGCTATATATATATATAGAGAGAGATAGTAAACAGCTGTCTGTGTCCACACTGGTACACACTTGTCTTCACTATATATAGAGAGACATAGTAAACAGCTGTTTGTGTCCACACTGGTACACACTTGTCTTCACTATATATATATAGAGAGACATAGTAAACAGCTGTCTGCGTCCACACTGGTACACACTTGTCTTCACTATATATATATAGAGAGAGAGATAGTAAACAGCTGTCTGTGTCAACACTGGTACACACTTGTCTCTGCTATATATATATATAGAGAGAGATAGTAAACAGCTGTCTGTGTCCACACTGGTACACACTTGTCTCTGCTATATATATATAGAGAGAGATAGTAAACAGCTGTTTGTGTCCACACTGGTACACACTTGTCTTCACTATATATATATAGAGAGAGAGATAGTAAACAGCTGTCTGTGTCCACACTGGTACACACTTGTCTCTGCTATATATATATAGAGAGAGAGATAGTAAACAGCTGTCCGTGTCCACACTGGTACACACTTGTCTTCACTATATATAGAGAGACATAGTAAACAGCTGTTTGTGTCCACACTGGTACACACTTGTCTTCACTATATATATATATAGAGAGAGAGAGTAAACAGCTGTCTGTGTCCACACTGGTACACACTTGTCTCTGCTATATATATATAGAGAGAGAGATAGTAAACAGCTGTCTGTGTCCACACTGGTACACACTTGTCTTCACTATATATAGAGAGACATAGAAAACAGCTGTTTGTGTCCACACTGGTACACACTTGTCTTCACTATATATATATAGAGAGAGATAGTAAACAGCTGTCTGTGTCCACACTGGTACACACTTGTCTTCACTATATATGTATAGAGAGAGAGATAGTAAACAGCTGTCTGTGTCCACACTGGTACACACTTGTCTTCACTATATATATATAGAGAGAGATAGTAAACAGCTGTCTGTGTCCACACTGGTACACACTTTTCTTCACTATATATATATAGAGAGAGAGATAGTAAACAGCTGTCTGTGTCAACACTGGTACACACTTGTCTCTGCTATATATATATAGAGAGAGATAGTAAACAGCTGTCTGTGTCCACACTGGTACACACTTGTCTCTGCTATATATATAGAGAGAGAGATAGTAAACAGCTGTTTGTGTCCACACTGGTACACACTTGTCTCTGCTATATATATATAGAGAGAGATAGTAAACAGCTGTTTGTGTCCACACTGGTACACACTTGTCTTCACTATATATATAGAGAGAGAGAGATAGTAAACAGCTGTCTGTGTCAACACTGGTACACACTTGTCTCTGCTATATATATATAGAGAGAGATAGTAAACAGCTGTCTGTGTCCACACTGGTACACACTTGTCTTCACTATATATATATAGAGAGAGATAGTAAACAGCTGTCTGTGTCCACACTGGTACACACTTGTCTTCACTATATATATATAGAGAGAGAGATAGTAAACAGCTGTCTGTGTCAACACTGGTACACACTTGTCTCTGCTATATATATAGAGAGAGAGATAGTAAACAGCTGTCTGTGTCCACACTGGTACACACTTGTCTCTGCTATATATATATAGAGAGAGATAGTAAACAGCTGTTTGTGTCCACACTGGTACACACTTGTCTTCACTATATATATAGAGAGAGAGATAGTAAACAGCTGTCTGTGTCAACACTGGTACACACTTGTCTTCACTATATATAGAGAGACATAGTAAACAGCTGTCTGTGTCCACACTGGTACACACTTGTCTTCACTATATATATATATAGAGAGAGATAGTAAACAGCTGTTTGTGTCCACACTGGTACACACTTGTCTTCAGTATATATATATAGAGAGAGAGATAGTAAACAGCTGTCTGTGTCCACACTGGTACACACTTGTCTCTGCTATATATATAGAGAGAGACATAGTAAACAGCTGTCTGTGTCCACACTGGTACACACTTGTCTTCACTATATATATATAGAGAGAGAGATAGTAAACAGCTGTCTGTGTCCACACTGGTACACACTTGTCTCTGCTATATATATATATATAGAGAGATAGTAAACAGCTGTCTGTGTCCACACTGGTACACACTTGTCTTCACTATATATAGAGAGACATAGTAAACAGCTGTTTGTGTCCACACTGGTACACACTTGTCTTCACTATATATATATAGAGAGAGAGATAGTAAACAGCTGTCTGTGTCCACACTGGTACACACTTGTCTCTGCTATATATATATAGAGAGACATAGTAAACAGCTGTTTGTGTCAACACTGGTACACACTTGTCTCTGCTATATATATATATAGAGAGAGAGATAGTAAACAGCTGTCTGTGTCCACACTGGTACACACTTGTCTTCACTATATATAGAGAGACATAGTAAACAGCTGTTTGTGTCCACACTGGTACACACTTGTCTTCACTATATATAGAGAGACATAGTAAACAGCTGTTTGTGTCAACACTGGTACACACTTGTCTCTGCTATATATATATAGAGAGAGAGATAGTAAACAGCTGTCTGTGTCCACACTGGTACACACTTGTCTTCACTATATATAGAGAGACATAGTAAACAGCTGTTTGTGTCCACAGTGGTACACACTTGTCTTCACTATATATAGAGAGACATAGTAAACAGTTGTCTGTGTCCACACTGGTACACACTTGTCTCTGCTATATATATATAGAGAGAGAGATAGTAAACAGCTGTCTGTGTCCACACTGGTACACACTTGTCTTCACTATATATATATAGAGAGAGAGATAGTAAACAGCTTTCTGTGTCCACACTGGTACACACTTGTCTCTGCTATATATATATAGAGAGAGACATAGTAAACAGCTGTTTGTGTCAACACTGGTACACACTTGTCTCTGCTATATATATATAGAGAGAGAGATAGTAAACAGCTGTTTGTGTCCACACTGGTACACACATGTCTCTGCTATATATATAGAGAGAGAGATAGTAAACAGCTGTTTGTGTCCACACTGGTACACACTTGTCTCTGCTATATATATAGAGAGAGAGATAGTAAACAGCTGTTTGTGTCCACACTGGTACACACTTGTCTCTGCTATATATATATAGAGAGAGAGATAGTAAACAGCTGTTTGTGTCCACACTGGTACACACTTGTCTCTGCTATATATATAGAGAGAGAGATAGTAAACAGCTGTCTGTGTCCACACTGTTACACACTTGTCTTCACTATATATATATAGAGAGAGATAGTAAACAGCTGTCTGTGTCCACACTGGTACACACTTGTCTTCACTATATATATATAGAGAGAGAGATAGTAAACAGCTGTTTGTGTCCACACTGGTACACACTTGTCTTCACTATATATATAGAGAGAGAGATAGTAAACAGCTGTCTGTGTCAACACTGGTACACACTTGTCTTCACTATATATAGAGAGACATAGTAAACAGCTGTCTGTGTCCACACTGGTACACACTTGTCTTCACTATATATATATAGAGAGAGAGATAGTAAACAGCTGTTTGTGTCCACACTGGTACACACTTGTCTTCACTATATATATAGAGAGAGAGATAGTAAACAGCTGTTTGTGTCAACACTGGTACACACTTGTCTTCACTATATATATAGAGAGAGAGAGATAGTAAACAGTTGTTTGTGTCAACACTGGTACACACTTGTCTCTGCTATATATAGAGAGAGATAGTAAACAGCTGTCTGTGTCAACACTGGTACACACTTGTCTCTGCTATATATATATAGAGAGAGAGATAGTAAACAGTTGTTTGTGTCAACACTGGTACACACTTGTCTTCACTATATATATAGAGAGAGAGAGGTAGTAAACAGTTGTTTGTGTCAACACTGGTACACACTTGTCTCTGCTATATATATATAGAGAGAGATAGTAAACAGCTGTTTGTGTCAACACTGGTACACACTTGTCTTCACTATATATATAGAGAGAGAGAGATAGTAAACAGTTGTTTGTGTCAACACTGGTACACACTTGTCTCTGCTATATATAGAGAGAGATAGTAAACAGCTGTCTGTGTCAACACTGGTACACACTTGTCTCTGCTATATATATATAGAGAGAGATAGTAAACAGCTGTCTGTGTCCACACTGGTACACACTTGTCTCTGCTATATATATATAGAGAGAGATAGTAAACAGCTGTCTGTGTCCACACTGGTACACACTTGTCTTCACTATATATAGAGAGACATAGTAAACAGCTGTTTGTGTCAACACTGGTACACACTTGCCTCTGCTATATATATAGAGAGAGAGATAGTAAACAGCTGTCTGTGTCCACACTGGTACACACTTCTCTCTGCTATATATAGAGAGAGATAGTAAACAGCTGTTTGTGTCCACACTGGTACACACTTGTCTTCAGTATATATAGAGAGAGAGAGAGATAGTAAACAGCTGTCTGTGTCCACACTGGTACACACTTGTCTTCACTATATATAGAGAGAGATAGTAAACAGCTGTTTGTGTCAACACTGGTACACACTTGTCTTCACTATATATAGAGAGAGATAGTAAACAGCTGTCTATGTCCACACTGGTACACACTTGTCTTCACTATATATAGAGAGAGATAGTAAACAGCTGTCTGTGTCCACACTGGTACACACTTGTCTTCACTATATATAGAGAGAGATAGTAAACAGCTGTCTGTGTCCACACTGGTACACACTTGTCTCTGCTATATATATATATAGAGAGAGAGATAGTAAACAGCTGTCTGTGTCCACAGTGGTACACACTTGTCTTCACTATATATAGAGAGAGATAGTAAACAGCTGTCTGTGTCCACATTGGTACACACTTGTCTTCACTATATATAGAGAGAGATAGTAAACAGCTGTTTGTGTCAACACTGGTACACACTTGCCTCTGCTATATATATAGAGAGAGAGATAGTAAACAGCTGTCTGTGTCCACACTGGTACACACTTGTCTCTGCTATATATAGAGAGAGAGAGATAGTAAACAGCTGTCTGTGTCAACACAGGTACACACTTGTCTCTGCTACATATAGAGAGAGATAGTAAACAGCTGTTTGTGTCCACACTGGTACACACTTGTCTTCACTATATATATAGAGAGAGAGATAGTAAACAGCTGTCTGTGTCCACACTGGTACACACTTGTCTTCTCTATATATATATAGAGAGAGATAGTAAACAGCTGTTTGTGTCCACACTGGTACACACTTGTCTCTGCTATATATATAGAGAGAGAGATATTAAACAGCTCTCTGTGTCCACACTGGTACACACTTGTCTTCACTATATATAGAGAGAGATAGTAAACAGCTGTCTGTGTCCACACTGGTACACACTTGTCTTCACTATATATAGAGAGAGATAGTAAACAGCTGTTTGTGTCAACACTGGTACACACTTGCCTCTGCTATATATATAGAGAGAGAGATAGTAAACAGCTGTCTGTGTCCACACTGGTACACACTTGTCTCTGCTATATATAGAGAGAGATAGTAAACAGCTGTTTGTGTCCACACTGGTACACACTTGTCTCTGCTATATATAGAGAGAGATAGTAAACAGCTCTCTGTGTCCACACTGGTACACACTTGTCTTCACTATATATATAGAGAGAGAGATAGTAAACAGCTGTCTGTGTCCACACTGGTACACACTTGTCTCTGCTATATATATATAGAGAGAGAGATAGTAAACAGCTGTCTGTGTCCACACTGGTACACACTTGTCTCTGCTATATATATATAGAGAGAGAGATAGTAAACAGCTGTCTGTGTCCACACTGGTACACACTTGTCTTCACTATATATATAGAGAGAGATAGTAAACAGCTGTTTGTGTCCACACTGGTACACACTTGTCTATGCTATATATATATAGAGAGAGATAGTAAACAGCTGTTTGTGTCCACACTGGTACACACTTGTCTCTGCTATATATATATATAGAGAGATAGTAAACAGCTGTCTGTGTCCACACTGGTACACACTTGTCTCTGCTATATATATAGAGAGAGATAGTAAACAGCTGTCTGTGTCCACACTGGTACACACTTGTCTTCACTATATATACAGAGAGAGATAGTAAACAGCTGTTTGTGTCCACACTGGTACACACTTGTCTCTGCTATATATATATAGAGAGAGATAGTAAACAGCTGTTTGTGTCAACACTGGTACACACTTGTCTTCACTATATATATAGAGAGAGATAGTAAACAGCTGTTTGTGTCCACACTGGTACACACTTGTCTTCACTATATATATAGAGAGAGATAGTAAACAGCTGTTTGTGTCCACACTGGTACACACTTGTCTCTGCTATATATATATAGAGAGAGACATAGTAAACAGCTGTTTGTGTCAACACTGGTACACACTTGTCTTCACTATATATATAGAGAGAGATAGTAAACAGCTGTTTGTGTCCACACTGGTACACACTTGTCTTCACTATATATATAGAGAGAGATAGTAAACCGCTGTTTGTGTCCACACTGGTACACACTTGTCTTCACTATATATATAGGGAGAGATAGTAAACAGCTGTTTGTGTCCACACTGGTACACACTTGTCTCTGCTATATATATATATAGAGAGAGACATAGTAAACAGCTGTTTGTGTCCACACTGGTACACACTTGTCTCTGCTATATATATAGAGAGAGAGATAGTAAACAGCTGTTTGTGTCCACACTGGTACACACTTGTCTCTGCTATATATATATAGAGAGAGAGATAGTAAACAGCTGTTTGTGTCCACACTGGTACACACTTGTCTTCACTATATATAGAGAGAGATAGTAAACAGCTGTTTGTGTCCACACTGGTACACACTTGTCTCTGCTATATATATAGAGAGAGAGATAGTAAACAGCTGTTTGTGTCCACACTGGTACACACTTGTCTCTGCTATATATAGAGAGGGATAGTAAACAGCTGTTTGTGTCCACACTGGTACACACTTGTCTTCACTATATATAGAGAGAGATAGTAAACAGCTGTCTGTGTCCACACTGGTACACACTTGTCTCTGCTATATATATAGAGAGAGAGACATAGTCAACAGCTGTCTGTGTCCACACTGGTACACACTTGTCTTCAATATATATATAGAGAGAGAGATAGTAAACAGCTGTTTGTGTCCACACTGGTACACACTTGTCTTCACTATATATAGAGAGAGATAGTAAACAGCTGTTTGTGTCCACACTGGTACACACTTGTCTCTGCTATATATATATAGAGAGAGATAGTAAACAGCTGTTTGTGTCCACACTGGTACACACTTGTCTCTGCTATATATATATAGAGAGAGATAGTAAACAGCTGTTTGTGTCCACACTGGTACACACTTGTCTCCGCTATATATATAGAGAGAGAGAGATAGTAAACAGCTGTCTGTGTCCACACTGGTACACACTTGTCTCTGCTATATATATAGAGAGAGTGAGATAGTAAACAGCTGTTTGTGTCCACACTGGTACACACTTGTCTTCACTATATATAGAAAGAGATAGTAAACAGCTGTTTGTGTCCACACTGGTACACACTTGTCTTCACTATATATAGAGAGAGATAGTAAACAGCTGTTTGTGTCCACACTGGTACACACTTGTCTTCACTATATATAGAGAGAGAGAGATAGTAAACAGCTGTTTGTGTCCACACTGGTACACACTTGTCTTCACTATATATAGAGAGAGAGAGACATAGTAAACAGCTGTCTGTGTCAACACTGGTACACACTTGTCTTCACTATATATAGAGAGAGAGAGATAGTAAACAGCTGTTTGTGTCCACACTGGTACACACTTGTCTTCACTATATATAGAGAGAGATAGTAAACAGCTGTTTGTGTCCACACTGGTACACACTTGTCTTCACTATATATAGAGAGAGAGAGATAGTAAACAGCTGTTTGTGTCCACACTGGTACACACTTGTCTTCACTATATATAGAGAGAGAGAGACATAGTAAACAGCTGTCTGTGTCCACACTGGTACACACTTGTCTTCACTATATATATAGAGAGAGAGAGATAGTAAACAGCTGTTTGTGTCCACACTGGTACACACTTGTCTCTGCTATATATATATATAGAGAGAGAGATAGTAAACAGCTGTTTGTGTCCACACTGGTACACACTTGTCTCTGCTATATATATAGAGAGAGAGACATAGTAAACAGCTGTCTGTGTCCACACTGGTACACACTTGTCTCTGCTATATATATAGAGAGAGAGATAGTAAACAGCTGTCTGTGTCAACACTGGTACACACTTGTCTCTGCTACATATAGAGAGAGATAGTAAACAGCTGTTTGTGTCCACACTGGTACACACTTGTCTTCACTATATATAGAGAGAGAGAGATAGTAAACAGCTGTTTGTGTCCACACTGGTACACACTTGTCTTCACTATATATATATAGAGAGAGATAGTAAACAGCTGTTTGTGTCCACACTGGTACACACTTGTCTCTGCTATATATATATAGAGAGAGATAGTAAACAGCTGTTTGTGTCCACACTGGTACACACTTGTCTTCACTATATATATATAGAGAGAGATAGTAAACAGCTGTTTGTGTCCACACTGGTACACACTTGTCTCTGCTATATATATAGAGAGAGAGATAGTAAACAGCTGTTTGTGTCCACACTGGTACACACTTGTCTTCACTATATATATAGAGAGAGAGATAGTAAACAGCTGTTTGTGTCCACACTGGTACACACTTGTCTCTGCTATATATATAGAGAGAGAGATAGTAAACAGCTGTTTGTGTCCACACTGGTACACACTTGTCTTCACTATATATAGAGAGAGAGAGATAGTAAACAGCTGTTTGTGTCCACACTGGTACACACTTGTCTCTGCCATATATATAGAGAGAGAGATAGTAAACAGCTGTTTGTGTCCACACTGGTACACACTTGTCCTCACTATATATATATAGAGAGAGATAGTAAACAGCTGTTTGTGTCCACAATGGTACACACTTGTCTCTGCTATATATATATAGAGAGAGAGACATAGTAAACAGCTGTCTGTGTCCACACTGGTACACACTTGTCTCTGCTATATATATATAGAGAGAGAGATAGTAAACAGCTGTCTGTGTCCACACTGGTACACACTTGTCTCTGCTATATATATATAGAGAGAGAGACATAGTAAACAGCTGTCTGTGTCCACACTGGTACACACTTGTCTCTGCTATATATATATAGAGAGAGATAGTAAACAGCTGTTTGTGTCCACACTGGTACACACTTGTCTCTGCTATATATATATAGAGAGAGAGACATAGTATACAGCTGTTTGTGTCCACACTGGTACACACATGTCTTCACTATATATAGAGAGAGATAGTAAACAGCTGTTTGTGTCCACACTGGTACACACTTGTCTCTGCTATATATATATATAGAGAGAGATAGTAAACAGCTGTTTGTTTCCACACTGGTACACACTTGTCTTCACTATATATAGAGAGAGAGAGACAGTAAACAGCTGTTTGTGTCCACACTGGTACACACTTGTCTCTGCTATATATAGAGAGAGAGAGATAGTAAACGGCTGTTTGTGTCCACACTGGTACACACTTGTCTCTGCTATATATAGAGAGAGAGAGATAGTAAACAGCTGTTTGTGTCCACACTGGTACACACTTGTCTTCACTATATATAGAGAGAGATAGTAAACAGCTGTTTGTGTCCACAATGGTACACACTTGTCTTCACTATATATAGAGAGAGATAGTAAACAGCTGTCTTTGTCCACACTGGTACACACTTGTCTCTGCTATATATATAGAGAGAGAGACATAGTAAACAGCTGTCTGTGTCCACACTGGTACACACTTGTCTTCACTATATATATATATAGAGAGAGATAGTAAACAGCTGTCTGTGTCCACACTGGTACACACTTGTCTTCACTATATATATATAGAGAGAGATAGTAATCAGCTGTTTGTGTCCACACTGGTACACACTTGTCTCTGCTATATATATATAGAGAGAGAGATAGTAAACAGCTGTCTGTGTCAACACTGGTACACACTTGTCTTCACTATATATATAGAGAGACATAGTAAACAGCTGTCTGTGTCCACACTGGTACACACATGTCTCTGCTATATATAGAGAGAGATAGTAAACAGCTGTCTGTGTCCACACTGGTACACACTTGTCTCTGCTATATATATAGAGAGAGATAGTAAACAGCTGTTTGTGTCCACACTGGTACACACTTGTCTCTGCTATATATATATATAGAGAGAGATAGTAAACAGCTGTCTGTGTCAACACTGGTACACACTTGTCTTCACTATATATATAGAGAGACATAGTAAACAGCTGTCTGTGTCCACACTGGTACACACATGTCTCTGCTATATATAGAGAGAGATAGTAAACAGCTGTCTGTGTCCACACTGGTACACACTTGTCTCTGCTATATATAGAGAGAGAGATAGTAAACAGCTGTTTGTGTCCACACTGGTACACACTTGTCTTCACTATATATATATATATATAGAGAGATAGTAAACAGCTGTTTGTGTCCACACTGGTACACATTTGTCTTCACTATATATATAGAGAGAGAATAGTAAACAGCTGTTTGTGTCCACACTGGTACACACTTTTCTTCACTATATATATAGAGAGAGAGATAGTAAACAGCTGTTTGTGTCCACACTGGTACACACTTGTCTCTGCTATATATATATAGAGAGACATAGTAAACAGCTGTTTGTGTCCACACTGGTACACACTTGTCTTCACTATATATATAGAGAGAGAGATAGTAAACAGCTGTTTGTGTCCACACTGGTACACACTTGTCTCTGCTATATATATATAGAGAGAGAGATAGTAAACAGCTGTTTGTGTCCACACTGGTACACACTTGTCTTCACTATATATATAGAGAGAGAGATAGTAAACAGCTGTTTGTGTCCACACTGGTACACACTTGTCTTCACTATATATATAGAGAGAGACATAGTAAACAGCTGTCTGTGTCCACACTGGTACACACTTGTCTTCACTATATATATATATAGAGAGATAGTAATCAGCTGTTTGTGTCCACACTGGTACACACTTGTCTCTGCTATATATATAGAGAGAGAGATAGTAATCAGCTGTTTGTGTCCACACTGGTACACACTTGTCTCTGCTATATATATATATAGAGAGAGATAGTAATCAGCTGTCTGTGTCCACACTGGTACACACTTGTCTTCACTATATATATATAGAGAGAGAGATAGTAAACAGCTGTCTGTGTCCACACTGGTACACACTTGTCTCTGCTATATATATATAGAGAGAGACAGTAAACAGCTGTTTGTGTCCACACTGGTACACACTTGTCTCTGCTATATATAGAGAGAGAGATAGTAAACAGCTGTCTGTGTCCACACTGGTACACACTTGTCTTCACTATATATATAGAGAGAGATAGTAAACAGCTGTCTGTGTCCACACTGGTACACACTTGTCTTCAATATATATATAGAGAGAGAGATAGTAAACAGCTGTTTGTGTCCACACTGGTACACACTTGTCTTCAATATATATATAGAGAGAGAGATAGTAAACAGCTGTCTGTGTCCACACTGGTACACACTTGTCTCTGCTATATATATATAGAGAGAGAGATAGTAAACAGCTGTCCGTGTCCACACTGGTACACACTTGTCTTCACTATATATAGAGAGACATAGTAAACAGCTGTTTGTGTCCACACTGGTACACACTTGTCTTCACTATATATATATAGAGAGAGAGAGAGTAAACAGCTGTCTGTGTCCACACTGGTACACACTTGTCTCTGCTATATATATATAGAGAGAGAGATAGTAAACAGCTGTCTGTGTCCACACTGGTACACACTTGTCTTCACTATATATAGAGAGACATAGAAAACAGCTGTTTGTGTCCACACTGGTACACACTTGTCTTCACTATATATATATAGAGAGAGATAGTAAACAGCTGTCTGTGTCCACACTGGTACACACTTGTCTTCACTATATATGTATAGAGAGAGAGATAGTAAACAGCTGTCTGTGTCCACACTGGTACACACTTGTCTTCACTATATATATAGAGAGAGAGATAGTAAACAGCTGTCTGTGTCCACACTGGTACACACTTTTCTTCACTATATATATAGAGAGAGAGAGATAGTAAACAGCTGTCTGTGTCAACACTGGTACACACTTGTCTCTGCTATATATATATAGAGAGAGATAGTAAACAGCTGTCTGTGTCCACACTGGTACACACTTGTCTCTGCTATATATATAGAGAGAGAGATAGTAAACAGCTGTTTGTGTCCACACTGGTACACACTTGTCTCTGCTATATATATATAGAGAGAGATAGTAAACAGCTGTTTGTGTCCACACTGGTACACACTTGTCTTCACTATATATATAGAGAGAGAGAGTTAGTAAACAGCTGTCTGTGTCAACACTGGTACACACTTGTCTCTGCTATATATATATAGAGAGAGATAGTAAACAGCTGTCTGTGTCCACACTGGTACACACTTGTCTTCACTATATATATATAGAGAGAGATAGTAAACAGCTGTCTGTGTCCACACTGGTACACACTTGTCTTCACTATATATATATAGAGAGAGAGATAGTAAACAGCTGTCTGTGTCAACACTGGTACACACTTGTCTCTGCTATATATATAGAGAGAGAGATAGTAAACAGCTGTCTGTGTCCACACTGGTACACACTTGTCTCTGCTATATATATATAGAGAGAGATAGTAAACAGCTGTTTGTGTCCACACTGGTACAAACTTGTCTTCACTATATATATAGAGAGAGAGATAGTAAACAGCTGTCTGTGTCAACACTGGTACACACTTGTCTTCACTATATATAGAGAGACATAGTAAACAGCTGTCTGTGTCCACACTGGTACACACTTGTCTTCACTATATATATATATAGAGAGAGATAGTAAACAGCTGTTTGTGTCCACACTGGTACACACTTGTCTTCAGTATATATATATAGAGAGAGAGATAGTAAACAGCTGTCTGTGTCCACACTGGTACACACTTGTCTCTGCTATATATATAGAGAGAGACATAGTAAACAGCTGTCTGTGTCCACACTGGTACACACTTGTCTTCACTATATATATATAGAGAGAGAGATAGTAAACAGCTGTCTGTGTCCACACTGGTACACACTTGTCTCTGCTATATATATATATATAGAGAGATAGTAAACAGCTGTCTGTGTCCACACTGGTACACACTTGTCTTCACTATATATAGAGAGACATAGTAAACAGCTGTTTGTGTCCACACTGGTACACACTTGTCTTCACTATATATATAGAGAGAGAGAGATAGTAAACAGCTGTCTGTGTCCACACTGGTACACACTTGTCTCTGCTATATATATATAGAGAGACATAGTAAACAGCTGTTTGTGTCAACACTGGTACACACTTGTCTCTGCTATATATATATATATAGAGAGAGATAGTAAACAGCTGTCTGTGTCCACACTGGTACACACTTGTCTTCACTATATATAGAGAGACATAGTAAACAGCTGTTTGTGTCCACACTGGTACACACTTGTCTTCACTATATATAGAGAGACATAGTAAACAGCTGTTTGTGTCAACACTGGTACACACTTGTCTCTGCTATATATATATATAGAGAGAGATAGTAAACAGCTGTCTGTGTCCACACTGGTACACACTTGTCTTCACTATATATAGAGAGACATAGTAAACAGCTGTTTGTGTCCACACTGGTACACACTTGTCTTCACTATATATAGAGAGACATAGTAAACAGTTGTCTGTGTCCACACTGGTACACACTTGTCTCTGCTATATATATATAGAGAGAGAGATAGTAAACAGCTGTCTGTGTCCACACTGGTACACACTTGTCTTCACTATATATATATAGAGAGAGAGATAGTAAACAGCTTTCTGTGTCCACACTGGTACACACTTGTCTCTGCTATATATATATAGAGAGAGACATAGTAAACAGCTGTTTGTGTCAACACTGGTACACACTTGTCTCTGCTATATATATATATAGAGAGAGATAGTAAACAGCTGTTTGTGTCCACACTGGTACACACATGTCTCTGCTATATATATATAGAGAGAGATAGTAAACAGCTGTTTGTGTCCACACTGGTACACACTTGTCTCTGCTATATATATAGAGAGAGAGATAGTAAACAGCTGTTTGTGTCCACACTGGTACACACTTGTCTCTGCTATATATATATAGAGAGAGAGATAGTAAACAGCTGTTTGTGTCCACACTGGTACACACTTGTCTCTGCTATATATATATAGAGAGAGATAGTAAACAGCTGTCTGTGTCCACACTGGTACACACTTGTCTTCACTATATATATATAGAGAGAGATAGTAAACAGCTGTCTGTGTCCACACTGGTACACACTTGTCTTCACTATATATATATAGAGAGAGAGATAGTAAACAGCTGTTTGTGTCCACACTGGTACACACTTGTCTTCACTATATATATAGAGAGAGAGATAGTAAACAGCTGTCTGTGTCAACACTGGTACACACTTGTCTTCACTATATATAGAGAGACATAGTAAACAGCTGTCTGTGTCCACACTGGTACACACTTGTCTTCACTATATATATAGAGAGAGAGAGATAGTAAACAGCTGTTTGTGTCCACACTGGTACGCACTTGTCTTCACTATATATATAGAGAGAGAGATAGTAAACAGCTGTTTGTGTCAACACTGGTACACACTTGTCTTCACTATATATATATAGAGAGAGAGATAGTAAACAGTTGTTTGTGTCAACACTGGTACACACTTGTCTCTGCTATATATAGAGAGAGATAGTAAACAGCTGTCTGTGTCAACACTGGTACACACTTGTCTCTGCTATATATATATATAGAGAGAGAGATAGTAAACAGTTGTTTGTGTCAACACTGGTACACACTTGTCTTCACTATATATATATAGAGAGAGAGGTAGTAAACAGTTGTTTGTGTCAACACTGGTACACACTTCTCTCTGCTATATATATATAGAGAAAGATAGTAAACAGCTGTTTGTGTCAACACTGGTACACACTTGTCTTCACTATATATATAGAGAGAGAGAGATAGTAAACAGTTGTTTGTGTCAACACTGGTACACACTTGTCTCTGCTATATATAGAGAGAGATAGTAAACAGCTGTCTGTGTCAACACTGGTACACACTTGTCTCTGCTATATATATATAGAGAGAGATAGTAAACAGCTGTCTGTGTCCACACTGGTACACACTTGTCTCTGCTATATATATATAGAGAGAGATAGTAAACAGCTGTCTGTGTCCACACTGGTACACACTTGTCTTCACTATATATAGAGAGACATAGTAAACAGCTGTTTGTGTCAACACTGGTACACACTTGCCTCTGCTATATATATAGAGAGAGAGATAGTAAACAGCTGTCTGTGTCCACACTGGTACACACTTCTCTCTGCTATATATAGAGAGTGATAGTAAACTGCTGTTTGTGTCCACACTGGTACACACTTGTCTTCAGTATATATATAGAGAGAGAGAGATAGTAAACAGCTGTCTGTGTCCACACTGGTACACACTTGTCTTCACTATATATAGAGAGAGATAGTAAACAGCTGTTTGTGTCAACACTGGTACACACTTGTCTTCACTATATATAGAGAGAGATAGTAAACAGCTGTCTATGTCCACACTGGTACACACTTGTCTTCACTATATATAGAGAGAGATAGTAAACAGCTGTCTGTGTCCACACTGGTACACACTTGTCTTCACTATATATAGAGAGAGATAGTAAACAGCTGTCTGTGTCCACACTGGTACACACTTGTCTCTGCTATATATATATATATAGAGAGAGATAGTAAACAGCTGTCTGTGTCCACAGTGGTACACACTTGTCTTCACTATATATAGAGAGAGATAGTAAACAGCTGTCTGTGTCCACATTGGTACACACTTGTCTTCACTATATATAGAGAGAGATAGTAAACAGCTGTTTGTGTCAACACTGGTACACACTTGCCTCTGCTATATATAGAGAGAGAGAGATAGTAAACAGCTGTCTGTGTCCACACTGGTACACACTTGTCTCTGCTATATATAGAGAGAGAGAGATAGTAAACAGCTGTCTGTGTCAACACTGGTACACACTTGTCTCTGCTACATATAGAGAGAGATAGTAAACAGCTGTTTGTGTCCACACTGGTACACACTTGTCTTCACTATATATATAGAGAGAGAGATAGTAAACAGCTGTCTGTGTCCACACTGGTACACACTTGTCTTCTCTATATATATATAGAGAGAGATAGTAAACAGCTGTTTGTGTCCACACTGGTACACACTTGTCTCTGCTATATATATAGAGAGAGATATTAAACAGCTCTCTGTGTCCACACTGGTACACACTTGTCTTCACTATATATAGAGAGAGATAGTAAACAGCTGTCTGTGTCCACACTGGTACACACTTGTCTTCACTATATATAGAGAGAGATAGTAAACAGCTGTTTGTGTCAACACTGGTACACACTTGCCTCTGCTATATATATAGAGAGAGAGATAGTAAACAGCTGTCTGTGTCCACACTGGTACACACTTGTCTCTGCTATATATAGAGAGAGATAGTAAACAGCTGTTTGTGTCCACACTGGTACACACTTGTCTCTGCTATATATAGAGAGAGATAGTAAACAGCTCTCTGTGTCCACACTGGTACACACTTGTCTTCACTATATATATAGAGAGAGAGATAGTAAACAGCTGTCTGTGTCCACACTGGTACACACTTGTCTCTGCTATATATATATATAGAGAGAGAGATAGTAAACAGCTGTCTGTGTCCACACTGGTACACACTTGTCTCTGCTATATATATATAGAGAGAGAGATAGTAAACAGCTGTCTGTGTCCACACTGGTACACACTTGTCTTCACTATATATATAGAGAGAGATAGTAAACAGCTGTTTGTGTCCACACTGGTACACACTTGTCTATGCTATATATATATAGAGAGAGATAGTAAACAGCTGTTTGTGTCCACACTGGTACACACTTGTCTCTGCTATATATATATAGAGAGAGATAGTAAACAGCTGTCTGTGTCCACACTGGTACACACTTGTCTCTGCTATATATATAGAGAGAGATAGTAAACAGCTGTCTGTGTCCACACTGGTACACACTTGTCTTCACTATATATACAGAGAGAGATAGTAAACAGCTGTTTGCGTCCACACTGGTACACACTTGTCTCTGCTATATATATATAGAGAGAGATAGTAAACAGCTGTTTGTGTCAACACTGGTACACACTTGTCTTCACTATATATATAGAGAGAGATAGTAAACAGCTGTTTGTGTCCACACTGGTACACACTTGTCTTCACTATATATATAGAGAGAGATAGTAAACAGCTGTTTGTGTCCACACTGGTACACACTTGTCTCTGCTATATATATATAGAGAGAGACATAGTAAACAGCTGTTTGTGTCAACACTGGTACACACTTGTCTTCACTATATATATAGAGAGAGATAGTAAACAGCTGTTTGTGTCCACACTGGTACACACTTGTCTTCACTATATATATAGAGAGAGATAGTAAACCGCTGTTTGTGTCCACACTGGTACACACTTGTCTTCACTATATATATAGGGAGAGATAGTAAACAGCTGTTTGTGTCCACACTGGTACACACTTGTCTCTGCTATATATATATAGAGAGAGACATAGTAAACAGCTGTTTGTGTCCACACTGGTACACACTTGTCTCTGCTATATATATATAGAGAGAGATAGTAAACAGCTGTTTGTGTCCACACTGGTACACACTTGTCTCTGCTATATATATATAGAGAGAGAGATAGTAAACAGCTGTTTGTGTCCACACTGGTTCACACTTGTCTTCACTATATATAGAGAGAGATAGTAAACAGCTGTTTGTGTCCACACTGGTACACACTTGTCTCTGCTATATATATAGAGAGAGAGATAGTAAACAGCTGTTTGTGTCCACACTGGTACACACTTGTCTCTGCTATATATAGAGAGGGATAGTAAACAGCTGTTTGTGTCCACACTGGTACACACTTGTCTTCATTATATATAGAGAGAGATAGTAAACAGCTGTCTGTGTCCACACTGGTACACACTTGTCTCTGCTATATATATAGAGAGAGAGACATAGTCAACAGCTGTCTGTGTCCACACTGGTACACACTTGTCTTCAATATATATATAGAGAGAGAGATAGTAAACAGCTGTTTGTGTCCACACTGGTACACACTTGTCTTCACTATATATAGAGAGAGATAGTAAACAGCTGTTTGTGTCCACACTGGTACACATTTGTCTTCACTATATATATAGAGAGAGAATAGTAAACAGCTGTTTGTGTCCACACTGGTACACACTTTTCTTCACTATATATATAGAGAGAGAGATAGTAAACAGCTGTTTGTGTCCACACTGGTACACACTTGTCTCTGCTATATATATATAGAGAGACATAGTAAACAGCTGTTTGTGTCCACACTGGTACACACTTGTCTTCACTATATATATAGAGAGAGAGATAGTAAACAGCTGTTTGTGTCCACACTGGTACACACTTGTCTCTGCTATATATATATAGAGAGAGAGATAGTAAACAGCTGTTTGTGTCCACACTGGTACACACTTGTCTTCACTATATATATAGAGAGAGAGATAGTAAACAGCTGTTTGTGTCCACACTGGTACACACTTGTCTTCACTATATATATAGAGAGAGACATAGTAAACAGCTGTCTGTGTCCACACTGGTACACACTTGTCTTCACTATATATATATATAGAGAGATAGTAATCAGCTGTTTGTGTCCACACTGGTACACACTTGTCTCTGCTATATATATATAGAGAGAGATAGTAATCAGCTGTTTGTGTCCACACTGGTACACACTTGTCTCTGCTATATATATATATAGAGAGAGATAGTAATCAGCTGTCTGTGTCCACACTGGTACACACTTGTCTTCACTATATATATATAGAGAGAGAGATAGTAAACAGCTGTCTGTGTCCACACTGGTACACACTTGTCTCTGCTATATATATATATAGAGAGACAGTAAACAGCTGTTTGTGTCCACACTGGTACACACTTGTCTCTGCTATATATAGAGAGAGAGATAGTAAACAGCTGTCTGTGTCCACACTGGTACACACTTGTCTTCACTATATATATAGAGAGAGATAGTAAACAGCTGTCTGTGTCCACACTGGTACACACTTGTCTTCAATATATATATAGAGAGAGAGATAGTAAACAGCTGTTTGTGTCCACACTGGTACACACTTGTCTTCAATATATATATAGAGAGAGAGATAGTAATCATCTGTTTGTGTCCACACTGGTACACACTTGTCTCTGCTATATATATAGAGAGAGAGATAGTAAACAGCTGTTTGTGTCCACACTGGTACACACTTGTCTTCACTATATATATAGAGAGAGAGATAGTAATCAGCTGTTTGTGTCCACACTGGTACACACTTGTCTCTGCTATATATATAGAGAGAGAGATAGTAATCAGCTGTCTGTGTCCACACTGGTACACACTTGTCTCTGCTATATATATATAGAGAGAGATAGTAATCAGCTGTCTGTGTCCACACTGGTACACACTTGTCTCTGCTATATATATATAGAGAGAGAGATAGTAATCAGCTGTTTGTGTCCACACTGGTACACACTTGTCTCTGCTATATATATATATAGAGAGAGATAGTAATCAGCTGTCTGTGTCCACACTGGTACACACTTGTCTCTGCTATATATATATAGAGAGAGATAGTAATCAGCTGTTTGTGTCCACACTGGTACACACTTGTCTTCACTATATATATAGAGAGAGAGATAGTAATCAGCTGTTTGTGTCCACACTGGTACACACTTGTCTCTGCTATATATATATAGAGAGAGATAGTAATCAGCTGTTTGTGTCCACACTGGTACACACTTGTCTCTGCTATATATATATAGAGAGAGAGATAGTAATCAGCTGTCTGTGTCCACACTGGTACACACTTCTCTTCACTATATATATATAGAGAGAGAGATAGTAAACAGCTGTCTGTGTCCACACTGGTACACACTTGTCTCTGCTATATATATATATAGAGAGAGACAGTAAACAGCTGTTTGAATCCACACTGGTACACACTTGTCTCTGCTATATATAGAGAGAGAGATAGTAAACAGCTGTCTGTGTCCACACTGGTACACACTTGTCTTCACTATATATATAGAGAGAGATAGTAAACAGCTGTCTGTGTCCACACTGGTACACACTTGTCTTCAATATATATATATATAGAGAGAGATAGTAAACAGCTGTTTGTGTCCACACTGGTACACACTTGTCTTCACTATATATATAGAGAGAGATAGTAAACAGCTGTCTGTGTCCACACTGGTACACACTTGTCTTCAATATATATATAGAGAGAGAGATAGTAAACAGCTGTTTGTGTCCACACTGGTACACACTTGTCTCTGCTATATATATATAGAGAGAGATAGTAAACAGCTGTCTGTGTCAACACTGGTACACACTTGTCTCTGCTATATATAGAGAGAGATAGTAAACAGCTGTCTGTGTCCACACTGGTACACACTTGTCTCTGCTATATATATAGAGAGAGAGATAGTAAACAGCTGTCTGTGTCAACGCTGGTACACACTTGTCTCTGCTATATATATAGAGAGAGAGATAGTAAACAGCTGTCTGTGTCCACACTGGTACACACTTGTCTCTGCTATATATATATAGAGAGAGATAGTAAACAGCTGTCTGTGTCAACACTGGTACACACTTGTCTCTGCTATATATATAGAGAGAGAGATAGTAAACAGCTGTCTGTGTCAACACTGGTACACACTTGTCTTCACTATATATAGAGAGAGATAGTAAACAGCTGTCTGTGTCAACACTGGTACACACTTGTCTCTGCTATATATATATAGAGAGAGATAGTAAACAGCTGTTTGTGTCCACACTGGTACACACTTGTCTCTGCTATATATATATAGAGAGAGATAGTAAACAGCTGTCTGTGTCAACACTGGTACACACTTGTCTCTGCTATATATATAGAGAGAGAGATAGTAAACAGCTGTCTGTGTCCACACTGGTACACACTTGTCTTCACTATATATAGAGAGACATAGTAAACAGCTGTTTGTGTCAACACTGGTACACACTTGTCTCTGCTATATATATAGAGAGAGAGATAGTAAACAGCTGTCTGTGTCCACACTGGTACACACTTGTCTTCACTATATATAGAGAGACATAGTAAGCAGCTGTTTGTGTCAACACTGGTACACACTTGTCTTCACTATATATAGAGAGACATAGTAAACAGCTGTTTGTGTCAACACTGGTACACACTTGTCTTCACTATATATAGAGAGACATAGTAAAGAGCTGTTTGTGTCCACACTGGTACACACTTGTCTTCACTATATATAGAGAGACATAGTAAACAGCTGTTTGTGTCAACACTGGTACACACTTGTCTCTGCTATATATATATAGAGAGAGATAGTAAACAGCTGTCTGTGTCCACACTGGTACACACTTGTCTCTGCTATATATATAGAGAGAGAGATAGTAAACAGCTGTCTGTGTCAACACTGGTACACACTTGTCTCTGCTATATATATATAGAGAGAGATAGTAAACAGCTGTCTGTGTCCACACTGGTACACACTTGTCTCTGCTATATATATATAGAGAGAGATAGTAAACAGCTGTCTGTGTCCACACTGGTACACACTTGTCTTCACTATATATAGAGAGACATAGTAAACAGCTGTTTGTGTCCACACTGGTACACACTTGTCTTCACTATATATATATAGAGAGAGATAGTAAACAGCTGTCTGTGTCCACACTGGTACACACTTGTCTTCACTATATATATAGAGAGAGAGAGATAGTAAACAGCTGTCTGTGTCCACACTGGTACACACTTGTCTCTGCTATATATATATAGAGAGAGATAGTAAACAGCTGTCTGTGTCCACACTGGTACACACTTGTCTTCACTATATATATAGAAGGAGAGAGATAGTAAACAGCTGTCTGTGTCCACACTGGTACACACTTGTCTTCACTATATATAGAGAGACATAGTAAACAGCTGTTTGTGTCCACTCTGGTACACACTTGTCTTCACTATATATATATAGAGAGAGATAGTAAACAGCTGTCTGTGTCCACACTGGTACACACTTGTCTCTGCTATATATAGAGAGAGAGACATAGTAAACAGCTGTCTGTGTCCACACTGGTACACACTTGTCTTCACTATATATATATAGAGAGAGAGATAGTAAACAGCTGTCTGTGTCCACACTGGTACACACTTGTCTCTGCTATATATATATAGAGAGAGAGATAGTAAACAGCTGTCTGTGTCCACACTGGTACACACTTGTCTTCACTATATATATATAGAGAGAGAGATAGTAAACAGCTGTCTGTGTCCACACTGGTACACACTTGTCTCTGCTATATATATATAGAGAGAGAGATAGTAAACAGCTGTCTGTGTCCACACTGGTACACACTTGTCTTCACTATATATAGAGAGACATAGTAAACAGCTGTTTGTGTCCACACTGGTACACACTTGTCTTCACTATATATATGTAGAGAGAGATAGTAAACAGCTGTCTGTGTCCACACTGGTACACACTTGTCTTCACTATATATATATAGAGAGAGAGATAGTAAACAGCTGTCTGTGTCAACACTGGTACACACTTGTCTCTGCTATATATATATATAGAGAGAGATAGTAAACAGCTGTCTGTGTCCACACTGGTACACACTTGTCTCTGCTATATATATATAGAGAGAGATAGTAAACAGCTGTTTGTGTCCACACTGGTACACACTTGTCTTCACTATATATATAGAGAGAGAGAGATAGTAAACAGCTGTCTGTGTCCACACTGGTACACACTTGTCTCTGCTATATATATATATAGAGAGAGAGATAGTAAACAGCTGTTTGTGTCCACACTGGTACACACTTGTCTCTGCTATATATATAGAGAGAGATAGTAAACAGCTGTTTGTGTCCACACTGGTACACACTTGTCTCTGCTATATATATATAGAGAGAGACATAGTAAACAGCTGTCTGTGTCCACACTGGTACACACTTGTCTCTGCTATATATATATAGAGAGAGAGATAGTAAACAGCTGTTTGTGTCCACACTGGTACACACTTGTCTCTTCTATATATATATAGAGAGAGATAGTAAACAGCTGTTTGTGTCAACACTGGTACACACTTGCCTCTGCTTTATATCGATCGAGACAGTGAACAGTCTTATTTCTTTTGAGCTGAGTGGCTTGCATTTCGTGCGTTGTCGATCCCGGCTCTGTCCGGTGATATTTGAAGGTTCTCAAATCCCCAGCCTTGAGTTTTGAGGGTCGCCTCACGTTAAGCAACTACGCACCTCAGTTTTTTCATAGCAGTGGAAGTAGGTTGTCGGATGTAAAAGGAAAGTTATTATTATTAGTAGTAGTAGTATCAGTAGTAGGATTGTTTTTCTGGATTAACCATCGTTTGTCTATGAGGGGATCTTGGAAGCAACGAGAATTTGAAATGTACACTACATTTTGGGCACTGTCATCTTACACTTAACTTTTAGAGATAATGGCTTAAGCTACAGCAAGTTAAAAGATGCCCGAGGATAGTGTTAACCACTTTATTCCACATAGTGCCTTACACTCTTACAAGGACTTTAGTGATCTTTTTTAACGTATTCTTTCAGCTGGAATCTTTCTCTTAACTCATAAACACTTCCCTGAATGATGGTGTGCATCCTGTGTAATTAATTTTTCGCGCGCTAAGAAATTGTGTATAGCTCAGTAACACCTCTACACTTTGATGTGCACACTACATTATGCCGGTACCAACATGAGGGTTAATATCTTCGTTTTCTCGAGCGCAGAATATTAGAGAGAATAGAAATTAAGCCAGTTTCTGATTATAATAATCGTAAATTTTACCAGACTGAACTTCGCCAAGATATCTTGATTGTTGTCCGCGTAGTAATATTTGTGCCAAGTAAATATAACTTTTCCATATACAGCAATTAACGGAACATTTCATTTCTGTTAGAACATAGTAGAATAATTATGTAATAATTATATAATACTCCTAAGTGGTGTAGTTATTTTATTAGTCAGTACATGTTTTACATTATTGTCGTGTGATCCTTCTGTAATATCCTGGATAATATTTATTTCCTTTGATATTTTAAATTCACAGAATGCGCTATTTAACTTTACAGATAGTTTTCTTTTGCTCGTAAACAAGAATAGAGAATAGTCAAAGAATTTGGGTGTGAACAGGCATTAAGGAGTATGAAGGAGGAGTTGTAGATAATTAGAATCAGGGAGGAAGATAGGTCTCCCTCAAACAATGTTCTGGTTACGGTACGTGTACAAGAGGGATGGAAAGAAAAGGGGCAAGTCCTAGAAGGTAAGTGGGCTAATGTTTTAAGTGAAAAGTAATTCAGGGCAAAGTGCTGTATTGAAGGGCGAAATTCCGGTCAGGTATCGGTGAGAAATTGATATGAGTCACTGCAGGTAGAACTGCTGAGGGAAGGTAGGGAACAGAAAACTGTTGCAGAGGAGGGTAGAAGTAGGAAAAAGGAGAAGTTAGGAAGGGGAAATGTAGAGTAGAGTGTGGGAAAAGGGAAGTGGAACGTGGTTACGGGAGGGAGAAAAGAGAAAAGGTATTAAGTTCTGTGGCCGCCAGGAAAATAGGGGAGACAAGAAGTGGAGGGAATCAAATGACATGGGTGGGGTTGAGTCTCGGTTATGGAGCATTCCATCGTTAGGCATGTGCGGAAAGTGTGTGGAGGAAAGGGAAGCAGGGTAGAGTGTCATCCAGGAATTAGGTTAAGGCAGATGTTGAGGAAAGTAGAAGAGAAGGAGGAGGAAAAGGGGAAGGTGGCAGTGTTTCACGTTGGTACCAACAAAAATGCAACGCAATGAGGTATAGGTATCAACATATGTGGGGATGTGTGGGATCTAGTTAACGCAACACGGGAGAATCTTAATGATGCCAATATTGTTATCAGTGAAATAATGTGTAGGAGAAATACTGACTGGAATGTCATCGGGGATTTAAAGTAGACTATGGAGTGGGTATGTGGGAAACTGGGGGTGAGATTTGTATATCTTAATGGTTGGGTAGGAGTTAGGTATCTGCGCTCAGATGACCTACACTTGAACCATACTGCTGCATATAAGTTAGGAGGGTTGTTTAGAAGGGTTATAGGGAGTTAATTCAGGTTAACAGGGTAGACTGGGGAACGGTGATAAGAGTGAAGGGAGCTAGAACTCAAGTACAGATGACATAAAATTGCAATCAATCAATCAATCAATCAATCAATCAATCAATCAATCAATCAATCAATCAATCAATCAATCAATCAATCAATCAATCAATCAATCAATCAATCAATCAATCAATCAATCAATCAATCACTACTCTTCTGCATTTAGGGCAGTCACCCAGGTGGCAGATTCCCTATCTGTTATTTTCCTAGCCTTTTCTCAAATGATTGCAAAGAAATTGGAAATTTATTGAACATCTCCCTTGGTAAGTTATTCCAATCCCTAACTCCCCTTCCTACAAACGAATATTTGCCTCAATTTTTCCTCTTGAATTCCAACTTCATCTTCATATTGTGATCTCTCCTACTTTTAAAGACACCATCCAAACTTATTAGTCTACTGAGGTCCTCCCACGCCATCTCTCCACTGACAGCTCGGAACATACCACTTAGTCGAGCAGCTCGTATCCTTTCTCCCAAGTCTTCCCAGCTCAAACCTCGCAACATTTTTGTAACGCTACTCTTTTGTCGGAAATCGCCCAGAACAAATCGAGCTGCTTTTCTTTGGATTTTTCCAGTTCCTGAATCAGGTAATCCTTTTAAGGGTCCCATACACTGGAACCATACTCTAGTTGGGGTCTCACCAGAGACAAATACGCTCTCTCCTATACATCCTTACTACAACCCCTAAGTACTCTCATAACCATGTGCAGAGACCTGTACCCTTTATTTACAATCATATTTATGTGATTACCCCAATGAAGATCTTTCCTTATATTAATACCTAGGCATTTACAATGATCCCCAAAGGGAACATTCACCACATCAACACAGTAATTAAAACTGAGAGGAATTTTCCTATTTGTGAAACTCACAACCTGACTTTGATCACCGTTTATCACCATACCATTGCCTATGGTCCATCTCACAATATTATCGATGTCATTTTGCAGTTGCTCACAATCTTGTAACTTATTTATCACTCTGTACAGAATAACATCATCTGCGAAAAGCCTTATCTCTGATTCCACTTCTTTACACATATCATTGATATATATATATATAAGAAAACATAAAGGTCCTTGAGGAATTCCCCTCTTAATTTTTACAGGGACAGATAAAGCATCACCTACTCTAATTCTCTGAGTTCTAGTTTCTAGAAACAGAGCCACCCATTCACTCACACTTTTGTCAAGTCCAGTTGCACTCATTTTTGCCAGTAATCTCCCATAATCTACCCTATCAAATGCCTTAGATAAGTCAATCGCAATACAGTCAAATTGACCTCCTGAATCCAGGATATCTGCTATATGTTGCTGGAATCCTACAAGTTGGGCTTCAGTGGAATAACCTTTCCTAAACCCAAACTGCCTTCTATCAAACCAGTTATTAATTTTGCAAACATGTCTAATGTAATCAGAAAGAATGCTTTCCCAAAGCTTACATGCAATGCATGTCAAACTGACTCGCCTGTAATTTTCAGCTTTGTGTCTATCACCCTTTCCTTTTTACACAGGGGCTACTATAGCAACTCTCCATTCATTTGGTATAGCTCCTTCAACCAAACAACAATCCAAGAAGTATTTCCGATATGGTACTATATCCCAACCCATTGCCTTAAGTATATTCCCAGAAATCGTATCAATTACAGCTGCTTTTCCAGTTTTCAAATTTGTATCTTACTGTAAATGTCATTGTTATCATACGTAAGTTTTAATACCTCATTAGTATTACTCACATCCCCTATCTGGATATTATCCTTGTAACCAACATTCTTTACATACTGCTGACTGAATACTTCTTCCTTTTGAAAATCCTCGCATACACACTCCCATTGTTCATTAATGATTCCTGGAATGTCCATCTTTGAACCTGTTTCTGCCTTAAAGTACCTACACATACCCTCCCATTTTTCACTAAATTTAATTATGCTTGCCATCATGTTATCCTTAGCCGACTTCTTTGCTAGATTCAATATCCTAGTAAGTTCCTTTAACTTCTCCGTACTTCCACAGCCATTTCTAACTCTATTTCTTTCCAACTTGCACCTCCTTTTTAGTCTCTTTACATCTCTTTCATAATATAGTGGATCTTTACCATTCCTTACCACCTTTAAAGGTACAACCTATTTTCACATTCCTCAACAATTTCTTTAAACCCATCCCAGAGCCTGTTTACATTTTTATTTACCGTTTTCCACCGATCATAGTTACTTATTAAAAACTCCCTCATGCCTGTTTTATCAGCCATATGGTACTGCCTAGTGGTCCTAATTTTAATATCTTCCTTTCTTTCACATTTATTTTTAACACTCACAAAAACAGCTTCGTGATCACTAATACCTTCTATTACTTTGGTTTCCCTATAGAGCTCATCTGGTTTCATCAGCACCACATCCAGCATATTCTTCCCTCTGGTTGGTTCCATCACTTTCTGAATCAGGTGCCCTTCCCATATTAACTTATTTGCCATTTGTTGGTCATGCTCCCTGTCGTTCGCATTTTCTTCCCAATTGACATCTGGCAAATTCAGATCGCCCGCTACAATCACATTTCTTTCCATGTCGTTTCCCACATAGCTGACTATCCTATCAAATAATTCCGAATCCGCGTCAGTGCTACCCTTTCTCGATCTGTACACTCCAAATATATCAAGTTGCCTATTATCTTTAGAAACGAGCCTTACACCTAGAATTTCATGTGTCTCATCTTTAACTTTTTCGTAGCTTACAAATTCTTCTTTCACCAGAATGAACACTCCCCCTCCCACCCTTCCTATCCTATCTCTACGATACGCACTCCAGTTCCGTGAGAAAATTTCTGCATCCATTATATCATTTCTCAGCCATGATTCAACTCCTATTACAATATCTGGTAAATATATATCTATTAAATTACTTAATTCCATTCCTTTCTTTACAATACTTCTACAGTTGAGCACTAACAGTTTTATGTCATCCCTACTTGATTTCCAGTTCCCTGTTCCCTTAACACCGCTCCCTAGCGCACCCTGTTTCCCTGAACGTACCTCCCTATCACCCTTTGGCGTTAAACTGTAGAAGTGTTGTAAAGAAAGGAATAATTTAAAGGATATAATTGGTATACATTTACCAGACAATGAAATAGGACTTTCATCGTATCTAAGAAGTGATATTATGCGTGCGAAAATTTTCCACGGAACTCAAATGCTTACCTGGGAGTTAGAATATATTCAACGGGCGGGAATGTATTCATACTGGTACAAAAAGTATTTGTACGCTATGAAAAATTTAAGAATGTGAAATGTGAAGTATTAAGTGTAAAGATAATTTGAAACTAGACCTACTTGGTGTTTACAGACCAGGATGGGCTTACACTTATATGGCATTATTTGATAAGATAATCTGTTGTGTGGGATATGACAGAGAAAGTCACGTTATTTTAGCAGGTGTACTCAATTTACCAAATTTTAACCGGGAGGATAATGCGAATGACAGAAAACATGGCCAAAAATAGTAAATAAATTAATCTGTAAAGTTCAGTTGAATCTGGAAGTAATGGAAACAACTAAATGGGACATGGTGCTGGTGAAACGAGATGAGCTCTACACACCAATTGAAGTAATAGATGGTATAAGCGATCGCGATGCTGTTTTCGCGGTAGTTTAAGTCAATGAGGTAAAAAGCAAGATTGTAAAAGTTGGACGATCAGGCATTACCACATGATTGATGAGAGGGGCATGTGGTAGTTTTTAAAAAGTAATTATGATCGACGTAAAATGGCAAATAAAAATGTAAACAGCCTGTTGGATGGATTTAAAACAATTGCTGATAAATATGTAAACATGTGCCTTTAAAGGTGGTAAGGAATGGTAAAGATCCCCTATATTGTAAGAGAGAAGTAAAGAGACTAAGAAGGTTGAAAAGAAATAGATTTAGAAATCGTTATGGAAGAAAGGAGAAATTGAAATTTCTATGAAATTGAATCTAGCAAAGAAATATGTTAAGGATAATATGATTGCAAGCAAAGTAGGCAGTCGTACAAATTTAGGTGAAAAATTGAAAGGTATGTGTAGGTATTTTAGGGCAGAAACAGGTTCCAAGAAGAACATTCCAAGAATCACTAATGAACCAGGTGAGTATATAAATGAGGATTTACTGAAGGCAGAAGCACTCAGTCAGATATACTCTATGTAAAGATTGTTGGTTATTGGTTACAAGGGCGATTTCAAGACAAAAGAGGTGACTGGTGCTGTCGAAGTATTGCAATTTACCTACGATAACAGAGACACTTATAATAAGATTACAATTCTGAAGACTAGAAAATCAACTGGAATAGATAGGAATGCTGGGGATATACTAAAGGCAAAGGGTTGAGATATAGTTCCATATCTGAAGTACTTATTTGACTATTTTTTGCATGAAGGAGATATACCAAATGTATGGCGAGTTGCTACAGTAACACCTTTGTATAAAGCACGGTGATAAATATGAAGCCAATAATTACAGAACAGTAAGCTTGATCTGTGTAGCCTGGAAACTCTAGAAGAGCATTATTTTTTATTATACTAGAAATGTCTGCGAAATTAATAACTGGTTTGATAGAATGCAGTTCGGGTTTTGAAAATGTTACTCCCCTGAATTTCAGCTTGTAGAATTCCAGCAAGACACACTAGATATATTAGATTCAGGAGGTAAAATGTATTATAACGCGTTTCATCTATCTAAGATTTTTTATAGGGAGACTACTGCCAAAGGGGGTGCAGTTGGACTAGACAAAACACTGACTGAATGGGTTGCTATATTTCTAGTTGGAGTAGGTGAAGGTTGCAATCACTGAGATGGGAATTACTCAAGGGAGTACTTTTGGAACTTTATACTTTATTATATGTAACTGATGTGAGTAAAGAACTTGAATCGCAGATAAGGCTTTATGCGGATGTTGTACAGATGTTACAGGATTGCGAACTACTGCAAAGAGATCTCGAAAATGATGGCAAACGGGTTGAAAAGTCAGGTTGTGCGTTAAACAAAAAGGGAAAATTAATCTCATTTTAATTACTGCGTAGAAGGGGTGAAAGTACCGCATGGGGATCGCTGTAAGTACCTAGGTGAACTTCGTTGGGATATTCACATAAAAGTGTTTGTAATTAAAGGTTACAGATCTCTTCACGTGGTTATGAGAATATTTAGGGTTTGTAGTCAGGACCAAAAGAAGGGGGGTTATAAATTTCTGGCAGGACAACAATTATTGGAGTATATTTCCAGTGTATGGGATCTTCACCACAATCAATTGATACAAAAACTGGAAAAAATCCAAAGAAAATCACCTCAATTTGTTCTGGATGATTTGCGACAAAAGAGTAGCATTACGAAAATGTGGCAAAGTATGGGCTGGAAGGAATTGGGAGAAAGTAGACGAGCTGCTCGACTAAGTAGTATGTTCCGAGCTATCAATTTTGAGATGGCGTGAAACGACATTAGTAGAATAAGTTTCATCAGTATTTTTAAAAGAAGGAAAGATCAAAATATGAAGAAAATGTTGTAATTCAAGAGGAGAAATTGATGTAAATATTCGTTTATAACAGTAGGAGTTAGAGAATGGATTAATTTAGTAAGAGTGATGTTCTATAAATATCCAAATTATTTAAGGTTATTTAAAAAAAGGACCAGTTAAGCAGATCAGTGGTGATTGATTGATTGATTGATTGATTGATTGATTGATTGATTGATTGATTGATTGATTGATTGATTGATTGATTGATTGATTGATTGATTGATTGATTGATTGATTGATTGATTGATTGATTGATTGATCTAAAGGTTTAGTCACGTGAACAAAATCGTTGGCTATTTCTGCTCGGAAAAGAGACATTTGGCGTCCTCCAAGTGCAGTACGGGAAGTTTGCCGTTCTACAGGGCCACTCATTGTTTTTATTCATCATCACATTATCATCCACAGAACCATTGTCCTCACTGACTATGACAATGAGAACTTTCGTTCAGTTTCTAAATGTGCTCTTCATGAGTGAATTAATTCATTTTTTGAGATTATTCACCTGTGATTTCAATAGCAATTATGATAACAATAGTGAACTATGAACACTCATTATCCTTAGCTCCTGATATTAATTATCTCTTCATGGTATACTTCAAGGTCTAATACTAATATTGATCGTATTTTTACATGCGGCGTTATCAGTGATTTCCAGACGAGCTGAGATATAAAACAGCTGCCTTCTTCCACTGAGCATCACTCACAGAGAGACATCGACAATGTTCACCCAGGGACTCGTTGTGCTGTTGGCAGTAGCGGCCTACGCATCTAAGGTAACATACTTCAGGACTGCACTTGATAATTTTAAGATCTGGAAGTAATAGCCGCCTGATCTCTTGGACTGTTGTAGTTCACAATTTAGATGTGGTAAACGCGAAAGGAATATTTAGGCCGTTTACCAGTACTGCTCACTTCAATATCTGCTGTATTACTCTGGAAACACGAAAGAAATTCACGAGGTCTCAGGTTCTAAAGTAACAATATATTCAACAAATACGCACTTAACCATTTCCAAAGATGGTCAACATACTACAGTTGAGAATAGAAACTATTATTTTGTACCTTCAAAGCTGAACCCAATGATCAAGTTTAATGGCATGTCCCAAAGAGTCCACTACCGCATTGCTGGTGACTGCGTAGGAATAAAGGAACTGCAGTTATCCGTTGTCATGATCACGAGTACATATGAAGAGCTCAGGGGATGATAATAATAATAATAATAATCAACATCATCATTTCGCAAGGCAGTCCCTTCAATGAGGGCGTATTATTGTCATGGAGGATAGTGTGTGTGGTGGGTGAATTGCACGGATCCTGTGGACAGCACAAACAACCAGTTCCTAAGCCAAGGGAATTAACCCTTTAAGATAAAAATGCCGACCCGGCATGCCCTCTGGCCCGATGTCTGTGCGCTGACCTTTGAGCCAAGGAGCTGGACGGGGAGGTACTTCAGACTGGAACCTCCAAGACCCCTCGTATTTGACAAACTTCAGATTATGATATTAGCGAGAAAATTTGCTGGCATGAACAAGTCGGCGTAATATCTTAAGTGAGGAGTGTGTTATTTAGGACCAGAGTGACTGAAGAGAAGATAATCAGACTGTGTACATAATCCAAGGAAAAGGCTCAGAAAAGACGAGGTAACTACAAACTGAAAATCGAGGAGATATAAAGAACATACTGATTACCATCTGTTGAGGAGAAAACTCAGTGAGGAAATATTATATTCAAAGACAAATCGGTGCTTTCCTTTGTGAATGATGACCTCACAAGGTCTTCTTATGTAGGCCTACATTATGGTTTCATAGTAGTCGGAGCTGCATGCCTTCTCATGGACTTTGAACCACTCACCGATGTCACAGTTCACTCGATTCGTTTCAGTGTGTCGTGTTCTGTTATGTAACCTCGTGTATCGAGATATCGAGATTTCGAGATTTCGAGGTACATCGGCGTATCGTAACAAGGTCAGTTCTGCATTGGATGTGGGGTTAGGTTGAACATTGTAATAAGCGAGCTACGCTGAAACACGACACATAATACCCAGTATTACACAATGAACTTACATCGTGGTCCCGTTTGTGTGACAACGGCATTCTCAAGCTGTAATCATTTCCGAGATTATCAGTCACACATACAGAAGTGCACAGTGCAGGGGTAGATTGAAAAGGCCTTTATATTATTGGAAATTTAGGGGCTGAAGTCAAAAAAAGGGTAAGTATGGAATATTCTCGACCTTGTCCCAAAAATCTACCACAAAGTTACGTTAACTGAAAGTGAGCACTGTATCCTCCGCTTACTAGATTCCCTACCTCGTAGGATTGAAGACGTCTCGACATCTTCCTAGGGAGTGAGGAAACCACGTGCAATTCCTTTCTTATGACTGAAAATATGTACTTGTAAGTTGTAATACTGTCCCTATGAACATTCAGAATATGACTTGATTTTTCTTTATAGAATCCCATTGACTGGAGCAAGGTGAAGCCCATTGATGTGCTCAGGCCTCTACCAGTGAAGGGGATCAACAGAAGTCGTAAGTATGATTGAACTTTGTTACAACCACAAATAAGTCTGGAAATCTGTTGGTAAAAATGATAACATTTTATTGAAATTCCTCTATAAAATTCATAGCATAATGAAGGAACTGAATTGCATAAGGCATGAACATGACATCACACGGAAAGCGTTGAGGTTATTTTTGGTCATGTAAATGATGGTTCATGGTATGGGTTACTGTAGTCACGTCCTACTTCATGAATCATGGACAGCAGCTGAGTGGCCTAGTAAGTGGTCCTATGGAATGGGAGTGGTCGTCTTAGACATATTCTGAATCACGACCCTCAGGAGGCTAGGACTATGCAGTCCATAGTCCGTCAGAGGGGAGATTCTCACTGGGACTATATGTAAGTAAAGGGTAGCATCAAGCTTCACAGAAATTTTACACAACATGCTCAGAACAATTCAAGCAAACGTCTGACGTATGGGAGTTACGGAGTCCCATCATCATTTGGCAAGTGAGGGACTCCTTGGAACAAAACTCGGCGAAAGTAATATAATTCGATGTGGAGCTATCAATATCAATGGGTCTCGTGAAAGAAAGTAGTACAAGCTGAGTCAGCATAGAGGATACGTCCGGATGAGTTAGGAGTTAATGATATTCGCGTAAGGGGTGATGACGAGGATGAGAGATTACAGAGTGTTTTTAACGGGTTTTAGAAAGAAAGAAGGGCAGAGTGTAGGGTACGACCGGACATCAGGAATACTATTGCGCGCAACTTAGTTTATGTTAGGCACGTACAGGAGCCAATAACATGGGCAGATTCAGTAATTGAAGAAATTAGTAGGAAAACTGTCTCACTGTATTCATCACGCGAGGTTACACGTGAGAATGAAGTTGTCCAGTTTTATGAAGCACTGAGTAACATCCTGGTCAGGGCCAACAACAAGCACAGGATAGCAATAATAGGAAATTAGAATGTGAGAGGACAGGATATAAGGTGAAGGGTAAACGTGAGGAATGGGAAGCGTGAGATTAGCAGTTACGAGTATACTCTTCAAGCATAAGGCTGTTCAGCGCTACATATGGGAGAGTAAGGGCACCGGATCCATAATAGACTATACCATAACCGAATTTAAGTTCAGGAAATCTATTCGGATTGTCTGGGTATTCCGTGAATTTTCGATGATACAGACGATTTTCTGATCTAGAGTGAACTAAGTATCTCTAGGCCTAGGACAGACAAATTAAAATCTGTCTGCTGACGAGTAGGTGTAGAAAAACTCCTGGAGGACACTGCTATGGTTAGTGGAAGATTCCAGACAATGAACAGTAAACAGTATCAATCACTATCAGTCACTACTGATCCGCATTTAGGGCAGTCGCCCAGGTGACAGATTCCCGCGATGTAGGACTAGCATGCCTGTCCTTTACCTGGAGGCCGCGGGTTCTGTTCCCGGCCAGATCAGGGATTTTTATATGGATCTGATTCCTGGTTCGAGGTCCACTCAGCCTACGTGATTGCAATTGAGGAGCTATCTGACGGTGAGATGGCAGCTGTGAGTATTCGTTATGCTGACCACCCAACACCTCATAATCTGCAGGCCTTCGCTTGCTAGGCCATGGCCCTGAGTTTGGTTTGTAGGATGTGTGTTCTCCCAATGCAATGAACTCGCAGTTGCGATCAAAAGTAATCCGAAGGAAGGAAGTCAGCTTCCCGGACGAAACTATCTTTACATCGGTCTTTTTTCAGAGTGAAATCTGGGTGGACTCTAGTAATGTTTTCATAATTTAGAAGTAACAGATATGAAAGTAGAGATAATGATTGGTGGTACAAACAAGTGGGAACAATGGCAGGAGGGTGATCGTAATGAGAAAATGAAGACTAAGCTATGTGTACAAACCGATGATAGGGGCATGTGAGGCGAATGGAGGCGAATAGGTTACCAAGGAGAATAATGGAGGGTAAATGATGCAGCGGGAGCCCAAGACTGCGAAGATTAGGCTCAGTCTGTAGTGATTTAAAACTAAGTGGTACGGAGCAGAGCTAGAGGCTTGCAAACTGAACACTGAAAGACATAGGAGTTTATAAGGAAAATCTACGTACTGTATGTATGTATGTATGTATGTATGTATGTATGTATGTATGTTACATTATTACACATTTATTCTTAGTCTTGAAAGTATATCAGTCATCTACTTGCTATTGCTGATATTACAATTTGTATAATCTACGGGGGTTCTTTTTTTTAAGTTTATGCACATTACGCGATTCGTTGCGTTCTCCTGACAAACCGCTTTACTGGCATTTATGAAAAATATTTACTCTCTTTAAATTTAGTTTTGACAGTTTTCTTGCTGTCCGTAGCTGCCCCTGGCAACGCCCGTATTACTGGGGGAGAGGAGGCTACTCCACACTCTCTGCCGTATCAAGTGGCTCTCTTGTTAGAACTGTCTGAGGGTACGGCTTTCTGCGGTGGCTCCCTGCTTTCTCCAGACTGGGTATTGACTGCAGCTCACTGTGTTGATGGGTAAGTATTTTGCTTCCATATACCGTATGTATATTATTTCGCAACTTTAATTTCTTTGGGCTATTACTTGCAATAATACTACAGAGTATTTTTCAATAACTGACACTGATATTTTCAACAATTTGGGCCATACCTCACGTGTGTACAACTCAGGCTTTTACAAAACTTTCATGCAAGTGCATTGCGCTTCGGTGGTAACTCATCCTCGGAGGTTTATAGCGAGTGAAGAAGGAGATGATCAAGTTTCTTAAACATAGGATACAATATGGCAGGATTTAACAGGAGTTTCCTCGCCTTGTGTGTGTTTAATATGACGATTCCTTAATAATTTTAAGAACGTTACATTTAACATACAAAATATTCTTCACGTTACTGCAAACGTTTCTCTAGGCTGCAATGTGCGTGCAAGACTGCATTACAATTGCTTCTAATTGTTTTTCTATTGCTCTTAATTCATAATATGTATAAAATAAGCCCACAGGTACCGCATAAAATACTGATTGCCCCTTTCCTTTCACGGTCCTTGACTTCCTGCATTAACTATCACTTGGTGTACAGCGCAAGCAGTGCTGAAGTAATCCTCGGGGCTCACAACGTCCGTGAAGAAGAATCCACTCAAGTGAGGCTTACTAGTACAGAGATCACCATTCATCCAGAGTGGAACTCACTCTTGCTCCAGAACGATCTGGCTCTCATCAAGCTTCCTCAGAGTGTACAGCTTAACGGTACGTTTATTTCACAAACAATTTACTTAATGAAACGATATTTCAGAATAAATTTGCTATAAATGTAGGAAATTCGTTTTGAATGTGTCAAAGTTTCAAAAATGAAAATAAATTTAAGGGTATCTTCATCCCGAGGTCCATATTAGCATTACGTCTTACTGTTTGGAATTGTTAATCCTGCTGTTACAGTAGCATGGCCACATAATCCATTAATATCATTTGTTCTTTCATCCAGCCCAGGTAATAATACAGTGTTTTGTATCTCTTACTTTGTAGAGAATATCCAGACAATTAGACTGCCATCACGATCTCAACTGGACGAGACATTTGTCAACTCTGAAGTCTTAGCAAGTGGTTGGGGAAAGCCATCCGACAGTAAGTACATTAATTTCCCAGTGCCGAAAAGGATATCATTTTAAGATCTTTGAAAGAATTAGCCTCACTGATAATGTGTTCTTTGGGACTTTTCATGCACTGTCCCATGTATATGGTATTGCTTTATGCTAAGTAGCATATCAAAAAATAATACCAACACCTTTTACGTTACAGGTGCAACTAGCATTAGCCCGGTGCTTCGTTATGTCTACAGCACTGTAATTTCCAAGCTGTCATGCAATATCCGCTACCTTGGTGTCATCCAGGACTCTCATATCTGTTCCTCTGGCAGTGGCGGCAAGAGCACATGCAGTGTAAGTCTACCCTGCAGCATTTTTTATTGTCCTCATCTGTCAAGTTAGCCTGCTAAAGTCTGTGCAGCTGATAGAGGTAGAATGTGAAAATGTGGAGATTAACCCTTTCGTTGCTTGACCTGGAATCCCTTTCTATTGACCCTCTTTCAACGCAGATTTCTTATTGTGTTCCTATATTTCTACATATGATTTGATACTCACTTGTTATTATCACTGTGTAAACTTACCCAGTTAGAACATTGCACCATATAGGCTCTCTGATTTACTTGAATAAGATTTCCTTTTCTGTCTAAAATCTTTCATGAGAAAATTTATAAGAACTAAACATAAACTGGAGATCACCTTTTCTAAATTTATGGCCATAGATGGAAACAGTCGGGAACTTTATTATTGGCGTTTACTCGAGAACATGTTTGTGGCACCAATTTTCTACCAATTGTAAATTTTTAAAATGGAAATCGGGACATAAATTAAATTGACTAGAAACATATTAAAAATTCCCAGTGTATAATAATAACTACGCTAAATAGATTAATTCAGAAATGGAAAAGGAGACCATGAATTAATGGTTACCTACGGCCATTGAAGTGCAAGTATACTATACAAAATACATTTTATATAATTACGTAACAATATTTAGCTTCTACAAATTTCATTTCTTTAATTAAGTGATCCAGAAATTTGAAAAAGCATGAGCGATTGCATATCGACACAATGGACAGCACAGATGAATTGCAGCGCTAGAGGCCGGCCCATTCACCCTTCCTCACCAAACTCAGCTGGGCACTTTGGACTGTTGCTCTACCTGCTGAACTTCCTACCAACTAAACTAATAACCTCAGGCACATGCACAAGTTACTACCATATCCCCTTATTACAAAAAAACCACATTTTTCATATTTCGGCACTTTCGCCCTTTTTCATCATTGGTCCTCAATTGTTGGTACTTTTATTATTATACCATTGGAATGGGAGTGTAATGACAATTATCTTAGTTTGGAACGCGTTTATACATATTAAAAAAATCCTATTTTCAGTATTAATAAGTTGAGTGCATCGAAAGCCTGAATCTTTCTGAAAGTATCATTCAAAAGCAGAGTTGCAATCAAGATTCATTCCTATGTATATTTTGCTGAAAGTCTTAGTACATGCAGATCTGTCTCCTGCTGAATAACATGTTACGGTCAAAAGCGATGCACATTACCATTGAATTCCAGCTCCTTTTCTTGTTATTGTCAAAGTCCTGATAGAAATTATTCGTCCTTGCAGGGTGACAGCGGTGGTCCATTGGTCATCAAGGAAGCTGATGGAAAGTCAACACAAGTGGGCATCGTATCCTTTGGTATATCATTTGGTTGTGAAATTGGTTGGCCTGCAGTCTTCTCACGAGTCACATCCTTTGCTGAATGGATTAGTGCCCAGACAGGTGTGGCCCTGAGGAATTAGTCGAAAATACCTCGTGTAACGGAATTTATCTTTTCGCATCCATAGTATTTTTAGACAGAAGATAACTTCAGTAACGTGTGTACTTATCACCCTCTTAGATTATTTCTTGACTATCGCAGTCATTCTCAGTTAAGAATAACAGTAATTCCTATGGTAAGGATATCAAATAATTCATAATATATATGAATATGACAAGCAGATTAGAGCAGATGTAGGATGCAATAGTTACGTTGAAATGAAAAGGTTAGCACAGGATAGGGTGGCATGGAGAGCTGCATCAAACCAGTCTATGGACTGATGACTCAAACAACAACATATTAAGGGCCATTCAAATATTTTGTTAGGCATTTGTATTCTTGTTGCATTACATCACATGTTAAAAAGTATCTTTCTGTAAGTTACCATCTTGCTATGTACCTAATAACTGTATACTACAAATAAATAACATTTCCTAACAATTGTGAAATTTTAAAATGGAAATCGTCCTAGAGTAGAAATACATTCCTATTGACTAGAAGTGTACTAAAACTTCCCAATGTACAACTAATAGCTACGTTAATTAGATTAATTCAGAAGTGTAAATAAAGATAAATTTCCTAACTAAAACCATGCAGTAGTTATTTAAATACCCTTTCACTATGATTAAAATGTACATATTCACATTAAAATACATCCCTCTTGGTCATATAGTAAATAGAAAACAACAAAAAATTTAAATGACATTCTAAATTCTTGTGAACAAGGACTGAGATTCAAAGAGCAGAAACCGCAGGGAGAAATGTTCTGTACTGATAAAACGAGTTCAGCTCTGTAGACAAACTGAAGTGATATAGTTATAAATAATCAAGAATCGGTTTTAGATGTAGGTAAATAAAAACATGAGAGAAAGGCTGTAAAAGTAGAGCTAATGAGAGTACCTACCATATGCTTGATAAAGGGGGGTTACGGGAGCTTTTAAGAAGTAATCATGATTAGAGGAAAACGGTTAATAAAAACGCAGTAGCCAATGGGATGGTATTAAAACAATTGCTGAGGACTGTGAAAACATGCATGCCGTTAAAAGTGGTAAGGAATGGTAAAGACCCACTATAGTATAACAGAAATCAAGCATTTAAGAAGAAGGTGTATGAAAGAAAAATGGAATTATGACTGTTCGTGGAAGTAAGGAGAGAATGAAGGAAATTCCTAGTAAATTGAATCCAGTAAAAGAGACACCGAAGAATAACATTATGGAAAGCATAATTGACACGCATATCAATTTTAGTGGAAAATGATAAGTTATGGCCGAAACAGGTTCTGTCAATCACCAATCAATCAGTCAATCAAATCATTGATCTTCGTTTAAGCCTGTAGCCCAGGTGGCAAACTCCTTATCAGTTGTTTATCTAGTATTTTCTTAAATGATTTCAAAGAACTTGAAAATATATCAGTAGTAGGGCTAGCATAATTGGTGCGGTCATTGACCTCTAGTCAATGACGTCTGGTCGATAACGTCATTATGATGTCAAACCTTACATACGTTAGCAGGCCTAACCTCACGTAGTAAGGTTATAGCGTCACAATGACGTCTTAACCTAACTTGTAACCACGGACACTAACCTAAACTCATTGGGTTAGGCCAGAGGCCGAGGTTTTGGTTTCTCGGGTGGGTGGAGATTGAGCTCTTCTCCCCCTCTGGGGGCCACCTCGCAGCCCCCAACCAAAAATAATGGATGGTTGAGTGAGGGATAGCTCTCTCTCTCTCTCTCTCGCTCTCTCCCTAGAGGTCCACCGCCTTGAATAAGAAGCCAGGCACGACCCCTCTCTTGCGAGAAGTGACAACATGTTCGTTTTTTTTTTACGGGGGGCCCCCGTAGCCCGCTCCCCCGGCGTGACAATCGACACAATCTACATTACCTCCGACATGCTATTAGTTCTAAGTAGAAAGAGATAGCAGGGAGAGTGGGAAGTGATACAAGGAGTATCTGCCTGTTTCCATGTTAAACACGTTACCAGGCGATTTTGTATTGGTAGGATGGTGTTAAGGTATGGTATTGAAGGGTCAGGGAAAAACCACATAGGCAGAAAATAGAAAGAGCCTACATGTAAAACCTGACATCTTTTGATAGCACATGCAAGGATGTGGGCTGGAAATGTCCAGAGGTTGTGTTAGTTAGGAGTATGTGTCTTGCAATCATAACCTTTTACCTAGCTTTTGTCAATTATTATGGGGAATCAGTCCTTGTTGTCACTGCCTGGTGCGGCTCGGGTCCGCTGGCGTCTGGGCTTTGGGCCACAGGTTAGTCCCTTGGTCCAGCAGCCAGAAGTCCCTGGTGCCAAGTCTCCTTTTAAGGAGAAGGGGAGTAGTTCCAAGCCTTTCTTATTGTAAGGGGCATCTTCTTTCTCGCCTGATGACGTCCCTTCTTTGCGGTGTAGGTGGCACACACTTGTCTCTGTAACTGTATACACACATCCTATAATATATACATTAATACTTTTCTTCTGTAGAGTGCGGGCCGCTTTTCCGCTCTCGTGTCCTGTAAAACAAGTACAACAGGTAAATTAATAGTTAAATGATATTAGCAGATGTGGGTTTTCCGTCAACTCCTTTATCACTGGCGGGGGGGCGGGGTTGGATTGGATCGTCTCTTATTATGGCTGTGTTGCCTTCGCCATGTTGTATTCCTTCTCTCAATCCTCCCTCGCTTGATTCCCTGTGGTGGCTAAATCTGCAACATAGTAATAACATAATCTAGGACAAGGATATAGGTAGTAAACAGGCATGCACATATATACAGGTGTTGTGGTGTGTGTGCGTAATGTTTAGAGGTGCGGTGTAGTGAGTTGGTGTCAGCTTAAGAGGGGGGGGGCGGTTTTGGCCCCCCGGCCTCCTAACCCTGTGGCTGAACAGAATGTGTTTCGGTGTGGGGAATTTGGTTTATAGGTCGACGTCATAGCGTCCTATTCCACTGACTAGTGGGTTGACCTTACTACCCCATGACTTCGTGTACATTCGGAGTGTTTGTTTTCGTATATGTTGCCTTATCGAACTGACTTTCGCAATTGCGCGTAGGTGGCGTATTGGTGTGTCATACGGGAGTCTAGCCACTGCTCGAATGCATTTGTTTTGTATTAGTTCCAGCTTATCCAGGTTCGTCATAGCAGTGTAGCCCCAGGCGGGGGCTGCGTACGTTATTATTGGCCTAATTAGGGCCTTGTACATGTTGATTGCTACTCTTTTGTTAATACTGGATCTTTTATTCAGTATAGTATAGAGTTGTGACAGTCGTGCGTGTGTTTTCCGCTGGATGTCTTTAATGTGATATAGCATGGTTAGTTTTCTATCTAGGACTACTCCTAAATATTTGACCTTGTCGTGCCATGCTATATATTGATTAAATAGTTTGAGCGGTTTTATATTGGCTGGCCTATGTGTGCGTCCGTTCTTCCTAGTGAACATCACAGCTTGGCATTTGTCAACGTTGACCTTGATACGCCATTTGGTTAGCCAGGGCTCGAGGGTTCACAGTGCTACTTGTTGTCTCTTTCGGGTGCATGCTAGCTGAGGGTGTTGTACTGTGATAGCAGTGTCATCCACGTAGAGGTGCGTGGTAGCGAGTTCCGCTGTCGGCATGTCATTCGTAAATAGGATGAACAGGATAGGCCCTATTAGTGACCCTTGGGCTACGCCCGCCCAGATCGGTCGCGTGCTTGACAGTGTGTTGTGGACATCTACTTGGAACTCTCGGCCTTCCAGGTATGATTTAATTAATCTTATCTACCCTGGGTGGAATTCGAGGTCTATTAATTTCGCTAACAGGCCTTCGTGCCAGACTTTATCGAATGCCTTCTGGATATCGAGGAATACCGTGCCTGTGTCCCTCCGCTTGTTTAGTCCGATGGTCGCTTGTTCTATGACCTGGGTAAGCAGTTGCGTGGCGGAGTGGCCGTTCCTAAAACCGAATTGTTCATGTCGAATGATTCCTTTTTCTTTAATATGTGCTATTGGCCTTTTCAGCAGTATTTTCTCGAATACTTCGCTGAGGGCGTCCAGGAGGCTGATGGACCTGTAATTATTAGGGTTAGACATGTCCTTGCCTGGTTTGCCAAATACCAGGATTCTCGCCTTTTTCCACTGTTCCGGATAATACTGCAATTGAAGCATTGCATTGTATATTTTAGTGAGTAATGCGAGGGATTTCGGTGTTAGCTTTTTTAATATTATGTTCTGAATCTCATCTGGGTAGGGTGACTTCTTCGGGTTAAGGTGATCTATTATCCACTTAATTTCGTGAATATTAGTCTTCTTAACCTCAGGCTTGGGTGCGTTTGCTGGGAATTCCGCTACCTTGGCCTCTGTTTGTCTAATGAAGGCGGGATGTGACAGTTCGTAATTGGGCGTGAAGGCCGCTTCCAGTGAGTCAGCTATCACCTCGGCTTTGTAATGGTTTTCGTATACTGGTCCATTAGGTCACTTGATTGTTGGTATCACGTGCGGTTCTCGCATGAAATATCTCGCTAAGCTCCACACCGGTCTGGTATTAGTGTCAAATGAACTCAGTTTGTTATTCCAGATCCGCGACCTATACTCCATTAGTTCGGTTTCGATTTCGATTCTGAGTCCATTTTTGCGTATCCGGTCTTCATCGCGGTGGTATCGGGCTCATTTGCGCTTGTGTCTGTTGCGCTGGCGTATTAGATCTTTAATGTGGGCCGGTAATTCGATGTTAGTGTTTTGTCTAGGTTTGTGTACCGGGATGCTCGCAGTTGTGGCTGCCTGGATCGCATTTATGAGTGTTTTTAGGGATTCATCCGTTTGGGCTGGGTTTACTATTTGTATGTCCTCAGTCCCCTGTAGGAGTGTATCGAGTTTTCTTTCGAATTTACCCCATTTGGCTGCTTTATAGTTGAGTCGGCGCTTGGGGTTATTCTCTTAATCCTCCGGGTTTGCTTCCAGTGTAAATATCACTGGCTGATGCCTTGACCCTAGGTCGTTTATGACTTTAATGCTGTGTCTTTGAGGAATATGTCGCAGTAGGGCTATGTCTAGTATATCGTTGACCTGTTCGTTTGGCGCTAGGAACGTGGGTTCGCCGGCTGCTGTTACCACATAGTCCTGGGTTACCATGTGGTTGTACAGCCTTGCGCCGTCTGCGTTAGGTTTCAGGCAGCCTCAGCTGGCGTGTTTCGAATTTAGGTCTTCTCCTAGGATCGTGTTTCGATTTAGCCTTAGTACCGCTTCAATGTCTTGTGTGTTAAGGCTTTTAGGTCCGGCGTATGCCGATATGACGTTGATGAGTGTTCCTCGCACTGGCATGGCAATTCCGCTTGCCTCCAGCTCGTCCAGCTCTGGTAAGTCTAGTTCCATATGTTTAATGTCCTTCCTTACCAGAACTGCCACCCCTCCGATTCTATTCGCCTTGTCGCTTCTGTGTAATTGATAGCCTCTTATGGTGAACTTCTTCCCCGGTGGGAGGAAGGTTTCTGTTATGAGAGCTACGTGTATGGTGTTCGCGGCTAGGAAGGCTTCGAGTTCATATTTCCTAGACCTGACGCCCTGGCAGTTCCATATTAGAACTCGAAGCTCCTGCGTGTTCTTGTTATTATTTTTGTTGTCATCGTCGTGTTGCTCAGGCATCTTGGGCTAGGAGGTCAGCGATCGCGTTAACCAGATCCCTTAGCCAGGAGAATGGGAGCATGTTGGCCATCATAACCCCAGTAGTTATGGCTGCCGTGAGGTTCAGGTTCGGAAAGAAGGTTTTCAGGATTTCTTCTATCCTTTCCCTGAACGCCTTTACTGCCATGTTTCCCTCTGGCTGTTGTACCTGTGTCAGTGTTACAGGTGCAGGTGGTGAGATGGGTGTGACTGTTGTTGTGCAGGGGGCGGGGGTTGGGGGGGTGAGTCGGATGCTGGTTTATTAACGGCAGGTTCCTTGCTGGGGGTGGAGCTGGCCTGGGGCGGGCCCTGGGACTGCTCCGGGGTAGCGTGCGCGGGCTTAACTTGCCTTAAGTTGGGTCTTGGGGGTAGGGCCTTCTTCTTTCTGTTTTTATTTCCGGAGGTGCTTGGGCTGAGGGCCCAGGTTTATGTGTACCCGCCGTCCTTGGGGGTTGCAAGGTTACTTTGCCTCCACCTTATGGGTCTAATTTTCCTGACTGGCCTTGCTTTTGCCCCTTGGTGCCTGAAGGGCCTGTAGGTCCTGAAGGGTCTTTTTTGCCTGAGGGGCCAATTTTCTGTCTACGTGAATTGTCTATGGCTGATGGGCCTGCTTGGGCTTTAGGGTTGCCACACTTATTACCCTTTGGCCCTTTGCCTTGATGGGCGGCTTCGTAGTCATTGCGGCTGGGACATTCTCTATAATTAGCCGCGTGTTTCCCCTCGCAGTTGGCGCACTTAGAGTACGCTGGGTCATTGCCGTGGTGGCAGTCGCGAGACAGGTGGGAGGCGGCGCATCTGCGACATCTGGGATCCAGCTGACATGTCGCCCCTGAATGTCCATGCCCCTGACACACCCCACATTGGGGACCAGTGGCTTGGGGGGCGGTACGGTTTGACTGTCACCAGCATGTTCTTCAGCATCCGCATTTTCCGCAGGTTGTCCGCTCCTGGGGTATCCGCCACGGCAACTAGGAATAGGCAGCCTTTGGCTGGCCTGTTTCCTGTTCGCATTCTGTATATAGTGAGAGCGTTGATACCCTGGGCTTGCATGGCTAGCCCGATATCACCTGGCTCATACGTGTTATTGGGCGTTCTCACCACAAATCGCTTTACTGTTGTGTTGGGCAAAATCTGTACAAACTTGATATTAAGCCCTTTCAGCACTTGTATTGCGATTTCGTAGTTTTCAAAGCTGGACATATGTAGCCGGACCGCTTCATGCGCGTTTATTCTCGGCTTAGAGAAATAATAATTTCTCTGCTCACGTGTCAGCTTTTTGAGAAGCTCCATTTCAATATGCTTGATGCTGTTACTGTACACCGTAAAGGGTGGTGGGGGTCTACCCCTTAAGGGTGGCTGGTTTACTTGTTTGTGCTTGTTGAGGTCTTTTCTGTTGTGCCTGTCCCGTGTTTGTGTCTGGTGGTGGCTTGTTGGGCCTTGCGGCTCAGAGGCTTGGGGTCCTTCCCTTTTCTCTTCTACAACACGTTCGCGCTGTGCAGCGACTTTTATTGCATCGTCGTGCGGGTAGGGGAGAGGGAGGTGCGTGCGTATAACAGTGCAGTCATGCGGGAGACTTGGGAAGTAACTATCCGTCACCATGCACGCACTCCTGTAGCATCTTTGTGAGTTACACTCCATTTTAAACATCGTGCTAGACTTGTGTCTAGGGAATGTCGAGGTGCAGCCATCATCGGCTTCGCTCGGGACAGCTCGAGAAATCTCGGCGTTTAGGACCTCCCACCTATCATGGCGATGGCCATGTGTGGAGCAGAAGGAGGAGAAGAAAAAGACGAAAGCTTTGTTTTGCTGTCGAGGGAATGTCGAGGTGCAGCCATAAAGCATGTCCGCCTGTTTCCGCGAGGTGCAGCCGATACAGTTTTCGTGAAGCCAACGTGTGGAGCCGCTCCCACGACTTAAAGTATGAATTTCCTTCATAGTACAAATAAAATCTGTCTCTCCAGATGCCGTACATGTTTGTATAACCTTAAAGAATAGTGTTTTAACTAAGGTACTTAACTATACTTTAAAAGCGTTTTCAAGTCAACGCAAAATAATCAGGCGGCAAGATTGAACAACGAACGTTACGTGTTTAAAAATGATAGAAATAATGAAACTAAATAATGATTTTTGCTTCTTTCTATTACGATACCTGAATGTTAATACTGATAGTGATAATAAAACTCAACAAGGATTTCAGTTTGTTCGAATCCTTGGCTGAATGGCCAGCGTTGTAGTCGTCGTTTCAGAAGGTCCCGGATTTGATCCCATCCGGATCGGAGATTTTAATCCCGTCTAATTACTTCTAGCTCAGAGACTGGGTGTTAGTGTTTGTTCCATCACTTTTCTCTTAATATTCAGACAACACACTGGTCTCCGTGCCTCAGACGGCACCGCGTCGGCCTCTCACCGCTGGATAATGTGGTTCAAATCCCAGTCACTCCACGAGGGATTTATGCTGGACAAAGCGGAGACGGGACAGGTTTTTCTCCAGGTACTCCCGTTTTATTTTCCTGTCATCTTTCATTCCAGCAACACTCTCCATTCTCATTTCATAGTATCTATCAGTCGTTAATAAATCACCTTGGGAGTGGCGATCCCATGGTACTAATAGCCTAAATATGCTTCATTCATTTCATCCTGGACCCGGTCAAGGAAAACATGAGGTAGGTTTTTTAAATTCAGACAACACACTGCACTCCCAACCACCGCAGAAACATGCAATAGTGATTGCTAGACTTCGGATATTTAGGTGTTGAAAGGTCATTTCAGCTGCCTAAAAGACTGTCAAGTAGCTTCTAAAATACTTTTAGGCAGTTTCAATTGTACGTATTTTGATAGGCATTGATTAAAATACCATACTTATTTTGCTAAATTGATAATCAATCAATCACTACTGATCTGCATTTAGAGCAGTCGCCCAGGTGGCAGATTCCCTACCTGTTGTTTTCCTAGCCTTTTCTTAAAGGATTGCACAGAAATTGGAAATTCATTGAACATCTCTCTTGGTAAGTTATTCCCATCCCTAACTCCCCTTCCTATAAACGAATATTTGCCCCAATTTGTCCTCTTGAATTCCAACTTTATTTTCATTCTGAGATAATTCCTACTTTTGAACACACCACTCAACTTATTCGTCTACTGATGTCCCCCAATGACATCTCTCCCCTGACAGCTTGGAACATACCACTTAATATGCTTACAAAATTGTGATTTTTTATTCCACCTTTTCAATACATTTAGTTTTATGTTGTTAGATCATAATGCTACAACACTATTTGATGATTATGATCTAACAACATAATCAGAGGTAAGGCTTTTTGCGGATGATGTTATTCTCTATAGAGTGATAAATTACAAGATTGTGAGCAACTGCAACATGACCTCGAAAATGTTGTGAGATGGACAGCAGGCAATGGTATGATGATAAACGGGGTTAAAAGTCAGGTTGTGAGTTTCACAAATAGGAAAAGTACTCTCAGTTTTAATTAGGGGTGAAAGTTCCTTTTGGGGATCATTGTAAGTATCTGGGTGTTAATATACGGAAAGATCTTCATTGGGGTAATCACATAAATGGGATTGTAAATAAAGGGTACAGATCTCTGCACATGGTTATGAGGGTGTTTAGGGGTTGTAGTAAGGATGTAAAGGAGAGTGCATATAAGTCTCTGGTAAGACCCCAACTAGAGTATGGTTCCAGTGTATGGGACCCTCACCAGGATTACCTGATTCAAGAACTGGAAAAAATCCAAAGAAAAGCAGCTCGATTTGTTCTTGGTGATTTCCGACAAAAGAGTAGCGTTACAAAAATGTTGCAATGTTTGGGTTGGGAAGAATTGAGAGAAAGAAGAAGAGCTGCTCGACTAAGTGGTATGTTACGAGCTGTCAGCGGAGAGATGGCGTGGAATGATATTAGTAGACGAATAAGTTTGAATGGCGTTTATAAAAGTAGGAAAGATCACAATATGGAGATAAAGTTGGAATTCAAGAGGACAAACTGGGGCAAATATTCATTTATAGGAAGGGGAGTTAGGGATTGGAATAACTTACCAAGGGAGATGTTCAATAAATTTCCAATTTCTTTGAAATCATTTAGGAAAAGGCTAGGAAAGCAACAGATAGGGAATCTGCCACCTGGGCGACTGCCCTAAATGCAGATCAGTATAGACTGATTGTGCAAGCCAAGGCAATGTTCAATTAAACCAATAGTATTGAAGAGGTGGAATAAAAAATCGCAATATAGTAAGCATATTATAGCAAATTCAATATGAGTCTAGTCATGAGATTAGTTACATGTAACATACCACTTAGTCGAGCAGCTCGTACGTCTCCTTCCTCCCAAGTTCTTGAATCAAGTAATCCTGTTGAGGGTCTCATACACAGGAACCATTCTCTAGTTGCGCTCTTACCAGAGATTTCGTTGGCTGATGGTCAGCATACTGGCCTTCGGTTCAGAGGGCGCTGGGTTCGATTCCAGGCCGGACTGGGGATTTTGACATTCACTGGTTAACTCCAATGGATCGGGGACTAGGTGTCTGTGCTGTCTTGAACATCCCTGCAAGTCACACATAACACTATCCTCCGCCACAATAACACGCAGTTACCTACACATGGCAGATGTCGTCCACCCTCATTGGAGGGTGTGCCTTTCAAGGGCTGCACTCGGCTAGAAATAGCCACACGAAATTTTAAAAAATCCAGAGAAATATATGCCCTCTCCTTTTCCATCCTTACTACAATCCCTAAATACCTTCATAACCAAGTGGAGAGACGTGTACCCTTTAGTTACAATCATATTTATGTGATTACCCCAATGAAGATCTTTCCTTATATTATGACCTAGGTATTTACAATGATCCCCAATGGGAACTTTCAACCCATCAACCCAGTAATTAAAACTGAGAGGACTTTTCCTATTTGTGAAAGTCACAACCTGACTTTTATCACCGTTTTTCATCATACCATTCCCTACTGTCCATCTCACAACATTATCGAGATCATTTTGGAGTTGCCCACAATCTTTTAACTTATTTATTACTCTGTACAGAATAACATCATCTGCAAAAAGCCTCATCTGTGATTCCACTTCTTTACACATATCATTTATATATACATAAGGAAACGTAAAAGTCCAATACTACTGCCTTGAGGAATTCCCATCTTAATTATTACAGGGACAGATAAAGCTCCACCTACTCTAATTCTCTGAATTCTATTTTCTAGAAACAGAGCCACCCATTCAGTCACTCTTTTCTCAAGTCCAATTGCACTCATTTTTGCCAGTAGTCTCCCATGATCTACCCTATCAAATGCCGTACATAGGTCAACCGCAATACAGTCCTACTGGCTTCCTGAATCCAGGATATCTGCTATATGTTGCTGGAATCCTAAAAGTTGAGCTTCAGTGGAATAACCTTTCCTAAACCCAAACTGCCTTCTATCAAACCAGTTATTAATTTCACAAACATGTCTAATATAATCAGAAAGAATGCCTTCCCAAAGCTTGCATACAATGCATGTCAAACTGACTGGCTTGTAATTTTCAGCTTTATGTCTATCACCCTTTTCCTTATACACAGGGGCTACTATAGCAACTCTCCATTCATTTGGTATAGCTCCTAAATGCAAACAATAATCAAATTACTTCAGATATGGTACTATATCCCAACCCACTGTCTTTAGCATATCCCCTGAAACCTTATCAATTATAGTTGCTTTTCTAGTTTTCAACTTTTGTATCGTACTGTGAATGTCATTGTTGTCCTAGGTAAATTTTAATACTTCTTTAGTATCACTTACCTCCTCTGTCTGCACATTATCCTTGGAACCAACAATCTTTACATACCATACTGCTGACTGAATACTACTGCCTCTGGAAGATCCTCGCATATACACTCCCCTTGTTCATTAATGATTCCTGGAATATCCTTCTTGGAACCTGTTTCTGACTTAAAGTACCTATACATACTCTTCCATTTTTCACTAAAATTGGTATGACCGCCATATATGCTTGCCATCATGTTATCCTTAGCTGGCTTCTTTGCTAGATTTAATTTCCTAGTAAGTTCCTTCAAATTCTCCTTACTTCCACAGCCATTTCTAACTCTGTTTCTTTCCAATCTGCACCTCTTTCTTAGTCTCTTTACTTCTCTGTTATAATATAGTGGATCTTTACCATTCCTTACCACCTTTGTAGGTACAAACCTATTTCCACATTCTTCAACAATTTTTTAAACCCATTCAAGTGTCTATTTACCGTTTTCCACTGATCATAGTTCCTTTTTTTAAACTCCCTCATGCCTGCTGTATTAGCCATATGGTACTGCCTAGTAGTCCTAATTTTAATATCTTCCTTTCTTTCACATTTATTTTCAACACTCACAAAAACATCTTCGTGATCACTAATGCCTTCTATTACTTTGGTTTCTCTATAGAGCTCATCTGGTTTCACCAGCACCACATCCAGAATATTCTTCCCTCTAGTTGCTTCCATCCCTTTCTGAATCAGGTGCCCTTCCCATATTAACTTATTTGCCATTTGTTGGTCATGCTTCCTGTTGTTCGCATTACCTTCCCAATTGACATTTGGGAAATTGAGATCACCCGCTACAATCATGCTCCTTTCCTTATCGTTTCCCACATAGCTGATTATCTTATAAAATAATTCTGAATCAGCGTCAGCGCTACCCTTTTCCGGTCTGTACACTCCAAAGACATCAAGTTGCCTATTATCATTAGAGATGAGACTTAAACCCAGAATTTAATGTTTGTCATTTTTTACATTTTCGTAGCTTACAAATTCGTTTTTCACCAGAATGAATATTCCCCCTCCTGCCATTCCTATCCTATCTCTACGATACACCCTCCAGTTCCGTAAGAAAATTCCTGCATCCATTATATCATTTCTCAGCCATGATTCAACTCCCATTACAATATATGTTAAATATATATCTATAACATTACTTAATTCTATTCCTTCCTTTACAATACTTGTACAGTTGAGCACTAATATTTTTATGTCATTCCTACTTGATTTCCAGTTCTCTGTTCCCTTGTCACCGCTCCCTAGGCTAACCCATTTCCCTGAATGTACCTCCCTACAACCCTTCTAAACACATTTCGTAACTTATATGTACCACTGCGATTTAAGTGAAGGCCATCTGAGCGCAGATCCCTATCTTATACCCACCCATTAGGATCTAGAAATCTCACTCCCAGTTTCCTACATACCCATTCGATAGTCTCATTTAAATCCCCAATCACCTTCGAGTTAGTATCCCTCCTACACAGTATTCCACTGATAACAATATCCGCTTCCTTAAACTGCATCCGTGCTGTATTTACCAGGTCCCACACATCCCCAACTATGTTGGTATTTATACCCGCTTATCTTACGTTGTTGGTACCAACGTGAAACACTACCACCTTCTCCTTTCCCTCCTCCTTCTCTTCTACATTCCTCAACATCTGCCTTAACCTAATTCCTGGATAACACTCTACCCTGGTACCCTTTCCTCCACACACTTTCCCAACATGTCTAACGATGGAATCCGCCATGACTAGAGCGTCAACCCTACCCACCTCATTTGACCCCCTGCCATCCTGGTCAGGCGTATTTTTCCTGTGAAATATTCCCTCTAATTTTCTGAAAAATATAATATAAGGTCTGCCATGTTTGTTCTTCATTTCTAAATATGAACATAATTCTATTTGTTATTCAGTAATGAATTATGATTATCGAAAGGCTGGCCGGAGTTTTGGGGTAACTTCGGCCACCATAAAAATATCTCTTAAAACGAAGTTTTCTTCGATGTAGTGTTACTTCGGTCACTGTGAATGTTTTTTAAAAGCCTGCAAAAAGCCCAGTATCAACAATCACAAATTAAAACGATTTGTGGTGAAACAGAAGTATAGTGATCAAATTCACATTTTTCACAAAGAAGAAACTATTTTATTTAGCCTAAGCGTACAAGCATTGTATGATATTACAAATTACGTGTTGCATTAGGTAATTATTCGTAATGGTACAAAAGATAACAAATAAAAAGTGCGAAAATCATAAAGACCAATAGTATGGAGGGAAAAGGAGATCGAAAAAGAAGCAATCTTGTAGACTGTTCTCATAATACACTGTCTTCTAAATTAGAACATATCTGGGCTGTCAATCAAGTTCTTAATTGGGCCTCGTCCATGTCAACTGATTTCCGTCAATTTATCATTGAAAATAGGAACCGTCTTTCTCCTCCCTGTCGGGATAAACTTCCCCGTTTATTGTTATTGTGGCTTTATTAATCTCTTCTAAAGCATTCTTGAAGTAAATAGGCTCGTAATTACAAAACCCGCGGCCGCGTAATGTTTTCCTGCACGTTCTTGGCATGGCCGAATTTACCCCGGAAGTGGACAACTTTCATCACAAAACTATTCCCTGAAGAACCTATTTGAATAAACTGCATCAAATTAGGTTTATCAGTTACCAGACGTACTTACATTTTGACCCCATAAACCACTGGAACGGAGAATCGAATGCTGGGGCTAGAGAACAGTTTGTTTTCTGCTGTTACCAGACAAGACAATAGTCGGGGCTGCGAAAAAAATGGATTGACTCAAAAATGAGACCGCCAATGTTCTTTGGACTACCGAGTTTTGATAGAGCATTCTATTGTACGTGCATTTCAGTTGTTGCAAATGGTTTATCTTTTTCAGTTTAGGAGGCAGGAAACAATAAGTATTGATATTCGTCAGTGGCCGAAGTTACCATGTATGGCCGAAGTTACCCCACTTTATGGTACTTCCTCCTCCCTTTTCTCCATCCCATGACCCTGTTCCACCTGCATTTTGCTATCCACTAGTCCACATTTCTCTTTTTCCTACTTCCACACACCTCAGCAATAATTCCCCGTTCCCCATCTTCCCTCAGTTGTTCTACCTGGAGTGACTGGTACGGATTTCTCACAGACACCTGTCCTGAATTCTGACCTTGAATGGAGCCCTTAGCCTGCAATCTTCTTCCTCTTAAAACATTAGACCACCTGTCTTCTATAATTGCCCCCCTTTCCTTCCCATCCCATTTATATACCTACTGCATCCTGTACATTGTTTGAGGGAGACCTACTTTCCTTCTCGTCCTCAAGCTCTCCAACTTCTCCCTCATACACGTAAATGCCTGGCCACACCCACAGTTCCTACACCTGCACTCCTTACCCACTCCTTACTGAATAAAGAAAAGAAAAATGTAAGATAACTTATTCTGTGCAAAATAAAAATGGAAGGAAAGAAATATTGTCTGGGATAGTACTCACATGACAATAAGTTACTTTTTCCTTTTCTTTTTGCCAGTTCATTTTATGTCGCACCGACACAGACAGGTCTTATGGCGACGATGAGACAGGAAAGGTTTAGGAAAGGGAAGGAAGCGGCCGTGTCCTTACTTAAGGTACAGCCCCAGCATGTGCCTGGTGTGAAAATGGGAAACCACGGAAAACCATCTTCACGCCTGCTGACAGTGGCGTTCGAACCCACTATCTCCCGGATGCGAGCTCACAGCTGCGCGCTCCTAACCGCACGGCCAACTCGCCCGTTAATAAGTTAATTAATATAGGCTACTAGTATACTACTTATTTGTATGATTTTTTAAATTCCTACTACACCCTAACAGGATGAAAATTGCTGGCAATTACTGGAAAGAGAGAATAATGCACAAGAATAACACAATTCTTAACTGCAGTTAATAACTCGTTAGGGGAAAATAAACAACTTTATTCACCTCTTTGCTGCAAACGTCACAGAAGCAACTCCTGTAACCACTTTTTAATCTAAGACGAGTTGGAACGTGACACTTTCGGCATAATTCACACACTGAACAAACGGGAACACCAAAATATTCTCACAGAATGAAATGCAGTTATTTTCCCCAGAAGTCAACGGATACTCTCTCATCTCGTGTCTCGTGACAAACTACGGGAGTGTTCACTGCATGAGGCTCTTAAGGCATTTCGGAGAGAGTGGTTTATAGCTTCCCGATTTTAAAATTTTCTTTGAGATACTGAACACAAGTCAGCAAATATTTCATTTTCTCGAAATATACTGAAAGGCATTTTTAACCGATTTAGGGATAAAAATAAGAATTGTATAGGTTTTAACGTCAATTCAGACATTTTTAAGCACAATAGGACCACAGTTTCTAACTTTCTAAATACATGAAACGCGTAAATACAACTTCATTTTAAGTCATTTCTTCCAGAACAAAATACGTCTTGCCCTAAAATCGGAGGGCTGGTGATTACATCCCTCCACATAGAGTTGGCGTCAAGAAGGGCACCCGGCCGTAAATTAGGGCCAAATCCACGAAGCGATATATGTCACACCCCCGAATCCATATATATGGGAAAAGCAGTAGGAGGTGAAGAAGAATATTTTTTGTTTTATATATTTTATTTTAAATTTTTCATCAAATAATATATAAACATAAATTTCTTAACATTCACAAACAACAGGAAAATAATAACTAATCAGTAGCTAACAAACAATTTAACCACATAAAACAAAATACCAAGGACAACTTACATTACTGTACAGTAATTGTGGATAAAACTGAAGACAGAGAATCTTTTCAGAGCTGATAAATTCAATATTGTCAAGAAAGACCCCACTAATACCATCCAAAAAAATCTCAAATAAATACTCATAAATCCTCAGTTCTTGTTAAATGAACAGCAGACATTGCAATTGATTAACATGAACCCCAAACTACCAACTGCAAGAGCACTCCCTAAAGTACACAAAGTAAACAGGGCCGATGACTTTCGATGTGAGGCCTCTTTAAACAACAAGCATCATCCTCATCATCAAAATAAACATACTGGACTTGTGTCTAGGGAATGTCAAGGTGCAGCCATAATCGGCTTTGCTCGGGACTATTAGAGGAATCTCGGCGTTTAGTACCTCCCACCTAGCGATTTGGCACCACATGTGGAGCAAGAAGAAGAAGAAGCTTTGTTTTGTTTTTGAAAGATAACTAACTTTACAAGTCTATCTCAGTATTGCTTGTTTTGTGATAGTTAACTTAACAAGTCTTTACGCCGAGTTTGCCGCATAATTTCACGGGTAATGAGACTTGTTTTAAAATCGTGGTGCTGTGAAGTACAGACAGTATTAATAGACTTCTGCAGTGTTTTGGGCGTCCACTTCATGAAATAGTGAATTAATTATGTGAATTAATAGCTTTATTGCGCATTGCAATGAACGTTTTGTGTTTGCACGATGAACAGTTTCGTATGTAGTGAGTGTAATAAATTCTTCACCTACAAGAAAAATTTAAATCACCACATAAAAACAAAGCAGACTAACAAAAATCCTAAATTTTCGTGTGATTTGTGTAGTTTTACCTCTCACACAAAATACAGTTTAGAACGGCATATAAATTCACAACATAAGACCAGGCCCCGATTTACAAATGGGCGGACTGGGCATTTACTCAGAGCGCCAGTTTTTGAGGGGCGGTGGCCGGCGGATCGCGTAATTATGGCCTGGGTAAATTATGTCTTAAATTCATTAAACTCAAATTACTTTTACTTTTCTTTGCTGGCGGGACCTAGTGTTTACAGTGCACTAAGTCTTCTGGTATGGGCTAGAGCAATCTTGTCTCTGTCTTATCCTTGACTTTGACAAAATGAGAGTGACTGAGGTACGAGCGATGCTAGTTATGCCATTCCCTATGCAGCCAGTCCCTGCTATGAATGGTGTGAAAATATTGCTCATAGGGTTGGTTGGTGCATGCATTTCAGTGGGCTTGGCGGACTGATATGTAATAGCAACTTCTGGCTCGTGAGGAAAGCAACGGGAAACTACCTCACTCCTCATTTCCCTACTACGACTCTTCAGTGATGCCTAGGCCATCTATGATAGCTCATGGCGGAACTGTTGAGGATCCAGCCAGCCTTCGGGCTGTTGACTAAACATACATTTCATAAATTATTTCAATTTTTATTAGCCTATATAAAACAATTTAAACAATCTAACTTTAAAACCGAAATTTAATCTATATATTCAAATTTTATGAAGAAAAATTAATAACTGCAAACAAAAAGAAAGGTACTATTTATCTCGTGCGGGTGCTGGGTGGGTAATTGTAGTTGATGGCTTGGCAACCCTGTTAGTCTGACATTGGCTCGTGCGTATTGTTGTTTACATCCGTTGATAACCTCACCTAGCCAACTCATTGTCTCGTGTAATTCTTACATGATTTTCAGTACTCAACCAAGAGTAAAAAGTTAAGTGGTGCTGAATACAAAAAAAAAAAAAGAAAGAAAAGAAAACGCGCTGCTAAAAAGCAGAGTGACGAACTTGAACTACTTAGGAAAGTGCCTAAAATGGGAAAGTTCTTTACTTTTGACTCGTTCAACTCCAACCTCGGAATCGGAATGCCAAAATGACTTTAACAAAACCTTCGACTTCGTCATCGGTCCCACTTAACTTTGTACAAGAAGACTTACAAGGCCTAGATATATACACTGATCAGCCCTGTGTTATTATTAAATTGAACGATAAGCATGAAGTTGTCCAGCAGCCGTTTGGAACTATTTCACAATCACAATCTGAGGTAACCTTACCTAATTCATCTTTTCTAGATGATCCTGCTACTTGGAACGTCAAGTTAAATTCAGTAGTTGAGAATATTATTATACATTGCCCAAAACAAAAACGTAATGGCGGATTTTTCGAAATCTCTGCGAACTTACAATGATGGTAAAAGAACATTGTCTCAAACCATGTTTAAGAGTACTCTTCCTAATGGAGACGTTGTTTTTATGAGATTGGTTATTGCATTCACAGTCAACTGGGAATGAATTCTGTATGGAGAAAAATAGTTTTTTCCAAATCATTTTATGTGAATTAACTGATTAATATTTATAGCTAAGGAAAATGTGTTTTAAATCAGTGTGCGAAGTTCCATGTTAGTTACATAGCGTTTCCTTTGATATTGTTTTAAAACTCATAATCTTGAAAAATGTGAAAAATGTGTAAAACGAGCGGGGGGGGGGCTAACTACTTGAAATCGGGACCTGCATAAGACTATGAAGTGTGAACAACCTCAATTAAAATGTCCCCTTTGTGTAGAAGAATGTCTTACAAAATCTGATACGGTGGCACATTTGAACAATTTTCATGAGATTCGTATCGCAAACGAAAGCTTAAAATTTGCGAATGAAAAGGATTTCCTTAAGTGGAAAAGTGGAAAAGAAAATGAGCAAGTGTGTGAATTCGTTGTATGTCGCTCCAAGTACAAAGGTAAAGATGGTTCTTCTAAAATGAAATACAGGTGTCACAGGGATGGGACCTTTAACTCAAGGAGTAATCATGAGCGTCACCGGAAATTACAACAAGATAAGTGGTCATTGTCCAGCAAAAATTGATGTTTCAGTCTGGAGAAGTGCATGTTTCATTTTGTGCAACACACGTAGGCGACCAAGAAGAGTTAGGTCGCATGAGATTATCGCTGTCGGAAAGAAATGACTTGGCGAGGAAGATTGCGATGAAAATTCCTTTCGATAGAATCCTTGAGGATTTTAAAGATTCTATTGGTGAACCTGACATTGAAGGCATTCATCTTCTGACCAGAAAAGATCTATTTAACAGTGAGCAAGAGTACAATTTAAAATCTGAAGCTGTGCGGCGTGAGAATGATTGTACGATTGTCGAAGCATGGATTCGTGAAATGGACGAACGTGGAGAGACAAAACATGTCTTCTATGATGTACCCTCAATTAAAACCAGAGGACTTCGTTCTAATTATAATGAATGAGGCGCAGCGAGAAATGTTACTACGATACGACGACAAGTTCATTTGTATTGACAGCACATATGGTTTAAATAAGTACGGATTTGAACTAACTACCCTCCTAGTCGTAGATGACAAGTTCCAAGGATTTCCGTGTGTGTTCATGCTATCAAATAGGACGGGTGCATTTGTGATGGAAGTGTTTTGCAGAGTTATTAAAGAGGCTCTGCAAGTGACACTACAGCCAAAAGTGTTCATTTCAGACATGGCAGAAACATTTTACAGTACCTGGCTATGCGTAATGATGCCTGCCAAATTCCGCCTGTTCTCTACGTGGCATGGAGAAAAACCTTTCTAAAATTAAAGGCCGAGAAAGACAGGTGGAGGTATACAAGGAGCTGAGAGTATTGTTGGAGGAAAGAGACGAGGCTGCTTTTTCGAGAATGCTCTATCAATAAATAAATAAATTAAAAAGTGACCCTGACACAAGGGATTTTGGTATTTATTTCGAGGCCAATTATAAACACTCTGCAACTAGCTGGGCTTATTGTAAACATCTCAATGCCGGGAGTGATAAAACACATACCGGTATACATGGAGGGTAAGAAGCCTAAGAGACTGGACATCGCAATCCACATCCTCATGCGATTTGTGAGAGATAAACTTTATGACCGCCTTATTTACATGAATAAAGGCAAGCTTACAAATAAACTCTCACAAATAAGACTAAGGCATGCCAATTCATTATTATTACAACCACGAGAAATTATTTGCGGCGAGGATGTATGGACTGTTCCATCCGCGAAGAAAAATGAACTGTACGAGGTCAGAAGAACGGGTGAAATGAATTGCGGCTATGACCTGAAGTGTACAGAGTGCAATACCTGCATTCATTCATACATTTGTACATGCCACGACTCTTCCATTAAATTTAATATATGCAAACATATACACCTAGCGGCTAAATATATTGGTGGTGCTAACGAACACAATTTAGAATCAGATACAAATTTAGTCATTGAGGAGGCACCTTCAAACGAAGAAAAGGACATTATTCTGAAGGAATTGCGTAATCCCCTGAAAAGAAGGCTAAGTAAGGACATAGAAGAGCGCAAGGCCAAGCTCCGAGAAAAATTTGAAAGCATTCTCGCACAATAGAATCACCAGAACATGTTGATATAACTGAGAAACACCTCCAACCAATAATCCCAACTATACAGCACAGCACCTTCAACTTCAAGGGGGATAAAGTTTGAAACACAGCGACGATTATTTTCCACAAAAATGCCCCATAAGAAAACTTCTTCGTCCTTGTCAATGCCTATCCGGAGCGAACAGCAGGCAATTGCTGCAAATTTGTTACTCCGCTAAGAAAAATGTGTTATATGCCCTACTTCAGTACAATTGTTGGCTGCACCTGAGCAGTACTGGTGGAGATGTTCTATGCTGTAATGTGCAAAATATTCATGTTCAAATTAAGTTCATGTTATTCTAGTGTAACTTAAAGGATTTATGAACTGTAATTTAATCTTATGATCATTGACAGCAATAAAATACTTTATTATTATTATTATTATTTAACTCACAGAGGCTTGCAGACTGAACGCTGAAGGGCATAACCGCCTGTAGCTATGTATGTATGTATGCAACATTCATTTTCTCTATTTCAAGCAGTAAAGAGAAGTTAAGTTTTATACACAAGAACTATTTAACTTCATAAAGCACAAAATTACAGGCCAATCAGCTTGACATGCATTGCATGTAAGCTTTGGGAAATCATTCCTTCTGATTATATTAGACATGTTTGCAAAATTAGTAACTGGTTTCATAGAAGGCAGTTTGAGTTTAGGAAATGTTATTCCACTGAAGCTCAACTTGTAGGATTCCAACAAGGTATAGCAGATATCCTGGATTCAGGAGGTCAAATGGACTGCATTGAGATTGACCTATGTAAGGCATTTGATAGGGTAGATCATGGGAGACTGGTGGAAAAAATTAGTGCAATTGGACTAGAAAAAAAGAGTGACTGAATGGGTGGCTTTTGTTACAAGCCCAAGTCAAGGCTTGGAAGTGGAGGCCTCGCCCACTCATGCTAGAGAGGCATCCATGGTTCCTCTACCTGGGTGATACGGTGGTTCAGGTGAAGTGGGGCTGGTGACTGAGGTGAAGGCTCACTGCGGGATACTGGAACCATCACATCACTTTGCTCTACGTAGCCTTGACGAGCTGGGGGTTGAGAAAGGGGCGATCCCAACCTAGGGGGAAAGTCATGGCTGCGAACTCAGTCATGATAATGACAAGTGGAGACCACGTGAGTAGACCTACTTAAGGGGGAACAAACCTGGCTAGGTTCGGGCTAGGGGTGGACCGCTGGATCGACGACTGAGGGGCGTGGTCTCTGCTACGGAGAGCCTAAGTTGTGGGAGGACAATGTCTGGCTGTATGGTGAGAACGACGCTCAGGACCCTAGAAGGGGCAAAAACCTATGATTGATTGAAATATGTTTGCTTAAAAAGAGCCGATTTCAAAAACGTCGATATCAAGGGAAGCCATGGAAGCTCCAGTAGAGCAGACCCGGGAGCTAGCCCAAGATGAAGAAATGGAGATAGAAGTCCCAGATGGACAGGCTGTCGCTGACTCAAAACAAGAAATGGCAACAGAAGCTCCAGTAGAGCAGACTGCTACTACAAGCAAACCAGAACGTCCATAAAGACAGAACTGAAGATTTCTGCCTCGAAAATCAACAGATTTCATAGCGACAGACCACCTCGCAACAGTGCATATTACAAGGGAAGGAAGAGAGCGAGGAAGGAAGCCAAAATAGCGGCTGGAACTTGGAGAGAGAAGAAGCCAAGGAATAGGGATAGGCGAGAGGCTATCCCTCCGACAACACCCACAAGGCTGAGGCCGGGGGTTAGTATGCCATCAAGTTCGGGGCCGATGACCTCGAATTTAGGCCCCTTTAAACAACAACAATCATCATCATCATCATCATCATAAAAAACAGAAAGAAGAGACGGTCATGTCCTTTTTGGAAAGACTAACTTCAATCACGGTAGCAATAATACCTGAAACCTTTCCAGCTGGGATACTGAAGGAGGAAAACGTGAAGGAACTTACATCTGCTCTGATAGCGCAAATGAAACCGCTGTCGGGTGGATGCCTTTCAGACTTCCTCGAGTCTCCAAGGCTGGAAGTGGAGCAATGGTACTGATCTGTGTAAATCCAGAAACTAAAAGCTGGCTGGAAGAGACAGTGGCCAATTGCAAACCTTGGAAAGGGGAGAATTTGGAGGTGGCAGAAGTCAAGAAGGTGCTGAATACTACAAAGGTCATCGCCAAGTTTCCTCTTCCATATGGCAAGATGAAGGTTGATGATGTGCCTTTCAGGATACATCAGCATGACACCAAATTTCCGACGAAAGAGTGGAGAGTGCTGAATGCAACAACTACTGATGACACAGGAAGGACAATTGTTTTGGCCCTTAATGAAAGAGATTTTGAAGAGATCAAGAAGAGAGGCCTTAAGGCCAAGCTTGGACTTGGGCAGATCAACTTTCAAGTAATTAAGGGAAAAACAAAACCTAGCGTTGGCAAGGATGGTGCTGAAAGTTCTTCAGGCCAACCTACAACATAAAAAATCAGCTGTTGCCAATTTCGTCTGGAAGTTCAAGTCCGAGGCTATCGATGTGGCTTTTATGCAAGAGCAACGGGTAGTTAAGGGCAGAATAGCAGGACTCGCGGAATCTGGAGGTAAGTTAATGTACGATACTATATCGAATATGCCTAGAATATGTTTACTTGTGAGCAGAAGACTAAAATGCCTTCTGATGCAGGAACATTGTTCAAAGGACTTAGTGGCAGCCAAGATAAAAGATAAAACTTGGAAATTGGGAAGGTCCCAGAGAAATAACCATAGGCTCTGCATACCTCCCATATGACTCAACTAATCTGTCCCCATTAGAAGATGAGAACCTAATTTGCAACGCAAAGAGGAAAGGCGAACACTTAGTCCTTGGAGCAGACGCAAATTCACACCACACGGCATGGGGCAGCACGAACTGCAATGCAAGAGGTGAGTCTTTACTAGAGTTTATTATTGGAACTGTTGACGACACTAAAACCAAGAAACAAGCCTACATGTATAAATAAAAATCGTAGCGAGGTAAAAGACATTACACTCAGCACTACGCATATTGCAAACTTTATTAAAGACTGGAAGGTCCTGGAAGAACCATGATTGGCAGACCACCAGCACATCCAATTTGCAATAGATGCGAGACTATGTGGGATTGACATGTAAAGAGAAAAAAGGAACTAACTGGGATAGATACAGAGAAGTTCTAGGGAAGGCTGTACAAGAAATTCCAACTAACGTGAGAGGACAGAAAGAATTGGATTGGCATTGAAAGTATTAGAAGAGGCCATTATAGATTCATTCCATGACAACTGTCCTCTCAAAGAAAAGAAACACACCAAAAAGTAAGGTGGTGGAACAACAAACTACCGAAAATGAAAAAAAGAGGTTAGGATGTTGTATAGAATATCATCTAGAAATGGTATGTGGGACGTATATCATAGGAAACTCACTGAGTATAACCTAGAGATGTGGAAAGAAAAAAGAAAATCTTGGAGACCGTTCTGTGAGAAAGTGGAATCACACACTGAAACAGCAAGACTCCAGAAGGTTCTGATAGCAACCCATATAAATCACATGTCTTGAAGAACATCTGAAAATGAACTATAGGAATAAGAACATTTTTAGGGGCAGCCAAGCGGCCATTAAGGCACCAGAGGCAGTCCGGATAATATCCAGAATTGTCTGGTATTGCCATTCACTTCTCCTGAAGCTCTCAAAGTACAACATTGTCAAAATAACATGAGTACCAGGGCATAAAGGTATAGAAGGAAATGAAAAGGCAGGTAAACTGGCCAGCAAAGGGGAAGAAACACATTTTGTAGGCCCCGAACCTGTATGCGGGATGTCCTATGGACAAGCCCGACACTACACATAGGAAAATGCATTCAAAAGAAACAGATGGAAAACTGGAAAAATACTCTAGAATGCAGGCTTGCAAAGGAACTGATAAAAGGACAAAACAAGAAGCATACTAAAGAATTGTTGAAACTCAACAGAGAAAATAGAAGATGGGTAGTAGGACTGTTGACAGGACACTGCCATCTGAAAAAACATACATAGAATTGGAGTAATAAGAGACAACATATGTAGGAAATGCAATGAAGCAGAGGAATCAACACATACTTTCCGAATGTGAGGCGCTGGATAGAATCGACTCTGTACTCTAGGACTACCAGGTGAAGAGAGAGGACAAATCAAAGAAGACCCAATAAGAACGACCTGCAGCTTTGTGAAAGGAGCAGGTATATCTAGGTGGGAATGAACGAAAAACATGGTAGCAAAAGATCTTGGAGGTCGACACTAATTAGGAACTAATATTTAAAGGCCCCATGAAGAAAAGAACAAGAATAGGTGCTATATTTCTAGAAAATAGAACTCAGAGAATTAGAGTAGCCAAAGCTTTATCTGACCCTGTAATAATTAAGAGGGGAATTCCTTAAGGCAATATTATTGGACCTTTATATATTCCTATATATATAAATGATATGTGTAAAGAAGTGGAATGTAAAGATAAGGCTGTTTGCAGATGAGGTTATTCTGTACAGAGTAATCAATAAGTTACAAGATTGTGAGCAACTGAAAAATGACCTCGATAATGTTGTAAGATGGACAGTAGGCAATGGTATGATAATAAACGGGGTTAAAAGTCAGGTTGTTAGTTTCACAAATAGGAAAAGTCCTCTCAGCTTTAATTACTGGTTTGATAGGGTGAAAGTTCCTTTTGGCGATCATTGTACGTATCTAGGTGTTAATGTAAGGAAAGATCTTCATTGAGGTAATCACATAAATACGATTATAACTAAAGGGTACAGATCTCTGCACATGGTTATGAGGGTATTTACGGGTTGTAGTACCCAAACTAGAGTATGGATCCAGCATATGGGACCCTCAGCAGGATAACTTGATTCATGAACGGGAAAAATTCCAAAGAAAAGCAGCTCAATTTGTTCTGGGTGATTTCCGACAAAAGAGTAACGTCACAAAAATAACGCAAAGTTTGTGCTGGGAAGAATTGGGAGAAAGGAGGCGAGCTGCTCGACTAAGTGATATGTTACCAGTGATTAAAATCATGTTGGGTCCATACTGAATCTCAGTTATGTTCCGAGCTGTCAGGGGAGAGATGCCGTGGCATGACATTAGTAGACGAATAAGTTTGACTGGTGCCTTTAAAAGTAGGAAAGATCACAATATGAAGATAAAGCTGGAATTCAAGAGGCCAAATTGAAGCAAATATTCGTTTATAGGAAGGGGAGTTAGGGACTGGAATAACTTACCAAGGGAGATTTTCAATAAATTTCCAATTTCTTTGCAATCATTCAAGAAAAGGCTAGGAAAAAACCAATAGGGAATCTTCCTCCATCAGGCCGACTGCCCTAAATTCAGAACAAGAGACTGAGTGATTGATTCATGACTTACCCTTGACTAAAGTGCCGAGGATTCCTAAAATCTGTGGATTGGAAGTGATCTCAACATATCTTGTATGTGCTATTTAGTAGGTAGGTCCCTTTTCTTGATGTCATCCAAATCATTTCTCCTAAACTTGATAACCCATTGATCACAGCTAAAACATAAAAAAAAAAACAACGAATTACAATCAAACCTATGAGTGCAATCTCTGCACCAATGTCTACTTTCGATTTATGTAATTAATCCAAAAGAAGAATACTTGCTGATACCTAAATGTTAAACCTAATGTGATGTGTACACTAATATTTCACAATATTGGAATTTACTTACACTGATTTATCTCGAGGAAAGCGGAAGAAAGCGTTTATTCTACTGACGTAAGGTCTATACACATTTTTCTAAGCGGAGTAACAAATTTGCAGGTTGTTCACACTTCGTAGTCTTATGTTGTGAATTTTTATGCCGTTCAAAACTGTATTTTGAGTGAGAAGTATAACTACAGATATCACACGAAAATTTAGGATTTTTGTTATTGTGCTTTGTTCTTACGTGATGATTTAAATTTTTCCTGTAGTTGAAGAATTTATTATACTCACTACATACGAAATTGTTCATCATGCAAGCACAAAAGTTCACTTCAGTGCACAATAAACCACTCAATGCACATAACTAATTCACTGTTTCATGAAGTGGACCCCGAAATACTGCAGAAGTCTATTAATACTGTCTGTACTTCACAGCAGCACGATTTAAAATAAATCTTATTACCCGTGAAATTAAAATATAATTGTTTTATTACAGCCAAATGGCCATGTAATTAAGTACATTAATTTTAACATTTCCGAGCCACATAGGTCTCATTCTTCTGAACAGAACTTAATCAACGATTTCCCTCTATTAGGACATGTTAAGACGTGGTATCTATCACATTCACGATCGCACAATTTACACATGCATCCGAATTCAGGTTCATGAGGTGTTTTGATTTTGCAAAGATAGTGTATACTTCGAAAGCCCCAGAACTCTCTTTAAGTATGCGGCTTTCACTTTCTCTATTCGTCGTAGACTATTAATGTTTAGGTATTCCCAGACGAATTGTAGACCGTAGGTGATTATAGGCACAACTTTAATATTGAAGAGCTGTATCGCTGCTTTAACTGACATCTTACGCAAATCTTTGATTTCGTTCACTGCTTTAAATGCCAAGATTGTCCTATTCTCTATGTGTTTTGTGAAAACATCACCTCTGGTTTGGAATATGACTCCCAGATATTTGAAGTGACTAAGCCTTGTTAGTTCTTTACCATTGTAATGGACTCTGTCAGTCACTGCTGGCCTTCCCCCTTTTCTGAAAATCATGTAGACAGTCTTTTGGTCATTTATGCTGAGATCAATTTCACGTGCCCATGCTGCCAGAAGATCAAAAGACTCTTTCAGGTCCTCCAGCCGTTCTGCAGCGAGAACGATATCATCTGCATATTGTACCGGTTACGACCTGTACATAAGTATTTTTTGAGCATAAGTTACGTTTATTTACCACGCGTAATGTTCCGAGCGCGCCTGGTTTGCTTACCAGCAGCGAGGACCAGCTAGCGAGTGTATGACGACTGTGAGCTGTGACGTAGCCACAGGGGCTAGCTAGACCGTCCGCTCGTCTCAACACGTGTTACCAACCTTGACTGGTATTTTCTGGATTCCACGTCACTTGTTCTAGAGAGTTCGATGGAGAAAATTTTGAAATTTCCATAATAATGATGCTAGCGAATCGAGCGATATGTCATCTTGTTTGGGATCACCTAAACGTCCCAAGGGATTCGGGAGATATTCAATCAAACCGTATTATGTCGTAGACGTCCCGAATCGAATAAAAGGAGGACCTACTGTAGCCTATTCACACAGTCTAAGCTGAGTAGTCAGCGGGGACACTCTTGCTGCTACTATCATCGTGGAACTCTGTCATTATACAAGTGTGGGAAGACGATTCTTCCAAGTACTATAAAGTGGACTCATAAGACTTCGAGTGTTGTAGAAAATTTTCTAAGTCTTCGTAATTGAACTTAGAATATTTACAAGTGTTAATTAAATGGACTTGTATTATTTACGTGCCGTCGAGACTGAAACTTTTCTAAGTGTTTGGACTTGTATTATTTACGTGTCTTCGAAGCTGGAATTTTTCTAAGTGTTCGTGAAATGGACTTGTATTATTTACATGGATTCGAGACCAGAATTCTTCTAAGTGTTCATTGAATGGACTTGTATTATTTACGTACCTTCGAGACTGAAACTTTTCTAAGTGTTCACTAAATGGACTTGTATTATTTACGCGTCTTCGAAGCTGGAATTTTTCTAAGTGTTCACTAAATGGACCTGTATTATTTACGTGTCTTCGAAGCTGGAATTTTTCTAAGTGTTCACTGAATGGACTTGTATTATTTTCATGTGTTCGAGACCAGAACTCTTCTACGTGATCATTGAATGGACTTGTATTATTTACGAGTATTCGAGATTGGAATTTTTGTAAGTGTTCGTGAAATGGACTTGTATTATTTACGTGGAATATTTGCGACTGTTGAGGAACTCATCCTTCTAATAGACAGTGATTGATTAACATTGCTAGTGATGAACTTTAACTTTCCGACGGCTTTAAACGAAGTTAGGATTTCACTTACATTTACTCAAAGACTTGTATATTTGCCAGTGTTGGTTTAAAAGACTTATAAATTTCGTCAGTGAATTTATTTATGTGGAAGGACTTGTGTTTTCGTCAGTGGTCACTCAAAGACTTTATGAATTTCACCAGTGATTAACTTTAAATATATTCAAACTTCCAAGTGAATGGACTTGTGTTTTCATTCGAGTTTAGGCACAGACTTGCACCTTCGCCAGTAATGAACTTTGAGTTTAACTATAATTTCACAAGAAGGGACTTGTATTTTTCGTTGCCAAAAGTTATTCAGGGACGAGGATTTTCCTAGTGATGAACTCTAAAATTATTAATACCACTCATATCGTTTTAGGAGTGTTGGAAGTCTTGATGTACAATTATCAAGAACTCTGCTTATAAGTTGATCATCCAAGGTTTTCATGGACTCAGTGCTACTAGTGACCTTGGGAACATCAATCCTCTCAGTCTCGTTGGGCTGAGGTTGTACATGACTATCTACAACATCGCATGGATCACCGGGGTTCAACCCGGGCCTCAGAGTTCGAGGCATCTCTACTTGCCGTCAATCCAGACAGTCCAGCTGCCTCTGTCTGGAGTATCTGGAGTCCCTGGAATCCCTGGAGTCTTCTGGAACGTGCTTCAACCAGCTTGGCTTGGTGAGCTGGAGAACCCGAGCCATACTATTGGAATACGAGGAAGACAATCCATTTCTACTTAGAGGTGATGTGCCAATTCATGACTTATTTGAATAAACTCTTATGCAATCAGAGTCAAATTTTTTCTGTAGATAGGACCCTACCTCCTGTACCGAGCCCTAGCTACAATTAATCCAGTTTTTCGCCCTGAGATCTATAGTCATGCTACTTTAAAATTTAATCTGAGAGTCGAGCTCTTTTACTGGTACAATATACATACAACTTTACACCATCTTTGATGCATCGTGTCACATCCGAAGTGATTATTGAGAACAGAAGAGGACTTAGAGGATCTCCTTGTAGTACACCATTGGTCTGTGCTATTGCACCTGATATTGATATGTTATCCTGTATACATACTTTATTGCTGGAGAGAAATTAACTAAGCACGATTTTAAAAAAGGACTCATTACCCGTGAAATTATACGGCAAACTCTCGTACAGTAAACTATCACAAAACAAGCAATACTGAGATAGACTTTCGACACAGCGTTGGCTGCGCGAAAAGCTGCATTGGCTGCACCTCGCGGAAATGCTTTATGACTGCACCTCGACAGCAAAAACGAACAAAGCTTCTTCTTCTTCTTCTTCTTGCCCCACACGTGGCGCGCAGTCGCTAGGTAGGCGGTACTAAACGCCGAGATGAATCCAGCAGGCCCGAACATAGCCGATTATTGGCTGCACCTCCACATTACCTAGACTCAAGTTCGTGCTAGTGCGGAAACAGCACACTCATGGATGGACGTGAGGCTACAGTGCGGTCACGCGGTGAATTGCGAAGTAAATATCTGTCACCGCATGCCCTCTTGAGGCATCTTTGTGAGTTCCATTTCAAATATCTCGCTATTGTGGACACATATGCGAGTTATTCTAATCAAATGACTAAGAGATTGTGACAGTCATATGGAGAGGGGAGGGGATATGACATGTGGACGCTTTCGTGTAGACTTTCGTAAGTTATTGAAAGCAAATGACGATCAGTTCACGCAAGAGATGTATCACCACACCATATATGTAACAATTTTCACGTGTTATACAATTGACTATCTGATCCTCACTACCTGTAACTATCTAACCTTCCTCCATCTCCCCTTGGAGGAGGTCAAATAGTGCGGTGTGGTTATCGCCCTTTTTCCATATTGCGATGGTGTTAGAAAGGTCATCCACCCGTAAAACAGCGACAAATCCACATGTGCTACACATATCCTCTTAGATGTGGGAGAGAAAGGTAGTAACATTATTATTAGTAATGATCAAACGGAAACATAATTTAATATTAATTTTATATATATTCACTGTCTCTAAATATCACGCCCCAGTGCATCGAGACCACATCGTTAATTATTGAGTAAAGGAGAAGTACATTAATATTATAGATTTTTTCTTTACCTGGGGATGTCGTGTGGATTCAACACAGTTTTACAGACCGATGCCCTTTCTGTCTGCAATCCTTCACTGAGTGAACTTTATCACTTCTAACAGGATAACAAAGTTAGGTTATAACATCATTCTATGTTTAACTTCATCTCATCATTCTGATTATGCTTTTCTAAGAATAGACAGAAAAGGCTATATATGTGAGAGATAGGTAAACACACATGTCATCATCACTTCCATGTCACCTATCATTCCCGTTTTGCAGCAGAATTAGGTGCTGACTACAAGAAATATTCATTAAACACGTGGATAAAAAGCAGATAACATTTTAAATATATTGTAACTTATTGATGACTACTAATAAATAAAATTACTCAAAAACTTAATAAAATTAATAAGCATAATTAACCGAAATGTCCGTAGTATTGGCGCCAGAGTTCACCAGAATGGATCCCTCGAATTTAGATAAGAGCATGATAAACTGTATATCCCAGGGCGTGTACATAATGCTGCGTACTGGTACATCTGCTGCAGGCCTTACCGAACCTCCTGAAAACGACTAATTAGGTAGGAACTGCACCTAGGTTCATCAATAACACTGATTCTAAAATAGCTAACTATATTCTTAACAAATTCCGTGCATGAACACCTCATCAACACACAACATTATACATATAATACACACATAAAATATTGCTGGAAGACTCCATATTTACAACAACAACAATAATAATGAAAATCGTGGGAAAACGAAAGCGAGAACTAAGCTACCACTTGCAGATAGTCCGATGAACAATGTACATGTATGAAGATAAATACCCTTCACTGTCTCTATATCAATTCGACTTACCGATTCTCATAATCGGCAGTTATCACATCACACAGATACTGTACCTTGTACTACTGTGTTCACATAATTTAACACTTGTTGTAAAGATATATACACACGTCTGTCGATCCTCAACATAAATTATGGAAAGTCTGAGATAGCTTTTACCAACATATAATGCTAGGCCGCCACAAGTGCTACAATACTTAATGCGCAAGCACTCTCCACAATCATCCACTTTCCACGAACATAACAAGACTACGCTCCACGAACGTTTGAAGTCTAGTCCATTGCAGCCGTGTCACTCCAGTACCGTGTATCAGCACTACTTCCTTCCCGTACAGTGTGTCAGTTGTCGTTCCTTCATACAGTGTTACTGCTTGTAGTTGTAGTAGTTGTCTTCCTTCTCGTTCATTTACAATCACCTTGGTTACCGCCGTATGATCAACCTTTATAGACATCAACATCCCCCTCCTCTCAGATGATACGTCTGGATTGGTCCTTGCCCACCAATCATGAGTAGTCTCTAGTCATGACCCAGCCCTGAACTCATACTTGGTCTCAAGAAAATAACAAACACTCGGGTATATCATATGAGTCATACGAACTTCCCTAATACAACAACAAGCTAATCTCATCAGGCTGGGTTATATACATGACTCATTGAATATCCCGACACAAGTAAATCACAACAAACACTGGGGTAGCCACATGACTCAACCAAATTACCAGAGTTATTAAAGCAATGTTTTCCCACTCGTGCAAAACAAATTACTCATACCTACATATGTGGATATCTTCCAACTTACCAATATAAATGGCAAAATATACAAATGAAATACTGATAATAATAATAATAATAATAATAATAATAATAATAATAATAATAATAATAATAATAATAAATCGAATACTGACAATAATATCTCTAAATTCTACATATAATTCGGAGGTGTGATATATGTACTATCACAATATTTGTTATACGTTATTGATATGACATCAATGAATAAGCCAGTAACCTTCCGTTCAATTTCTATCTCCTCTCCGTCTCTGAAAAATTGTAATAGCATTTACATTATTATTATTATTATTATTATTATTATTATTATTATTATTATTATTATTATTATTATTATTATTATTATTAGAAGCATACAGCTACAATGGATAATTTTTACATGTTCGATTCTGTCTACAACTGTCCTGCGTCGTCACATCTTCACAGACCTACCTCTGTTCATTAGTAATTTTAAGGTAGTAAAATACGACAGGTCAGCCTCTGTGGTGTTGTGGTGGCTCCGGATTCGATTACTGACCCTGCTGCGAAAATTTGAAATGTGGTATGAGGGCTGGAACGGGAATTCTCAGCCATGGGTGGTCAAATGAGTAGAGGTAGGTATGATTCGCACAACATCTACCTTGGAAGTGGTTTTATGCGGTTTTTCACTTCCCCTTTAGGCAAGTGCCTACGAACACTTCCTTCCCTCTTCCTTGTCTATCTCCTTCCGATCTTCCCATTGACCTACAAGGCCTCTATTCAGCATAGCCGCTGCCTGGGCGAGGTACTTGTCATTAACACCAGTTGTATCCCCCTAACCCATTGTCTCTCGCACAAGGCCACTGCCCTTTTAACGGTAGAGGTACGATCTCTCGCAGAGTGAAAGGGAAAAACCATCCGTAGAGGTAAAGAGATTAAGAAAGTAATACAACAGCCTTGTGATATTGAAAAATAATAACATTATCATTATTATGACGGACATGTTAGATGAATAGACAGTGTGCTACCGTTCATTTGAATCATAGGTTCGATTCCTGACCGAGTCGTAGATTTTATTCCCATCTTTGGTTAATTCCATTGGCCTAGGGGGCTGGGTGTTTGTGCTGTCTCCATGATCTCTACATCAATCTCATACCACACACAACATTATCCTTTTCTGCGATAACAGGCATTTTTACATAGCAGATAACGCCCCACCCTAATAGAACGGTCTTCCTTAGAAGAGGGCTGCATACGTTTAGAAATAGGCACACGAAATTATATTATTATTATTATTATTATTATTATTATTATTATTATTATTATTATTATTATTATTATTATTATTATTATTATTATTGGTACGGAGGTAATCCGTGGAGCAGAAAGAGGTGAAAGGATGTGCTGGTGTTGAATGGGTCTAACTGTTGTTGTTTGAGTCATCAGTCTATAGACTGGTTTGATGCAGCTCTCCATGCCATCCTATCCTGTGCTAATCTTTTCATTTCTACGTAACTATTGCATCCTACATCTGCTCTAATCTGCTTGTCATATTCATACCTTGGTCTACCACTACCGTTCTTACCACCTACACTTCCTTCAAAAACCAACTGAACAAGTCCTGGGTGTCTTAAGATGTGTCCCATCATTCTATCTCTTCTCAATCAATCAATCAATACTGATCTGCATTTAGGGCAGTCGCCCAGGTGGCAGATTCCCTATCTGTTGCTTTCCTAGCCTTTTCCGAAATGATTTCAAAGAAATTGGAAATTTATTGAACATCTCCCTTGGTAAGTTATTCCAATCCCTAACTCCCCTTCCTATAAATGAATATTTGCCCCAGTTTGTCCTCTTGAATTCCAACTTTATCTTCATATTGTGATCTTAAATTTAGGTAAATCGATCTCCTCTCGCCAATTCGATTCAGTATCTCTTCATTTGTGAATCTATCTATCCATCTCACCTTCAGCATTCTTCTGTAACACCACATTTCAAAAGCTTCTATTCTCTTTCTTTCTGAGCTAGTTATCGTCCATGTTTCACTTCCATACAATGCCACGCTCCACACGAAAGTCTTCAAAAACATCTTTCTAATTCCGATATCAATGTTTGAAGTGAGCAAATTTCTTTTCTTAAGAAAGCTCTTCCTTGCTTGTGCTAGTCTGCATTTTATGTCCTCCTTACTTTTGCCATCGTTAGTTATTTTACTACCCAAGTAACAATATTCATCTACTTCCTTTAAGACTTCATTTCCTAATCTAATATTTCCTACATCACCTGCCTTCGTTCGACTGCACTCCATTACTTTTGTTTTGGACTTATTTATTTTCATCTTGTACTCCTTACGAAAGACTTCATCCATATCATTGAGCAACTTCTCAAGATCTTCTGCAGTCTCAGATAAAATAACAATATCATCGGCAAATCTCAAGGTTTTGATTTCCTCTCCTTGGACTGTGATTCCCTTTCCAAATTTTTCTTTGATTTCCTTTACTGCCTGTTCTATGTAAACATTAAAAAGGAGAGCGGACAAACTGCAGGCTTGCCTCACTCCTTTCTGAATTGCTGCTTCTTTTTCAAAGCCCTCACTTCTTATCACTGCAGACTGATTTTTATAGAGATTGTAGATAATTCTTCGTTCTCGGTATCTGACTCCTATCATCTTCATAATCATAAATAGCTTGGTCCAATCAACATTATGGAATGCCTTTTCTAGATCTACGAATGCCGTGTACGTGGGATTGTCCTTCTTGATTCGAACCTCTAAGATCAGACGTAAAGTCAGGATTGCTTCACGTGTTCCTCATTTCTTCTGAAGCCAAATTGATCTTCTCCCAACTCAGCTTCAACTTGTTTTTCCATTCTTCTGTAAATAATACGTGTTAAAATTTTGCAGGCATGAGATACTAAACTAATGGTGCGGTAGTTTTCACACCTGTCAGCACCGGCTTTCTTGGGAATAGGTATAACAATATTCTGCCGAAAATCAAATGGGACTTCTCCTGTCTCATACATCTTACTCAATGAATGGAACAACCTTGCCATGCTGGTTTCTCCTAAGGCAGTCAGTAATTCAGAGTGAATGTCATCAATTCCAGTTGCCTTGTTCCTATTTAGGTCACTCACAGTTCTGTCAAACTCTGACCTCAAAATTGGGTCTCCCATTTCATCAGCATCAACAGCCTCTTCATGTTCCAGAACCAAATTATCTACATCTTTACCTTCATACAACTGTTGGATATGCTCCTGCCATCTTTCTGCTTTGTCTTCTTTCCCTAAAAGTGGATTTCCATCTGAGCTCTTAATATTCATACACCTAGATTTCCTTTCTCCAAAGGTTTCCTTGTTTTTCCTGTATGCAGCATCTAACTTTCCCAGGACCATACAGCCTTCGACATCCTTGCACTTCTCCTTCAGCCATTCTTCCTTAGCTACCTTGCACTTTCTATCCACTTGATTCTTTAATCGCCTGTATTCTTTTCTGCCCTCTTCATTTCTAGCATTCTTGTATTTTCGTCGTTCATCAATCAGGTCTAGTATCTCCTGAGTTATCCACTGATTCTTAGTTGATCTATTCTTCCTTCCTAACATTTCTTCAGCAGCCCTACTGACTTCATTTTCCATGACTCTCCACTCTTCCTCTATAGTGTTTCCTTCAGCCTTTTCGTTTAGCCCTTTTGCAAAATGTTCCTTGAAACAATCCCTCACACTCTTTTCTTTCAACTTGTCTAGATCCCATCTTTTTGCATCCTTTTCTTTCTTCAATTTCTTCAACTTCAGATGGCATTTCCTGACCAACAAGTTGTGGTCAGAGTCCACGTCTGCTCCTGGGAAAGTTTTGCAATCCACCACCTGGTTTCTGAATCTCTGCCTAATCATAATGAAGTCTATTTGACACCTTCCAGTGTCTCCAGGTCTCGTCCATGGATACAGCCGTCGTTTGTGGTGTTTGAACCAAGTATTGGCAAGGACTAAATTATGATCAGTGCAGAATTCAACCAGCCGACTTCCTCTTTCGTTTCTTTGTCCCAATCCAAATTCTCCTACTGTACTACCTTCTCTTCCTTGGCCTACCACTGCATTCCAGTCTCCCATCACAATTAGATTCTCGTCACCTTTTACATATTGTATTAAATCTCCTATCTCTCCATATATTCTTTCGATTTCTTCATCATCCGCTGAACTAGTAGGCATATAGACCTGCACTATTGTGGTGGGCATTTGTTTGGTGTCTATCTTGACGACAGTAATTCTTTCACTATGCTGGTCGTAGTAGCTTACCCGCTGCCCTATTTTCTTATTCATTATTAAACCAACTCCTGCATTTCCCCTGCTTGATTTTGTGTTGATAATTCGGTAGTCGCCTGACCAAAAATCCTTTTCTTCCTGCCAACATACTTCACTTATACCAACTACATCTAAATTTAGCCTATCCATCCCCTTTTCAGCTTCTCTAGCCTACCACAACGATTCAAACTTCTAACATTCCACGCTCCGACTCGCAGAATGTCAGTATCCATCTTCCTGATGATCGCCCCCTCTCGTGTAGTCCCCACCCGGAGATCCGAACGGGGGACTAGTTTACCTCCGGAATATTTTACCCGGCAGGAAGCCATCATCAGTACATCATTCATACAGAGAGAGCTGCATGTCCTCGGGAGGTAGTCACGGCTGTAGTTTCCCGTTGCTTTCAGCCGTGTAGCAGTATCAACACAGCTAATCCATGTTGAGTATTATTACAAGGCCGTATCAGTCAATCATATAGACTGCCGCCCTTGCAACTACCGAAAGGCTGCTACCCCTCTTTCGATGAACCATTCGTTAGTCTGGTCTCTCAACAGATACCCATCCGATATGGTCGCACCTGCGGCTCGGCTATCTGCATCATTGGGACACGCAAGCCTCCCCACCGCGGCAAGGTCACATGGTTCGCAGAGGAGGTGGGTCTAACTACGATATCAGAAATTGAATGAACAAAGGTTATATTTCCCTTTAAATCACAAACTTAACAAATCTTTCACTCAGTGAAATAATGAGGTTACAGGTACAAATAGCAATCTTGAAACAAGATTTGGAAAATTCAAGATTAGTGAATTTTTACAGATTTGGGGCTTCAAGCGCTTAGTTTACAAACTCTGAGATACCGGATCCAATTTACACACTTGTGAAATCTCGTTGTTTAGACAAGGACGGAAATGTCCCCATTTAAGAGCACTTGGTCCAAAATTTACAATATAACAAAAAACTTAGAAAAGAGCTTACATTCCTCAAGTTCAAACAGCCTACTCAAGGCAACATTACATCAAAAGGTTACAATTTCTAGCCTCGAAAGACAGGATTTACACAAGGGTATCTAGTACCCAAACTACTGGGCCTTATTGGAAAAAGAACAGGTTAGATTACTGGCCCGAACACAAAATGAATGGCGGCGTATACTTGCACTCCTAAATTAAGAATCAATCAATCAATCAATCAATCAATCAATACTGATCTGCATTTAGGGCAGTCGCCCAGGTGGCAGATTCCCTATCTGTTGCTTTCCTAGCCTTTTCCTAAACGGGGCTCTCGACCCAGTGATACAGGGGGTAATCCCAAGCTACTGAGGTGACTCGAATGAAAGTTACTTTAAGGCATTACAGAAAAGAAGAAAAACAGTCACAAAATCGTAGTAACCTCGAACCAAGATGAAAGGGAACTCGAGAGGGTAACGCACTCTCTATCCCCGAATTACAGTTATAGATTTTATGAAATTTCTACATTAGCTGAAATAAAAATTTACATTTTAGAAAAGGCTGGTTACATAGTTAGAAATTAGAACCTTCCCCTCGGATAAATTTGCGGAGACAGCAAGAAAGATAGAATTTATGTGGCCATTACCTGACTGTTTTTCTGCCTGCCGAAGAATGAGGCGCCCCGCCTCCTGCCTTAACACACACACTCAGAAAGACGGCGATCAATGAGACAAGACAGCCAGAAAAAGCCTCAGCTTATATACCCGAAAGGGAGGTTCGAGAGGATTCTGGACGATTCCGGACACACCCTCTCAATTTTATTGGTAAATACAAAAGTTACACCCAGAAAACCAAATAGAAGCCTGTGATAGGCTGAAAAATAAGTACAGAAAATTAGTGATTGGTCACATTCAAAAACTGGCGAAAAGAAAAGGAAGTGTTTCCAACCCGAAAATAAATGAACCTTGATTCACTTATGAAAGCCTAGAAACACAAAACTTTAAAATATAAGTTCTTCCACCTTGAACCAGAGTGCTTGACCAGAGTTTTTGAAATGGCATCTATGGAGGAAAGTTTAAACTTCTTGAAGTAAACGAACACAAAGCAAATAAATCATGTCAGTTTAGGCATCTACACAATAACACAGTTACTTAATACTTCTGTAGTGACATTTTCTGATTAAAATTCCAACTTCATATAGTAGAAGTTTGTTTAGATAGATAGAGTTCTTTAAGGCGCATGTTTAAATGTGCCGAGTTGAGGTGTACCTCCCGGTACAGACATTCCCCCCCCCCCCAAAGGTATTTCCTTGGAATGACACCGAAGAAATTTGGGAGAAGAAAAATTTCCATTGAAATTTTTTTTGATAAGCCTTTTCCGAAAGTTGATTTGTAGACAATTTGGATATCCAGATTTAAGGTCTGCTTGTGATCATAAAAATTACATGCTGATTCAATTTGACGACAAGACCTGCCGCTGCTGCCTATACCCAGGTGAGGTCGCCCGGGCCCCCAAGTACCCTCAGATACACCTTTCCCGCTACTATGAGAGGGATAATCATGGTGAAGGTCGCCGCAGATTAGATGTATATGTGCAGTCCCAGATGGGTTGGTGGTATAGATACTGCACTTCAGTCCTTGCCGGGAAGATGGACTCCGGCGCGCAGTCGAGGAGACGTCATTAGAGCGAAGTGGGCCCATTCTCCACTCTGGCATCCCTCGCCCGATGTTGCAGCACGGCGGCAGACGGCTGAGGGGGTACTGAAACAGTAAGATCTGGGCGACAGAGAAGTGTTGTTGTAGCCTTGAGTGTACGATCTTTATTTGTGAGGCATAGGGGCGGGCGGCGTCGAAGGTTATTATGAGTTGAAAGTGTGGAGATACAGGAGACGGGGGCTTGATAATGGTCACCAGGAAATTGACCACAGGAATGATCAGAGGGGAAGATCGTACATATCAGGTAATATACAATATTCCATCAATGATAGGCAGAAGGCATCTAATCAACTATTAACAACATTCAAAAAAACATAACCTTCGACTCCTGCAAAGTTTTAATGGTTAAAGTAAGCAGGAATGAAATTACACAGGTTTCACCTGAGAGAGGTGTCCGGCTCCATGGCTAAATGGTCAGCGTGCTGGCCTTTGGTCACAGGAGTCCCGGGTTTCAATTCCCGGTTGGGTCAGAAATTTTAACCATAATTGGTTAATTTCTCCAGCACGGGGGCTGGGTGTATGTGTCGTCCTCATCATCATTTCATCCTCATCACGACGCGCAGGTCGCCTACGGGAGTCAAATCAAAAGACCTGCATCTGGCGAGCCGAACTTGTCCTCGGACACTCCCGGCACTAAAAGCCATATGCCATTTCATTTTTTTTTACCTGAGAGAGGTGAATCCTAAAGATCCTCTCTGTGGCTGGATTGCTCACTAATAATGTAATGGGAGTCAAAAAAAACAAAATGACGCACAGCCCATGAAATCTGGGGGCAAGCTTGCCCGCGGAAACAAAGTTCCTAACCATGACTTGATCTCCGACTTTTAAATTGGTGGGCCTCCGTCCACGATCATATCTTTCCCTAACCTTTTCATGAGAAACCTTTAGGTTGTGCTTAGCCTTTTCCCATAGATTTCTAATATTATCGGGATCTATTGTTTCTGGTAAAATATTATTGAGTGACCAAAGGCTAGAGAGCGGCGAGTTAGGCACATTTTTAAGCATCAGAAAGGCTGGAGTGAATTTATGAGATTCATGAACCGCCGAATTCAAAGCAAAGGCCAACCATTGTAGGTACGTATCCCACCTGGAATGATCTTCATGATGAAATGCGATGAGAGCCGATCTAATATTACGATTGACCCGCTCAGCCAGAGATGGTTGAGGGTGATAAGCTGAAGTAGTTACGTGTGATATAGACATGTCAAAACAGAATTTACGGAATAAGTTGGACGTAAATGCCTTGGCATTATCAGAAACTATACATTAACAGGGACCAAAAGAAGCAAAAATAGTATTCAAACAAGAAATAGTAGACTGAGCGGTAGCCAGCTTAGTCGGAAATAACCAGGAAAATCTAGTGAAACCATCTACACACACCAGAATAAATTTATTTGCGTTCGCCTTTGATTGTGGGAGAGGTCCGACGTAGTCTATACATAGACGCTCCATGGGGCGAGACGCTTGATGAGATGACAATAGACCTAGCTTAGTAAACAAGGTGGGCTTACTAAGCAAGCAAGATTTGCAAGTCTTTACCAATTCACGAATTTCCCCGTCCGTACCTTTCAAAATAAACATCTCTCGGAACTTTTCCCAAGTTTTGAAGATGCCTAAATCCCCCCACCCACCCACTAACGGGGTCTCATGGTAATATTTGAAGATCATAGGGACAAGCACAGCTGGAAACACTACTTTCATCTTTTGATCATGCCTCGACGGCCGAAATAAAATCCCGTTTCTCAGTACATAAGGGACGACATGTTCCCCAGAAGCAAGTGTTTCCATAACAGGAGCCAGCGCTGGATCTTCACGTTGGTATTTTTCAATATCCCGAAACAACATGGGGGCATCAGTTAGAATGGCATTAACGCCCGAAGGTATGGGCGTGGGAAGAGAAGAACTATCTTCCTGTTCGGTGGTCTCCACGTTACACAGTGTGTCGAATCCCAATTGTAGGTGGAAAAAATTAAGAACGTCGTTAACAGTGCTGGGATCCTATTAAAAGTTGGCAATATACCGTTTTCCAGGTCGCTGAATTCATGTCTGGCATCGTCTAAAGTGTACGATCTTCGGGGGTAAACATATAAGGGCGAGGGGAAAGGGGAGGTTTAAAAAATGACTGAAAGCAACAATAGAATCGACCATTTATGGGAATAAATATCACGATTTGGATGTGTATATTATAGTTTATGAAAGTAGTAAACATACTGTTTAAAACTGGACAAAATATGAATAACAATGATTATTTCAGTCCAGTATTCTTGTTACACCTTATTTGAGGGAATAGACGAAGGCACTGTAGGTAAATTCTTCCAGATTGAAAATGTATTTTAAACTGGTATTAAACACAGAACAAAGAAATATTCACAAAAAATAACAAGATTTTTAAAAATAAAAATATTCCCTCAAAATCAAAAGAACAATATTTCTTTATAACAAAATTTCATTTTCCGGTCCGGTTAATGACGTAGTTTTAGTAAACACACCTTACGCACGAAAACAATATTATTATATATTAAAATATATATTTTATTGTATTTGGACATTAAAAAGGCAAGATTACACTCAAAACCATTTCATAAAAGACGCGAAAGGATCATATTATTTAGAAGTATTTGTCTCAAGAATCTCATCCCGTTAATAATAAAAATATATCTAATGTTCGTTCGTCCCCTGATTCGTCTGTAGAGACCAGAGCATCGTAGTCATTGCTATACTGGTCTTCTTCATTTGATATGAAAGGATCTTGGGAGTCATTAAGTAACACAATAGCTTCTATATGTAGATTTCCAGGAGTTTTACGTGGCATTGTTTATTAAGGGATCTGATGTAAGCAAGTCGAATCTCTGCTACATTTTCGAGTATGATGTTCACGAAACCTCCGACAAACTTTATTTCTAGCTTCTTGAGCTTCTTCAGATAAAGTTCCTATTGGCACAAGAAAATGTTCAATTACTTCAGTACTGTGTACTAAAATGTTACGGGCATATAATTTATCATACAAAGCCGCAACGAATTTTTCCCAAACTCGTTGTTCTCTTCTCCTTGCATTCTCCCATTTTTGTTACTATTATGCGATATCAACTTAATTTTGTTTCTCAGCTCCTGAACCTGAGTGCCAGTAAGAGTTGTAGGCTCAAATTTATTCATAACATACAGAAATATGACGTCTGAACGCCACTCTTTACGACACGACCGCCACGCGTTGAAAAATTCTTCACGCGGTAACGCACATATAGTCACCGAAAATAAGAAGATAAACCATCATGCTCATTCGTGCGCAACCAAACCACTACAGATCCTGAATCTACATTAAATTTCCCATCGAATGATGTTGAAAGTATAGTGGCACTATGAGGCACTCATAATGGTTTTTTTCGAGCAAAATCTGAAAACAATCTAATTTTCTACAACCACTTCCTTTACAGCGCATTGTGAATAATTCATTTAGTGCAGACCGCTTGTATTACGCATAAAAGTGAGAACACATACCTCTTTTCACTATGCTATGAGCCACAGAAAACAACAACTCTTGAACTCACTAGAAACACAACGTTCGGTTCACTCCGACACCTCCTATCAACTGACCTTGATAACTGCCAGGAAGATGTTTCAGCACCTGTCCCCTCCCCCCTACGCACCAGAAAGCGGAAAGGAAGACCGAAGGTCACCACCATCTGGTTTGTTCACAATCTAATGAGCCAGTTTCACATTGATTTGCGCCAGTGAAATATTTCCACCTAGATATGGGATTCGACACACTCTGCGTCATAAGAAAACATACGGTTTAGTCCATCCGCAACAACATTTTCAGTAGTATAAATCACGGGTTCTAGCGCCCCCACCTCCACCGGCTCCCAGGGGCCCGCTCCTCCGCCGCAAACCGAGGGGCCTTCCCAGGGGCCCGCTCTTCCTCACGCGGGAAATTTGAATTTGTACACAAAGTCACGTGCTTTTTGACAGCTGTCATCGACAACAACGCATCGCTAACCTCACTGCTGCCATCTTGACCGGCCTACACCTCAGTGCTGCCAACTTAACTTTACTAGCGCGAGATTTGAATCAGCAAATAAAGCCACGTGCTTTTTTTTGACAGCAGCCATCTTTAATCAAGAGAGCACAGTGCTGCCCTTTTTAGGTACACACCTTTGAAATGTGGTGGCGGATAATTTGAAAATTGCTTTTAGACAAGCTGCCACCTTTAATCAACAGATCACCGTGCTGCTATCTTTATCGTAGTAGTGGGCAATTCCGTCAGCTGTCATCCGCCATCTTCAATCAATCAATCAATACTGATCTGCATTTAGGGCAGTCGCCCAGGTGGCAGATTCCCTATCTGTTGCTTTCCTAGCCATTTCCGAAATGATTTCAAAGAAATTGGAAATTTATTGAACATCTCCCTTGGTAAGTTATTCCAATCCCTAACTCCCCTTCCTATAAATGAATATTTGCCCAAGTTTGCCCTCTTAAATTCCAACTTTATCTTCATATTGTGATCTTTCCTAATTTTATAGACGCCATTCAAACCTATTCGTCTACTAATGTCATTCCACGCCATCTCTCCGCTGACAGCTCGGAACATACCACTTAGTCGAACAGCACTTCTTCTTTCCCTCAATTCTTCCCAACCCAAACATTGCAACATTTTTGTAACGCTACTCTTTTGTCGAAAATCACCCAGAACAAATCGAGCTGCTTTTCTTTGGATTTTTCCAGTTCTTGAATCAGGTAATCCTGGTGAGGGTCCCATACACTGGAACCATACTCTAGTTGGGGTCTTACCAGAGACTTATATGCACTCTCCTTTACATCCTTACTACAACCCCTAAACACCCTCATAACCATGTGAAAAAATCGGTACCCTTTATTTACAATCCCATTTATGTGATTACCCCAGTGAAGATCTTTCCTTATGTTAACACCTAGATACATACAATGATCCCCAAAAGGAACTTTCACCCCATCAACGCAGTAATTAAAACTGAGAGGACTTTTCCTATTTGTGAAACTCACAACCTGACTTTTAGCCCCGTTTATCAACATACCATTGCCTGCTGTCCATCTCACAACATTTTCGAGGTCACGTTGCAGTTGCTCACAATCTTGTAACTTATTTATCACTCTATAGAGAATAACAGCATCCGCAAAAAGCCTTACCTCCGATTCCACTCCTTTACTCATATCATTTATATATATAAGAAAACATAAAGGTCCGATAACACTGCCCTGAGGAACTCCCCTCTCAACTATTACAGGGCCAGACAAAGCTTCACCTACTCTAACTCTCTGAGATCTATTTTCTACAAATATAGCAACCCATTCAGTCACTCTTTTGTCTAGTCCAATTGCACTCATTTTTGCCAGTAGTCTCCCATGATCCACCCTATCAAATGCTTTAGACAGGTCAATCGCGATACAGTCCATTTGACCTCCAGAATCCAAGATATCTGCTATATCTTGCTGGAATCCTACAAGTTGAGCTTCACTGGAATAACCTTTCCTAAAACCGAATTGCCTTCTATCGAACCAGTTATTAATTTCACAAACATGTCTAATATAATCAGAAAGAATGCCTTCCCAAAGCTTGCATACAATGCATGTCAAACTTACTGGCCTGTAATTTTCAGCTTTATGTCTATCACCCTTTCCTTTATACACAGGGGCTACTATAGCAACTCTCCATTCATCTGGTATAGCTCCTCTGACCAAACAATAATCAAATAAGTACTTCAGATATGGTACTACATTCCAACCCATTGTCTTTAGTATATCCCCAGAAATCTGATCAGTTCCAGCTGCTTTTCTAGTTTTCAACTTTTGTATCTTATTGTAAATGTCATTGTTATCATATGTAAATGTTATTACTTCTTTGGCCTTAGTCTCTTCCTATCTCGACATTATCCTTGTAACCAACAATCTTTACATACTGCTGACTGAATACTTCTGCCTTTTGAAGATCCTCACATACACACTCCCCTTGTTCATTAATTATTCCTGGAATGTCCTTCTTGGAACCTGTTTCTGCCTTAAAATACCTATACATACCCTTCCATTTTTCACTAAAATTTGTATGACTGCCAATTATGCTTGCCATCATGTTGTCATGAGCTGCCTTCTTTGCTAGATTCAATTTTCTAGTAAGTTCCTTCAATTTCTCCTTACTTCCACAGCCATTTCTAACTCTATTTCTTTCCAGTCTGCACCTCCTTCTTAGTCTCTTTATTTCTCTATTATAATAAGGTGGGTCTTTACCATTCCTTACCACCCTTCAAGGTACAAACCTGTTTTCGCATTCCTCAACAATTTCTTTAAACCCATCCCAGAGTCTGTTTACATTTTTATGTACCGTTTTCCACCGATCATAGTTACTTTTTAGAAACTGCCTCATGCCTTTTTTATCAGCCATATGGTACTGCCTAACAGTCCTACGTTTAAGACCTTCCTTTCTATCACATTTATTTTGAACTACCACAAAAACAGCTTCATGATCACTAATACCATCTATTACTTCAGTTTCCCTATAGAGCTCATCTGGTTTTATCAGCACCACATCCAAAATATTTTTCCCTCTGGTTGGTTCCATCACTTTCTGAATCAGCTGTCCTTCCCATATTAACTTATTTGCCATTTGTTGGTCATGCTTCCTGTCGTTCGCATTTCCTTCCCAACTGACATCTGGCAAATTCAGATCTCCCGCTACAATCACATTTCTTTCCATGTCGTTTCCCACATAGCTGACTATCCTATCAAATAATTCCGAATCCGCATCAGTGCTACCCTTTCCCGATCTGTACAATCCAAATATATCAAGTTGCCTATTAGCTTTAGAAATGAGACTTACACCTAGAATTTCATGTGTCTCATCTTTAAGTTTTTCGTAGCTTACAAATTCTTCTTTCACCAGAATGAAAACTCCCCCTCCCACCTTTCCTATCCTATCTCTACGATACACACTCCAGTGCCGTGAGAAAATTTCTGCATCCATTATATCATTTCTTAGCCATGATTCAACTCCTATTACAATATCTGGTAAATATATATCTATTAAATTACTTAATTCTATTCCTTTTTTTTTTCAATACTTCTACAGTTCAACACTAACAATTTTAGGTCATCCCTACTTGATTTCCAGTTCCCTGTTCCCTTATCACCGCTCCCTAGGCCATCCCGTTTCCCTGAATGTACCTCCCTATTACCCTTCCAAACAAATTTCCTAACTTATACGTACCACTGCGGTTTAAATGAAGGCCATCCGAGCGCAGATCCCTATCTCCTACCCACCCATTAGGATCTAGAAATTTCACTCCCAGTTTCCCACATACCCACTCCATAGTCTCATTTAAATCCCCAATCTCCCTCCAGTCAGTATCCCTCCTTCACAGTATTCCACTAATAATAATCTCCGCTTTCTTAAACTTCACCCGTGCTGCATTTACCAGATCCCACACCTCTCCAACTATGTTGGTACTTATATCAGCTTGCCTTACGTTGTTGGTTCCAACGTGAAACACTACCACATTCTCCTTCCCCTCCTTCCTCTCTTCTACTTTCCTCAACATCTGCCTAACCTAATTCCTGGATAACATTCTACCCTGGTTCCCTTTCCTCCACACACTTTCCCCACCTGTCTAACGATGGAATCCCCCATGACTAGAGCCTCAACCCTACCCACCTCATTTGATCCCCTCCCCTCCTGGTCAGCCCTATCTTTCCTGATAGCTGCAGAAGCTACTTCCTCCTCCCTTTTCTCCTTCCCATGACCCTGTTCCACCTGTCTTTTCCTATCCTCTACTCTACATTTCCCTTTCCTACCTTTTCCCTTCCTCCTACTTCCACGCATCTCAGCAACAGTTCCCCGTCCCTCATCTTCCCTCTGTTGTTCTACCTGGAGTGACTCGTACCGATTTCGCACAGACACCTGTCCTGAATTATGATCCTGAATAGAGCCCTTGGCCTGCAATCTCCTTCCCCTTAGAACATTAGACCACCTGTCTTCTACAACTCCTCCCTTTCCTTCCCCTCCCTCTTGTACACCTACTGTAACCTGTACATTGTTTGAGGGAGTCCTATCTTCCTTCCTGTCTTCTGTGAGAATCCTAATTATCTCCCTCAAACTTTCCAACTCCTCCCTCATACCCCTCAATGCCTCGCTACACCCACAGTAAGTACACTCGCGCTCCTTGGCCATTCTTTACGGGGGGAAAATGAAATTAAAAATAAAATAACTTATTTGCAAAAAATAAATGAACGGAGGGATATATTGTCTGGGATAGTACACAACAATAAGGTAATTAATATACGACTACACTACAATATTACTTAGTCGTGCTCTATTTTTTTTATCCTACAACCCCTGACAGGATGAAAACTGCTGTTAATTACTGAATATCGAAAGTAATAGCCTACACAAGAACTACACAATTCCAAACTGCAATTAAGCCTATTCTAATTACAACAACAGTAATTTAGTAAGATTGTCTACGGATACCTCTACTACACCAGCACTACACAAATATTTTACAATAATAAAATAATCACACTCAATTCTAATAGGATATTAGGCCTACTCGTACACTACTGTACAGTACACTACAGTAATTTTAAACTACTTTCAGACGTATCCTAATTACGATACCGGTACCGAACCGTATGTCACTAAACTAAGCACAACAGAAATGAAATTTGCAAGAACTACTGTACTCAAAGATTACCAACGAAGCTAAATGCTTAGACAAATTATTATTAGTATTACGGTCTAATAGATACACACGAAAAATAACACACGAATATAGCAGGCAGGATACGGCACTATCTAAATGTACTCTATCTATACTACAATGTATCTACACTACACTACACTGCGTTGGGTTAAATGCTTAAGTATCGAAAGGATTGCCGTACACGAAGAAAAACACGAATATAACTGGCAAGATACTATCTAATATATTATACCTTATCTTCACTACAATTCTACTGAAATGTGGTTATGTGATTATTACAGCTGGTGGATTACTATTATTTTCCCTACTCCACGGGACGGAGAATAAAAGTGTCCTTAATTAGGCCTACTTAAAAATACGAGGTTGTCTACAGTAATTTCTCAAATATTTTTATCAAAACTACTACTACTCCAGGGACTTGAACTGCAATTACTGGGATATATGAACTTTATTATTATTAGCTAATCGCTCATAAATACTGAAAGATCGAGGGAGCGAAATATAAATTACGGATACTTTAACTACCTACTCAGAAGTACAAATGAATGGAATACAAGGTCAGCTGATTTTTATTTATATTCACTTGACTACACTACACCTCTGTTCACGACTGTAGCCAACAATGCAATATTTGAATATGAGGAGCGACAATAATCAATAAAAATACGACTTTTAACTATTACCGTGTAATCTCTTTAACTTCTTTTTTAAATGGAAGTTGACAGGCGTATCGTGTTTTTTAATGTAGTAAATTATTACCTTCGCGATAGTTTGAACGTATATCTATACGAAATACCGGAGAAGTTGCTGCAGAAGTTACGGTACTATTCCTTATGACACTCTGCCTTTGTAAGTACAACCAACGAACCTACAGATATTTACAAATATTTTTTAAAGTTAATATTGTTACCTAAAGTATTACCTAAACCTAAATTCGAAACAAAGTGCACCTAGCTAGCCTACTTAACCTAGAAAACGTAATTTACTGAAGACCAACTGAATTACTTGTTACAAAATTTAAATAATTATTACTACTCTCAATTTCTACCAACAAGCACTAAAAACCACTAAACATGTTTAATCAACAGAACACCGCGCTGCCCTCTTTAGCTACATACTTTTGAAATGTGGTGGCGGATAATTTGAAAAATGCCTTTTGACAAGCAGCCATCTTTAATCAAGAGAGCACCGTGCTACCCTCCTTAGGTACATACCTTTGAAATGTGGTGGCGGATAATTTGAAAACTTATTTTTGACTAGCTGCCATATTTAATCAACAGAACACCGCGCTGCCCTCTTTAGCTACATATCTTTGAAATGTGGTGGCGGATAATTTGAAAAATGCTTTTTGACAGCAGCCATCTTTAATCAACAGAGCACCGTGCTGCCCTCTTTAGGTACATACTTTTGAAATGTGGTGGCGGATAATTTGAAAAATTACTTTTGACAAGCTGCCATCTTTAATCCACAGAGCACCGTGCTGCCCTCTTTAGTTACTTAGCTCTGAAATGTGGTGGTGGACAATTTGAAAAATTCTATTTGACAAGCTGCCATCTTTAATCAACAGAGCATCATGCTGCCCTCTTTAGCTACATACCTTTGAAACGTATGGCGGACAATTTAAAAAATGCATTTTGACAAGCTGCCACCTTTAATCAACAGAGCACCGTGCTGCTTTCTTTATCGTAGTAGTGGGCAATTTTTACGTAACAGCTGTCATCTATCATCTTGCATCGCAAACCTCAGTGCTGCACTTTTTAACTACCTACCTTTGAAATGTGGTGGTGGCAAATTCCACGTGCTCTTGTCTGGAAAAAACCCACATGTTCTTTTGACAGCTGTCATCCGCCATCTTTAATCAACAGAGCACAGTGCTGCTATCCTTATCGTAGTAGCGGGCAATTCCGTCAGCTGTCATTCGCCATCTTTAATCAAGAGAGCACCGTGCCGCTATCTTGCAGGCAATTAAAAAAATCCGTCAGCTGTCATCCGCTATCTTGCATCGCAAACCTCAGTGCTGCTATCTTTAGCTACTACCTTTGAAATATGGTGGCGGAAATTTTTAAAAAATCTACAGCAGTCATCTCACGACGCTAATTGCACAAGATGGCGGCTATACAAGACTCCTTGAAGGTGCTCACGCAAGATGGTGGCTGCAAGATGGCTGCTATACATAGTTTCTTATGCGACACCCTTGGGATTTTTGCGCAAGATGGCGGCTATGCATGGCTCCTTATGAGACATCTTAAAGGTGCTTGCGCAGGATGGCGGCTGCTCTTATGAGACGGATTAAGGGTGCTTGCACAAGATGGCTTGAGACGCCCTAAGGATGCTTGCGAAAGATGGCGGACACAAGATGGCGGCTATACACAACTCCTTATGAGACGCCTCAAGGGTGCTTGCGCAAGATGGCTGCTGCTCTTATCAAGAAAGCTAGCTTAGACTCTAACGTACCGTGCCGGTTCGATTCATTAAATTTGGGGCTTAAATGCATAATGTTTAATATCTCGAAAACGGTTCATCGTAGAGTAAAACGGACAAATTTATTCTGCCCAATACTTAGGTTCGCAGTATGAGGAACATGATAGCATAAGGAAAACATAGTCTAATAATGAGATAAACGGTTCGGTTCCTACTTACGCCCTTTGGCATTTGCTCTGTTTTAGCTTGTATTGAAGCAAGTTTTTGTAACATGATCAGGTCTAGCTATGGTAGAGAGCCCTTTTGCCCATTAGCCCTTTAGCCTATTAGCTTATTAGTCCTACAAGGAATGTGCGGTAATCTCATCTTCTTAGAACAAAGGTATTCCCTGACATGTCTCAAACACATGTTGTATCGAGTACAGTGTTCTATTTTAGTCTTGATTACTTATTTAGTGTTCTGAACACATCAATTAATGTTCCGATCACATGATGAAGTTAACGACATCGAATACAGTGTTCGATTCTAGTCTTGTTGTGTTTCAATCACTTCTTTTGTGATTTGCAAGTCTAAACATGCATAATGATGTTATCGCTGCACACTCTTACCTTCGCGATGCAGGTTTAAACTTGTTCGATAGAGCTATGCCTTGACATAAGAGGAGGCCTTAACAGCTTATGTATAACCGCTATTGTTTAAAGATAGCTGCAGTCAAAAAAGCACGTAGAATTCTTCAAATTACCCGCCGCCACATTTCAAAGGTATGAGGTTTAGTTCTGTAAAGATACCAGCACGATGCTCTGTTGATTAAAGATGAGAGCTGTAAAAAACACGTAGAATTTTAAAAACAAGAGCACGTGGAATTTCAAATTGCCCTCCACCGCATGCATAACAGCAGCCGCCATCTTGCGCAGTAGCCTCTAAGCTAGCTTTCTTCATAAGAGCAGCCACCTTCTTGTGCGAGCACCCCTAGGCCGTATTATAAGGAGCTGTGTATAGTCACCATCTTGTCGCTGCTATCTTGCGCAAGCACCCCTAGGGCGTCTCATAAGAGCCTATGTATAGCAGCCATCTTGTACAAGCGCTCTTAAGCCGTCTCATAAGGAGCTATGTATAGCCACAATTTTGTGTCCACCATCTTGCGCAAGCATTCCTAGGGCGTCTCATAAGAGAAATATAAATCTTGTGCAAGCTCCCTTAAGCTGTCTGATAAGAGAAGTCGCCATCTTGTAGAATTAGATAGCCGTCAATGCCAAAGTGCCTAAGTAGGAACCGAACCGTTGATATCGTCATTAAACAGAAAACTTTTGTCCGTTTTGCTCTACGATGCACCGTTTTCGAAATATTAAACATTATACATTTAAGCCCCATATTTAATGAATCGAACCGGCACGGTACGTTAGACTCTAAGCTAGCTCTCTTGATAAGAGCAGCAGCCATCTTGCGCAAGCACCCTTAAGGCGTCTCATAAGGAGTTGTGTATAGCCGCCATCTTGTGTCCGCCATCTTGCGCAAGCATCCTTAGGGCGTCTCAAGCCATCTTGTGTAAGCACCCTTAATTCATCTCATAAGAGCAGCCGCCATCTTGCGCAAGCACCCTTAAGATGTCACATAAGGAGCCATGCATTGCCGCCATCTTGCGTAAGAATCCCAAGGGTGTTTCATAAGAACCTATGTATAGCAGCCATCTTGCAGCCACCATCTAGCGTAAGCACCTTCAAGGAGTCTTGTATAACCGCCATCTTGTGCAATTAGCGTCGTGAGATGACTGCTGTAGAATTTATTAAATTTTCCGCCACCATATTTCAAAGGTAGTAGCTAAAGATAGCAGCACTGACGTTCGCGATGCAAGATAGCGGATGACAGCTGACGGAATTTGTTTAATTGCCTAAAAGATAGCAGCACGGTGCTCTCTTGATTAAAGATGGCGAATGGCAGCTGACGGAATTGCCCGCTACTACGATAAGGATAGCAGCACGGTGCTCTGTTGATTAAAGATGGCGGATGACAGCTGTCAAATGAGCACGTGGGTTTTTTCCAAACAAGAGAACGTGGAATTTGCCACCACCATATTTCAAAGGTAAGTAGTTAAAAAGTGCAGCACTGAGGTTTGCGATACAAGATGGTAGATGACAGCTGTTACGTAGAAATTGCCCACTACTACGATAAAGAAAGCAGCACGGTGCTCTGTTGATTAAAGATGGCAGCTTGTCAAAATGCATTTTTCAAATTGTCCGCCATACGTTTCAAAGGTATGTAGCTAAAGAGGGCAGCATGATGCTCTGTTGATTAAAGATGGCAGCTTGTCAAATAGAATTTTTCAAATTGTCCGCCACCATATTTCAGAGCTAAGTAACTAAAGAGGGCAGCACGGTGCTCTGTGGATTAAAGATGGCAGCTTGTCAAAAGTAATTTTTAAAATTACCCGCCACCATATTTCAAAGGTATGTACTTAAAGAGGGCAGCACGGTGCTCTGTTGATTAAAGATGGCAGCTTGTCAAAAATAAGTTTTCAAATCATCCGCCACCACATTTCAAAGGTATGTACCTAAGGAGGGTAGCACGGTGCTCTGTTGATTAAAGATGGCTGCTTGTCAAAAGGCATTTTTCAAATTATCCGCCACCACATTTCAAGGGTATGTAGCTAAAGAGGGCAGCACGGTGTTCTGTTGATTAAAGATGGCGAATGACAGCTGACGGAATTACCCACTACTACGATAAAGATAGCAGGACGGTGCTCTGTTGATTAAAGATTGCAGCTTGTCTAAAAGCAATTTCAAATTATCCGCCACCACATTTCAAAGGTGTTTACCTAAAAAGGGCAGCACGGTGCTGTCTTGATTATAGATGGCTGCTGTCAAAATAGCACGTGGCTTTATTTATTGATTCAAATCTCGCGCTAGTAAGGTTAAGTTGGCAGCACTGAGGTGTAGGCCCGTCTAGATGGCAGCAGTGAGTTTAACGATGCGTTGTTGTCGATGACAGCTGTCAAAAAGCACGTGGCTGTCAAAAAGCACGTGGCTTTTTTTACCCAGTCAAATCTCGCGCTAGTAAGGTTTAGTTGGCAGCACTGAGGTTTAGGCCCGTCGAGTTGGCAGCAGTGATGTTAGCGATTCATTGTTGTCGATGACAGCTGTCAAAACCACGTGGCTTTGTTTACAAATTCAAAATTTCCCGCGGGAGGAGGAGCGAGGACCTGCTCGGAATGCGGGCCCGTGGGAGCCGGTGGAGGTAGAGGCGCTAGAACCCGTTATTTATACTACTACTTTCAGATACCAGAATATGAGTCACATCAAATTGGAAGGCCAAGCGGGCTATACGACCAGTACGACGTGGCCCAGCTAATACCCAACTTAAGGCTTGGTTGTCTGTTTTTAAATCGAATTTGACATGTTCGAGATAGAGGCGGAACTCCTCTAGAGCAAACAAAACTGCCAAACCCTCAAGTTCATAAATTGAATATTTGGACTCTTGAGTCGACAATTTCCTACAAGCATAGGCAATGGATCGCCTTCTGAGTTCCGTTTCCTGAAGAAGGACAGCAGCAACCGCCGATGATGAGGCGTCGGTTTGGAGAATGAATTTCTTCGTAAAATCAGGCATTACAAGAACAGGGGCGTTACAAAGAGCTAATTTCAGATCTCCAAACCCGGCTTGATGAGACGACCCCCATTCAAATTTGACGCCTTTCCTACGGAGTACGTTCAAGGGCTCCGCTCTGTTAGCGAAGTTAGGAATAAATTACCTAAAGAAATTCACCATGCCTATGAACATGGCAATACCTTTCATGTCGTTAGTGAACCATTCAGTTCATGGACCAATAGTAGAGATTTTGGTATTAGATATTGGGATTACCTGAGACCACCAAGGAAGTCATTGTCGTATAGTTCATTTCATAACAGATTCCAGAAGAAGCGTTCTCGTGGGAAGAGAGCTAGAGCGCCATTATGAAAATCTCCAGAGCCTCATTAAAGGGAGTTATGTCCCAAGCCAAGCCTCTTAATGAAGATTGAGGACGCTTCCCGGATCCCGGCAAACTAACTTTCGGAGGGAAGAAGGAATTAAATTAATATCTTTGGTTACGAAAAAGATGCATTCGATGTGATACAAGAATTGCAACCTGCACAATTTGTGCTTAATTATGATATGCAATATGGCTGTAATCATAAATGCATTCGTTAAGTAGGGTACTTGAGGTGCTTTGTGCGGCAAAACTTCGAGTCGCGGGCGCGCGTATCCTACACGCGATCAAGCGGCGTGGCTACGCCAACCTGATTATAAATGCAAGGCCGCCTGGCACATCAGCCTCTTTCTCTGACCGTAAGGTTGCTTGAACGAAGTGGTCATGCTGCGAGTCGGCACCTAGAACAACGTTTTATCTTCGAGCTGCACATACAACTAATACTACTGAATCTGCAAGGAAGTAAGTAATTAAACTGCATATTCAGCTGAATTCTTGATATTACCTGCGTTGATCTGCTGTGGTGAGATGAGGTACTGCCTATAATAGACTGATGAACTAGTAGCTTCATATTTCTGTGAGGTCAAGTTGTAACTGACGTAATGCTAGAATAAATGTTTTTTTTGCTAGGGATTTTACGTCGCACCGACACAGATCGCGACGATGGGGTGGGAAAGGCCTATGAGTTGGAAGGAAGCTGCCGTGAGCTTAATTAAGGTACAGCCCCAGCATTTGCCTGGTGTGAAAATGGGAAACCACGGAAAACCATTTTCAGGGCTGCCGATAGTGGGATTCGAACCTACTATCTCACGGATGCAAGCTCATAGCCGCGCGCCTCTACGCGCTCGGCCAACTCGCCCGGTAGAATAAATGTAGGCTCAGGGTAGTTCTGATACCACGACATGTTGTCCGAGTGAAGGAATAAAATAACAGTGGTACTAAGAGTGATGAAGAAACTATAGTGTACCAGGTTTAAAATTCAGAACAAGACTTGGTCAATGTAACGTGTGATGCACGATATTAGTCGAAACAGGCACCGAGTCTGGACAGTCCGTAATAAGTAAATTTGTTTTCAGTTACCCCTGCATCAAGCCAGTACGAGCTTCTTCATCATTATTGCGAGGAAGCCACAACGGGAGCTGAAGCCGGCACGACATCGGGAATCGATCCAGGAACGTGGGCGTACCTGATCAGCGCGACATCGAAGGGGACATCTTCCAACCATCTAAGGAGCTGCAAGAAGGATTCACGCAAGATAGAATGGCTCCGTCGTTCACCAGTATCTGCTGCAAGCGTCGCAGTTTGTCATGATGTGGTAAATTCAGTGGTCCACAGGAAGGGCCGCTCCGTCATGTCATCAATCATATAAGGTCAGAGCTTTCCAATTCTGTTTCAAGCATGTCATTTAAATTTAGATAGGAACAGGGGGCCGTCAGCCAACAGGTTAGTTTATGGTAGGAAAATTCTTGGTAATAAAGAGCTAGGCCTCAAGCTCGAACCCCGTACATTAGGGTAGATTATAGGTTGTATATTCCTTGTTGCTGTGATTATATTTCACTTCGATAGTATTATATTAGTGTACGTGTAATCTTCATGGGTCAGGTCGAACTCCCTTGGTCATGTTAGGTAAGTCTGACAGGCAGGCACTGTTTATTGTGTAGCGTTTAGGCATATGTCTCTGCAGACGTAGGTTGTGTAGTTGAGATCATGGTTTACCCCGTAACTCACCTAGCTTTACTGACAGGGTGAGCGAGTCCGTATGTTTGAGATGTGGGCATTATGCATGTAGCTGATTGTATGAATTGATATGAGAGAGCCCCAGCACAGTTTGAGAGTGTATTGGATGCATTTGAGATGCCTTATTATGGCTATGTGACTATAGCTTACTGAATTGTGCTTTTGTATTATCAAGGATGGACCCATTGAAGGCGGAAATAAGATTTGTTGTATTGCTGGTGATATTGATATGAGGGCGTGTAGCCCATGTGTATTTAAGAGAGCGCTTTTAGCAGCCAGATTATGTGAGGTACTATGAAAGGCGAAGTTTCATAGCACTCAGCTACAAGTCAGTCAGCTGAGCTCATAAATAGTATGGACTGCTGACTGTCGAGTGCACTGCTGGTGAGGGTTGTTGTGCCTGACGTCTCAGTCTTGAAACTCGGTTATATTGTTGTCTGCAGCTTGTCGAATGTGTAGAGGGAAAAGGACGACCTTGATGTTTTGACGCAGGGAGAGATTTTAATTCTGTTTGTTCTGCTTTATTTGAACACTTGCCCGTTTGATGTTGACCCCTGGACAAGTTGGGTGTGTTCCTTTTTATATTGTTTGTATATGAATATTCAACGCCTTGCTCTTCATGGGAACAGGGATCGATACCGGGTCAGGTCACTGTGCATTATGTCTTTATATTTGTTTGCATTGGGGTTCGATGGTATGAGGCATAGTAAAATTTTGTGGAAATTACTGTTAGATGTGTATTTCAGCAGATATCCATTTTCTCTTTATTCCATTACTTACACTATTGTATCATGCTTGTTACAGCAAAGCTGTTTCGTGAAGGCAGTGAACTGGTAGTCATCAGCTCAACCTTATCTTTACCCCAGTCACATTTGAAAGCTCTTATATTTGTAAATAGCATTTTTATGTAATAAATCCCTGATTGTAAAACTTTGAATGCAGCGATGTTATCTATTAGATATTTTTTGGTAGGATTTTCTCTTACCCTGCATCATGTCGTATCCACCTAAGTTATCTTTTATGCCCTCATTTTATACCCTGATCCCCTGATTCATGTTCTACTGAGCTGCGGATTGTGGATACGCCTGTAAGGTAAGACATGTGCCATACATACATCTTTTCTTAGATGTATGGGTCACTATGATGTTCTTGGTTCGAATTCGGCATTAGCCTCACCGGAATCAAAAACATTATCGGGCACATTAGGAGGTTTGTAATCACGGATGGCCTGTGTCCTGGAATGACCAATGGAGACACCATCGGGCGACACAATATGCCCTAGGAATGACATGGAAGGTTAAGCAAAGGCTACCTTGGATAATTTGAGAGTCAACCCAGCTTTACGAAGGCGATTGAGTACCTCCTTTAGATGATATAGGTGGTCTTCTAAGGTCTCAGAAAATACGACATCATCAAGTTAGTGATACAGGTATTCAAATTTGATGTCCGAGAAGACCCTATCTAGCAGTCTAGTGAGAACACCTGCTCCCGTGGGTAGCCCGAAAGGCACGCGGTTGTACTCATACAAATTCCAATCCGTGGCAAAAGCTGTTAGAGTTTTCGATTCTTCAGCTAGATGGATCTGGTTGTACGCCTGATTAAGGTCTAAGATGGTAAAGAACTTGGCTCTCCGAAACCAAGAAAAACAAGAGTGAAGATCAGGACGGAGCACAGAATGTAACACCACCTTACTATTGAACACCAAATATTCAATCACAGGCCTGAAGCCGCCTTGGGGTTTCGGCACAAGAAAAATGGGCGAAGAATACACGCACTTCGAAGGTCGAATAATACCATCTTTTAACATTTGATCGATGATCTCTTTAAGAGCCTTCATTTTGGGTGGAGATAGCCTATAAGGCGGAAACCTGACCGGAATCGATTCCGTAACCTCAATCTTGTATTACATAAGGTCAGTGACACCAAGAGTATCAGAAAATACATCCGGAAAAGACTGACAGAATTTACGAATACTTTCAGCCTGCTCCTCAGGTATATGTCTAAGGTCTAACAACATCTCATCCTGGGTAGGCGAAACAGATGAACATGATTCAGAATTACACTTTAACAAAGGAATCTTGTAATTATTCACAAATTTGAAGGTGCACGACTTACTCTGAATGTCGAGCACGAGACCAGTAGAAGACATGAAATCCGCCCCAAAAATTACAGGGCAAGACAAGTGTTTAGCCAAAAACAATTTTATTTTCGAGGTGAATTTAGAAATACGAATTTTAGCAAATATGAAACCCAAAATTTATAATGAAGACGAGTTAGCCTAAACGCATTAGATAGAAGACGAACAAGGGTCAGGAAACCTACAAACAGTTTTTAATGTAGAATACCATTCAGCAGAAATCATGGAAATCACGCTCCCTGAGTCTAATAGAGCCGTGACGGGTTCAATATTCACTTCGATTTTGACGAATGGCACAAGCGTGGGGGTCTCCGCCGCAATTCTTAAGCATTCTTTAGGGCCTTCAAACGATAGATTAGAGGAACCTTTACACTCGCTCGAGCTTTCGCTAGGTTCAACAGGGGCTGAGCCTGGGAAAGATGAACATTCCGACTCAGCCCATGACACTAATCACTTCCTATTATTGGTGATAGCGGAGGTTGCACCAGAAGTTGAGCAGGAGAGGGTGCTATTGGCATTACTGCCATTTTTGGCGAGGTGAGTTAACGAGCCACATTTGAAACAACCTTGAGATGGCCCTGCTCCATTCATTGTCCCACTCGTTTTTATCAATGGGCACCTGTTGCGCAAATGTTCCGTTGACCCACAAGAATAGCATTTGCGGGTGGTGAAAGTTCGGCGAGGTGGGCGCCGAGAGCTTTTAGAACACGGAGGGGGCTCCTTAGCGACTCGTAAGATGTCGGCATACCTTGCTCCTTCTGCTGACACCGCCGTAGCCTCTAACTCTGCAAACGTTTGGGACGAGACGCGAAACATAAGTAAGACTTATAAGGCGGAGAGATACCTTCAACTATAGTTTGCATTATTTGGTCTTCCGAAAAATGAAGAGTAAACACCCTGGTGTAGAATTTAATGTCTTGGATAAAATCCGCAATATTCTCATTCAATCTCTGTACTCCAAAAATTTCTGTATCAGAGATGAAATCACTCTAGCTGGAATGAAATTTGCCGAAAGGTGGGCGTGGAAGTCTTCTATGTATAATCTATCGGCTATGGCCTTAACTATTTTGTCCGAAAGGACGCCTACGGATATGGGTACATGATTTGAAGAATTTGAGAATGAGAGAGGGAAAAAACTAGAGCGTGATCTTGAAATTCAACGAGGAACCTGAGAAATGAAATTACTTCTTTGGTGGAATTTAGCGAAAATTTAGAAATGTCCTTCAGCAACATAGCCAATGAATGAGGCAGACTACTGAAACCGACTACTCAAAACGAAAGGTGGAATTCGTCTAGGGTGACCAGACTCAGTTTCCAATGGGGCTGATGCTTGTTGAGTTGCCACCGATTTTCTACTTTCTACCATTTTGGAAGAATCCTCCTCACTGGCTACGTTTATCACAGGGACTTGGTAGGTTTTGTGAACAGCTTCCACAGTTAACAACTGACTAACCCTATTTGACATTTCTGAAAGATGTTCAACAAGATTACTAGCCTCCTTAGCTTGATCTACTTTTAATTTGAGAGACAATAGCTCCCTAGCCCTGTTGTAAAAATGAAACAGTCTATCCTGTACTCTTTTAAGTTGGTTAGCAAATGGATCGCTTACTTAAAAAACTTACTACAGATGCTAGTTCGGCGGTGTTGCCAGTGATGGTGGATAGAGCCTCAACAATTTCCTTTTCCCCAAAGACTGGGATAGGAATAGGCATCTCTAGGGATTCTTTAAAATTGGCAATATCTGTCACAAACTTGCCTGCAGAATGGACCTTCCCAATGATGAGTTCATAAATCAATTCCTCCTTGCTCAAGTACGCGGGAGCGAGGAGTTCGCGAGCGGCAGACATAATGATAGAAACTACAAAATTAGAAAAAAAAATCCCAGCGACCGAGAAAGTTCTTAGAGTTCGACGCGCATTTCATATTTAGCCGTGAAAAGGGGCTTAATTTAGACCCAATCAACCAAGCTCTGCTACCATTTGGTACGGAGATAATCCGTGGAGCAGAAAGAGGTGAAAGAATGTGCAGGTGTTGAATCACAAACTTAACAAATCTTTCACTCAGTGAAATAATGAGGTTAGAGGTACAAATAGCAATCTTGAAACAAGACTTGGAAAATACAAAATTAGTGAATTTTTACAGATTTGGGGCTTCAAGCCCTTAGTTTACAAACTCTGAGATACCGGATCCAATTTACACACTTGTGAAATCTCGTTGTTTAGACAAGGACGGAAATGTCCCCATTTAAGAGCACTTGGTCCAAAATTTACAATATAACAAAAAACTTAGAAAAGAGCTTACATTCCTCAAGTTCAAACAGCCTACTCAAGGCAACATTACATCAAAAGGTTACAATTTCTAGCCTCTCAAGCCACGATTTACACAAGGGTATCTAGCACCCAAACTACTGGGCCTTCATGAAAAAAGAACAGGTTAGATTACCGGCCCGAACACAAAATGAATGGCTGGGTATACTTGCATTCCTAAATTAAGAATAAATCCTAACGGGCTCTCGACCGAGTGATGCAAGGGGTAATCCCAAGCTACTGAGGTGACTCGAATGAAAATTACTTTAAGGCATTACAGAAAAGAAGAAAAACAGTCACAAAATCGTAGTAACCTCGAACCAAGATGAAGGGGATCTCGAGAGGGTAACGCACTCTCTATCCCTGAATTACAGTTAAAGATTTTAAAAATTTCTACATTAGCTGAAATAAAAATTTACATTTTAGAAAAGGCTGGTTACATAGTTAGAAATTCGGACCTTCCCCTCGGATGAAATTGCGGAGACACCAAAAAAGAATTTATTTGGCCATTGCTTGGCTGTTCTTCTGCCTGCCGAAGATTGAGGCGCCCCGCCTCCTGCCTTAACACACACTCAGAAAAACAGCGATCAATGAGACAAGACAGCCAGAAAAAGCCTCAGCTTATATATCCGAGGGGTAGTTTCGAGAGGATTCTGGACGATTCCGGACACACCCTCTCAATTTTATTGGTAAATACAAAAGTTGCACCCAAAAAAAACAAGAAGAAGCCTGTGATAGGCTGAAAAATAAGTGCAGAAAATTAGTGATTGGTCACATTCAAAAACTGGCGGGAAGGAAAGGAAGTGTTGCCAACCCGAATATAAATGAACCTTGATTCACTTATGAAAACCTAGAAACACAAAACTTCTTTAAATTATAAGTTCTTCCACCTTGAACCAGAGTGCTTGACCAGAGTTTTTGAAATGACATCTATGGAGGAAAGTTTAAACTTCTTGAAGTAAACGAACACAAAGCAAATAAATCATGTCAATTTAGGCATCTACACAATAACACAGTTACTTAATACTTCTTTTGATTAAAGTTCCAACTTCATATAGTAGAAGTTTGTTTAGATAGATAGAGTTCTTTAAGGCGCGTATTTTGAATGTGCGGAGTTGAGGTGTACCTCCCGGTACAATTATTATCATTGCTGATCACAGTAGGGTAAAATCGCACAGTTTTACAGAAAAAAGCTTTCAGCTACTGTGAATAATTTTCTCAAGATTGATCCTGTCTACACAGTCAAGATGTAACTTTCTTTACCACTACGAAGTGACATTCTGTTATTTACAAACGTTCACATTTTCACACGACAGCGCGTAACGCACTAACATGCTCTGCCTCACTCGTCTATACGCGTTAAGGAATACTGAAGGAAATATTAATTTTATTTGTCCTATCTGCTTTGCATAACAGTCAGCGATGAGGCCTTCGTTTCAGGGGTTCCCGAGTATGATTTTGTCTGTGTTAGAGATGTTATTTTCGATTGAATAATTCTTCCAGCTCAGTGACTGAGTTGTTTTCCGTTTATTCCCGCTATTCCACGGGCGCTTCCTTCTCTCTTCCTATCCCCTAAAATGCACCTGTTAAACAAATGAGGTGTGATCAGTTGTATCGTCGGTTATTCGACCAACTCTGGAATAAAATAAACGAAGTCCCCATCTTGCGGCCGGGATAGGATTTGTGCCAGCTGGCGAAGCCTGTCGCACTCCTCTCGGACAATGATTATTAAATATCAGCCTCGGATAGTCAAATGAGTAGAGGTAGGTACATGGTTTTACGTGGTTTCTTACTTCAGTACGACCAGGCAAGTGCAAGGGACGGAACCTAACTTATGTCCACGGTCGCTTCCTTCTCTCTTCCTTGTTTTTCCTTTCTAATCTTCATATCCCCTGAACCATTTCTCGCGAGGGATACAAAGCCCCCACGGAAGCAAAGTTCAAGTATCCTTGACAACAGGTGTGGCAACGCCTAAGGCATGCGCAGGATTAGAACACAGACTTCTCCGCACCCTTGATCTCGACTACTGGATCTCCTGGGACGGTTTGTCCGAATCTAGAAATTTGTATCTAGCTTACAGACATACGTGTGTGGAGAAAAACTCCAAATGCTCTTTACATCCGGTAAATGAAATTCTTCCTATACATACATTATCATTATAGACTGTTATGCCTTTCAGCGTTCAGTCTGCAAGCCTCTGTGAATTTACTAAACGTCGCCACAATCCTCGATTTGCAACTTGTGTTGTGGCCTCGTTTAGTTCCATACCCCTTTTCTTTAAATCGTTAGAAACCGAGTCTAACCATTGTCGTCTTGGTCTCCCTCTACTTCTCTTACCCTCCATAACAGAGTCCATTATCCTCCTAGGTAACCTATCCTCCTCCATTCGTCACACATGACCCACCACCGAAGCCGGTTTATGCGTACAGCTTCATCCATCGAGTTCATTCATAAATTCGCCTTTATCTCCTCATTTCGAGTACCCTCCTGCCATTGTTCCCACCTGTTTGTACCAGCAATCATTCTTGCTACTTTCATGTCTGTTACTTCTAACTTATGAATAAGATATCCTGAGTCCACCCAGCTTTCGCTCCCGTAAAGCAAAGTTGGTCTGAAAACAGACCGATGTAAAGATAGTTTCGTCTGGGAGCTGACTTCCTTCTTACAGAATACTGCTGTTCGCAACTGCGAGCTCAATGCATTAGCTTTACTACACATTGATTCAATCTCACTTACTATATTACCATCCTGGGAGAACACACAACCTAAATACTTGAAATTATCGAAATGTTCTAGCTTTGTATCACCAATCGGACATTCAATGCTGTTGAATTTCTTACCTACTGACATCAATTTAGTCATCGAGAGGCTAATTTTCGTACCTAACTCATTGCACCTATTTTCAAGTTCCAAGATATTAGACTGCAGGCTTTCGGCACAATCTGCCATTAAGGCCAAGTCGTCAGCATAGGCCAAACTGCTTACTACATTTACACCTAACTGAATCCTTCCCTGTCATTTTATACCTTTCAGCAGATGATCCATGTAAACAACGAACGGCAAAGGTGAAAGATTATAGCCTTGTCTAACCCCTGTAAGTACCCTGAACCAAGAACTCATTCTACCACCAATTCTCACTGAAGCCCAATTGTCAACATAAATGCCTTTGATTGATTTTAATAATCTGCCTTTAACTCCATAGTCTCCCAGTATAGTGAACATCTTTTCCCTCGGTAGACCGTCATATGCTTTCTCTAGATCTACGAAACATAAACACAACTGCCTACCCCTCTCGTAGCATTTTGCAATTACCTGGCGCATACGGAAAATATGATCCTGACAGCCTCTCTGTGGTCTGAAACCACACTGGTTTTCATCCAACTTCCTCTCAACGACTGATTGCACCCACCCTTCCAAGATGCCAGGGAATACTTTGCCTGGTATACTAATCAATGAGATACCTCGATAGTTGTTGCAATCCTTCCTGTTCCCTTGCTTATAGATAGATGCAATTACTGCTTTTGTCCAATCTGAAGGTACCTTACCAACACTCCACGCTAATTTTACTACTCTATGAAGCCATTTCATCCCTGCCTTCCCACTATACTTCACCATTTCAGGCCTAATTTCATCTATTCCTGCTGCCTTATGTCAATGGAGTTTATTTACTATCCTTTCCACTTCCTCAAGCATAATTTCACCAACATCATTTTCCTCCTCCCCATGAGCTTGGCTGTTTGCAACACCACCAGGATGATTTCCTTTTACATTGAGAAGATGTTCAAAATATTCCCTCCACCTCTCCAGTGATTCCCAGGGATCTATTATGAGTTCACCTGAATTACTCAAAACACTGTTCATTTTTTTCCCTCCCTTCCTAAGATTCTTTATTACTGTCCAGAAAGGTTTCCCTACTGCTTGACTTAGCCTTTCCAGGTTATTACCAAAATCTTCCTATGACTTCTTTTTGGATTCAACAACTATTTGTTTCGCTCTGTTTCTTTCATCTATGTACAAATCCCAGTCTGCCTCGGCCCTTGTTTGGATCCATTTCTAATAAGCCTTCTTTTTACGTTTACATGCTGCTCTCACTTCATCATTCCACCAAGATGTGAGCCTTTTCCCATCTTTACACACAGTTGTTCCTAGGAATTCCCTTGCTGCTTCTACTACAGCATCCCTGTATGCCACCCATTCACTTTCTATATCCTGAACCTGCTTACTGTCTACTGTTCGAAACTTCTCACTAATAATATCCAAGTACTTCTGTCTAATTTCCTCGTCCTGGAGATTTTCTACCCTTATTCGTTTGCAGACATATTGCACTTTTTCTACCCTAGGCCCAGAGATACTTAGTTCATTACAAATCAGATAGTGGTCTGTATCATCGAAAAATACGCGAAAACTCGTACATTCCGAACATATTTCCTGAATTCAAAGTCTGTTAAGATATAGTCTATTATGGATCTGGTACCCCTAGTCTCCCATTTGTAGCGGTGAATAGCCTTATGCTTGAAGAATGTATTCGTAACAGCTAAACCCATGCTAGCACAGAAGTCCAGCAAACGCTTCCCATTCACATTAGCTTCCATATCTTCCCCAGATTTACCATTCACCCTTTCGTATCCTTCAGTTCTATTCCCAACTCTCGCATTGAAATCGCCCATTAGCACTATTCTATCATTGCTGTTGACCCTGACCACGATGTCACTCAATCCTTCATAAAACTTGTCAACTTCATCCTCATCTGCACCCTCACATGGTGAATACACGGACACAATTCTTGTCCTAATTCCTCCCACTGACAAATCTACCCACATCATTCGCTCATTTACGTGCCTAACAGCAACAATGTTGCGTGCAATGGTATTCCTGATAAAGAGCCCTACCCCAGACTCTGCCCTTCCCTTTCTAACACCCGTGAAGTACACTTTATAATCTCCTATCTCTTCCTCGTTATCTCCCCTTACCCGAATATCACTTACTCCTGGCACATCCAGATGCATCCTCTTTGCTGACTCAGCAAGTTCTACCTTCTTCCTTCCATAAGCCCCATTAATATTGATAGCTCCCCATCGAATTCCATTCGTTCGCCAAGTTGTTTCCAAGGAGTCCCTCGCTTGACAAATGGGAGTGGAACTCCGTTACTCCCATAGGACCGAGGCTTGCTTAAAATGTTCTGAGCTTGGTGAATTCATGAAGCAGGATGCTACCCTACTTGCACATAGTCCAAGTGAGGATCTCTCCTCTAACGGGTTATGGTCCACCGGTGTATTGTATAGTCCTAGCCGCCTGAGCACAAGGAGGGCCACGACTCAGAATATGTCCGAGATGCCCACTCCCACTCCATAGCAACTGGTATCCCGACTCTCAGGACCACTTACTAGGCCACTCAGCCGTTGCTCATGTTTCACGAACTAGGACGTGACTACATTAACCCACAAACGTGAACCATCTTCCAATATGAACAAACTAAAAATTAATATCCTTGGCAAAGAATAAAAATCTTCAAATAAGATAATATACATGTTTACGTAAGTCTTTAAAACCATACTTTAGAGTACGTGACCCTCCGAAATATATAAAATTAACTAAAATATCTCACATGACGAGATTATTTTTAAATGTTATTTTTATTTAGATAAATGCATCCCCATTATAAAATCTAATAAATTACTATAATTACGAATGCGTCAGCGAACCCTAAATTACATTCCCTTCGACACTGGAAACCTAGTTACAGGTAATCGGCACGGTTATTCAGGGACAATTTTCCGAAAACTAATGACGATTTCCAAATTAAAGCTTCATTACTGCAAAACGGTCTCTCTAAACTAAGAACAAATAAATCTTGTGGGCCAGATTCTATTTCCGGAGAGGCACTTAAACTCGGGGGTGAAACGATCCTACCATACTGAATACGAATCTTTAATATATTACTGAACTATACGAAGGTTCCAGAAGATTGGAAATCGGCCATTGTAGTTCCTATTCATATAGCGACTTGAATAACCACAGACCGGTAAGTTTGACGTCAATCGTGTGCAAACAAATGGAGCAAATATAGTACTATCTGCGCACTTTTTAGTGATAGATTTACACCCTAGTGCTGAAGTGGTCGACTTCGGTTATCTTCGAGATTCGTATTGGCAACCTTTGAAACACAAACTAAGAATCGCTTATCATCGCTGTGCGACATCTGGCGTACACTTTACGTACTCGTACTGTTGTTGTTTACATAGCAAAGCCAAACTGTAGAGTTCATGCTAGGAACACGTTTCGCAACGGGAAATGTTATATAGTATTATATATTGTGTGTGTGATACAGTTGTTTGCTTAAAATAATAAATGTTTATAAAATTCATATCGATCGATCATATTATCGATTCAATTTAGATTTCATTTCCATTCAGTTGGCAGTATTAACGGAACCCTTCTTACTTCTCCAACGAGTACAAAAATCTATCACTAAAAAGTGCGCATACTATATATTATTTGAGGTTAAATTTGGACTCTTCTGGAATTATATTTGAGGGGCAGCATAGTTTTAGGGAAGGCTTCCGATGTCAAGATATCTCGGACAAGCTCGACAATGGGGCAAGGAATGATGCAGTAGTAATCGATTTTGCTAAGGCATTTGATCTTGTGCCACATGACATACTACTTAAGAAGTAAGCGCGTACGGACATTGCCATCTGAGTCGTGAAATGGCTGCGAGACTCCTCAGCGGAAGAACTCAGAGGATGTGAGTGGGAGAAACGCTATCTTCTCCAGTAAACGTTATGGCTGGTGTGGCTCCGGGTAGCGTTATTGGGACAATTCTCTTCATACCTTTCATGAATTATATGCCTGATTCGATAAAATCGGAAGTGCACCTCTTTGCTGATGATTGCGTCATATACCGGGAGATAAAAACAAAGGACGAACTATAGCTTCAGCGGGATTTATATACGATTGAAAAATTGGCGAGTGAAGATCAAATGAAAATCCACAACGGAAAAAGCAAGATTGTGTTTCAGTAAAAAACCAAATGACAGAGGGATGACGAACTTGGAGGGGAAAGTTATGTGAAGTTGATAGTTGTAAGTACTTAGGTGCTACTATTAGAAAAGACTAAAACTGGTCAGAACAAGTGAAAAATGTAGTTAAGAAATCCTGGAGATCGTTAGTGCTTACATTTTATTATGGGGAATCTTAAGAAAGCTAAGTCTGGTACCAAAAATAAAGCTTATAAAGGTGTAGTAAGACTCCTAGATAAATTTCAAAGAAGAGCGATGCGGGAATATGAGGAATATCATTACTTGGGACATAGAGCTCACCTGTGTGGTCTTTATAAGAGCTATACGGGAAGGACTGCCTGGAATAGTATTACTTATCGAGAAACCATCACAAGCATTAAATTAGGGCCAGAAACTAGCATACGTATGTGGGCAAGTATTCCTTCGTAAACAGGACCATCAGGGATTGGAATAAATTACCTGCAGCAGTCCTTGATAGATTCCCTTCCGTTGTTAGGTCATTTAAGAAGATCATTAGTGCTAGTGTAAAGTAAAAGTTGTAAATTAAGGTCACTGAATTCGTGATTTTCTGCTTGGTTTAGATTGTGAAACTAGTAGTTTTTCTTGTGGTATCCCCTTTCCAAGGAATTGCTTGTTGTACTCATGTTGTAGTTGTTGTTGTTTGGTATTTAACTATTTTTTTACTTTACTTTATTATCTCCTGTAATATTAAGCTAGTAGTAAGCTCAACCTGTAGTACTGTAAGCTGTAGTGTGAAGACCTGGAAATATATAAGTTGTGTGTGAATTTATATATGACGATACTTGATTTAGAATGTTAAACTAGCAGTATTTCTTGTAATATTTCCTTTCCATGGACCTTATTATTGTTGTTGTTGAGTAAATATGACTTTATCTTCACTGTATTAGCTAGGGGTAAGATCAATCTATTGTATTGCATGCCGTAGTGTCAAGCACTCGAAATACAAACTTCTGTATGAAACTTCATATGATGATGCTGGTTATAGAATGTTACACTAGTCGTATTTATTGCAATATTTTCTTTCCATGGAATTGCTGATTGTACTCCTGTTGCTGTAGTTGTTGTTGAGTAGTTATGTTTTAAGTTACTTTATTATCACTTATAATGTTAAGCCAGTAGTAAGCTCAACCTATGGTATTATAAGCCGTTGTAATAAGCACTTGAAATATTTAAGTTGTGTGTGAATTCGTATGTGTATATGTAAAATGATGCTAGATATAGAATGTTAAACTAGTAGTATTTCTTGTAATACCTTTCTTCATGGAATTGCTTTTTGTCCTCTTGTTGTTGTAGAGTTGTGTAGTTATGTGTTTAACTTTACTTTATTATCACTTGTAGTGTTAAGCTAGTAGTAAGGTCAACCTATAGTATTTTACGCCGTAGTCTTAAGCACTGGAAATACTTTAAGTTGTGCGTGAATTTGTATCTAATACGATGGATTTAGAAAGTTAAACTAGTAGTATATGTTGTAATATTTTCTTTCCAGGGAATTGCTTGTTGTACTCTTGTTTAACATAACTTTTTATCACATATAATGTTAAGCTTGTAGTAAACTCAACCTACAGTATTGAAAGCCGTAGTGTTAAGCACTGGAAATACTTAAGTTGTGCGTGAATTTGTATCTAATACGATGGATTTAGAAAGTTAAACTAGTAGTATATGTTGTAATATTGTCTTACCATGGAATTCCTACTTCTAGGTACTCTGGTTGGTTGGTTGGTTGGTTGGTTGGTTGGTTGGTTGGTTGGTTGGTTGGTTGGTTGGTTGGTTGGTTGGTTGGTTGGTTGGTTGGTTGGTTGGTTGGTTGGTTGGTTGGTTGGTTGGTTGGTTGGTTGGTTGGTTGGTTGGTTGGTTGGTTGGTTGGTTGGTTGGTTGGTTGGTTGGTTGGTTGGTTGGTTGGTTGGTTGGTTGGTTGGTTGGTTGGTTGGTTGGTTGGTTGGTTGGTTGGTTGGTTGGTTGGTTGGTTGGTTGGTTGGTTGGTTGGTTGGTTGGTTGGTTGGTTGGTTGGTTGGTTGGTTGGTTGGTTGGTTGGTTGGTTGGTTGGTTGGTTGGTTGGTTGGTTGGTTGGTTGGTTGGTTGGTTGGTTGGTTGGTTGGTTGGTTGGTTGGTTGGTTGGTTGGTTGGTTGGTTGGTTGGTTGGTTGGTTGGTTGGTTGGTTGGTTGGTTGGTTGGTTGGTTGGTTGGTTGGTTGGTTGGTTGGTTGGTTGGTTGGTTGGTTGGTTGGTTGGTTGGTTGGTTGGTTGGTTGGTTGGTTGGTTGGTTGGTTGGTTGGTTGGTTGGTTGGTTGGTTGGTTGGTTGGTTGGTTGGTTGGTTGGTTGGTTGGTTGGTTGGTTGGTTGGTTGGTTGGTTGGTTGGTTGGTTGGTTGGTTGGTTGGTTGGTTGGTTGGTTGGTTGGTTGGTTGGTTGGTTGGTTGGTTGGTTGGTTGGTTGGTTGGTTGGTTGGTTGGTTGGTTGGTTGGTTGGTTGGTTGGTTGGTTGGTTGGTTGGTTGGTTGGTTGGTTGGTTGGTTGGTATCTCTACGATACACATTCCAGTGCCGTGAGAAAATATCTGCATCCATTATGTCACAGACACCTGTCCTGAACTCTGATCCTGAATAGAGCCCTTAGCCTGCAATCTCCTTCCCCTTAGAACATTAGACCACCTGTCTTCTACAACTCTCCCCTTTCCTTCTCCTCCCTCTTGTACACCCACTGTAACCTGTACATTGTTTGAGGGAGTCCTATCTTCCTTCCTGTCTTCTGTGAGAATCCTAATTATCTCCCTCAAACTTTCCAACTCCTCCCTCATACCTCTCCACTGACGAAAGCTGTTGCACCAACACAGAATATTAGCCACTCGCTCATTTAATGTTACAATCACACGCTGCGGTTATCTCAGGTCTATCGTCAAGCACAGAAGTTACGTCTCATTATCTATTAAATGCTAATCACAAACCGTTTTCAATGTTACAGAAATTATTCTGTAATTGTTCGCTCTCAAACACATAGAGTAGTGAATTGTTTCCTGAATAAGAGTGACGTGGGGTGCGCGTCTGGACGGTCTATTTATTTATGACTAGCAAAAGACCGCTGAACCTGGACTCCTCCCAAAGAGATTATCAATCTATTCCATTGATATTACTAATATCAGTGATGCAGTGCGCTCGAGCGGTAGCTAAAATTGTCGTACGTACCACATTGTAACCTTTTATTATTATGTTTAATATATTTAATATATATTATTTATTTTATTAATGAACCCTTTGGTCCATATTGAGGGATACCTACCTTCCTTACCTATCAGCAAAGTTCATGAGATCTGTCTCTTGGGTCGTATCGGGTTCTTCGTCACTTGCTGAGGTAAAGGTAGGGTTCAGTAATTCTAATCCATCTACTGGAATGAAAGGTCTATTTAAAAGATTCCTATTTATTCAGGAAAATTCTGAAACATTCTATGTCAATGGTATTATAGAAGTCAACTGTGTCCACTGGACACCACAATCATTTTACATAAACGTCAGAACACTGGTGTGAGACTTTAACGTAACTGCCTGACGGACATTCATACTAGAAACCATTGTCTCAATTATTAATCATTTAAGAAAGGAAAGTCTGGAAATCCTTAAATTCGACTTCCACGTGAGACCACATGTACCATCATAGTGATTCGTTATGGTCCAGCCCTCGTAACACGAACTCTGGACTCCGGTTATAATTAAGGCCGTCCAATCGGTGTGTGCCACACAGTGGTTCTACGGCATGGACCCTTAATTGAATCGATGTGACCTGCGTCTATGTTATGGACCGACATCTAATCTTCTAAGTTACTTTAAAGTCATTGTGGATGATGACCGCAAGGAAATGATGCTACCATGGCATATGGCCCTAATCTAAATCACTGAGGTTGATGACCCCCTGACCATCCAAGTTTCTAGGCTGAAGGCTAAACACAATTAAGTTACATCGTTTGATGACCAAAGTTCCACTTTACTATCCCCAGCACATTCACTGCTCAATCAATCAAAGTTCAATAATTACAACAATAGCAATGCTCACAAACTTCGTGGCAGTAAAATCCATTTCCTTCGGATATATCCCTTCAATCGTTACTTTATATTTTAATATTCCCCCAGAAAAACAAACTAAAATTTCCAGAATACATCTCCAAGTTATTCGCTTGATTAAAGTTATTCAAAATGCGGTTTCACTGAATTTAATAATTAAATAAATTTAAATGATTTAACGAAATGTTAACGAACAACAAATGTTATCTCCGCGGACTCTGGTTTCTTCACAAATTTCTACGCAGCGGTGATGTGAATTCAATATTGCGATGTTTATCTGGCTGGAAAAGAATTTTTACACAATTCATGTCCAGTTATATATCTTGTCTTGTGATCTCACACTTTTTAAAATCTAATCTAGTCCTAACCGTTATTAACACTAATAATCTACGTACAAACCAAACACTCTCCATATAATTACGATGTCATATCTCGTCATACCATTATGAATTTTGCACACCCCTCACAGACAAACCAATTATCACGACCACCGCTCTATATTTTGGACAACCCTGAATTTGGTTACTCTGTTCCTTATACTCGAAGTTCATGGTTTCAAATGTTCATTACGTCCCCAATTACAGTATTTCACAATACTCAGATCATTATCGGCTATGAATTTCAACTAAATCCAGCATTTTAACGTTTCCCTGGCCGAGAATACAGTACAATCTCAACTCCACGCCTGTCCCGTTATCATAGCTAAGGTCTCTCATCCCCCGAGTTCGCTTGGCAGTTACACGAAACACCTGGTTTATTCACAGTTGACTGGCTTCTCAAAATGCTCCCTTTAAACTCTGCCGACATAATTGAACAAATACGATATTCTAACCAACAAAATGCACAGGTTATGCTTCAAGATGCCCACACTAATTATACGCGTCGCCAATTATTACCGCTATGGATTTCTATGAATTTCTTTCCATTCTCAACATTATAAAATATTCCTCGGGCCATCACGTCCCGGCTTCAATGACAGGACTCTAACCTGATTCGCACATCTCATCTCAACTCATATAAAACATTCCTCGGGCTTCCGTGTCCCGGCTTCAATGACAGGTCCAACCTGATTCACAAATCTCATACCAACAAAACTAACCTCTGTTTCCCAGCTCCACAATTATCATCGACAAAGAACTGGAATAAAATCCTTACTAGAAATCTCGACGTCTAATATCGCACAATGCATTAATCATGAATAACTTTGCATAAAGGATATCGTATTTAATAACTTGATTTTTACGAGAAAATGACTGAAACATTCTACTAGATCTTTTATTGTCAGTCAGACACAGTTCAAAATGGGCCTAGAAAAACGTTTCTCTCCGTGACCAAATTCATCACCCTATATTCTCACCCGACAGCGCGCTTCCACTCGATTGAAAATGAGTAACCATGGATTATTATTATTAACGTCAAATTGCAGACAGAAAAATTTTACGTCGAATGAACATCTTAATTTGACATCACAAAATATAGGCAGTACACTCACACGGATGACGATCTACATTGGACGTGATATCACTTCGGAACCCTATTCAATAACTTTTTACAACATTACACGGCACTCGCAAGACTTCAAAAATTTTATCCAAGTGGAAAATAAAACAAATGACTCCTTTAGTCGTACTCTCACATTTACAAAACTTAGTAGGGGTGACCACTGCGTCGTATATCCCCATTCAAATACACTTTTTGAGATCACGAGACAAGATATAAGAGGTAGTAAGATGGAAAGTCACCTACCTCATGTCGTCACGCCAGTGTTCGTCATAGGGCTCACCTACGACCCTGGCACTTTATTTAGCCATTTTTACATTCATGGCTTCACAGTTTATTATTATTTTCTTCAGGTTTCCTGGAATAAAGCATTAAAAAAATTACCCTTCACTTGTTTGTTGAGCGCACACGATGGACTATAATTGTTTCCGCATACGAATTAATTAATCACATTAGAATTTATTCAGTACTTTGACCGTCCTATCTGGTACAATTATTTCACTCAAGAAAACTATCCCCTCATGGACTCAAGACCTAGCCACACTGGCTGAAATCTGCAGTTGAACTCAGTCTACTTTCGTTGTTTGATTTCGCAGAGCAGCTCAACAATTTTTCGTCCGCTTTGTGTCACAAATGCCGGAGAAGGAGACTTCGTCATGGCGTCCCTTCATATTTATAGCAGTTACCCCCTCTCTTCGGATCTCTCCCTTTGCCGCCAAGAAAATTTCTATAAATTTTCTGACTTACCTAAACTGTAATTTCAAGAGTTTTGAAAATGACTACATGCTTGCTACATTTCTGGCGGTAGTGTTCATGGACATTTACAATTTTTACGGGTTCGATTTGTGAGATGATTGACCCCCTTTGATAGGCACTGTATTCTTTTGACTTGGCTTGGGTCGCCATGTACACGCGCTTTGAAATAGTTCACAAAAATGACTTGAGATTCTTCCGCCGTTGACATGTGTGGCTGACGTCACGTACCCCAGAGCGTGGGACCGAAGGTAATCACCCCCTCGTCACGTGTCAAATCCATGCTATCAAGAATCCAACTTTTAGTCGATTTTTGCATAATGTTCTTAGGGCACAAAGGTCATGGGTTCATTATATTTTATTAAATGTTTAATTATCTTTTAGTAAATATTAAACATTACTAATACATGGTTTCCCTGTAAATATGTATTATGAACTTTGTATAACCTCAAATATGTATTGTGTATAGTTTTTACCTCAAAATCCATATGGTCGAAAGAGGTAGAAAATTCTATAATGTTCGTATATTAGACTTATTGTACTATAATTTGGTATATATGAAGGGGTCTGGAAACTTACTGTAAGGTTAATTATCCAGTGACATTAGAAATTTTGTAGAGTTCCGTGTGTATTGGTAAACGGCAACGAAAGTTCGAGTTGGATCCATTACTGGAGTACGGTACTCCATTCGACTAGCTGGTCGATCGATGTTTCGAGTATGTTCCGATAAAGTGTTGTAAGAACCCTTCCAGAAATCGATAATTCTAGATGGTTGATGGAATAGTATATATATCGAGCCGTCAGTCAGTGAGGGTATGTTATAGTGCGCAAGTCAGTACGACTTCAGGGTACTCCGCTATTAAGAGTTGCTAGTGTGTATAATTGTGTGTTGTGGCTTACCGTGTAAATAAAGTAATTTAGACAAGGAAGTGAACGTGTTCTCGTGTGATATTTAATTACGTCAAATAAAATCGCATCGCAGAACGATAAAATAATTCCATGGATCTTGATTGTGTACGGAAATGAATCCGATCGTAAACTTACTTGCAATTATCCAAGCATCATCCCTGCCTTTGAAGGAATTATGGGAATCCCAATGACAGGCCATGTGTTCTGTGTATCGCGTACGGACGCTTTCTTTATATGATAGAGTCACAACTGCGTAATTTAAATTCCTCGGGATATTTAGCATGCACCTTCCATTCAAACTTTCTTCATAATTCCGAAGAGGCACGAGGTGTCATTTGTTATCCTGATTATAGTGTAAATCGAGGTGCAAATTTAGTCTCATCCCATTTTTTCGACCCGTTAGGATGCCTCTCCACATAAAATTTATTTGCGAAATGTAGGCTCTCGGCGATTTTCGCCCTCACGGTATTATCACGTGGTACGCGAACGAGACCTTCCCTCTTCTGTTTCCGTCGCACAGTTATCTCTGTCGCACTCGCTCCTTGGGTGGAAATGTCCATGGGTTCAGTGCTCACGCATTAACCTCTCGGATCCGCGCACGCCAAATACAGAACATGTTAAATAAAATTTTGAATATATGTGCCTGGATCACTACTTCATGGCTCTGATACGGCACACCCCCTACATAGACCCTGTTCAGCATAGCAGGCGTGGACTACCTGGGAGCAAGGTACTGATAATTCTCTATAGTTGTATTCCCCGTCGTAATGTCTCACGGTCTAGGACAATGTCCATGTGGCGGTAGAGTTCTAATCTCTCTCTGAGCGAAAGAGAAAAAACTGTAGAGGGTAAAACAGATTAAGAAAGAAAGCAATACGATAGCATTAACATCATGATAAACAACAGTATTGTAGATAAATCCGATCAAATACCATCACCTCTTCATCTCTGAAAATATTATTATTATTATTATTATTATTATTATTATTATTATGTCTGATTCGATGGACGAATAATCCGTGTATTGGCCATCAGTTCAGTGGTTCGCGGGTTTGATTTACGACCGGGCAGTGGATTTTATCCATTATTAATTTTTTTTTAATGGTTCTATGGCTGGGTGTTGGTGCTGACACCATCAACCCTACAAATCGCACACCACACATAACATTATCCTTTACCACGATAACATGCAGTTTACACATAAGAGATGCCGCCCACTCTCATCGGAGGGTGTGCCTTTCAAGGGACTGCGCAAAGAAAGAAATAGCCACAATAAATTATTATGATTATTATTATTATTATTATTATTATTATTATTATTATTATTATTATTATTATTATTATTATTATTATTATTATTATTATTATTATTATTATTATTATTATTATGAGGATGAAGTGGACAAGTTTTATGAAGCATTGAGTGACATCGTGGTCAGGGAAAACAGCAAGGATAGAATAGTGCTAATGGGCGATTTCAATGCGAGAGTTGGGAATAGAACTGAAGGATACGAAAGGGTGATTGGTAAATGTGGGGAAGATATGGAAGCTAATGGGAATGGGAAGCGTTTGCTGGACTTCTGTGCTAGTATGGGTTTAGCTGTTACGAATACATTCTTCAAGCATAAGGCTATTCACCGCTACAAATGGGAGGCTAGGGGTACCAGATCCATAATAGACTATATCTTAACAGACTTTGAATTCAGGAAATCTGTTAGGAATGTAAGAGTTTTTCGGGGATTTTTCGATGATACAGACCACTGTCTGATCTGTAGTGAACTAAGTATTTCTAGGCCTAGGGTGGAGAAAGTGAAATCTGTCTGCAAAAGAAGGGTAGAACATCTCCAGGACGAGGAAATTAGACAGAAGTACATGGATATGATTAGTGAGAAGTTTCGAACAGTAGACAGTACGCAGGTTCAGGATATAGAAAGTGAATGGGTGCCATACAGGGATGCTGTAGTAGAAACAGCAAGGGAATGCCTAGGAACAACTGGGTGTAAAGATGGGAAAAGGCGAACATCTTGGTGGAATGATGAAGTGAGAGCAGCCTGTAAACGTAAAAAGAAGGCTTATCAGAAATGGCTCCAAACAAGGGCCGAGGCAGACAGGGATTGGTACGTAGATGAAAGAAACAGAGCGAAACAAATAGTTGTTGAATCCAAAAAGAAGTCATGGGAAGATTTTGGTAATAACCCGGAAGGGCTAGGTCAAGCAGCAGGGAAACCTTTCTGGACAGTAATAAAAAATCTTAGGAAGGGTGGGAAAAAGGAAATGAACAGTGTTTTGAGTAATTCAGGTGAACTCATAATAGACCCCAGGGAATCACTGGAGAGGTGGAGGGATTATTTTGAACATCTTCTCAATGTAAAAGGAAATCATCATGGTGGTGTTGCAAACAGCCAAGCTCATGGGGAGGAGGAAAATGATGTTGGTGAAATTATGCTTGAGGACGTGGAAAGGATAGTAAATAAACTCCATTGTCATAAGGCAGCAGGAATAGATGAAATTAGGCCTGAAATGGTGAAGTATAGTGGGAAGGCAGGGATGAAATGGCTTCATAGAGTAGTAAAATTAGCGTGGAGTGTTGGTAAGGTACCTTCAGATTGGACAAAAGCAGTAATTGCACCTATCTATAAGCAAGAAAACAGGAAGGATTGCAACAACTATCGAGGTATCTCATTTATTAGTATACCAGGCAAAGTATTCACTGGCATCTTGGAAGGGAGGGTGCGATCAGTCGTTGAGAGGAAGTTGGATGAAAACCAGTGTGGTTTCAGACCACAGAGAGGCTGTCAGGATCATATTTTCCGTATGCGCCAGGTAATTGAAAAATGCTGCGAGAGGAATAGGCAGTTGTGTTCATGTTTCGTAGATCTAGAGAAAGCATATGACAGGGTACCGAGGGAAAAGATATTCGCCATACTGGGGGACTATGGAATTAAAGGTAGATTATTAAAATCAATCAAAGGCATTTATGTTGACAATTGGGCTTCAGTGAGAATTGATGGTAGAATGAGTTCTTGGTTCAGGGTACTTACAGGAGTTAGACAAGGCTATAATCTTTCACCTTTGCTGTTCATAGTTTACATGGATCATCTGCTGAAAGGTATAAAATGGCAGGGAGGGATTCAGTTAGGTGTAAATGTAGTAAGCAGTTTGGCCTATGCTGACGACTTGGTCATAATGGCAGACTGTCCCGAAAGCCTGCAGTCTAATATCTTGGAACTTGAAAATAGTTGCAATGAGTATGGTATGAAAATTAGCCTCTCGAAGACTAAATTGATTTCAGTAGGTAAGAAATTCAACAGAATTGAATGTCGGATTGGTGATACAAAGCTAGAACAGGTCGATAATTTCAAGTATTTAGGTTGTGTGTTCTCCCAGGATGGTAATATAGTAAGTGAGTTTGAATCAAGGCGTAGTAAAGCTAATGCAGTGAGCTCGCAGTTGCGATCAGCAGTATTCTGTAAGAAGGAAGTTAGCTCCCAGGTGAAACTATCTTTACATCGGTCTGTTTTCAGATCAACTTTGCTTTACGGGAGCGAAAGCTGGGTGGACTCAGGATATCTTATTCATAAGTTAGAAGTAACAGACATGAAAGTAGCAAGAATGATTGCTGGTACAAACAGGTGGGAACAATGACATGAGGGTACTCGAAATGAGGAGATAAAGGCGAATTTAGGAATGAACTCGATGGATGAAGCTGTACGCATAAACCGGCTTCGGTGGGGGGGGTCATGTGAGACGAATGGAGGAGGATAGGTTACCTGGGAGAATAAAGGACTCTGTTATGGAGGGTAAGAGAAGTGGAGGGAGACCAAGACGACGATGGTTAGACTCGGTTTCTAACGATTTAAAGATAAGAGGTATAGAACTAAATGAGGCCCCAACACTAGTTTCAAATCGAGGATTGTGGCGACGTTTAGTAAATTCTCAGAAGCTTGCAGACTGAATGCTGAAAGGCATAACAGTCTATAATGATAATGTATGTATGTATGTTATTATTATTATTATTATTATTATTATTATTATTATTATTATTATTATTATTATTATTATTATTATTATTATTATTATTACGGAGTTACCCGTGGACCAGCAGAGGTGAAAGAAGGTGCCGGGGTGAATGGGTCTAACTACAATGTCGCGAATTGATTTAAAACTTTAACAAAGGTTATATTTCTTTAGATTTTCAAAAATCAACAAATAACAATGTAACAGGTACCAGTAGCAATAAACAAGCCTAGGAAAGACAAGATTGGTGGTATAAACAGATCTTGGGCTTCAAGCCCTCACTTTACAGACCCTGAGCTCCTAGCTCAAATTTACACAAGGGCAGAAATCCCTCAAGACTTGGAGCGCTTGCTCCCAACATACAATATCCAGCCTTCAAAAGGCATTCAGTAATCTTACTTTGAAAAAGAGCTAACAGGCTCTCAGTTTTCAAGCCTACTCAAGGCAACACCAAAAATATCTTACATCTATCGGCCTTCCATGACCCAGCTTACAAACTGAAACAGGGGTATCTGGTACCCAATCTATAGGGCCTTCGTGTAAAAAGAAATAGCAGTCAGATAAATGGCCCAAACACAAAAGGAAAGGAGGCGAATGCTTGCACTCCTAGATATGAATTCTTAAAACCTAAAGGGCACTAGGCCGATGAAACAGGGGCTATTCCCAAACTATGGAGGTGACTCGTATAAGAATAAATGAAGACTTTGCGGAAAGGAAAAAAAACAGTTACAAAACATAGTCACCTCAAACCAATATGAATGGGAGCTAGAGAGAGTACATCACTCTCTATCCCCGATTCACAGTTAAAGATTTTATGAAGTTATTACATAAGCCGGCAGAAGTTACATTTTCAGAAAAGTAGGTTACATAGTTAAATTTTCGGACCTCTCCCTCGGGTTAAACTGCAGAGCTAGCAAGAAATAATTATGTTAATTGGCCATTGCCTTGTCACTGCACTCCGCCTGATGAAAGGGGCTCCTCCCGCCTCCTGCTTGACACACACACACTAGTTCAGATGACGATCAGTTGGCCAAGAGACGTGAAAATCCGCAGTTTATAAACCCTCTTGGAAAGTTCGAGACCTTTCACGAATAATCAAGACACACCCACAGGATTTTATTGGTTAACTTCAAAAGGGACACTCAGAATCGAGGAAGAAGCCTGTGATAGGCGAAAAATTAATTACAGAAATTCGTGATTGGCTAAATTCAAAACTGGCGGAAAGAAAATATAAATATTGCCAACCCAAAAATGAATGAACATAATTTAGTAAACAAAAACTTATGAATACAAAACTTCTTCAAATCAAAGGTTCTTTCACTTCCGACCAGGGTGCATGATCATAGTTTTTCAGCAGTAACATCTATGGAAGAATGTCCAAACTTCTTGATGAAAGGTAAACAAAGCAAGTAGAAATTCACACAGTACTGGAAACTTCACAATTACAAAATTACGTCAAATTACAGTAGTGACATCTTCTGAGTAAATTTATAAGTAGGTCCAGTTTCAATTTCACGGTTTCTCCAGTAGAAGAGTTCTTTTTGGCTCAAGATTTAAATGCGCGGCGTTGGGGTGTACCTCCCGGTACAGAACTCCCCCGCCCCCAAATGTCCTTCCAAGGGGTGATACAGAAAAATTTTGAAAACAAATTATATATCACTTGAAGAAAATATTCTAAGTTTTTTTTGTTGATGCGTAGGAACTTATTAAACTACAGCTTTTGGAGTGTCTTTGTTGCCGTAGAATGTGAAATACATGTTGATAATTTTGACGGCTAGTACTGCCGCCACTGCCGATATCCAGTTGAGGTCGCCCGGACCCCTCAACTACCCTCAGGTACACCTCTCCGTCTACTATGAGAGGTGTAGTCGTGGTGAAGGACGCCGCAGGTTAGAAGTATATATTCAGTCCCCAGATGACTTGGGGTGGGGGCGCCACACTTCAACCTTTGCCGTTAGATGGACTCCGGCGCGCCGTACACAAGTAGACATCACGGGAGTGGAGTGGGCCCGTACCCCACCTCAGTGGTGGTACGGCGACGAACGGCTGCGGGGACACTGAAACAGTGAGATCTCGGCGACAGAAAAGTGTTGTAGGTGACTTGAGAATAAAGGGTACGATCTTTATTGGTGATGATGAGGGGCGTGCGGCGTGGAAGGCTTTGCCAATGGTGTGGATATGCAGGAGGTGGGGGCTTGGTAATGGCAACTCAGGAATGGACAGCAGAAAAACCAGAGGGAAAGATCGTACATCCAAATCATGCACATAAGGAAATGAAACCATAGGGCAGAAGTCCTTAAATAAAAGGAATATAACCTTCAAAGCCCCTGCTTAATTTTTGTGGCAACAAAGTACTGCCATTAAACAGTATTTACTTGTGAGAGATGCACTCTAAAGATCCTCTCGGTGGCTGGATTGCGCTCACTAATAATGTAACGGGAGTCAGGAAGTCCAAGATGGTGCACGGCCTATGAAATCTGGAGGCAAGCTTGCCTGCGGGAACAAAGTTTCTAACCATGACTTGGTCTCCTACTTTTAAATTGGTGGGCCTCCGTCCACGATCATATCTTTCCCTAACCTTTTCATGAGAAGCTTTAAGATTGGCCTTAGCTTTCATACATATATCTCTAATATTATCGGGATCTATTGTCTCTGGCAGAATATCATTAAGTGACCAAAGCTTAGAGAGCGGCGTGCTAGGCACAGATTTAAACATCAGAGAAGCAGGAGTGAACTTATGAGACTCGTGAACTGCCGAATTCAAAGCAAAGGCCAACCAATGCAGGGACGTATCCCACCTGGAATAATCTTCATGATGAAATGCGATGAGCGCCGATCTCAGATTACGATTGACCCGCTCAGCCAGATATGGTTGAGGATAATACGCCGAAGTAGTTACATGATAGATGGACACATCAAAACAGAATTTGCGGAAGAGGTTGGAGGTAAAGGCTTTAGCATTATCAGAAACTAAATATTGACACGTACCAAAAGAAGCAAAGATGGAATTTAAACAAAAAATGGTGGACTGAGCGGTAGCCAGCTTAGTCGGAAATAACCAGGAAAACCTAGTGCAACCATCTACACACAAGATAATGAATTTGTTGGCATTCCCCTTTGATTGGGGGAAGGGTCCGACGTAGTCGATATAGAGGCGTTCCATGGGGCGCGACGCTTGATGAGAAGATTATATAGTTAGCTTAATGGACAAGGTTTACTAAGCAAACAAGATTTACAAGCTTTTACCAATTCTAGAATTTCAACGTCCATAACTTTCCAGATAAACTTCTCCGGATCTTTTCTCAAGTTTTGAAGATGCCAAAATGCCTCCCTAATGGGGTCTCATGGTCGTACTTGAAGATCATAGGTACAAGAACAGCTGTAACCACAACTTTCATCTTTTGATCGTGCCTCGACGGGCAACATAAAACCCCATTCCTCAACACATAAAGGACGACATGTTCCCCAGAAGAATGGGTTTCCATTATAGGGGCCAGCACAGCATCTTCACATTGATATTTTTCAATATCTCTAAACAACATGGGGGCATCAGTTAGAATGGCATTTACACCAGGATGTATGGGCTCGGGAAGAGAAGAACTATCTTCCAATTCGGAGGTCTCCACATCATTAGCAAACATTCGGCTTAGTCCGTCCGCCACAACATTTTCGGATCTTCTGATATGCCTAACATCAAATTAGAAGGCCGAAATCCTGATGGCCCATCTGGCTATACGACCAGTAAGACGCAGCCTAGCCAAGACCCAACTTAAGGCTTGATTATATGTTTCCAGGTCAAACTTAACATGTTCCAGATAGAGGTGGAACTTCTCTAATGCAAATAAGACTGCAAAACCCTCAAGTTCATAGATGGAATACTTGGCTTCTTGAGCCGATAATGTCCTAGACGCATAGGCGATGGGTCGCCTTCCGAGTTCAGTTTCTTGAAGAAGCACAGCAGCCACCGCCGACGACGAGACGTCGGTCTGAACAATGAATTTCTTCGAGAAATCAGGCATAGAAAGGACGGGGGAGTTGCAAAGAGCTAATTTCAGGTCTTCAAGAGCGGCTTGTTGAGACGGCCTCCACTCAAATTTGACACCTTTCCTACGGAGTAAATTCAACGGCGCCGCTCTGTTAGCGAAGTTGGGAATAAATTTCCTGAAGAAATTCACCATGCCAATGAACCTGGCAATACCTTTGATGTCCTTAGGAGGTTTGAAATCATGGATGGCCTGGGTTCCAGAATGATCGATCGAAACACCATCGGGCGACACAATATGCCCTAGGAATGACAGGGACGGCTTAGCAAACGCTACCTTAGATAACTTCACAGTTAACCCTACCTTACGAAGGCGATTAAGGACCTCTTTTAGATGATCAAGGTGTTCTTCAAAGGTCTCAGAAAATACGACGACAGCATCGAGATAATGGTATAAGTATTCAAACTTGATGTCAGGGAAGACCCTATCTAACAGTCTGGTGAGCACAGCTGCCCCCGTGGGGAGCCCGAAAGGCACGCGGTTGTACTCATACAAGTTCCAATCCGTGGCAAAAGCTGTTAGATGTTTGGATTCTTCTGCTAGAGGGATCTGATTGTACGCCTGATTAAGGTGTAAGATGGTGAAGAACTTCGCTTTCCGAAACCATGAAAAATAAGAGTGAAGGTCGGGAATGGCACAGATTGTAACACCACCTTCCTATTTAAAGCCCTATTGTCAATCACAGCCCTAAAACTACCTTGAGGTTTCGGAACCAGGAAAATAGGCGATGAATACGCTGACTTAGAGGGTCGAATAATACCATCCTTTAGAGCCTACATTTTAGGAGGAGATAACCGATAAGGAGGAAATCTAACTGGGATCGAATCCGTAACCTCACTCTTGTATTAAGTAAGGTCAGTAACACCACGAGTATCGGAAAATACATCCGGAAACGACTGATACAACTTCCGAATACGATCAGCCTGTTCCTCAGGTAGATGGCTAAGGTCTAACAACATCTCGTCCTGGGTAGGCGAAACAGATGAACATGATGCAGAATTACATTTTACATTTAAGGAAGGGAATTTTACAATATTTGGCAAATTTGAAAGTGCACGACTTGCTCTGAATGTCGAGGACTAGACCAGTAGAAAACATGAAATCGGCTCCCAATATTACCGGGCAAGACCAGTTCTTAGCCACAAACAATTTAACTTTCCAAGTAAATTTAGAAATCCGAATTTTGGCAAAGATGAAACCTAAAATTTCTAAAAGAGAGTAATTGGCCGAAATGCATTGAACCAAAGATGAACGATAGTCAGAAAATTTACAGACAGACTTTAATTTAGAATACCATTCAACCGAAATATTGGAACAAACATTCCCTGAGTCTAATAGAGCGGTAACGGGTTCATTATTCAATTCCACTTTCAGAAAAGGTACAAGTGCGGGGGTTTCCGCCGCAATCGTAAGGCAATCTTTGGGGCATTCAACTGCGGGGTTAGAAGAACGTCTACCCTGTTCCGAGCTTTCGGAGGTTTTAACCGGGGCTGAACCTTGGAAAGATGAATTTGCTGACTCAGCCGATGCCACTAGTCACTTTCGATTATTCGAGTTGGTGGAGGTTGCACCAGAAGTTGAAGAGGAAGGGGTGCTATTGGCGTTAAGGCATTTCTTGGTGATGTGATTAAAGGAGCCACACTTGAAACATCCTTCTGATGAACCTGCTCCATTCTTTGTCCCACTCGATTTGATTACTGGGCACTTGTTACGGAGATGATCTGCCGATTCACAAGCATAACATTTGCGGGTGGTGAAGGTTCGGCGAGGTTGAGGCCGAAAATTACTCAAAGACGGAGCGGGCTCCTTAGCGACTCTTAAGGTATCGGCATACCTAACTCCTTCGGATGAGACAGCCATAGCCTGTAATTCAGCAAAGGTTTGAGGGCGCGACGCAAAACACAAGTATGACCTGTAGGACGGGGAAATCCCTTCAACAATCGTCTGCACAATTTGATCTTAGTATCTTGGATGAAGTCGGCGAGATTTTCACCCAGTCGCTGTACTCTGTAATAATACCTTTGAATTAGGTAAGACGTGGCTCGAGCCGGGATGAAATTAGCTAGCAGACTGGAGTGGAAGTCTTCTAGAGACGATTGTTCAGCTATTGCTCTGACTATCTTGTCCGAGAGGACACCAATGGAGTAAGGGTAAATAATCTGAAAAATTTGAGAAGGAGAGAGAGAAAAATCTAGGGCGTGATCTTGAGACTCGACTAAGAATCTTAAAAATGAAATTACATCATTAGTAGAATTAATAGAAAACTTATAATTTCCCCTAAGCAACATAGCCAAAGGGTGAGGCAGACTACTAAACCCAGCTGACATAGTAGGTAACGGCCTAGGGCGTGAAGAAATTTCAGAGACAACATTATTTAAAAAGAATGGATGTACGACGATCAGACAGGGTTTCCAATGGGGCAGACGTTTGTTGGGTAGCAACCGATTTCCTGCTTTCTAAATTCTTGGACGAGTCTTCCTCACCTACGATGTTTACCACAATGGCTTGGTCGGATTTGGGGGTAGCTGCCCCAGTAAACAATTGAAGAACTTTATTTGACATTTCAGAGAGATGTTCAACAAGGTTACTAGCCTCCTTAGCATGGTCGTCTTTTAGTTTAAGAGACAATACGTCCCTTACTCTATTGTAAAAGTGAAACAATCTACCTTGTACTCTTTTAAATTGATTAGCAGAAGGATCACTCACTTCAAAAAACTAACTACGGATGCTAGCTCAGTGGTGTTGTCCGTGATAGTGGATAGAGCCTCATCAATTTAGTTCTCTCCCAATGTTGGGATAAAAATTGGTAATTCTAATGACTCTTTCAGTTTGGATGTATCTGCCGCAACCGTACCTCCAGATTGAACATTTCTAATAGATAATTCGTAAATCAATTCCTCCTTGCGCAAGTAGTTGGGATGGAGGTCTTCGCGAGGGCCGTACATGACGACAGAAGTCTACAAATTTGGAAAATAGGAAAAGAAAATTCCAGCGACTGTGAAAATTGTTAGAGTACAAATCGAATCCTATGTTCAGCCGTCATCAAGGGCTTAATAGAGACCAATTCAACCACGCTCTGCTACCACTTGTTACGGAGTTACCCGTGGACCAGCAGAGGTGAAAGAAGGTGCCGGGGTGAATGGGTCTAACTACAATGTCGCGAATTGATTTAAAACTTTAACAAAGGTTATATTTCTTTAGATTTTCAAAAATCAACAAATAACAATGTAACAGGTACCAGTAGCAATAAACAAGCCTAGGAAAGACAAGATTGGTGGTATAAACAGATCTTGGGCTTCAAGCCCTCACTTTACAGACCCTGAGCTCCTAGCTCAAATTTACACAAGGGCAGAAATCCCTCAAGACTTGGAGCGCTTGCTCCCAACATACAATATCCAGCCTTCAAAAGGCATTCAGTAATCTTACTTTGAAAAAGAGCTAACAGGCTCTCAGTTTTCAAGCCTACTCAAGGCAACACCAAAAATATCTTACATCTATCGGCCTTCCATGACCCAGCTTACAAACTGAAACAGGGGTATCTGGTACCCAATCTATAGGGCCTTCGTGTAAAAAGAAATAGCAGTCAGATAAATGGCCCAAACACAAAAGGAAAGGAGGCGAATTCTTGCACTCCGAGATATGAATTCTTAAAACCTAAAGGGCACTAGGCCGATGAAACAGGGGCTATTCCCAAACTATGGAGGTGATTCGTATAAGAATAAATTAAGACTTTACGGAAAGGAAAAAGACAGTTACAAAACATAGTCACCTCAAACCAATATGAAGGGGAGCTCGAGAGAGTACATCACTCTCTATCCCCGATTTACAGTTAAAGATTTTTTGAAGTTATTACATAAGCCGGCAGAAGTTACATTTTCAGAAAAGTAGGTTACATAGTTAAAGTTTCGGACCTCTCCCTCGCGTTAAACTTCAGAGCTAGCAAGAAATAATTATGTTAATTGGCCATTACCTTGTCGCTGTACTGTTGCCTGATGAAAGAGGCGCCTCCCGCCTCCTGCTTGACACACACACTAGTTCAGATGACGATCAATTGGCCAAGAGACGTGAAAATCCTCAGTTTATAAACCCTCGGGGAAAGTTCGAGACATTTCACGAATAATCAAGACACACCCACAGGATTTTATTGGTTAACTTCAAAAGGGTCACTCAGCAGTGACATCTATGGAAGAATATCCAAACTTCTTAATGAAAGGTAAACAAAGCAAGTAGAAATTCACACAGTACTGGAAACTTCACAATAACAAAATTACGTCAAATTACAGTAGTGATATCTTCTCAGTAAATTTATAAGTAGGTCCAGTTTCAATTTCACGGTTTCTCCAGTAGTGGAGATCTTTTTGGCTCAAGATTTAAATGCGTGGGGTTGGGATGTACCTCCTGGTGCAATTTATTATTATTATTATTATTATTATTATTATTATTATTATTATTATTATTATTATTATTATTATTATTATTATTATTATTATTATTATATAATTCGCTGAGGCCATCGAGGACCACGTTAAGTCTTGTTGCATTTGACACTGAAGTGGCCTTCTTTATAGCCCAAATTTCCCTCATTCTTTGTGAGTGGGCCTGCTTACGCTCCTCTGTCCAAGGGGCACCGTGTCTTCTCTTCGGTTGCTGGTCTCGATTTAGCCCGTTCGTCAATATTTTCTTGCCGAATAGATCTCTGTTAAGGGCGTCTTCAGCTGAGATATGTAGCATTTGCAGGTCTTTTGGTATTTCTAAACCAAGGAATTGTGGTTTTGGGGTTTGAATAAAAAAGTGAAATATTTCTTTAGTTAAATTTCTTCCGTCCATTCTTTTCAGATGACCGTAAAATCGTGCCCGTCCTTTTCTGATTGTATCGGTAATTTTCTCTATTTTGCTGTAGACGTCCTTGTTGGATCTCTTTTGATGGATTCCATTTCTGTACTTTGATCCCAAGATCCCTCTCACAATTTTGCGTTCTCTTTTCTCCAGTTCTTCAAGGAGTCCTTTGTTGGCATTTAGAGACAGGATTTCGGCTGCATATAGAACTACTGGCTTCAGAACTATTTCATAGTGACGTATCTTGGTGTTTTGGGAAAAGGATTTTTTGTTGTAGATTGTGCGGGATGTTTGGTAGGCTATTTCCAGTTTGCGTACTCGCTCCTGAAGTGCTTCTTTGTCCAGTCTATTTTTCATGATGATCTCACCCAGGTATTTGAATTTGTCTACTCGGGTGATGTCCCCGTATTTTGTGTAGAGTTTTGGTGGAGCCTCTTTGATGTTAGTCATTACTTCTGTTTTCTCAAACGATATCTGCAAACCAGTTCGTTCTGCAATATCCTTTAAAATTTCAACTTGAGCTCTAGCGGTTTCTATGTCGTTTGAGAGAACAGCAATATCATCGGCAAATGCTAAGCAGTCTGTTGCGATCCCCTTGGATTTGGTTCCTATTCTCAATGGACTGTAGTTGGTTTCCTGTAATCTCACCCGCCAGGTTCTGATGATCTTTTCAAGAACACAGTTGAAGAGTATCAGGGATAGCCCATCACCTCGTCGGACTCCTGTTTTGATGTCAAAGGAATGCGAGAGACATACGTGGAACTTCACCTTGGATTTTGTATCGGTCAGGGTGACTCTAATTAATGCCAGCAGTTTCAAGTCAACTCCAAATTCATTTAAGATGGTTAGCAGGACTTCCCGGTCAATGGAGTCGTACGCTTTCTTAAAGTCCACAAAGACAGACACATACTGCTTGGACCTTAGTGTACAATATCTGATGATCGTTTTGAAATTTTGGATCTGTTCAGCTGTTGAGCGACCTTTTCTGAACCCTCCTTGGTATTCACCTATTTGATGTTCGACTTGTGCTTCCAAACGCTCCAGGATGGCAAGTGATAGAATTTTGTAAGTCACGGGTAGCAAAGATATTCCTCTGTAGTTGTTGATGTTCTTCATGCTGCCTTTTTTTGTGTAATGGATGGATCAAAGCTATTTTCCAATCTTCGGGTAGGGTCTCCTTGTTCCAAATTTCTTCTATTTGCTTTTGCAAGATATCACGTGATTCCTCTGGGGCATATTTCCATAGTTCTGCTACTACTGAGTCTTCCCCCCGGCACTTTGTTATTTTTGAGACGGGCAATGTGGCGCTTGATTTCATCTCTGTCGGGTGGTGTGGAATCTGGGTACCTGAGTAAGGGTTCCTTGGTCTCAATGGCGCTTTGCGGTTTAGTTTTTTGTAGGTTTCCCAATCATTTTCTGATTTCGTAAAGTAGTACTGTTTCCACGCATTGAGTCTTTCTTGGAGGACTGATTCGCAGGTACTATTCCACCAGGCATGCTTTTTGCTTCTCTTGATTTCTGCAACGTCTTTGGCGGCCTCAACAAGGAGACTTTTTGGCCTTGTTAAAGTCACAGTCATTTGGTCTACCCTTCTCCTGGAACACCTCGACCCTTTGCCGAAGTTTATCATTGTCGAAGCGTGTGATCTGTTTAGTTGTCTTCCTTGTGTTTGCGGGAATGCCTTTCTTTACCTTGACATTCATAATCTCAGGGCTGTTTCTCCTGGAGATTGCAACATGATCAATTTGGAACTCTCCGAAAGCTTGGACGGGAGGACGCCAAGTCATTTGCTTTCTGGGTAGATGGCGAAAGTGGGTCGACATGACCTGCAGGTTGTGATTTTCGCAAATGGACACCAGTCTTTTGCTGTTGGGATTGATTCTTTTGTGAGCAGGGTAATTTCCTATAACTTTCTTGTACTTCTGTTCACGACCTAGTTGGGCATTGAAGTCACCCAAAAGAAACTTGACATGGTGTTTGGGGATTTTGTTTAATTTTTCATGTAGTAGGTTCTAGAAGTTATCAACTTCGTCTGGATCAGACTTGTTCTTATCGTTTGTAGGAGCACGTGCGTTAACTAGGGCGTAGGTTTTGTTCGCGCATTTAATTGTGAGTATAGACAATCTGTCATTCACAGGTTTGAAATTTGCAACCGATTTAAGGATCTTGGTTCTAACAGCAAACGCGTTTCCAACCATCACAGCTCCATTGATGATTCCTCTTTGTGCTTTGCTCTTGAAAAATCGGTAGCCTTCGGATTCAAAAATCTCTTCATCTGGGTACCTTGTTTCCTGTAGGGCCATTATGGATATCTGATTTTCGTGATGAGCTATGGTGAGGGTTTTCAGCTTGCCAGTTTGTGTAAGTGAATTTATGTTGAAAGTTGCTAGAAAGGTTTTAGATTTGGGCCTGAGTTTTTGACCCTTCGGGGTACACCGAGACGCTCCGACTCGTCTCTTGCATGATGTCGAGTCTCCCCCAGAATCCGAACGAGACTCATGCGCCGTGGCGTTCACGACGAGGGATTTATCCGAAGATTTACCCCCTGGGGTATGTTTCTTGAAATGTTGTGCCATCATCTTTTTGACTTGACTTTGCTTTGGACGAGTACCCATCCTTTTACAACTAGGGTTGTTAGCCCTAGAGGTTGCCTCAAGATGTTTTCTGGCTTCTGGTCATTTACCAGTCTTCGCCGTAACCCTGGCAAGGGACCAGTTTTTTTCACGGTGGTATTTTATTTCCCTACTACCCTCTGACTCTGCTGGCGGCAGAGCCAGCGAGCTTCCCCAATTCCAATGGGACGCGCCCGATGGAGGTAACCGGTAAATCCCCACACGGGATTATGATTGTTAATATTATTATTATTATTATTATTATTATTATTATTATTATTATTATTATTATTATTATTATTATTATTATTATTATTATTATGCATGAATGGTCCCTTTCGGAACACACGAAGCTTTATTTATGATTTCGTTTGCGGAGGATCCAGGATGCTTTCATCTGTTGATTAAAGAGCCTCTTCCTTTCTTCCGTCCACTTGGTACCTGCTCTTTTTTGGTACCGGTACTTCATTCCCTAGAGTAGCTTCCCACTTGTCAGTTTTCTTTCTATATATATTTCGACTTAAAACGTCTTCAGGTTGAATTTGTGCGTTCTTCATGTCCGCTTTTGTTTATTGTATCAAAGGGAAATTCTTCAGTTTATCAACTCTTTCAAGAACTTGGTTGGTTTGTCTGGTTTCTGGAAGCCTCTTAACATGTCCATCAAATTTAGCCTTCTTTTCCTGAGGTCTGACGCAATATTAAATAATTTTACTGTGGATCTCCGGGTTTTGAGGCGGTACCCTTCTTCCATGTGTCTTGGTCCTAAAATTTTCCTCATGATTTTTCTCTCTTCTATTATGATATTTCCCAGTTCGCCCTTTTTAGGAAGCGTTAGAGCTTCCCCTGCATATAAAGCCTCAGGTTTGATTACAGTATTGTAATGTTTAATCTTAACGTGGAGAGACATACCTTTTTGTTTTAGATTTCTCTTGTTTTCCCATATGCTCTTCTGAGTTTTTGGACACGGTTGTTTTGGGCTACTTTTCCTTGTCTGGATTTCGAGGATTTCGCCCAGGTATTTGAAGTGAGGGAATCTGTTGATTTGCCCGTATTTTGTATTGAGACTATGGATGCCTAGTTTTGAACAGAAAAATTCATTCTGTAAGGAGATATGAAGTCCGACTTTTCTGGCACATTCTTGGATAATTTTAACTTGCTTTATCGCTGTTACTTCATCGCTGGACAAAAAGGCCAGGTCATCTGCGAAGGCTAAGCATGGAATTTCAAGCATTTTTGTGTGTGTGTCCCAATGTTTACTGGGTTCCAGCTATTTCGTGCTTTCAATCCTTCTCTCTGCCGGACACCAGTTTTTATCAGGAATTCCTCTGAGATTTCTCCCATGAATTTCCATCTTAACTTCGTGTCAGTGAGGGTCTGTTTGGTCAAGTTTAGCGTTTTGGAGTCTAGTCCCTGTTCTTTCAGGGTGCTGAACAGAGATTGACGATCAATTGAATCATAAGCCTTCTTGAAATCTACCAAGGTACAGATGATTGGAAGGTTTCTGAGGGCCCTGAATTTTAGAGCGGTTTTGAGGTTGAGGATCTGTTCAGTGAGGGCGGAACCCAGCTTGATATTCACCAATCTTATGCTCGAGTTGTTCTTGTATTCTTTTCAACACGCATGCAGAAAAAAATTGTAGCCGACTTCAAGGAGGGAAATTCCGCTATAGTTGTTGACATCAGTTTTTTGTGAAGTGGGTGAATCAAGGCACATTTCCATTCTTCGTGGAGATTTCCATTTTTCAAGATTTTCTGAATGACTTCTGTAAGTTCTTTGAGTGAATTTGGACCAAGATTCATAAGGAACTCTGCTACAATCCCGTCTCTTGCTGAGGTTCTGTTGTTCTTTAGTCGTTTAATGTGGCTCTGAATTTCTTCCTGGTTTGGTGGAGGTGATTCTGCGTGAGTGAAGCTGGATGCTTCTTCAAGAAATCTTTCAGTGGGTTCAGGACAGTTAAGAAGTTCTGAGAAGTACCGTGAGAGTTCTTGGCTGTTTTCTTTATTAGTAAGCGCCAATTTTCCGTCTTGTTTCCTGAAATATAAGTTTTGTGGAACGTATCCTCGGATTTACTTATTGTTCACATGAATGGTTTACCGATGAAAGGGATGAAATATTAGGGATAAAATTAGTTTGTCATAATATGAAGGAGGTGGGAATTATAGGAACATACAGGCCTGGAAGAGAGGAAAGAGACATGGAAATATTTGAGAAAATAATAGATTATACTCATAAAAACAATAATAATGATATGGTAATAATTGGGGGAGATCTAAACTTGCCTGAAGTTGAATGGAATGGAGCTGCAAGTGAAGCCCATGAACAGAAACTGGCAAATAAGTTAATTTGGGAGGGAGGATTTACACGAGTAGTACAAGAACCGACTCGTCTCAATAACTTACTAGATGTATTCTTGTTTAAACCATGGGAAATTGTTGATAAAACTGAGGTAATTGAAGGAATAGGTGACCATAAGGCTGTAATAATGGATGTAGGACTGGTACCAAAAAGGCTTAATAAGAGGGTCACACAAGACAAGAAATTATACAGAAAAACTAAAGTTGATGAATTTGGGACTTACCTTAAATTCAGTTGTTGGATAAGTGAAGGGAGTAATGTGGATACACTTTGGGCTAAATTTAAAGGAATCATTTGGGAAGGAGAGAAGATATTTGTACCTGTAAAGAATTGTAAAATGACCTCAGACCCTGTTTATTATACAAGGGAAATAAGAAAATTAAAAAGAAAATGTAGAATAGTAAACAGGAAAATCAAAGAGGGTAGGGAGAATAGAGAAACTAGAAAACAGCTAATGAGGGAACTGAATAGAGTGAAAAAGGAAGCAAAAGAGAATTATATGAATGGCATTCTTCAAGAGGGTAATGACCACAAAGGGAAATGGAAAAAGCTGTATTCATATATCAGGAATCAAAAAGGAAAAGGAATCCAAATTCCTACAATGGTGGGAGAAGGGGGTGAACACTATTTAACAGATACTGAGAAAGCAAACCTATTTAGTAGGGAATTTAGAGATTGAGTAGATGATTGTCAAGAGTTGGAAACCGAAACAGAAGATGGAGAGGGAGAGAGACAGAGGGAAACAAGAAGCTTCTCATTCACAAACGAAGATATTTTCAGAGAAATCCAACTGCTTCAGCAAGGAAAAGCAGCAGGAAGTGATCAAATTACTGGGGAGGTATTAAAGACAATGGGGTGGTACATAGTGCTTATTTAAAATTTCTCTTTGACTATGTCATAAATAATAGTATAATAACAAAGGAATGGAAGGAATCTATAATAATACCAATTTATAAAGGACAGGGTGATAAAAGGAAACCAGAGAACTACAGACCAATCAGCCTGACCAGTATAGTTTGTAAAATACTGGAGAGTTTAATATCAAAGTACATCAGAGGGATATGTGATGATAAAAATTGGTTCATGAGGAGCCAGTATGGATTTAGAAAGAAATTTTCTTGCGAGGCACAACTGGTGGGATATCAGCAGGACATATAAGATCAGTTGGATTCAGGAGGCCAGTTAGATTGCATAGCCATAGATCTTTCCAAAGCCTTCAATAGAGTGGAACATGGAATATTATTAAAGAAATTGGAGGGAATAGGATTGGACGTAAGGGTTATACGTTGGATAAGAACATTTCTAAATTCAAGGGTTCAGAAAGTAAAAGTAGGAAATAATATATCACAGGAAGAGAAAGTTTGGAAGGGAATTGCACAGGGTAGTATAATCGGTCCGTTACTTTTCTTAATATACGCAAATGATTTAGGGAACAATATAACATCGAAAATAAGATTGTATGCAGATGACATAATTGTTTATAGGGAAATAAATAACATTGAGGATTGCTCAGAATTACAAAGGGACCTTGAGAGTATCCAAGAATGGGTTGAAGGAAGTAATATGAAGATTAATGGAGGCAAATCAACTGTTACAACATTTACAAACAGGAGCTTTAAAACTGAATTTGAATATACTTTGGATGAGGTAGTTATCCCTAAAGATGGCAAGTGCAAATACTTAGGTGTAAGATTTGAAAGTAATTTGCACTGGAAGGGTCATGTTGATGAAATTGTTGGGAAAGCAAACAGATCGTTACATGTCATAATGAGGCTACTTAAAGGATGCAACAAAGAATTAAAAGAAAAAAGTTACTTAAGTATGGTTCGTCCATTATTGGAATATGCAAACAGTGTTTGGGATCCTCACCAAGAATACCTAATAAAAGAACTAGATGGTGTGCAGAGGAAAGCAGCAAGGTTTGTAACAGGGGATTTCAGGAGAAAGAGTAGTGCATCAGAAATGATAAAGGAACTTGGTTGGGAAACTTTAAGTGAGAGAAGGGAGAAAACTAGACTTATAGGATTATATAGAGCCTATACAGGAGAAGAAGCATGGAGAGATATCTGTGAGAGGCTTCAGTTGGAAAATAATTATATTGGTAGAACTGACCACAAGTACAAAATTAGAAGGAATTTTAGCAGAAGCGATTGGGGTAAATTTTCATTCATTGGGAAGGGCGTGAAGGAATGGAACAGTTTACCAGGGGTAGCGTTTGATCCTTTTCCAAAATATGTACAGATATTCAAGAAGAGAATAAACAACAACAGAGAAAATAAATGAAATGTTAGAGGGCATTCGACCAGTGCAGGATATTTTAAATAAAAAATATGTGTGATTAAATTAATTCCATCCCCTGGTCTATGGAGTTTGGACAGCCCAAGTAGGGGACTGCCTGTAGGGGTGAAGTACAGTGGGGACTTCGAGGGCCCTGGGACCGCTACGGTAGCTGTGAAGGCCCTTCAGGAACTCTGAAAAGTGGTGGCAAAATGGGCTCTGGCTAAGACGCAGCAGGTCGTTATGCTACTTAGGTTCCAAAATGGGTAAAATATAAATATGTAAATAAATTCAATGTTAATTTTAATCTTGTACCAGTTGTATATTATTATTAGAAGTAATTTCACATACTGTACATGAGTTGACTATGTTTGTAAGATATTATAAGTAGAATTTTGTAAACAATATAAATTTATTAAGGATGATGTGTGTGTTTAATAGAACAAATTATTAGCATAAATTGTATAATATTGTATTCTAGGAAAATTTTCTTCGTCTCTTGTTAATTTAAAATTTAGTGCTTGACAATAATGTATTTTAGTGTACCATTTGCCACCGAGGTAGACACCTCATTTGCAAATAAAGAGATTTTGATTTGATTTTTTGATTTTTCTGTGAACGTTTTGTAGAGATCCTTTGTATTATGGTTTCTAAAGTTTTCTTCAATTAAGTCCAGTTGTTCTTTCAGGTGCTTTTCTTATTATTGCCTGATGGTTTTGGATACTTGTTTTCTGGTCTCATAAAATTCTTGTCGATTTTTCTGGGATTTCCTACTGTTGTATTTCTGAAATGCTGATTTTCTTATCTCTAGGGCTTGGTTGCATGTTGAGTTCCACCAGGGGTGTTTTGTATTCCTTTTTAAAGCTACCATTTCGTGTGCCTTCTGTATGATTTTGGTGTGAATTCTTCCCATATTTTCGCTGGTTGATTTTCCCATGCTTCTTTTAGATCCGTAACAGGAATCATTTTTATGTTAAATTTCTGTTGTTGGATTTTCTTGGGCTGGTATTTTCTTGGAGTAAATTTTACTTTAACTCTTGTCAGATAGTGATCAGAGTCGATGTTTGCTCCTCTTCTCACTTGTTCATCGTGTACCTCTTTCTGTAGTGTATATGAGATAGCTTCATGATCAATCTGAAATTCGCCAATGGATTCAATGGGGGACCTCCAAGTTTTTTGTTTCTTGGGATGCTTCCTGAGGGATGTGGACATGATTTTTTGGTTGCACTGTTGACATAGTTCAATGAGTCTTGAACCGTTTTTGTTGGTAAATTTGTGCGCCGGTTAGAGTCTGACGGTTTTCCTATGTTCCTTTTCTCGGCCGATTTGTGCATTGAAATCGCCCAAGTAGATTTTGACGATATTCTTTGGAATTTTTGACATTACCCTTTGAAGTTTGTTCCAAAATTTGTCCACGTTTTGAGGGTTCTTCTTGTTGTCTATATTTTTAGGGGCGTGTGCATTTATTAATGTATATTTTTATTGGCACACGGAATCCTCATGGTCATTAGGCGATTGTTGATTGAATTAACTTCTTGGATCGAGTTCAGTATACTTTTATGTACTACGAAGCTCATACAAAATAAAGGGGTCCTATTTAGAATCTTTTGGTCTGTTTTACTTTTTAATATACGGTAATTTCCATAATCCAAGGTGGCATCATCAGTAAATCGAGTTTCCTGCAGGGAAAGGATAAGAATATTTCGCCGATAAGTTCTGTGACTAAATTTAGTAATTTTCCTGGTTAAATCAAAGTGTTGATATTGAATGTACCAATGAACGTGGGAGTTTTTTGGGATATTTTACCAGAGAGCTCCGACTGTCTCCCATGTTTTCGTGGTTGTCCAGGCTCCCCAGAATCCGAAAGCCTGGTTGCCTCTCAATGCGACGGGTGGATTGTGTACCACCTGGGGTTATGTTGTTACTACGCTCACGAATCATGTTTGGCTTGTAATAGGAGATCCAGCAGTGCTGGGTGCTTAGAACGAGGAGTTGTTAGTTCCTGGAGCTTGGTATTGCCGCCGCACCCACAAGGTGTCAGACGCAGACCACGAAGCCGGTGGATACCACTCAGACGCAACTTGGTTTTAAACAGGCCTTTAATTACTATCCCAAAAAGCAAGGATGCCTCCTCCGCCAGTTCCGCCGTACGAATGGTCTTCATCTCAGCCTTCACTGCCGTTGAAGTCTTCACTCGTAACCCTGAGCTGGGACTCTTACTAGATGATACACACCGGGTGAGTGTGCTCTGGGACTCACAAAGGCAGGGCTGCCCCCGAAGAGGGTCCCTGCCTGCTACCTGCTACCTGTTATTAATATTATAACATGGACATAAACAATCACAGATGCATCTTTTGTACAGCCCTACATCCTGTATCAAGTTATTTGCCAACGTTTACCTTCCGCCTTGCGGCACGTATTCTGTATGCGTGACCTGCCGTCTGAATATACGAGTGTGTGAATAAAAACTGACAAATATTATTAATAATAATGTTATTATCGATCACCCGCATTCCTCCCCGCATCATGTAACACGCTATCTTATCCTGCTGTCTATCCATACGTGTGTGCGAAACCCTAAAGAATTAATAATAATAATAATAATAATAATAATAATAATAATAATAATAATATCCATCTCCTTTGTTCAACAGTCGGAGTTCGATTCTTAGCAATGACAATATAAAAGTGACTGAGCGATGTTAGTAATGCCTTTCTTTCTGCAGCCAGTCCTTTCCATGAATGCTGTAAAAATAATGCTTATAGGATCGGTTGTTGCATGCATTTCAGTGGGCTTTGCAGATACCTGGTACAGTAAAGAAAGCAACGGGAAACTACCTCAGTCCTCATTTCCGTAGTATGCCTCTTCAGTGTTGTCTAGACCATCTATGACAGTTGATGATGGAGCTGTTGAGGATCCAACCAACCTTACGGGTGAACACAGAACATGCCCCTTCATTTCTCTAGTATGCCACTTCAGTGATGCCTTGGCCATCTCTGACACATGAGGGGAGAGCTGTTGAGGATCTAACCAGCCATACGGCTGAAGTCAGAAAATACACATACATTTCGACACTGTACAATCAACACTTAAAAGCGAATAATTCCCTCCATACAGAGAGTATATTTTACACACACGTTCGGGACAAACTTTGTCCACCCCTTTGACTAATCAATTGACGTAAGCTTAAAGGTGTGTGCTACCTCGCATATGAGAAGACCATGATCGTTTCCTTGACTATTCCCTTCCAATGGACATTCTCCCCAGCTGTATCCTCCTGACATAAAAGTCACACACTCCAGGACAGGCGGATGGCCTCCGCCTCTGTGGTGTAGTGGTTAGCATGATTAGCTGCTACCTCCCGGAGGCCCGGGTTCGATTCTCGGCTCTGTAACGAAATTTGAAAAGTGGCACAAGAGATAGAACGGAGTCCACTCAGTCACGGGTAGACAACTGAGTAGAGGGGAAGATCGATTCCCTCCTTAGCTATCCACGATGTGGTTTTCTGCGCTTTCTTACTTCCCTTCAACCCAAATGACAGGATGGTACCTAACATAAGACCACGGCTGCTTCCTTCCCTCTTCCTAATCTATCCTTCCCATTAACATTATTATGTTCGACACGTTAGATAAATAGACAGTGTGCAGGTCTTCAGTTCAGAGGGTGGTAGGTTTAATTCCCCGACAGGAGTAGTGGATAGTGTGATTAGCTACTGCCCACCGAGGCCAGGGTTCGATCCCCGGCTCTGCTACGAAAATTTGAAATGTGGTATGAAGGCAAGAACCGGCTTTACTCAGCCTCGTGCGGTTAAATGGGTAGAGGTGAGTAACCCTCCTCCTTGTCTCGACAGGGCCCTCTGTTCAGCATAGCGATAAATCCTCACTGCAAAGGGTATATGGCAGTGATGGATGGAGAGGTAATGAGCGATCTGTAGGTCATTTGCTTTCAGCACATGTGTGTGTCAACACTATCGCGATATTTGAAATGTAGAAACTCACAAAGGTGCCTCGAGGGTGCATGCAGTGACAGATAGTTACTTCGCAAATCGCCGCGTGACTGTACTGAAGTCTCACGTCCATGCGTGAGTATGTTTCCGCACAAGCGTGATAATTGAAATGTAGTGTAACTCACAAATATGCTACAAGAGTGCGTGCACGGTGACGGATAGTTACTTCCCAAGTCTCCCTCATGACTGCGCTGTTATCCGCAGGCGCTCTTATGCACGCATCTCCCAATCCACTGTGCGCGGTACCCCACTCCTCGTCCATCACCCACCCGCACGACGATGCAATAAAGGTCGCTAAGGACGAGCTGACTGTCGTAGCGGAAGGACGTACGTGCCTCTCGCTCTGCTTTCTCTCTCCTTGCCAGGCTCTCAGTACTTCTTAAGTGCTAACCAGGCAGCTGTACTCATTAGTACGACTTCGAAAGAGCATTTGTCTGAGCTGAGCACTTCTCAGTGCTTGCTTTTCTCTTCTCTTTCTTTTCGGGAGGCCCAGGATGGATAAGTTATCCATTCAAACGAGACTGGCCGACTATGACTGCGAAGGAGCCGTTGGGAAACTACTAGACGCGCTGTTCTCGATGGACGCCCCCGACTTTAGACTCCCGGCGCTGGCGGTGTATAACCGGTGGGGGGAGGAAAACCTCCAGGGGACGCTCCGCATATACGACCTCCTCAATGCGATCGCGGAGTCTATCGGGGAGTTGCTCATCCAGAACATCGGCGAGATAGTCCCTGACTGGGCGGTCATCATTCGGCCAAGCAACGCAACTAGCTACAAGGCCTACGAGGAGCTTGCGTCCCAGCAGTACCAGGTGGTCTGACTGCCAGGATTCAGGGAGCACCTGGACGTCTCAGGCTACCAGGAAACAGCCACCCAGACGGAGTCGAGGGCGGAGGACGACGGCGGCGCTCCAGAGCGCCACGACGGCGCGACCCCAGTTGGTAAGCTGTACTTCACGAAGTACACGCAGACCAACAAGGCCACCAACCAGGAACGGCGACCCCTATCAGGGCGAAGTGGACGCAGACGCAGGCCTACCAGGAAGGGCCTGTTACCCGGGCGCAAACCAGGAAAGCGCCTGTGATGATCGAGAGTAGCACAGGAGTGGAGAAGGACGCCCCCTGGCGTTCTTAGGCTGCTGCCCAGGTCCAACCTGCCTGCACGTCTGTCGAGCTACAGACCTCGATGTGCGTCCCACTGTACATGGAACGCAGTCGAGTGTTAGCAACGACCGACGCCACCGCCGCCAGCCAGGAGAAGGAAGAAGACGGCGGCACAGGGGAGCCACCAGCTACCCCGGGGTCACGAGGACGGGAGGAGGGCCACCAGGACGAAGCCTCTTCCCCTGCCGAGAAGAAAACCCCGGGAAGAAGAAGACGACGCCGGACCAGGAAGCAGAAGGCGCCGCCGGTCAATCAGGAGAGGGCCGCCCAGCCACAACTCAGGACTGCTCCCAGGACAGCAGCCGAGCGAGGAGCCAATCAGGAGAGGACCACAGCGGGTAGTGGCTATCAGGTGAGAGTGATACGTCCCCCTCAGCAGCTTTTGCAGTGTTTCCGCTGTTTGAGGTGGGGCCACCGACAGGAGAGGTGTGGGCTCCAAGTGAGGTGTAACCGCTCTAGTGGTGATCATCACTACACGGCCTGCATAACGCTTAAGGAGGCGCCGGTGTGCGCCAACTGCGCGGGGGGTCACACGGCCTCCCATCGCATTTGACCATTTTACTGGGCCATGGCGCGGGCAGAGAGGAAGGAGGCTCGGCGTCATGACCCACCCCCTTCCAGGAGGCCCCGCCTCGGTGGACTCGGCCTCATTCTCCGGAATCGGAGACTGGGTACGAAGGACCCCAAGGAGGTGGCGCTGTGCGCGGGCCCTAGTGGTACTCGACGCATGGCTCCGCAACCGGCAAGGACCGCGCTAGTCACAGCAGTGCCCAGACGGACTGATCCCCTGGCAGATGGAATGGCGAGGAATAGGTTTATGACTTGTGCATGATACCTGTTCCAAACTAACATTACCACTGGACCTTTTTCCAGTCCACTTACTTGCATGTGCTAAAACAAGATGTCAGGTTTTACAAGTAGGCTATTTCTCTTTTCTGCCTGTGTGGTTTTTCCCTGACCCTTCAGTACCACACCTTAACACTACCTTACCAACACAAACATTGCCTGCTAGCGTGTTTAACACGGAAGCAGGCAGATACTCCTTGTATCACTTCCCACTCTTCCCTGCTATCTCTTTCTTCTTAGAAATAATAGCATGCCGGAGGCCATGTAGATTGAGTCGATGGTCACGCGGGGGGAGCGGGCTTCGGGGGCCCCCGAAAAAAAGGAGCCATTCGATTCCGAGCCTAGCACTCAACCCGGACGGAGCCATTCCAACTCGGCTCCACGTTTCTTCGGAAGGGTGGTTGTTCCCACCGAGCACAGAATAACATAGAGGTGGCAATGCCTACTGCAATACATTGGCACGCTGAAGACGAGTTTTTCGCGGATCGCCATTACCAGCAGTGCTAGTTAATTCCTATCCGAGTCACGTTAATTCCTATCAGAGTCTGTCATTTTAAAAGATTTCTGTAATATTATTTCATTGTTAACGTATCTAAAGCAGCACAAAAGTGCCTTAGTCATAATGATAAGCACGGGACAGTCCAAAACACTGTTTTAATCGCAGTACCGGTAGTCTCAAAATCGGAAATATGAGCTCAAATAGCCTGTGATTATATCAAATTGTATTTAGCTCAAACGAATTGCCGATTTACAAGGTGCAGCTAAAAATAATGGAACATTTTCATAAAGACCTGTTTTAGAGAAAGAGTAAGACACGTAATGGACCATGAATATTTATATAGATACCATATACAGTACACATCCACACACAATAACGTACACAATAAAAGTATACACAGTCTGTAGGCCTATAAATAAAATGGTACACGGTCAATAATAAAGATGTCCTGGAAGAGCAGTATAGTAATAGCCACGTAAGGCAATACCCCAGAAAGTAAATATCGCCGCCCGATTCTCTTCTTTTCTCTTTTTTGTAATGGCTGATCACTGCTGCCAACCTGCCTGGTTACACATTAAAATCACCAGACATATCCATAACAACCTAACCTCAATGTAAGCACCGATAATGAATGTTTCTCTACCCTAGTAAATGATAAAAGTTAAGATGAAATAAATCAAGATATTCATAATTAAGTCGGTTTCCACGCTCAATGAGGAATTAAAGAAATAAACACATTTTCTCACTCAAATTAATGTTGCATATTTCCGTCTTTATTTTGATATACAGTAGGCGTGCTATAACCATATTCTTGAAAAGAGGGGCATGTTAAACGATGCAATTTATTTAATAAGTCTTTGCAGTGTGATTTTCGAAAGTTGCAGACATCCAATGACTTCCCTTTCTTTTGCGCGAACATTTCCTTCTCTCTTCAATACCGGTAACCAGTAAGGAGAGAGATTATTGGGCATATTTTCAGCCTGCAGGCTGGTTATATCTTCAAGCTTATCACGAAATATATAGGAATACTAATATGCCAAGCTCCGTGAACGGAAATTAGGTCAGCTTTCAAGTTCACAGCGGATTTGAAAATAATCATGTTATAAGTTCTACTGCCAAAATTTCGTCCCGCAAGAGTTATTTCGTGTACCGGTAGATTTACACATGCGACTGGAGTATTTGAGCACTTTCAAATACCGCCGGACTCGAACCCACCATATAGGAACACTAATGTGCAAAGCTACGTGAACGGAAATTAGGTCAGCTTTAAGCTCACTGCAGAATTGAATATTAGTTCTACTATCTACTTCTATCGTTTTCGTATACGCCGAGGTGCCAGAATTTTGTCCGCAAGAGTTATTTTATGTACTGGTAGATCTAGACATGAGACTGGCATATTTGATCACTTTCAAATACCGCCGGACTCGAACCCACCAACCTGAGCTAGTCATACATTCTCTCCTTCACTCACTTAAATTAATTTTAAACATTTCTCGCCTTCATTCTGATGTACACATTACTAAAACTGTATTATTAAAGGGACGGGGAGGGGAAAGTGAGAAAGAATCTAGATTGTATAATACATTGCAATTTCTATAAGTTCAAGGACTTACCGCATAGGACATATCTGTCCTTCCTTTTAGTAATAATGCTGATAGCTTTACATCCCACTAAGTACTTTCACGGTTTTCAGAGGCACCAAGGTGGCAGAATTTTGTCCTGCAGGAGTTCTTTTACGTGCCAGTCTATCTATGGACATGAGACTGATGTATTTGAGTACCTTCAAATACCGCCGGACCGAGCCAGGATCGAACCTGCCAAGTTGAGGACAGAAGGCCAGTGCCTCAGCCGTCTGAGCCACACAGCCCGGTGTCCTTCCTTTTGCTTGGATGCTGTCTTCTTTCTTCAATAAGCAGTACGGAATGGGGGCATTTTAAACATATTTTCAGCTTGCAACTTGGTGTATCTCAAGCTTACAACATTAGGGAAACCCAGGAAAGGTACAGAAGCACTATGAGTCAAATAACATTACCATATTTTTACATATATATTGGCTTAAATCACATGAAAACAGGTTGTAAGGCAAGAATGGGATAGGAAAGAGGGCTACGACTTAAAATGAAAATAAGCGGTTGTTGCCTTAATAAAAGTACAGCCACAGCATTAGCCTGAAATGAAAATTAGGGAACCACACCAAAAAAAAACCACAACAAGTAGGCCTAGCCTACGCAGTAGCCTCCATGGTATGCACTAGCCAGCATCTTGGTAGGTGTGCTACTTACCAACTGATGAGCCCAACCTAGTACACGGGGGCGAAAAGCTGGCAACCAGGAATGAGTTAGCTGGAAAATGTATAATGTCCAATAACTGACCATTTAAATTGGTATTATAACTTCAGACCTGCCAACTGTGGGGCTTGAATCCACCATCTCCCTGAAAGCAAGCTCATGGCAATGTCATCGAACTGCACAGCCAGTTCACTCAGTTTCTTATGACGCATAATAGGCCTACTACATGGGCTTGCTCTCTCCCAAATTACACAGTTTCAACTTCTACCACAAGGCGACCCACTTACCTGTATATGGATCTTCAGTTCTTCAATTATACATATATGTAAGAACATTATGTATCTTAGTAAAAGATACTTCCCTAGTCTGTAGTTTGATTGGTTTAGGTATAACAAATCTGATGATGATGATAATGATGATGATGATGATGATGATGATGCTTGTTGTTTGAAGGGGCCTAACATCTAGGTCAACAGCCCCTAATGGTACAAAATGAGACAATTTAAAAGTTCAAAATCATCCACTGACCAGAATAAAAAAACAGCATGTTGATTAAGAATGAATGGATGGATATGATTTTTTTAAAAATTGGTGGTCTAGTTCAGAAACTATCACAAACAATAGTATTACTGACCAAGGGACTGCTTGTAAAGCACAATCCTGAATCGAGGATGCGTGTTTTCTAAACGAGTCCAAAATTCAGGTCAACAGCCCCTCATAATGGTACTTACCGCTAGTAAAGTAGAACCATGGTATTTGTCATGGTGCGGTACTAATCAGAAATAATGTAGACTCACGGTGTTCAACACATTATGGTACTACTCACAAGTATTCTACTTTGTACAGGCAACGCAGACCTATGGTGTTTCTCACATAATGGCGCCACACATAGGCAACGCAAACCCATGGTGTTCCTCACCTAAGTGTACTAATCACGGGCGCCGGTATTCCCATGGTGTTACTCCCACGGTGCCGGTGATATAGTGGTACTAATCACAGACGATGCCCAGACACGTGGTGTTTCTCACAATGGTACTAATCACGGGTACTGGAAAACCCATACTCTCACCTTATGTTGCTACTAACCACAAACCTATTGTGTACCTAACATAGTGGTACTACTCGCAAGTAAACGCGACCCATACTATTCCCCACGTGATGGTACTAATCGCAAGTAGTTTCATGGTTCTAATACAATAATCCCTTCGTCGCCCCTTTTAGTCACCTCTTACAACTGGCAGGGGATACCGTGGGTGTATTTGTCTGCGTCCCTCATCCATGGGGGGTGTATAACAAATCTATTTGGGAAGAAATACTTTTATACTGTATCTACATCATAAAGAAGTCATGTTGTCATAGCAATATGCAATGAAATAAGCATAATTTACTATATTTAACGTCAGTTTATTTATATTTTAAGGGATATGTAGTAATAATAACAACAGAAGTATGCAATAAAAATAAATATACAGATATTTACACATCAAGAGCCATTCCATCGTCACTGAATTACAAAGCAGAGGGTATGAATAAACACGAGTACTAGTATTTAAAAAGCAAAGTCATCTCCGTCCTCCCGATGGTATCACCACCTTGACGGGTGTTTTGGAGGCTTGCGTGTTCAAATGATCCTTAGAGCATATGCTCCTGGTAGGGCCACACAAGCCGGACATGTGTAAGGTGATGATCCACGTTGGGGCTAACAACTTCACCACCACAAAACTACATATTGTTCAGAAACTAAATAGAGATAACCGGACGGTCCTAAACTTACGGTGACTAAAGTGTGCTAAATGGCAACGATACGGATATATTGGAACATGGAATGTGAGAAGTATCTTTCAGGCTGGGGCTAGTAGAAAATTGGAGGAGGAATTACTTAAATATAACATAGATGTGGCAGCATTACAGGAGATAAGATGGAAGACAATCGAGGTGGCAGATCTACAGCACTGCATTTTGTTCAATAGTGGGGAGGAAGAAAATAGAATAGAAACAGAGTTTATGGTCAAGAAATCGATCAGTCATAATATGACTGAATATGAAGCAATAAGCCTCGGACTATGCCGGTTAAGATTGAAAAGGAGATCTGCCAACATATCACTAATTAGTGTCCATGCCCCAACAGAGGATGCCGAAGGGGAAGAGAAAGAACAGTTCTATGAAAAAACGGAGCAAGCATATTACAAGTTGCCCAAGTGTGATGTTAAGTTGTAGGCAAAGAGAAAGAAAACCACCCAGTGGCAGGATATCACAGTAAACACCAAGAATCCAATGAGAACGGATGGCAAGAAGCTGGTGATTAAGAGCATATGTTTTCCCCATAAGGAGATCCATAAAGAGACATGGATATCACCGGATGGTCTGACAAAGAACCAGATAGACCATGTGCTGACAGATGCACGACATGCCTCCAATATTATGGATGTGAGAAGCATGCGTGGTGCAGACAGTGATTCAGATCACATACTAGTGAGGATCAAGTTCCAAGAAAGACAGGCAATTAAACCCAGGGAAAAAGCTGAGCAGAGCAAGGTCTATAATGTAGAGCTGTTAAGGGATGAGAAGGAGGAAGAGTATAGAGACCAGATGGAAAGAAAACTACAGATGGGCAGAAACGGGAATGAGGACATCAATTAAAATGTGGGAAGAAACCAAGCTAGCAATAAATACAACAGCGCAGGAAGTACTTGGAGAGAGAAGGAAACAGAATAGAAATAAATGGTATGACGAAGAAGTGGGTAAGGTTCCTAGAAGAGAGAAATCTGGACCGACAAAGAATGCTACAGAGACCCACTCGAAATTATATGGCAGTTTTGAAAGAGAAACTGTGAATAGCAAGGACATTGATAAGGAACAAGAAAATAATAGAAGGGAGAGATTGGATGAAGTGCAAAAAATTTTGAAAACAAACAAGGTAGAAAATTCTTCCTTGGGGTTGGACAAGTAAAGAAGGGATATCAACCTAGAGTGAATATGCTTAAGGATGAGACTGATAGACTGATTGTTGGGAAAGAACGAATTCTGGAAAGATGGGCAAAACGTTTTGAAACATTACTTTCTATCAGACCAGTAAATGAACAAAAAGAAGGATCAGGTAGTATGGAGACTTCAGAGAGAAATGAGTGTGAGGGGGAAGAGAGGAACGATGAGAATGGAGATGAGGATGAAGACGATGTGGGATCACCATCGGTTGAAGAAATAAGTGAAGTACAGTACAGCCCCAGGGAATGACCTCATAACTGCAGAAATGGTAAAACTGGAGAAGTGTTGGTGAGGAGAATACACAAGATTATGAAAAAAGTATGGGAAACAGGTAAAATGCCAGAGGACTGGACACTAGCAAATATATGTAGGCCCTGTACATAAGAAGGGGTCACGCATGCAATGCAAGAATTATCGAGGTATATCCTTACTGAGTACAGTGTACGAAATCCTCTCTACAGCCATAACAAAGAGAGTTAGTAGTAGAGCAGAAAGAATTATAGGGGAGTACCAAGCTGCTTTCAGACTTAGAAGATCTACGACGGAGGATATTTTCACCAGGAGAATGACTCTGGAAAAGATATACAAATACAACGTTCGACTAGGACATCTTTTTATATATTTTAAACAAGCCCAGACAAAGTAAAGAGATCGACATTATTGGAAACAATGAAGTATTTTAAATTGCCACAGAAGTTAATAAAATTGCCTAAGATGACCGTGGAGAACAGCAGAAGTCAGGTAAAAGTACAGGGAAGTCTGTCAAAATCTTTCAGAACCGATGAAGGCCTAAGGCAAGGAGATCCCTAATCACCAGTGTTATTTAATATAGTGCTGGAGAAAGCTGCAAGATCAATAACTACTAATCCAGGAGGTAATATTTACAATAGACTGATTCAAGTTTTGGCCTATGCAGATGGTGTGGTGATAACTGGTAGGAGTAACGAGGCACTTACAACTGTCTTAAGGGAGCTGAAAGATGCGGCTGGATCTTTGGGTTTAGAGATAAGTGAGGCTAAATATAAATAGCCTATATGGTAAAGAAGAGAAGTGGAAGGAACACCAAAAACTCCAAGTGGATGATTACACCTTTGAAGCAGTATATCTAGGCTCAGTAATAACATCAGAAAATAAAGTTGAGACAGATATTGTGAATCGTATTAAGGCTGCCAACAGATCCTACAGAGCACTGTACCCTCTTCTGAGACGTAAAAATTTTAAAACTGTCTCTCTACAAATCAATAATTAAACCAGTACTTATGTATGGGAGTGAGGCATGGGTATTGACTGAGGCCACAGAGAGAAGATTAAATATGTGGGAAAGTAAAGTACTGAGGAAGATATTTGGATTGGTGAAGGAGGGAGATTTATGGAGAATCAGAACAAATCTATATATATAAAATAAGAGTTTTGTCTGTACATTGCTCAGAATTTGAAAAGAATGGTATTTCTGCATCGGTCATGTCCATAGTAATAAGTAAATGCACTTTTTACTTTTCCGTAATTTCTGTCTGTCTGTCTGTCTGTCTGTCTGTCTGTCTGTATGTATGTATGTATGTATGTATGTACACGCATCACTAGAAAACGAATAAAGAGAATTTAATGAAAATCGGAATGCAAAGTCGGTGAATAAGTCGCTACAATCTAGGCCATAACTAATTTTATTCGTGCTGACAGAAATGGTAGTTTAGGGGAAGGCCTAAAATGTAATTTTCAAATATTTATGTTATTAGTGGTCCTATCTTCATAAAAAAAATGGTGTGCGAAGTCGGGGAATAAGTCTATATAATCTATCCTATACATAATTTTATTCACGCTGTGTCAAATGGTAGTTTAGGGGAAGGCCTAAAATTTAATTCTTAAATATTTACGTCATTAGTGGCCCTATCATATTGAAAACTCGTATACAAAGTCGGAGAATGAGCCACTACAATCTAGGCTATAAATCATTTTATTCACGCTGAATGAGATGGTAGTTTAGGAGCAGGCCTAAAGTTTAATTCTCAAAAATTTATATTATTAGTGGTCGTATCGGTAAATACCACATAACCAAAGTTATATAGAATTAAATTTCCGACCATTTATGTCTCATACACTTTTACCGTACCGGCTATGATAACACAGATATTCATGAATTTGTATTTTTGTTGCTAAGTCCATATCGACGCCAAGCCACGAAAAAATGGGTTAACAGAATTTAATGAAAATAGGCATATAGAGTCGGGGAATAAGAAACTACAGTGTAAGCTGCAAACAATTTTATTCACCCTGGATGAAATTGTAGTTTAGTGGAAGGCGCCTAAAATTTAATTTTTAAATACCTATGTTTTTGGTCCCATCGAAAAGTACTACATAACGAAAGTTACAGAGAATACAATTTGTGATCATTTATGTTTTATTCAGTTTTATCGTACCGACTATGATAAGAGTGGTATTTCAGAGTCGGAAGAAAACTAAATGTGAAGGCCAACAATATCGAAAGTTGATATTGTTTTTTGTAATGTTATTTTGCTGCCTCTCAACTCCGATAGATGGCATTACTGCTGCGTACCGAGTATAATAGCCTGACTGAATATTGGCGGGAAATTGCCGGGGAGTTAGAAAACTCTTCTTTAGCATGCCACTCCTATGGTTCATACTTTTTCTGATACAGCTGGTACGTAACATACTGGTTTTTCATAGTATTCCAGCTATTCGATCCCTACTCTGACGTGCTGTTTAGAATGGGCAGTGTGCATACTTAAGGCAGTGGCTCACTTAGTAGTAGTAGTATGTCCTGGTCTAGAATGACAATTTAGGCCTATTCCAAATTATAGCACTAAATAACTTAAAATTCAATCCTGAAAAGAGCCGTTTCTTAAAAAAAGCTTCTTCCTCTTCACTTTTATGAAATTCTACATTCATTTTATTCCAAATTAGCAGTGAAGAGGGGGTTTCCCCTCTGGCTTGGAGGAAAGGTTTGCCACGAAGTCAGATAGATTTTTCCGCCGCCAGTGTAGTGAATTGATATTTTCCAACTCATACGGTACTCCTAGGAAACAGATTAGTAAAAGGGCATAGTTTTTGCCCTGGGAGTCTCGACTATTCGACCCTCTCCCCGCCGATAAAAGGAAGCGTGTTCACGAATCACGGCTGTCTGCAGCTTGGTCATTACAGCTCTGGAACTTTGGACTGTTAGGTCAGCAGTGTAGTTCTGTTCGTTAAAAGTGAGAAAATGTGTGATGTTTCATTTGATCGAGTATTTCATACGAAAGCATTGCTCTTAATCGCGCCATTCCTACTGACGTCATTGTAATGTATGTTCATTTCAGTTGGGAAAATCACTAAAACCACTAAGACAGTCTTTCTGAGGATGTAAAAAGGCAGGTGGAGATTGTCTACCATTATAATGAATACTCCCCAACCTGATTGTGACTGGTGGTATGCAAGTGGGTCTACCATTACAGTGAAAATTCCCTAACTCAGTTTTCATATGAGAAAAGATGTTTGGTGACTTCCCCGCCATGTTTCTAGGGTACCGTCAAGAGCTATGCAATTTAATACAATCTTGCTCACAACATGTACAGAGGAATTCCGCATACATTGCAGAATTCCGTAGCGAAGCACGGGTACATCAGCTAGTTAAAAATAAGATTATTGTATAAGGAGCTGGACGTGGTGACCTCAGTCGAAATGAGAATAAACTGGATGGCTGGGGCATGTGCAACAGATGGAGGAGGGAAGACTTCCATGGAAGGCACTGACAGGGCACCCTGGGGGCAGAAGGAGAGGTCGGTTCCGGATGAGATGGCTAGAGGATGTGGAGACTGATCTGAGGACCGTTGGAGTCAGGAGGTGGTGTAGGCATGCTGAAGATCGGGACGACTGGAGAGCTGTGGTCATGGAGGCCAAGGTCTTTAAAGGACCGTAGAGCCGTGGAGTAAGTAAAGGCATCTCCGTGCAAGGCATGAAGGCCATTGGAAGGGCGAAAGGTAAAGGCTTCCGCTATCCTTAACTTTAGCACTTGGTGGGGTAGAGTGATTAGCTCTATATTCAGATTGACTGACTTGAAGCTTGCTGACCCCAAGTTCTTCCAGCCAGGTGACACTGAGTTATTAATAGGCGCAGAACATTTATTTTCATTACTGAAACTTGGTTGAAGAACTAAACTAACAGATTATCCTATTATTAAAGACACTGAACTAGGATGGATTATTGCTGCACACTACCACCAGAGGGAAGAAAATTCTTACTCTAATCACATGCTTCTTGAAGTCACAGGACATGTTAGACACCCAGCTACAGCAGTTCTGGGAAATAGAAGAGCTTACATCCCCAGTCATGACAAGTGATTCTTGTTTTGTTTTTTTTTTTTTTTTTTTTTTTTTTTTTTTTTTTTTTTTTTTTTTTGCAAGTTGCTTTACGTCGCACCGACACAGATAGGTCTTATGGCGACGATGGTACAGAAAAGGGCTAGAAGTGGGAAGGAAGCGGCCTAGCTTTCTTTAAGGTACAGCCTGTTGTGAAAATGGGAAACCACGGAAAACCATCTTCAGGGCTGTCGACGGTGGGTTTCGAACCCACTATCTTCCGAATACTGGATAGTGGCCGCACTTAAGCGACTGCAGCTATCGAGAATAGGCGAAGCAATGTGTACTCTTGGGGGGATATTTGATCATTGTAGGAGGTACTTGGCTACAGGGTCTCGGCTACTCAATCCACTGAGGGGGCCCTGTATTAGAGGAGAGTAGAGGGGGTGAGGTAGGTCCCCTTGGAACGGGAGGCCCCCAGCAGGCAACACTAACAGCTGCCAAGGAATCGCGATGCATTGGCCCTTAGAGCTGGGGATTGGAGAGGCGGGGGTGCCCGAAGGGAGTCCTCCGTTAATCCTCGGGGAGGCCACGGGTCTTGGAAATGTCCTCTATTCATGCCCTCTTGGAAGAGCGGCCCCCCAGCAGGCAGTTCTATCGTAATATAGAAGCTTGGTGTGGGACTTTGACAGTATCGCCACCTGAAAGGGACCGACAGTCTCGGGGGTTCCATGGTTGAGGGGGAATATCAGGGCATGATTCCATGACCTAGAGAGGGAGGAAGTTGGACTCCGAGGGTCAAACGCACTTGGCGGACCAATCACAAAGGCAGCCCGGTGCCTGGGTCGGGACAGGGGTAGTTTTTTAAGTGGTTAAGGCCACTGACAAGTCACGAACACAGGACGCCAGGGAGCCATGACAAATTGCTCTGATACTGACAGGGACTGCTGATTCTTGACTGGACGACGACTAGAAATGGTGTAGAGCGTTGGATGGGACCTCACATGTTTCTTGACAAAGGAAGCCTTGATCGGTCGCTTGGTCGATCAGGTGAGCTCTGATTGGTCGAGGATCTTGATGGGCCATCACAGGTTGCTAGCGCGGCTGGAGTGGCCGTGAGAGCTGGAGAGCTCCGGTCTTGGCGGCCATCTTGTCGGGAGTCTTGGCTGGAGCTGCGGAGAACAACCACCGAGCACAGACTAACATAGAGTAGGCAATGTGCCGTCTGAGTTGAAGTCAGTGGACAGAAGCGGCCGCCATGTTGCTTGTACCAGTGATCAGTGCACCACTTGTGAAGTAAATAAAGGAAGTTTGTGTCATGATTTTAAAATGTCGACTTGTGTAGCGTATGGATGTGCAAACAGAGTTTCAATGAAAATACCTGGGATAACTTTCCACAGGTAAGCAATAAGTTTTTGCGAATATTCAGTGCCGAATTCTTTTCCCCCTGCACATGCAGTATAGGTTAGGAAGCCCCTTTATCATTTACAGTTTTCCTAAAGACAATGAACCACGGAAGAAGTGGATAAGAGCGATACGAAGGGAAAATTGGTCCCCACACCTTTCAGCACCATATGTTCAGCTCACTTTACTGAACACCGAGCTCGATAAATGCAGTCGCTTAATTGCGGCCAGTATCCAGTATTCAGGAGATAGTATGTTCGAATCCCACTGTCGGCAGCCCTGAAAATGGTTTTCCGTGGTTTCTCATTTTCACACCAGGCGAATGCTGGGGCTGTACCTTAATTAAGGCCACGGCCGCTTCCTTCCCACTCCTAGCCCTTCCCTGTCCCATAGTCGCCATAAAACCGGTCTGTGTCGGTGCGACGTAAAGCAACTAGCAAAAAAAAAAAAAAAAAAAAAAGATTCTGAACGTGATTTTGATCGTACTTCATTGTGTGTCGTAAGGCTGAGGGAATGGGCCGTGCCACCAGTGTTTGCTGCTTTACCAAAGTACCTACAAATAAAATCAAAGGTTAGTTTCTCTTCATTTTAGCCGTTTGATGTGACAAATATATATTTCTAGAGTACCTAAGCCTACTATTTTTTAAATTTATTTTACGGGAGAGGAGGGTCCTTAAAAAGCAAAAAGACCGTGGAAATGACTTCATTAGACTCCTCTACAGCAGTCCAGGAAGTACCTGTTGTGGAAAAATCTATCTGTAATAAAAGTGCAGAAACGTGTTTTAGTGTCCAAATAGATCATATGAAAACCAAAGGAATTACGTACAGAAATAAAATAAAATTATTGCACCAGAAAAAGAGGCGAATGAAGAAAAAGGTGGCTGAACTATGTACTGTTGTAAATAGTCTTAAAAGAAGAATCTGGTAGATAATGAGTACTGTGAAATGTTAAGTGGTTTGTCAGATACCTCATTGTGTCTGTATTACGACTACACAGGATACGGCTTCATGTAATAAAGTGCAAAAGCTCTTAGGAATTCACACATACATTATAGAAAAAAGAAAATGAAGGTCAAAGTAGCAGCACAAGTTTTAAATCAGTCTGTTTGTGATGCTCTACTGTATTGTTCAAGTAAACATATTGAAGGTTTCCAGGGTTGTGCAGAATTTATACAGATATTCAAATTCTCTTTGACGTTCTAAATTCTGGGAGTATAAGGGGTAAATACTTTAAGAAAGCTCTGAATTTACAAAATATTTCTGAAATCAAAGATTTCCTTTTGAGAGCCAAACAGTACGTTATGCAGCTACAGGAGGGATTCAGTGACAAGCCCATGTATAATACTTAACCACCAGAAAGACAGTTTTTTTGGGGTTTCTAATTGATATTGAGAGCACCATTTCAATGTACGATTTCTTTGTTGAGGACTCATCAGAAAACTTTCCACTGAAATATTTCCCTCTGTATAAAGTAAGTCAAGACCATCTTGAGTGACTGTTTAGTTATATTAGATCTCAGGGTGGACATAATAATAACACCACTGCTGCATTGAAGAAAATATTAATTAGTTCTGAGTTACATGAATCCAGAAATGGCAACGCTCTCCCACTGGACAAAATCAGTATTTTGACCGCTCAGGACAAATCTCCTGAGGATGTGATGAATGCATCATTCCCTTAAACAAGAATGCTAGAGTATTCATCAGAGGTATTGTCCCAAACATCTCTTCAACATTGCCTTCTGTTGTTGCTATTTGCTTTACGTCGCACCGACACAGATAGGCCTTATGGCGACGATGGGATGGGAAAGGCCTAGGAGTTGGAAGGAAGCGGCCGTGGCCTTAATTAAGGTACAGCCCCAGCATTTGCCTGGTGTGAAAATGGGAAACCACGGAAAACCATCTTCAGGGCTGCCGACAGTGGGGCTCGAACCCACGATCTCCCGGATGCAAGCTCACAGCCGCGCGCCTCTACACGCACGGCCAACTCGCCCGGTAACATTGCCTTCTGGATCATGACTATATTGTATTACCTGGAAAGACAAACTACAATGACATGACATGGGACATCTCTGAGTACATTGCAGGGTTTGTAGTCAGTTTAGGAAGTAAGATTCCATGTCCAGAATGTCTCAGCATCCTTATAGACACTAGTGATAAGTTAAATGGCCTTATTTCAGTCGAATATAGGAGTGGTTTAGTGAAACCATCAGGAGATATTTGCAAAAAAGAAAAAAATTGTAAATTTTGTGAAATTGCATTCAGGCAAAGTATGACTAATAGGGATGTTAAAGTTCCTTCTGCTCAGAGTTCATTTAAGTGTTACAAGAGTGCATAGGAACTGACATTTTTGGGATATTAAAAGCCATTTTGCCGGGCCGAGTGGCTCAGACGGTGGAGGCGCTGGCCTTCTGACCCCAACTTGGCAGATTCTATCCTGGCTCAGTCCGGTGGTATTTGAAGGTGCTGAAATACGTCAGCTTCGTGTCGGTAGATTTACTGGCACATTAAAGAACTCCCGCGGGACTAAATTTCGGCACCTCAGCGTCTCCGAAAACCGTAAAAGTAGTTAGTGGGGCGTAAAGCAAATAACATTATTATTATTATTATTATTATTAAAAGCCACTTTCTTGACCAGAAACTTGAAACTAATCATTTCCCATTGCTAATTGAAGCAATTGCCAGCAGATATTTGACCATAAGTTTTCACTACTTCTGTAGAAACTGCAATAATCAAATGCATCCCTCTCAAATTCGCCAAAAACGTTGTAACCATCAAAATGCAAGTTTTTCTACTGGTACAACGTCTCTGCACCCGCACGACCCGTGGCGAAATTTAAACAAATGAAAAAAACGCGCTTAACGTTCAAGTTTGCCAGCATAACTTCCTAAATACCTCACTCTGACCGCATACATCGTTTAGGCACGGAAACCCAACATTCTAGAAAAGTTAGGGTTGCAACGTTTTTGCCGGCAGGTATTCATTTTACCAAACTGGTATTGTTTTCTGGACAATGAATTCTTTGTCTACTGGTATGCGACACACATACGGAAAAATATTTAATTAGAATGTGTGTTCTGACTAGTAAAATATATATATATATATATATATATATATTGCTATTTGCTTTACGTCGCACCGACAGAGATATGTCTTATGACGACGATGGGATAGGAAATGCCTAGGAAGTGGAAGGAAGCGGCCGTGGCCTTAATTAAGGTACAGCCCCAGCATTTGCCTGGTGTGAAAATGGGAAACCACGGAAAACCATCTTCAGGGCTGCCGACAGTGGGGCTCGAACCCACTATCTCCCGATTACTGGATACTGGCCGCACTTAAGCGACTGCAGCTATCGAACTCGGTAGTAAAATATTAGGCCTAGTCATGTGTACATTATTTTATATGATGTGAATGTCATTGAAAGTGTAATATTTGTGGGTGTTGTATGTACCTTATTTAATCTCACTTGAAGTCCATATAGCTATATAGTTATTTAAGGTATGATTATATCATTTCATTAGAAAATAATCCTTGAGATGAATTAAATAATTTGATCAAGTGTAGTAATGTAAAAAAAAATCTCTACTTTTTGATATGATTTACTTGGCTCAACAATTCTATAATAATTAGACCTATTTACTTCATACTTATAGTCCTCTCCGTGCAAGGACGTACCCTAAGGGTGCAACCTTACCCTTTCTCCCCTGTAATATTAAGGTATTGATTTCTAGTTACTTTTCTTGCTGTTCGGTATTTTGCAGGTCCTTTTCAGTGTCGGTAACCATACAGTTTAGGGACCCTACTTGCCGATACAACGTCTTGCATTTACCGTTAATCTGGCACGTTGGCAACGTTCAATCGCTAATTGCGTGTTACCACCGCATTGCTGTGTCTGCCTCCGTAGTGTAACGGTTAGTGTTGTTAGCTGCCGTCCTCGGAGGCCCGGGTTCGATTCCCGGTACTACCAGAAATTTAAGAATGGCAGGAGGGTTGGTATGTGGTTGAAATGGTACATGCAGCTCACCTCCAATGGGGGTGTGCCTGAAAAGAGCTGCACCACCTCGGGATGAGGACACGAGTTTACTTACTTTAAACCGCATTGCTGTTAAAGTCATTAGTAATACATTTGCGAGAATATTTAAAGCATATTTTCTTTTTCTGTGGGATTGTAAATCTATTTGGCTAATACCAGGTAAGTAGAATTGTGGCACGTGTGGATAATGCATTTAATAACATAGTTTGTGTGAAATGATGACCACATCGTTTTATTAATTACCGTACCTTCCTATTTCGTCCCATACTTATAGGAACAGAATTCGATTGGGATGTCTAAGAAGGAAGAACAATCTGCAAGAACTCCTCCGGAAAGGAAAGCAACGTTATGTCCTTTACAAAAATCAGTTCAGAGATTGCTACGAGGTATTGAAAATGGAAGACGACGAGTTATCACTCGTAGTGATATGGACCTTATGACAAGAGTTTCACAATTAATTGGGGTAAGTGTTCATTTAAATTTTAATTTTATTTCTTTGATAAGATTCTGACAGTGAGAATCAGTTGAAATGGAAAATATTTCGTTATGAACCTAACCTAACCTAAACATGTCATGTATCGACGTCGATACGGTTTACAGACCCAGCCTTCGTGTATTCTTATTGACTTACGGCATATGTGTATGTAATATATTTGCTCATGTGTATTCTTACAACGTGGTTTCATTTCAGGTTTCTAATCTGTTTACTAGGTAATATCTGTCCTAAATGCAGATCAGTGATGATTAATTGATTCAAATCGACTGGCATGATGTAGGAAGTGGCATTTTAACTTACAGCTTCAATCTGCATTTAGGGCAGTGGCAGATTCCCTATCTGTTGTTTCACTGCGTTCTACCAGTGGTTCTTGAATTTGACTTCACCACTGTTAAGGGGTCTGTTGGTTATGAAAAAGACCTGTAGTTATTCACATTAGGCCAACAATTAACTTTAGAGATGCACTTCATTTATAACTTCTCCAGTGTATGTTCATGTAATATTACTGGATATTGTTATCAGCAAATTACTGTACTATAGGCCTATTTATTAGGTTTATTCGGTATTGACAATCTCCACCTGAATCAGTGTATAACTGACTATTGCACACGTTCTAAGCTTCCTATTTCTTAGTGCTTGATATAGGTTTGGTATTCGTAGCAGTTACATTTCTTATAAAGTATTAAACATTACTGTTTATAGTAATATCATTAATACAAGTGATCATGGACTTCTAGTCTAGATATACCATATTGATGTTAAACCACTATCAATATACTAGATACACTAATACATGATAAATTTTAGCATAGAGTAGTGAAAGTAGAAATTCATTAACTTCATCATCAGGTGACTGTTGCATTGTAATTGCTTTCACTTAAAATTAGACATCATTTTCAATCATTCAACAAAAATAACAATTTTCGTCTGTTAATATTCCTGTAGAAGGTAGTTTCATACTTTTAGGGAAAAGAAGAAATGACTTCATGCTAAAACTCAAAATTCTTACAGGTGCTGATTTGATATTTGCCACAAATTTGAAGAGAAGTCAAGATTATCATGGTGCTCTGAACAGTGAGAAATCTCAGATGTGGGTGGAAACACAATTAATCATAGGATTAAGAAATATAGGACCCTGTGTATTGTGGTGGATAATGTAGCATATCACTGTAAGCTTGTGGAGCATCAACCGACAACGAAATGGAGGAAGGATCAATTAGTGGTAATTATAATAGATTGAATATTTTCTACTACTGAATTATATTTATAATGTTGTTACAGAATTTTATTTTTACTTTTCCTTTAATTTATAGTCATGGTGAGGCAGAATTGGGGTGGCTCCACCACGGGTGGGTGTCCCAAATATCGCCTCTGTTCCTAATGCCACCTACCCGTGTTTGCAAGCTGCTATGCACGCATCTATGAGATTACGTAGTTACCTTGACGTTCTGATGTATTGCCGCACACAGCGTTAGCGGCAAGCTTCCTATGAGTGATAATAACAGCAGTATGGCGTCTGATGTGTTTGAGCCTGTGATGAACGTATTCTTTGTCTCCAATCAATCCAGGGAACGACCAGGTAACTGTTTCCAAATCATAATTTTCCTTATATCACTTGAAAGTGCATTAAATGAGGATTCCAAAGATGTTATTATTACTTTTTAAAACTGCTTTTAACCTCCGTCATGTGCATGTTTGTGTTGACTGATTCATTGATTGTTAGCTGCTCTGCAGCAACCAGATTACAGTACTTGATTGATTGATTGATTGACTGAGCTGTGTTCCTAATATCGCCTACCAACCCAATCCTAAGGGGCGATATTTGGAGCACCTACTTTCATTCACCTATAAACTTCACTTAATCAGTTGTTGTTGTTGTTGTTGTTGTTGTACGGCTCGTACATGAGATGCCAAGAGAATAGAAGAAAAGGAGCACGTCCAGTCTTGAGGCTGCATGTCGGGCTGTTCAGAACAAAGCATTTGGAGTACCAAAATTAACGATTCGAGACTACATTTAAAAAGTACCTACAAAAGGGAAAAATGAAGAAGAATTTGCTGTGGTAAGAAGGAAACTTGGAAGGAAACCTGTGCTGACACCCGATTTAGAAAAGGAACTGGTCGAGTACTGCATGGACATATGTTTTGTGTTTTGGTTTGACTCGAAATGACGTGAAGCAGATGGCCTTCCAACTTGCCTTAACGAACAACCTTCCTCATCCCTTCTCGGAAAGAACCAATATCGCAGGTCGAAAGTGATTGAACTTGTTTTTGAAACAGACTTCGCAGCTGACAACAAGAACTCCACAGTCATTGTCAAGAGCCAGAATATTAGGGTTCACTGAAAAAATGTAATTTATTTTCAATATTCTTAGAACAGAACTTGCCAAAATCAAATTCAACTCTGCCAGAACTTTTAATGCAGACAAAACTAGCATCACAACTGTTCAAATCAAAAATGTACAAGTGATTTGCGCGAAAGGGAAACCGGCAGTCTACAAAATGTCATCGGCAGAGCGGGGAGTACGTTCCTGCCATGAAAGAAACAGGACTTGAAGCTAATGAAGGGGGCTATTTCAGGATTTCACCCATCTACTATATTTACACACTTTTTCAGTTATCTAATAAATTATGAAGTATTTCTGTCTGTCCTCGTTTTTAATTTAAGTCCTCTTTTCGTACCAAAAGTTTGAAATTAGTTAACAAATGTAAGTTATGTGTGCTCTACTAACTTAGCTACTCGTTTTTAACAAGTGCTCCTAATTTCGCCTGGTGGGCGGTAATAGAAACAGGGGTAGGCGATATTAGGAACACACTCATGCGAAATTGTCTTGGGACATTTTTTGACATTTTGCTAATTAACTTAAACTGGCGTAAGTTATGAATTGATTTGATCTCTGGGAACCAAAGGAAGATTGTTCCTAGTGATATTCATTTAGTTTCCACATTGATTTCACAACCCAGAAGGTTGACATACAGAGAAATAGTTATTGTAGGCGATATTTGGGACACTCAGCCAACAATAGCATCTAAGCATAACTTTAGGTAGGCTAATGTTGTTTACTTTCATGTATGCATAACAATATTTCTCTTTTTTTAACCAGGTATATTGTTGATGAGATTCTGCACAACGAAGGCCATGCTATGAATCAGAGGAGGAAGAAGAAGAAAGCTGAGGAGTTAGCTGTACCGTTGTAAGAGCTATTCCATGAGATTAGGGGTTTTCCAACTTTGCTGGGAAATAATACATTTCTAATTGCCCTGTCCTTTCGGATATAACAGCGTTACATTTGAAAATTGTAGGGAAAGAGAACACGACATATTTAAACTTTGAGAGACACTGAAAATTCTAGGTATTTGGTGCTGTCTATGTGCTCTGATCAAAATTTATCACGTCATTATGCATGCGTCTAGATTTTTTGTACAAGTTGCTCGCACCGACACAGATAGGTCTTATGGCGACGATGGGGCAGGAAGAGGCTAGGAGTGGGAAGGAAGTGGCCGTGTCTTAATTAAGGTACAGCCCCAGCATTTTCCTGGTATGAAAATGGGAAACCACGGAAAGCCGCTTTCAGGGCTGCCGTCATTGGAGTTCGAACCCACTATCTAGCAAATAGTGGATACTGACCGCACTTAAGCAACTGCAGCTATCGAGCTCGGTGCATCTAGAATGGTGGTGCTTGGATCGCCCGATAGATAAATTTACAACTACACCATCAATACCGCGTAACTAACTCGTTCCTTACCAACCTCAGTGCTCTTCTCGAATCGAATCTGCATTCAGGGCAGTCGCCCAGGTGGCAGATTCCCTATCTATAGTCCAATTGCACTCATTTTTGCCAGTAGTCTCCCATGATCCACCCTATGAAATGCTTTAGGCAGGTCAGTCGCAGTAGAGTCCATTTGACTTCCTGAATCCAAGATATCTGCTATATCTTGCAGGAATTCTACAAGTTGAGCTTCAGTGGAATAACCTTTCCTAAACCCGAACTGCCTTCTATCGAACCAGTTATTAATTTCGCAAACATGTCTAATATAATCAGAAAGAATGCCTTCCCAAAGCTTACATGCAACACATGTCAAACTTACTGGCCTGTAATTTTCAGCTTTATGTCTATCACCCTTACCTTTATACACAGGGGCTACTATAGCAACTCTCCATTCATTTGGTATAGCTCCTTCATGCAAACAATGATCAAATAAGTACTTCAGATAAGGTACTATACCCCACCCCCTTGTTTTTAGTATATCTCCCAAAACCTTATCAATTCCAGCTGCTTTTCTAGTTTTCAACTTCTGTATCTTACTGTAAATGTCATTGTTATCATATGTAAATTTTAATACTTTTTTGGTATTAGTCACCTCCTCTACACCAATAGAGTCCAGTCAAAAACACCATTATAAAAATATACAGCATCCATAACACATTTTACATGTACAAAAATACACTGTGGTGTTAAATTGAGATATGTCGTTAATGGACTACAGTTCAAAAATCTTAATATTGTATGTAGTAGCACATGAAGTATAGGTTAGTGTTTGTTAAAATACAATACAATTATCAATCAATTACCTAAAAACAAGTCATAAAAAATATGTTCAGCACTTTTGCTGAAGGCTGTGGTTCCTATTAGATTGGACTAATTTCGAGGGGGAACAATTCTTCAAAGTTTTGCAAGCTGAATGTTGGGCTTGTTTTCATAAAGACATTAAAATGACGGAGTATCATCGTTATTCTAGCATCAGCCTGGTCAGCCTGTGTGCTACCTAACTGCATGGTGAAAGAAAGATGTACCATGTGTGTTTATCATGATTTAATGCTATTCTGAAAGGAATAAATTTAATTTGATTCCCTCCAGAAAATCCGCTGAATGTTCCTATCATCTGCACGAATCATGACTTGCCGATACATTTCAGCAATATATCTGCAGTGAAGGCAAAGGTGTGCATTCTAAAACTTAGAATAACAGAGTAAAGATCCTCTCGTATTGTCGTTCCAACCATTACTATATCATTCAATGAAATATTGTTAGATATTTTAGCAGATGTAACAAATACAACCCTCATTTTTGTAGGTGAGCTACTAAGCTTAAAAACTGGATGATGGGGTAGATAACAGCTTCCACCTTCATTCCCTGACCTTAACCATTTGCCCCATGGCCTCTTACTCATGAAGAAAGTTAGTACTCCTGCTTAAGTGAGGGCTGCCTACTGAAACGCGGTTGTAGTTGAATTAGTCTTGACATGGCATGATTGAAGGCGTTTCCCTGAACCTCAGGTTACTGCTTGAGGGGTAAGCGAACTATAAATATACCTGTAGAATCCCCAGCGGTATTCTCTGTAAAGTGCCTTTCTGTGGCTCTCTCTTCTCTTGTCATGAACCGAGCTCGATAGCTGCAGTTGCTCAAGTGCGGCCACTATCCAGTATTCGGAAGATAGTGGGGTCGAACCCCACCGTCGACAGCCCTGAAGATGATTTTCCGTGGTTTCCCAATTTCACACCAGGCAAATGCTGGGGCTTACCTTAAAGAAGGCCACGGCCGTTTCCTTCCCACTTCTAGCCCTTTTCTGTCCCATCGTCGCCATAAGACCTATCTGTGTCGGTGCGACGTAAAGCAACTTGCAAAAGAAAAAAAAAATAATCTCTTGTCATGCCTGGGGATGTAAGTTCTTCTATTTCCCAGAACTGCTGTAGCTGGGTGTCTAACATGTCCTGTGACTTCAAGAAGCATGTGATTAGAGTAAGACTTTTTCTTCCCTCTGGTGGTAGTGTCCAGCAATAACCCATCCTAGTTCAGTGTCTTTAATAATAGGATAATCTGTTGGTTTAGTTCTTCAACCAAGTTTCAATAATGAAAATAAATGTTCTGCGCCTATTAATAACTCAGTGTCACCTGGCTGGAAGAACTTGGGGTCAGCAAGCTTCAAGTCAGTCAATCTGAATATAGAGCTAATCACTCTACCCCACCAAGTGCTAAAGTTATGGATAGCGGAAGCCTTTACCTTTCGCCCTTCCAATGGCCTTCATGCCTTGCACGGAGATGCCTTTACTTACTCCACGGCTCTACGGTCCTTTAAAGACCTTGGCCTCCATGACCACAGCTCTCCAGTCGTCCCGATCTTCAGCATGCCTACACCACCTCCTGACTCCAACGGTCCTCAGATCAGTCTCCACATCCTCTAGCCATCTCATCCG